>NC_045429.1:236894662-237523329 GCF_902635505.1 Sarcophilus harrisii | reverse complement strand
CCACTTCAGTTCATATCTGACATTGCCATCTAGAATTTTTCAATTTCAGTATAGACTATTCTGGTTGCACTATTAGCATACAAAACTCCAAAGCTGTGGGGTTGCTGTTGTTGTTGTTATTTGGTGTTTGTGGGTTGTGTTTTTTTTTTTTTTTTTTTTTGGCACACCTCCATGATGTTTGTCTAATTGGCTTCCATATTTCTTTTTTTTAATAATAGATTTTTATTTTCAAAATGCATACAAAAATAGTTTTCAGCATTCATCCTTGCAAATCCTTTTGTTCCAGTTTTTTCTCTCTCCCTTCCCTCCAAGCCCTCCCCTAGACAGTGAGTAATCCAATATATGTTAAACATGTGTAATTCTTCTAAACATATTTCTACATTTATCGTGCTGTATAAGAAAAACCAGATCAAAAAGGGAAAAAAAGTGAGAAAGAAATAAAATCAAGCAAACAAGAACAACAAAGGGGAAAATACTATGTTGTGATCCATATTCAGTCTCCACAGTCTTCTTTCTGGCTTCTGGAGTTTTTCTTTTTCTAAATTGTATTTATGTAATACTTTCCCCCAGTTACATTCAAAACAAAATTTCCAAGTTCTGTTTTAAATGTTTATCTAACTTCTGCCCTGATTAATAATCACTTTCAATTAATATTTCCTATAGGTAATTCCTACTTGAACCTTGGCCTTGCCTCATTTTAGTGTAAGTGAACCAAATTGGATATTTTGAGGAAATTCTCTCCATATATTTATATAGAATTCATTCCAATGGGGACTGAGATATAGTAAGTAGGATCATAGGAATAAGCTAATCCAATATCCTCATTCTATACATCAAAAAACCAGAGCAGTGATCATTACATAGTCACTGAGTGACTCATGAGGAGGACTCATTTTTTCTGATTCCAAGTCCATTGTTCTCTACTTTTTCCCTCAGTTGAATGTAAGTTTCTTATGGGCATGGGTTTATCTCCCTTTAGTATTTGTTTAATAGAGTTGCCCCCTTATAGTTAAGGTCATCCATACAATCTGTCTATCTTTCCATAAAGAAGGTACAAAATAATAAGTGAATGACACAAACTAAAAATTATAATTTCATTTTTGCTCACTCATGTTAAAGCAGTGTAGCATAACACAAATGGAGTAGACCTATGGATAATATCAGCCAATCAATCAATCAAGTTTATTAAGTACCTGCTATGTGATAGGTATTGTCTTATGCACTGCAAGCAATTAAAATAATCTCTTCCCTTAAGGAGTCTTAAGAAGTTATTTTTATCTTGGGAAACTAATGCATTGTTGGTGGAGTTGTAAACTGATCCAACCATTCTGGAGAGCAATTTGGAACTATGCCCAAAGGGCTATCAAAATGTGCATAGCCTTTGATCCAGCTGGGCTTATATCCCAAAGAGATCCTAAAGGAGGGAAAGAGATCCACATGTGCAAAAATGTTTGTGACAGCCCTTTTTGTAGTGGCAAGAAACTGGACACTGAGTGGATGCCCATCAGTTGGAGAAGAGCTGAATAAGTTATGGTATATGAATGTTATGGGATATTAATTTTCTATAAGAAATGACCAGCAATATGATTTCAGAGAGGCCTAGAGAGACTTACGTGAACTGATGCCAAATGAAATGAGCAGAACCAGAAGATCATTATATATGGCACCAACAAGATTATACAATGATCAGTTCTGATGGATGTCAACAATAAGATGATTCAGGATAGTTCCAATGATCTTGTGATGTAGTGAGCCATCTACACCCACAGAGAGGACTGTGGAAACTGGCTGTGGATCACAATATAGCATTTTTACTCTGTTATCTACTTGCACTTTATTTTTTTTCTATTTTTTTTTCCTTTTTGATTTGATTTTTCTTGTTCAACAAGATGATTGTATAAAAATGTATGCATATATTGGATTTAACATATATTTTTACCATGTTTAATATATATTGGATTATTTGCCATCTAGGGGAGGGGATGGAGAGAAAATGGGGGAAATTGGTTTTGCAAAGGGTTAATGTTGAATTATTATGCAGCATATGTTATAAAAATAAAGATCTTTAAAAATAAGATAAAAAAGTTATTTTATTAGAAACAACACCTACATTTAAAATTTTGCTTGTTGGCATAGTAAACAAAGGATTGGCCTTAAAATCTGAGTTCACATATTATCTTAGATGATTATTACTTCCATGATCCTGGGCAAGTTAATTCTGACTCAGTTTCCTCATTTGTAAAACGAGAATAATAGCACTCATCCAGTTTTTTTTTCTAAGGATTAAATGAGGAAATGTTTGAAAAATGCTTTGAAAATCTTAAAGAGCTGTTTACATCCTAGCTGTTACTATTCTATCATTATAAAATAAATTCAAAGTACTTATTGCTTAGGGTTTTTGTTGTAGTCATTGCTGTTGTTGTTGTGCCCTATTTTTCATGATCCTTTTTGGATTTTTCTTGAAAAATATACTAAAATGATTTGTCATTTCTTCCTCCACCTCATTTTACAGATGAAGAACTGAGGCAAAGAGGGTTAAGTGACTTACTCCTGATCTTACAACTAAGTAAATGTCTGAGATTTGATTTGAACTTAGGAAAAGTAATCTTTCTGACTTTAGGAGCTCCCCCAAAACAAAATAAATATTTATAGAAAATAATTGCAAGACAACTGAAACAAGAATCATTAGAAACTAGTTTCTTGAATCAGAAGACTTAGGTCCTTATCCCATTTATCTTTCTGATTTTGGTACTTTGGACATTTCACTTTATCAATTTTTTTTTTCCTTACCTATAAAACAGGAAGCTCAATATTTGCTCTATTTTGCATTAACTGCTATGAATCCAGAATAAAATAATGTCTATAATGGGCATTTTTGATGGTAAATTTTAATCAAAATACTAGTTATCATTTCTACTGGGTCATTTCCTTTTCAAGGTCAGGAGGGAAGAAGCAGGGCTAGTACAGTGTGGCAGCAGATGTGAGGAAGGCAAAGTCATTGCTACGGCATTTCCAGCCAGGTCTAAGGGCACAGTGCCCATTGGCATAAGAACTGGACAGAGGAGAAACTTTGGGTTTGAGTAGTCACTCTGTGTCTCCAAGATGAAGCTTGGCATTCTGCTTATTTTCACAGGTTATGGGTACATTGGTACCCAGAATTAAAGGCAAGTGAATAGTCATGTAAAATGCAAAAACAAATTAAAGAAAAAGTTTCATTCTCCTTTTTTCTTCATCATTGCCATGATGCAGATACTTTTGACTTAATAAGCATTTCTCACATAATGCTATATCTATTAGACTTCAAGAAAAAGGTATGTTTTCTTTCTCTAAGGTGAATAAATTTAATTACAATAAATAAACACAAAAGGAATAATAGAAAGTAATTAAAAGGAAATATATTATAGGAGGTAATAGGTTTATAAATATCCTGTTTACTTGGGCAAATGCTAAGATAAAAGGAGGGGAAGATAAATGTGAACTAGATTAAATCATATGGACCAGAATTTTTGGAAAGCATGTGAATTGAGCCTTATCTTCTTAGTTATCCTATTTCGCACATGCTATTTCTTTCTGTATTTATTTTTTAAAGCTCTAAGTTGTCCCCTTTATGAGATTAAAGAATTCTGGTTTATCTAGAGAATCTACACTTGCAAATTGCAAGAACAGGATTCATTCTTTTTAGCATTGAGTCTTTTTAAATGATGACATATTAATCAGAACAGAACTAAAAATGC
The DNA here is from genome assembly GCF_902635505.1 of Sarcophilus harrisii. Taxonomy (NCBI): domain Eukaryota; kingdom Metazoa; phylum Chordata; class Mammalia; order Dasyuromorphia; family Dasyuridae; genus Sarcophilus; species Sarcophilus harrisii. The sequence goes on along the minus strand of NC_045429.1, from coordinate 237,519,595 downwards.
AGATCAGTCAAGTAGCAAGGTGTCATGTCCATTGGTTCAGACTTCAGTCTGTAGCCACAGATTTCTGTCTGCTGAATTCAGTAATTTTCAATCTTATCAGTCTCATTATTTTAAAGGATTTAATGTATCTGTTAATATGAACACTTTGTTCTTTCTGTATTGATATAGGGGTCTTTTAAAGCATTTCAGAGATGTTACATAAATGAGTTATTGAGCACAGATATTCATTGAGTTTTGAAAAAAAAAACTTGGCAAATAAAAGTCAAGAAATGGCATATATAGAATAGGCCTTCATTTCCTGGTTACAGATGATCCTTTATATCTCCTTAGCATTTAGACAGACAATGGTAATGTAAAAACTAAATATTAATCGAACATGAACCTGGATTGAATTTGAGCTTCTATAATCAATTTCATTTTGAATAAGTTTTTACTAGAAGTCTAGAGAAGAAAAGAAAAAAAAAAAAGGTTGCTCCTGTATTTGAAAAATATCCTCCCATTGAAAACTAATTAGAGTAAGCTCTTTGGGTAATCTCAGTTATTCATTTTAAAATGATGGTGTTGTTATAATGAGAAGATTAAAAGAAATGGAGATCTTTTCTAGTTTAAGTTAATTTGTGGTCTTGGGCACATCATTTAAAGTCATTGTATCTCTAGTATTCTTGTCTACAAAAAAGGATTGTACTGTCTGATCTATTGTGTCTTAGTATAATTGTGAAAACCAAGACAACTTGGTGGTTTAGTGGTTAGAAAATTAAACTTAGGTGTTAGGGTTATTTGAGTTCAAATTTTTGCCTCAAATATTTACTGGCTAGATGATTCTGCACAAGTCTTTTAGCCTTAGTTTTCTCATAAGTAAAATGGGAATGTTAATAACAACTACATCAATAAATTATTGCAAGAATTGTTGTTGTTGCAATTATTGTTTGTCTTTTTTTCTTGAAGAGGACTCTAGCATCAGGGAGGTGATATATGATATGCAAGTGAATTGGATTTAAGTAAGGAAGGGTTGTGCAAGGCCCCTCCAGAGCCATTTGGGTCCAGTGGCAAGATATAGATTAAGACAATCAAATCAGATAAAATATGTCCAGTGCTTTGCCAACTCCAGTGTGCTATGCCATTAGTTATTATTACCAATGTAAATGAAGATGTTTTAAAATATAGGAACTATCATATCCCTATGACACATCATCATTATCAATGCTAGGACTATATGAAAGGACAGGGAAGAGAGTAAACGTTAATCAAGATCTACTATGTAAGTTAAATTCTTTACAAATTTTTAAAGATTATAATATGATATATTATAATCCCCATTTTACTCACTTGAAGAAATTAAGGCAGACAGAAGCCAAGTGACTTGCTCAGAGTTACACAGCTATTGTGTCTGAGGCAGAATTTGAATTCAAATCTTCCTCATACTAGGCCCAGCAAGTTTCAGAAGAATGTGTAAGAGTGCTGTATTTTGTTTTCTAGGTCTACACTTGTGATTTCATCAGACTAGAGATCAAATTTTGTGAAAATTTCTTCTACTGATCTCCATTTCTAATATGTTTCTATAATTATAGTTTTTGAGGGACACAAAACACTAAGAGATTGACTTTCCCAAAATCATATAGCCAGTATGAAACCCAATCTTTGTACCTAGGGTTTCCTAATGTCAAGACAGGTTCCTATACACTAAGCAACCTTACTGCTCTCTTAAGAAGGATGTGTTTAATAAAATATCATAAAGTCTTCTAACCAGAAAAATAAAGGCATAGTCAGGAATACTACCTCTTTAACATCTACTTTTGGGTTAATGAAAATTTGTTTCCAAGGTAGATGAACCCACCATTACTTTGCACTTGTTATTGGGTCATTTTAGTCATGCCCAACTCTTTGTGACCTCTTTTGGGATATTGGATTCATTTGCTATTTCCTTCTCCAGCTCATTTTACATATGGGGAAACTGAGGCAAATAGAGATTAAAAAATTTGCTGAGGGTTCCATAGCTGGTAAGTATCTGAGGCCATGTTTGAATTCAGGAAGTCTGAGTTCAAGCTGGGTACTGGATCCATTGTGCCACCTAGCTGTGTTAACCCAACACTTCGAAGCTATTAAATAAATGTTCCTTAAGTGAATGAATGAATGACATATATCTACTGCAATCAGGAAAATATCAGTTGTATGTAGAAAAGATTCTTGTTTATACAAGGAAAATAAAGCAAGAATAAGCAACCTATCTAAAAGCTTTCCTTATTGTCTGTAATCTCACAGTGAAAAGAGGGGGAAAAGGTATACTTAGAGAACTCATTTTAGGGGCTAATGGCCATTTTATTGTCATGAGATTCCTTTATTTAGTTCTTTCTACAAATAAACTCACAGCAGGGGAAAGGCCACTAGTTAGAGCAATTTGGGAGGGGGAAATAGGTAAACAGAGGGAAAGGCTAGGAGAAGAACGTCATCTGGCAGAGGGATTATTTCCTGACTCCTGTGGATCTGGCTAAGAACCAACTGAGATCCCAATATGCTGCTCCTCAGTAAAATCAACCAATTTCCATAGCACCAGGCCCACCTACAACGGTACACATTAGTTTATCTAAGCCATACTTCAAATAACATTCCAGTGCCGGCAATGACCTGAGTCAGGCATACACAAGAGAGATATTCTCCTGCCATGCTAATATTATTTTTCAGTTTTCATTCTCTGCTTTTGCTGGCCCACTGTTTTTGTCTTTCTCCCTCCTCCCTTAATAATATTAGTAAAATGATAGAAGGAACATCTCTTATATTCATTTCCTTAATAAAATCTTGAGCCATTGAGAGTGGCTAAAAGAGCAAGAATACTATTTCCTAACCTAGATTTCCTTGCATAACTGACTCTATTTTGACTTGTAAATGTGTGCCCCTGGAATGTCTATTTCTTCAGAAGGGTGGCGAGGAATATGGGCTGTTGGTCCAGAAGATCAAGGAGCTGATACAAGACTGACATGTGCCGGTAAGCAATGGAGTGAGGTGGAGACAGAGGATGGATAATCCTAATTCATTCTATTCTCTTTCTAGAGGGTTATAGTGTTTGTTTCACAGTGTACCTGGTTCCCCAGCCTGACTATTTTTATGTAATAGACTTTGCATAATTGTATTTATTTATTTATCTTTGCTCTCCTCAAAGCAGAGTTTTGCTTTCTTAGAATTCACCATACTTTGTATCATCTGTCTCTTAAAATGTGACTGTTAGGTGTAGAAAATAACCCTATAGGACTAAGGATTTCCAATATGTTCTTTCTTCTTATAAAGGTTAAAAAAAATTGAAAGCAATGTAGTGGTAATGGATAGAAAGCTGGCCACAGGTCCAGAAAGATGTAAATTCAAATCTCATAAGTGACACCTACCAGATATGTGGCCCTGGGCAAATCCCATGACTTATCCCATCTGTGTAGATGAAATCACAGTTATAATCTCTAATTGTTATAGATAGTTGATGCTCTCAGATAATGTATGGAAAAGCATTGACATTGCTGTGAATTGGCTAAGCATCATAAGTCTCATGTGACTGCCTCATGCTGACCAAATAGAATATAGATGGCAAATGGGTTTGATTACCTTATGGAAAAGGACTTTTTAATAGGAAATCAAATATAGAACATAATGGTTGCTTTACCTACTCAAATAAAATATACTGCACTGGGAATTTGGGTTGTGTACAAGCAGAAATTGTGCCCGCACATTTGAACGTAGTCAAATTTTACTTGTGTAAACATTAACAATTATAATGATACATAAGCTTTATATATCACTTTAAGGTTTGCAGAGAACTTTGTATTTGTTATTTCATTATTTAACTTTCTTATTTGATCTTCATTAATAATTCTCTAAAAATAAATGTTATCATCATTCCCATTTTATAGATTTGGAAACTTAAAAGAGACTAAGACCTAGGATCACATAACCAATAATTGTCTGTGACAGATTGAAAATACTATCTTTCGGACAGCACTCTAGCCACTATGCTGCCATAGCAATGGTAGCAGCAAGAACCCCAACAATAATTGTAATAATAGTTGTAATAAGAACCCCAACAATAATTGTAATAATAGTTGTAATAAAATATATTATATTATATACTACCTACAATAATGTAAAGCTTTAATCTTACATATGCACATTTTACTGGTAAAACAATGCCCCCAAGTAAATGAAAGACAGTTATAGTAACCACCCTACTTCCCTCCAAAGTATTTAAATTCATGATAGTATCATCATAATCATCTCTAGATTGTAAAGTAGGAATGGGAGAAAGTTAGCAAAACAGCTATGAAATATTCTCAAATTTGTTAATTGGCTCTAGAGGGCAGACCTAGGAATAATAGATTTAAAAGAGGTTAAAAAGAGGTATATTCTAAGAAAGAACTCTTTAATTATTATAACTATCTAACTATGTAAAAATAGAATCAGATGCTTTGGCAAATGTATTCTTTCCATTGTACTATTTAGATAAGTTCATATGAAGCATTAGCTGAGCTGAGCTTATTAGAGGTCTCCAATGTAGTCTAGATTAATAATTCTCTGACTTTTGTTTTTAGTATCTCTTCATACCATTAAAAATTATTGAAAATCTTATCTAAAGAGTTTTTGTTTATGTGGAAGATATTTATAGATATTTACCACATTAGAAATAAAAACTATTTTTTAACTTGTGAAAGGATTTCAGAGATACTCCCCTTCCTCCCCCCCACCCCCACCCAGGAATCTCTGGACCAAACTTTGAGAACCACTGGCCTAGATGACCACTTCTCAAAGATGTAACAGAGGAGATTTTTTTTGTTCAGATACAGATTGAACCCAATGGCTTCTGGGGTGCTTTCCAACCTTATGATGTCATGGATGCCTTCAATTGATATTTTTGGTGTGATATATTTCCCTCCAAGGAAACACAATAGGCAATGGATTGAAATGATAAATATATAAAATGTGTTTACAAATTGTAAATTTCATTTCTCAAGGGTGATGGATATGATAACAACAAAGGATGGGTAAGTGTTAGACATATGTGTTAAGTTGTCCCTAAGTTAAGTTTATGGAACAATGCAGTCAGAAGCAGCAAAGAGAGGTTAGTCACAAGATCATAGGACTGTAGCTTTAGAGATACAAACCAGCAAGTTAATACTTAAATTTTAGGAATTAAAAAATGGAATCAAAAAGGATAATGATGGGAGTATGATTGAAATCCAGTTTGGGGAACATCATTTGTATTAGTCTTACCATTTCATTATACTTTGTCTTGACATTGTATAAGTGGCACTAGTGATAGCACTTAGTACTATCTTACCTAAAAAGTAAGAGAAGTAAGTGAAAGTAAGTGTTATGTGGTCTGGAACAAGATCAACATTATACTTTCAAAATCCTTGATTGTGTTTTTGGTTATTCCTATCCTATTTCAGAGACCCATTTGCTTAATCTGTTGTTAGTTAACTAGAATATTAAGGACCTAGTATATGCCAGGAAGATGCACTGGGAATAAAAAGAGTGGGAAGTTTTGAATCTGAATTCCAACCACTTGAATTAAAATCTCTTGGGCTCAGTGTCCTCATTTTGTAAAATGAGAGTAGATGACCTTCAAGTCTCCTTCATATCAGTCACCAAAATGATCTTTTTACACTCCTTGATGAACATTTAAGGAGCTCATAAAAATTACTTACATTAGCAGTAAAATAATAATAATTAGGATGAGAACTAGAATTAGCATTGTGGTTTAAGATTTACAAAGTGCTATATAAGTATGTATCTCATAGATTGTTATAATAACCGTAGGAAGTAGCTGCTGTTATCTGTTTTTTATAGTTGAGAAAATGGAAGCAGACAGAGGTAAAACCACTTGCCTGACATCAAACAGTTAGTAAATTTTTGAGGCTGGTTTTGATCTCAAGTCCTCCTAAATCCAGGATTGATGTTCTGATACCCATAGTTAAGCATTTATATAGTACTTTAAGGTTTGAAAAATACCTTAGAGATGTATTGTCTTTTTTGATCCTCAAAACAACCTGGGAGGTAGGTAGTATATCAATAGCAATGAATAAAAAGCATCTTTAAAATTTTTTGAAATAAGGATTAAGACAAATGATAGACCAAAACAAATGAGGAAAACATAAGGCAGGGATGTTCATAGGAAATGCATATCAGGTTAGCAGAAGTATCACAGGCCCAATATGACTAATCTGGAAATATCTTTTAAATGATTGTATGTGTATAACCTATATCATTGGTATAGATTGGTTGTTCTCTTGAGGACTGGGGAGGTAAGGGAGGGAGGGAAAAATATGGAACTTGTAATCTTACAAAAATGAATATTGAAAATTATCATTACATATAATTAGAAAGTGGGGGGGGGGGGAAGTATTTCAACCTGTCAAGAAGGAAGTGATTCTATGTTACCTATACCAGTCCATCATATCCAATGACTTCAAAAGTTTATTCACAATAAATTATTTGATACCAAATTTTAACTGTGTTAGTTGTTAGATTATTTGCTCATTGAGAGCTAATGCAGTTGTATTTTTTGCTTGTTTCCTTAGTTTCTAATTCAATGTCTATTATATAGAAGATACTCTAAAAATGTCTATTAATAAATTTAATAAGCTATCCTCATTTTTATGATATATGATTAAGAATTTTTGTATGAAAATATAATCTTGATTAAAGAATTGCTTTAAAAATCACAAGTTTAAGCCTATGGCTATTTAAGATCACAGGATAAAAAAATTTATAGTTAATTTTGTTTTATTGATTAGGAAACTGAGGCCCAGAGAAAATAAATGACCTTGCCCAACCTTATACAAGAATAAACCATCAGAGATAGAGTTTGAACCTAAGTTCTTATTTTAGAGTCCTTGTGACACTGCCCCTTGCTGTCTGGATTTTATTGCTTTCCTGTACTTCCCTCCCTCTCCCCCAAACAAGGATATGCTAACAATCAGCTTAAATTGACTTATAGGAATCAGTTTTCAAATTTTCAGTGTGAGCATTTACATGCGGGGAATGGGAAAGTTATAAATAGGGTTTAATTTATTGTTTTGTTGTTTATTTGTTTTTTGATTGTCTAAACATGAAAGTGGTGGTGAAAATGTTAACAGATTAGAGTAAATTAAATTGTATGTTTTGCTATTATTTCCTGTTGGCCCTCCCTGAAATCTGATTGTTAAACATTTCAATCTATCATTTGCAAACACCAAGAGGTTGATACCTGTTAGGTCTTTTTGGTCAGCTTTAATTATAAGTAAATCACTTAACATAAGAACTTAAGAGAAAGACAATTCTTTCAAATAGAATCAGTGAAAAATCATCTATACAGTAGAAAAAATTTGTCAAATCATTCAATTTCAATGATGCTTAAAATCAAAGATTTGACTTACGAAGTCTAAGATGGCCTAAGGTCTGTCAGGTTGGCCAGTTTTTCTTTTTTGATTTTTTCATAGAGTTTGCTGTCAAATAGTCCCCACCACTTTAAGTGCAACTGGCTTTACTGAAAAAGTATTGGAAGACTTCTGAATTTTTATTTTGTAATCATTTTGACTTTTCATTGTTAGAAAAATATCTATAAGTTTTCTACTAAAGGGAAAGCAGTATTTTCCTTTGCATATAATATATAGATGATATCAAAATCACTTAAAGTATACATTTGAAGTTAACTGATATATTAACATAGCTGATTCTAAATAATGAATTATGATAAATGGTATTGAACTTTTGTAGAAAATTGAGTGAATGAAAGAATGCTAATTAGTGGTTCATTGTGAACCAAGAGGGGATATCTGTTATGGTTTGCTGCAGTCCTTTTTTGCAGTATTTTTACCAATGATTAGGAAAAAATACTTCCAGGGAATCCTAATCAAAATTTAGTTTAAAGAATTAACTAATATCTTAAATATCAAGAAGTATAGAAACAAAGATTTATTAAACACCTATTATGTACCAAGTGCCATGTTAAATGTCTTACAAATATTGTCTCATTTGATCCTCACAATAATCCTGTGAGATAGGTGCTATTATTGTACCTGTTTTCCAGTTGAGGAAGTTGAGCCAGACAGAGATTAAGTGACTTGGAAGACATAGCTAGTGAGTGTTTAAGGCGGGATTTGAGTTCAGGTCTTTTTAGAAGCCCTACTATTGACCAAGCACTATGCTAAACAATGAAAAATGAAGTTTTTTTTCCCTTAAAGAGCTTACATTCTATAGGAAGAGACAAAATATACATGTATAAGTATATTTTAGACAAGTATATTCAAAACCTAGGTAAGCCTACATAAACTAATTTCATGGAAAGGGGGAATAGCATATGGCAGTGTCAGGAGTGGCTTCATATAGTAAGTAATGTTTGAGCTGAGCTTTGAAGTAAACTAAGGATTCTAGGCAACATTAAAGAAGAAATACATGCCAAGTATGGAGGAGAGCCTTTGTCAAAAACACAGAGTTAGAAGATGAAGGGTCTTGTGTGGAAACAAACAAGAAGGCAATTTGTCTGGATTGTAGAGTGAATAAAGGGAGCAATACATAATAAGCTGGAAATGAAGATTGAAGTAAGATTGTGAAGGACTTTGAAGGCCCTCCCAAAAAGTTTCCTTCCTTCCTTCCTTCCTTCCTTCCTTCCTTCCTTCCTTCCTTTCTTCCTTCCTTCTTTCCTTAAAAGAGTTATTGAACAAGGGAGTGACAAATGAGTAATTTAAGATTTTATGGAAAAAAATTGTGTAAATTTGTGTAAGAAAATAATTAAGTAGCATAGACTTGAAATTTTCAAATTTAAATTAAAGTTATAACATGGACATTATATTGACTTTATTCTGTATGACTAAAGTTGGGCAGATTTGACTCAAAATTAGCAAGTATTCACATAAAGCATTCCAAAATTGGAATGCACTGTCCCCTAACATAGTGAATTCCCTGTCATTAGTAATATTCAAAAAGCTAAATGCTCACCTCTCAGAATTATTGTACCATTTGTATGACCTTGGACAAGTCACTTACCTTCCATGATATCAGTTTCCTTATCTTTAAAATGAGAAAGTTGAACTAGATTGCCTCTGTGATCCCTGATAGCTTCTAGAGCTGGGTTCATGGCAGTTGCCTGGGGCAGATAGGACTATTTGAAATATTAAGATCCCTCCCAAGTCTAATATTCTGTTACTTTAAGTGTGGACATGATATCTTTTTGTTATTTGTGAAAGGGAAAATAGACTGAGTATAATGAATTTGTACTTTAAATGAATAAACTATCATTTGCAAGTATTCTCTTTCTCATTCTCTCTCTCTCTCTCTCTCTCTCTCTCTCTCTCCACATTGCAAAATTAGATGGATATTAAGAGGGAAAGCCATTTGTCAAATCATGAAAGGTCCCATTTTCCTATTCTTTTTTTCTTAATGACCCCCTTCTCCCCAAAGGTGTATTTATGAAAGTAGAAAAATCCAACATCTTAGGAATTTTTCAACTCTTTTTTTTTTTTTCCCTTTTGGCCAAGTCCTGGTGGGGCTCAGTCTCATTGCTTTCTTGGGATGAGCTGCCACCACAACTCAAAGCCTGAATGTGCTTTAGTCAGCTGATGGTTCTGGAACTGAAAAGGAATATTGCTACAGGACCTAGCAGTTCTCTGTGGGCACTCAGTTAGTGCCTGCTGTTTGCTTTGGTGGCAGTTGTTGGCATTGGGTAGGGAGAGAGCCTTCTGAGCTGAGAGCAGCAGAAAGAACAACCCTTGGTTAAACAGGATTCACTAAAATCAGCCAAGGGATCAAGTAATGGGACTCAATCATCTAAGGTAAGCTTTTCCTTGTTCTCCCACAGATGTGAGATTTAATTGACTTTATTTTAGTCCACCGATAAAGCAGTCTGGGAAATACCACTGAAAATGAATAATGCGTAGTTTCCAGAGCTTGTGTGTGTGTGTGTGTGTGTGTGCACTTCCTGCTTTTCTCCTGTGTCAATTTTAAGGGACTACAGCATATATTTCCCATTGTCTGCTGAGCCTCTCTATACATTTCTGTTTGGGACTTGGTTAATGCTGGACTTCTCAAATGATTAATGTTTGGAAGAACAATCTATTTAGCATAGCACTGAGCACTATAGATTAATGCAGTAATCAATGAGAGCAGGGCACTGCAGAGATTTGTTTTGATGAGAGCAGCACTTCTGGCCCTGTTTGGTGTCACCGTTGTATAATATTGGACACTGCAGACTTGGGGGGGGGGGGGGAGAATTTAGAATGCGCGAGGACCACAGGGATTTTTCTCTTCAATCTCCTTGGCATTCCGAGGGATCTTTTGATTTTATTGTGAGTTTGCTACTTTTGCTAGCTGGAATCTGGGGAGGAACATCTTGATGCCAGCATCCTTCATTTCACCACTCTAATGCTACTGGTATGTTTGCCGGCTTTCTGCAGTTTCTCCTCCTTCAAACACTGCATGCAGGAGCAGGTAAACCAAACTGTCATATTGACATTATAGTTAAATATAAAATGGGATGAATATATAATTTTAGCTGATTTCTGGGAAGTTTGTGGCAATGAAATGCTGAACTTCCCTATAGGATTAAATTTCTATTATGAAAAGACAATAAGGATAATTTTTCTTTCTTTTCTTTTTAAAGCTGTAATTTAATAAATGTGTTGTCATTTTACAAAATTGTGGTATTTTGATAAAATATGGGATATTTAAATGTATGTATTAACAAGTATAGATATAAAAGAAAGTCTAAAACGATTCTAATATAGATTTATATCTTTTCAGATTGAACAATATACACTTACAAAATGAATTAGATTTAAATCTATGTTGCTATTATTTTAGACCTGATATATTCATATTCTCCAGATAGACAAAGAATATAGAAATAATTCAGAAAGGCTATGTTAATATGCTTGTCTGTTTACCTAAAGATAGTCAGTGGACACTGCATTTTTCTCTAACATCTTGGAATTCATAGCTTTCAGAATTTGTATCTCAAAATAGAAAGTCTCATCCTTTGTAGAGGCTCTGATTCAGGAAAACATTCCTCTTTCTGAACTATTTAAACAAAGGCTGCAGAGGCCTTGCATCTCTTAACTAAAATATCCTTATTTTAGAGTCTTCCATATAAATGCCTATCCTACTTAGGACTGGAGTTGTCTCATCCACAGAAATAACTGTCCTGATAGAGAGGTAAAGAGAAAATGAGGAGATGGAAGGTTTAGAAAGGAAGAAGAGAGACAGATAGATAGACAGAGACACATAAAAATAGAGAAAGAACAGACAAATACAGAGAGACAAAAATATGAAATACATTTTACCTTTTCTGTTAAGTCTTGTGTGCATGATGAAACCTCATTTGATCTTATTTTCTTCCCTACAAAAGTGAATAATCCTTTCAACTTTGTTTATAGAGCAATTTAATGGTGAATAAATAAAATATATTTTCCAAGGAAATATTTGTATAGAAAAATTTACTGTTGTTTACAAGTATGGAAGCCCTTTCAAGTTTTTTCTTTTTTAACTGAAAAAGTATACAGTTGACCCTTATTTCTTTACCACTAAGTATCCCAATCTAGGGAAGGACTCTTTGAACAAAGCTAACAAGTCTATTGCCCTCATTACGACTGTGAAGCCAAATAATTTATTTAAAAACAATTTGACCATGTCTTGAGGACACCATGAAACTTTACTGCACTGATGGGAGTGGAGAGATGGCATCATGGGATGTGCTGCAGATGAATTGGTCAATGGATGCAAAAAGAAGGCCACAGGACATATTCTGAAGGTCCTGGCAGATAAATGAGCTCTCTGAGTTCCCAAGTAATACTGCAAAAAAGTGCCCTAAGACAGCTTATGGCATTATTTTTAATGTACAATGTCCTAAATGGATCCTGAAGACACAAAGAAGACTAGAGACAGTTTGAGAAAGAGCAGTAACAATAATAATTCCTTCAAAGGAATTAATCAGATTGCTTAGATACTTGCCCTGAGATTGTGGTTTAGTAATAAACTACAAACATTTTCTTTTAAGGAGCTTATCAGGATTAATTTGGCTAAATTAATCAAATCTATATCTCAATGAGATAACAGGAACTTTTAGAGGATCTTGTATGAAACTCCACAAAACTAATGAACAAGTGTTGGTAAAGATTAGTAATATTGTACTCATTTCCATTGCTTCTCCTCCACTGACTTATGTTGATCTTTTTGAATTTTGGAAAACTAAAGCCAGAATGAGAGAATGTGTGATATTTTTGCTTTGGGGTTATTGAAATGAGATAATATATATTATTCTTCCCTCTGAATAATGGCTTGTATTCTGATGTGTGAACACAACCATATGATAGATATAACTATAATCAGATAGATTTTTATATGTAAATTTTGACCAATAGTTCCATAGTTTTATAACTATGCTATAAAAGCTATAATTGGTATTTTTTATGGTGCAGTGCCTTGGAGCTATTCACTTATGTAGTATATTATTTGAGCTTCCCTTTAAGGTTGCTTCCAACCTTTGAGATTCACCAAGACTATGTGATGCCATTAAAATGCAAGAACATTGCAAACCTTTTCAATTTGATGAGTTGCATGAATTTTTAAAACTTTCAAGTGTTATTGTTTATGCAATGTTCCCCAGGAGAACCCTCTAATAGAGAGGAATAATGGATTTGGGGGAAGAAACAGAAGTTGACTCAACCCATATGAGTGGTATCTCTTCGCTTAGTTGTTTCTTCAGCCAAATTCTTAGTATTTTAAAAGACAGAAGCAAATATTTTGGTTTAAAAAAGAAAAAGCTTTTGCCACTTTTCTAGATTCAGAAAAATTTAGGGACAATTGACTTCATTTTATCAAGTTAGAGACAAGAAAATAGTTCTCAAGAACAATGCTGATAAAATAAGTTTAAAATTGATTAATTATTGCTTAATTTTAAATACACACATATGTATATCTCTATATACACATATATGTGCACATTGGTATATGTGTTCATATTTATGTCTTTCTATCATAGATGATATAGATTGAAAGATAGAGAGATAGTATCTGTACTATAACATCCAAAGAAGAGCATCTTCATGTTGTGGGTAGTCTAATTCATCAAGGCAAACTTCAGTTCTCAACCAACTTGAATCAACTCACTATAAATAGTGATTGAAATGTCCAGAGAGAGGATAAGCTGGTCATTTTGTTGAAAATGTTATGTCGCATCAGTTCATTTCATGCACTCTGAATTTTATCCAAACTTGAATTAGTTGTTCCCCATATTTGAAAAGTTGTCTTCTTTCTCTAGGTATTCACATAGGCAGTCGTCCATGTTAGAATGGTATACTCTTAATATCTCCAGTTTCCAGAATTCTGTTCTGTCTTTATGACTCTACCCAGGTGTTAGTCTCTGTGAAGCTTAATCCTGTCGTTTTTCTTCCTTTTTCCTCACAGCTTCCTAGTGAAAGATGTTCTCTTCACACTCAAATGTTTCTAGTGAACTTTATCTAGATTTTTCCATTATTCCCACCATATTTTACCTTTTATTTTGATTATCCTTGTATATGCTCCTTACTTCCTAAGGAGAATGTAAGTTTTCTGAGGGCAAGTATCCTTGTTATTATTTATATTTATGTCTCTCTATATCTGGTATGTAATTAATGCATAATAAATGCTAAAATGAATTGTGGAATTGAAAATTTCATCCAATTGTACCATGATAGATTATGTTTTAAATTATAATGTGATGAATGTCTGAGAAATAGATATATCCTGTAGATAGGAAGCACTTTGATGAATTTTAAATTTATTTTAGGTCTTGATTTTAAAAAAAATTTAAAACAAAGTATTTATAATAGTCAATCGCTTATGACCAACAGAATGAGAAGACTTTAATATCAGTTGTACCTTTCAGAAGTTCCCAAAGCTTTAATGTCTTTTATAATGAGAAATTATTAACTTTGTAGAAATCATTGTTTGTAGTATTCAAACTTACAGCAGCATTTTTTCCTATTTTCTAAGAAAGTATAAATTTAGTACAATCACTCACCTATCCTGAGTTTTTCATTTGAATACTGCAGTTATTTTTTAATGAAATTCTTTTTAGCATATAAACCAAATGACTCAAGTAAATAAAAATAAAACAATAAAGTTTCTGTCTCAGAACTATTACCATATGAAAGTATATATTCTGAAGTTAACTTCCCTAATCTCAAAAATTTAAATCACCAATAAATTTTTTTGAGCATTTACTATGTATAAAAAAGGCATAACTCTCAATTCTCTGATATGGTATTTTGATTTACCAATGCATGGTTTAAAAAGGAACCTGGTATTGATAGAACACCAGCCCTGAAGTCAGGAAGACCTGAGTTCATTTAGGCTTAAGACACTTCCTGGCTGTATGACCCTAGGCAAGTCACTTAACCCTTAATCCCAATTGTCTCAGCAAAAAAAAAAAAAAAAAAAAAAAAAAAAGAAAAAAAGAAAAAAAGAAAGAAAGAAAGAAAAGAAAAGAAAAGAAAGAAACCTAGTGAAAAACAACAGGGAAAGGTTAAAATCAAGCAAAGATAGGTTATAATAGAAGGCAGTAATATGCCTAAAGGAATGACAAAGTAGCAAAATTAGTGATTAATGCCTCAATGTCAACTGGTAGGGAAATCTGTAATGATATATCCCTTTGAATTTATGCTGTTCAACATTATCATTAATAATTAAAGTGAAAGTGTAGATGCTATATTTATCAAATTTGTAGATAGCACACTTTGGAGGACAGATAACCCAAAGAGCAATTCATTATTCAAAAAGAGCTTGATAAGCTAAGATGATGGACTAAAGTTAATTAAAGAAACTTTAAAAGGGACTAATAAAATCCTGCATTTTAGTTTAAAGAATCAGAAAAAAAAAAGTATTCTATGTATAATCCCGGGGATAAGAAGGAGCCATTGAAATTTATTGATTAATAGTGTAAGCTTTGTTGTAAGAAGCTAAAGCATTTTGGTTGCTTAGAAAATATTGATTGAAGTTGGGAAAGACAAAACGGGGAAACCAACCAGAAGGCAATAGTCAAAGCAAGAGAAAATGAAAACTTGCACCAGTATGAGGTGCCTGTTTTGAGCTTTGATTGATCTCAAAGAATGGTTGAATTAGATTATCACTATTATGCCAATGCATTTGGCATCATTTTTATATACGCATGAAAAATATATTGAAGAAGAACCTCTAAAATTGTTTTTTGCTCTCCTAAATAAAATGATTTTTATACTCACAAACAATAAGGAAAGAAATCTCTTCATCAGTGTTGTCAAACTCTAATAGAAATAGCACTCACTAAATTATGCATAAGAATCCCTGCCTGCCTTACATTGACTTAGATTACATATTGATATTTATTGATATAAAAATATTTTATATTTTTATTCATATTGTCAAATTTTCTCAATTAAATTTTAGTCTAATTCAGGTCATACTGTGGAGTATTGTGGACCATGTGTGGTTTGTAGGCCATGTATTTGACCTCTCTGTTCTATGACATTTATCAAAATGATGAAAAATATACTACCATAGAGTGTCACCTATCAAAGCTTGCTTGCTCTTTCTAATAGCCTCTTACATATACAATTTATTCTCATAATGTTTAATGTTGATAGAATTGTTTCTTATGGTTAAGTGGTTGTTAATGTTCTCTAGATTGCCACTTTTGGGTGGAGGTGATATTGTGATTTTATATTTTTCACATCACTGTCAGTCCTTCAATGCTGTCGCAATCATGTCAGAGTCAGCATCTATATGCCTCTATGTATTTCATCTTATCTAATTTTTTGATTGTTTGTTTTGTTTTTATCCATTGTTAATATCATTTCTACTTTCCTCAAAAACCACATGCAAGATTCTGTTGTTAGAGTTCAAATGTCATGATTCAATTTTCACTGATGATAAAAAAAATAATTTGTTTTAAAAATTTGTAGAAATCTTTTGCCACTTATACTTGTTGTCTGTCCAGCTTCCATCCACCCTACAACCTCTCATATACTAATAGTTAGTTTTTATATAGTGCTTCAAAATTTGCAAACATTATATATATTCCATCTTGTTTGATCTTCATAACTCTTAATAGGTTCATAGTATTATTAATTTGACTTTATCCATGAAGAAACAGAGATTGAGAAAGATTAAAGTAGCTGAGGCAGGGTATGAAATCAGGTCTTCCATAGTCCAAGACCATTGTACAAGATATCTATTTTTCTCTTTTAAAAAATCAGTATCCTTTGCTTTTATATCACCTGTATTTCCTAACGTAGAAATCTCAGAATATATGAATATTATATTTATTGACAACTTAAGTTTTTATTTTGTATTTATTGAATTGATTTGTACAAGTGTTTTAAATTTACATAAAAGAATTGTCTTTTATAAATTATATCTTCTTTGCTTCATTGCTAAGAATCTATTAACTGTATTTGTAAAAGATACAGCCTCATATTCTATTCCATTTTTAATGTTATCTTTCTATTTAATTTTTTTTCTTTTGTATCTTATTTTGACAAATAATAAATTGTTGCTTTAAATCTAATTTCTACAAAATTGCTTTTTGAGTTTGTCCAAGAGGTCATTATAACAATAGAATAAAATGACTTTTGTTCCTTGCTTATCCACTTACTGCTCTAATGTATTTTTCTGATTTTTAGCTTCTGATTTATAGTTCTGATGACTATGTTTGTATCTTATACTCAAAGGTTTTGTTCTACCCTTTTTATTTCTACTTTATTTCTTGTTACTTCCCTCACGATCTTAAATTTTTATTTCTCTAAATAACCGTGGTATTATTTTGTAGAGTCTTTTAAAGTAGTCTCTTGGAAATGTTGTTGGTGAAGTATTAAATTTGTAAACTAATTCAAGTAGTATCATAATTTTTATCATATTGCCATGGTCCAAGTCTAAACAATGACTCTCAAGTTATTCTGGTCTTCCTTTGTTTCTCTAGGGTGTGCTTTGTAATATAATCTATATAACTCATATCGGTGAGGTAGATTTTATTCCAGATATTTTATTCATTTCTAGTTCTTTTTAGTGAATTTTGCTTAATTTGTTCCTGGTTTTTATTAGCACTGTATAAAAAGTGATGATTTTGTGGATTTACTTTCTATCCTACTATTTTCAATTGCTTTATTTCTCTACTATTCCCTTTGAGGTTTCTAAGTTTTGCATCATGCCATCTACAAATAAGGATGGTTTATTTCTCTTTTTCTCATAAGAAGCAGAATGACATGGTGGATAGAGAGCAAACTTCAAAGTCAGAAAAACCGTTCCATTCCTGCTTCTGACATATACTGGCCCCGTGAGTCTGGAAAAGTCATTTAATTTCTTAGGCCACCCTTCCACAACAGAAGAGCTGAATAATTGGAGAGGTAATCACTGCTCAGAGTTGGACTGTAGCAGTTTAATTAAATTGTTGATACCACACAAATGAGTTTATAAATCTCATGCACACCAATCACATTGCCAAGAGGATATTTTATAAGACTATAAAAGAGAAGATAACAATGTGTACCAAGGAGATCATGGGCTTAACCCTTTTTTGTTTTTGTTCTCTTGAGTTTTCATGATAGCTACCATTTCTAGGACCAAAGATTAAAAATGGAAATGGGGAAGGGTGCATCATTTCCTTACCCAATTTGTCTTGAAAAGCAGCTAGAAGTTTTAGATACCAGCTCTTATAGAGCTAAAATAATGATCAGATAAAAATTTATGTCTCATGAATTGTATTAGTAAAAACAGAAAAAGAGATCACAGGACGTTTATTAATTTCCTCTAATGTGCCAAGAAATTTATTAATCTTTGGGGATACCAAGAAAATAAGAAATGACCCCTGTCTTCAAGAAGCTATTGTGCCAGCTCTTGGTTTTAGATGCATGTTAGTTGTGGTATTGAAAGCACTTCCATGGAATTTTTTTAGGGATTCTTAGCATAAAAGTACTGTATTTTATAAAATAAAAATTTCCGTCTATTGAAATAAACATGTGGTTTCAATTTTCTTCATAGGATAAATTAATGCTCATTTAGTTCCAAATTTTGACCATTTTTGCATTCCTAAAATTAATTTAACTTGGTCGTAGTATATTTTCTGATATTATATTTATCATACTCTGCTTAGAAGAATTTATTTAAAATTTTTATATCAATATTGATTAGGGAAATTTATCTATTTCTTTGCATTTACCTTCATTTACCAGCGTATCAAGGCCTTACTTGTCTAATTTAAAAAAAAGAATTTGGTAGAGTTGCTTCTGTATCTTACTTTAATATTATTAATATATTAAAATATATTAATTTGTTCTTTAAATATTGGGAAGAATTTATGTAATTTGATAATACATTTATGGCTTCTTGATTTAATTTTTAAAGATTAGCATGTTTAAAAATCTTTAATATGGTAAATTGGAGTATTTTACATTTTTATGCGTACATATTTTTTAATTGTTTTGCTAATCAATAACTATATAATAGTTTTTGATAATTATTTGATCGTATTTGTTTATTATGACATATTGCACTTTAGTTATTTGTGTCACTATTTTTTCTTGATAAAAATACTGATAGCTTATTGATTCTATTAATCTTTTCAAAAATAGCTTTGTTTTAATTTTTGAGTTTTCTTTTTTAATTTAATTAATTAATTTGATATTTTCCCCCAGTTATAGTCAAAGCAAATTTTTGACATTTGTTTTTTAAGATTTTTGAATTCTAGATTCTCTCCCTTATCCCCACCCACAGTTAAGAAATCACATGTTAAGTTATGCAAAACATTTCCATAAAAGTCAAGTTGTGAAAGAAAACATAGTTCTTCCACCCTAATAAAAATAAAAACACTGGAGAAAATTTAAGTTAAGGGGGGGGGACAGAGAAAAGAAGGAAAGGAAAGGAGGGAGAGAGAGACACAGAGAGAATGCTTCAATATGTATTCAGACACAATTAGTTCCTTCTCTGGATATGGATAACATTTTTCATCATAAATTCTTCAGACTAGTTGTGGATGAGTGTACTACTGAGAATAACAAAATCATTTATAGCTAGTCATCCCAAAACATTAGTGTTACTTTGTATCCAGTACATTTCACTTTGTTCAAGGAAGGAGTTTCCAGGTTGTTGTTGCTGCTGCTGCTGTTGTTGTTGTCATTATTGTTGAAAGCATCCTGCACATCATTTTCCAGGGAATGATTTTTCATCACAAGCATGTACAACAATTTATTGAGCTATTCCCCAATTCATGGGTATCTCTTCAATTTCCAATGATTTCTGAGTTTTCAAAAAAAAATTAAATATTTTCTATTTGCCCTCAAATTTTTAGAATTGTTTGCACTATTTTAAGATTGAATTATGTGTATGTTTCATTTAAAATTATATTTGATTCATCTGATCTTTCTATTTCAATCTATCTTCCGCATAACTGCCAAGGTGATTTTCAAAAAGCACAGATTGGATTATGTAATCTCTTTCTCCCCTCACTCAACAAATTCTAATGGCTTCCTAAGAACATTAGGATCAAATTATAAATTCTTCTTCCCCACCCCCGCTCCCCCTCAGAAAGCCCTTTCTGACTCAGACTCTTCCTTCCTTTCTAATCTTGTCATAAATTCCTTATTTCCTTCCAAACATTTTCTGGTCCAGTCACATTGTCCAGTTTACTCTTCTTCACATGGAATATTCCATCTCCTGTTCTCATGCTTTTGCACTGGTTGTACCCCATTATTGAACTGTTCTCCCTCCTTCTTTTTAGAATCCCAAGGGCCATACTCTGTAGAAGAGCTTTTTTGTCATCCATAATCATTAGTGTCATTCCTTTACCCTCCAAAATTACTATATATATCTATGTGTGTATGCATATATTTATATATATGCATACACACATATATTTCATGTATATACACACACCTATATAGCTTCATATATATATATGTATATATGTATGTATGTCATGCATAATATTATTTATCCCATTAGAATGTCAGCTTCTTGAGGACAGGGGTCATTTCTTTTTTTTTTTTTTTTTGTATCCTCAAAGATTAATAAATTTCTTGGCACATTAGAGGAAATTAATAAACATCTTGTGATCTCTTTTTCTGTTTTTACTAATACAATTCATGAGACATAAATTTTTATCTGATCATTATTTTAGCTCTATAAGTTTTGATATATTTTCTCAAGGTTATTATTTTTATGTAGTTATTTACTGTTTATAGGATTAATTGACTTAATTCTTCAAGATACAAGTTAGTCTTTATGTTAGTATATATCTTTCACTAATATTTCCTATAATTTATTATTATTTTATTTAATTGTGATTTGTAAAGAAATGTATATTCATATTTTATATTTGTTTATTTCTTTTATTCATTAATACAAGATAAAATTTTTATTTAAATATTTTTATTTTCAAAATATATGCATTATATATTTTTCAACATGTACCCTTACAAAACCTTGTGTTCCAAATTTTTTCTCACTCCCATCCATGCCCTCCCTTAAATGGCAAGTAATTCAATATATGTTAAACATTTGCAGTTCTTTTATACATATTTTCACAATTGTCATGCTGCACAAGAAAAATCAGATCAAAAGTGAAAATACTGTGCTGTGATCTATCCTCAGTCCCCATAGTCCTCTCTCTGAGTGCAGATAGCTGTCTCCAACAAAAATATAATGGAATTGTTCTGAATTACCTCGTTGTTGGAAAGAACCATGTCCATCAGAACTCATCATGGTATAATCTTGTTGCTACTATATACAATATTCTCTTAGTTTTACTCACTTCACTTAGCATCATTTCATATAAGTCTCTCTAGGCCTTTTTAAAACCATCCTACTGATTGTTTCTTATGAAATAGTAATATTCTATAAGTTCATATACAATAACTTATTCAGCCATTCTCAAAGTGATGGGCATCCACTCAGTTAGACAGAGCACCTGTCCTAAAGTCAGGAGGACCTGAGTTTAAATCTGGCCTTAGACACTTAACACTTCTTAGTTTTGTGACACTGGGCAAGTCATTTAACCACAATTGCCTCACTAAAAACAAACAAACAAACAAACAACTACAACAACAAAACTGCTGGATCAAAGGATATGCATGAAATGGAGTTCCTTGTCACTACAAAAAGGGCTGCTACAAATATTTTTGCACATGTCAGTATTTCCCCCTTTTTTATGATCTCTTTGTGATACAGACCCAGTAGACACAGCTAGCTCAAAGGGTATGCATAGTTTGATAGCCCTTTGGGTATGGTTCTACATTGCTCTCCAAAATGGTTGGATCATGATAAGATTTTTTAAAAGGCAATATGTTATGATAAAAACATGTGTGTTAATTAATATTATCATTGATAAGGCAAAATAGATCTGACAAATTCAATTTTCCCAACCATATTTTGGCCATATCCCCTTCAGGTCCTGACTAGTGTTTTCCTGAATAGCCTTGTTCCATTTTATTTTCTTCAAATCCAACTGGAATTCCTTTTTTTTATTATCTCATTACTAGTAAAAGTGACTTTCTAATGAGGAAGGAGAAAATGCGGTCTTTTGTTTCTGAAATAGTAATTTTCTATTGATTTTCCCTAATTTTTTTCCTTCTTAAATTCTTTATAACATTGGTGTTCTTTTGTATTCTGCATTGTATCAGAAAAATTATTGAATTAAAGAAAAAGAAAACCCCCAAATAAACAAAATGATTCCTTACCTATCAGTCATAGATATGTCTAGTCTTTAATATATAAAATCAAATATTTTATTTCTTAGTCTTTAATTTCTATTTGAAATTTGTATGTGTCATCTCTTTGGTCAGCTGGCATATTAAATATGATGTTTGCTCTTAAGTAATTTTGGAGGAATGACCCCAATTCTTTCCTTTTGTTGAATTGATATATTTGATAATTGAGTTCAATTTTGTAAGATTTGTTATTTTTGGGGTAGCAAGTGATATTTACTTTTCCAAATATCACATTTCCATTTTAAAAATTATTTTAAATAGGTAGTAATATGTGTGATTCTGACTATTTTTTCTTTGCTAAAAGTTTTTGTTGTTGTTTTCTTGTCTCCTGAAAAAAAATTGCTTTGTATTCTTTCAAGTTTTGTTGTGACATTTCTTGGGGAGTCAAATTGGAGTTTCTTTCTCTTAGCGTTCTGTGAATTCTTAAACTGTACTTTGCCCTCTGCTTTTAAGAGTTCTGAGCAATCTTTCTTTGAGATTTATTGAAGTATGTATTATTTTATTTTTCTGATTTTTTTCTGGAACACAGATTATTTCATTAACTTTATATACAAATTCAGCATTCTTTTTTGTTACTATCTCATGTGTACTTTCATTCTTATCTTTGATTTTGCTCAATTATTTTTCTTTTGTCTCTGAATGTTTATATTTTATCATTTTATTTTTCAGAGTACTAACTCTTTTGGAGAGGCTTTAATAAAATATTGAATTGATTATTTTTTTAAAGGAGCTAATTTATATTTTAGTTTTATACCTTTCCTCAATAGTTCTTCTATACTAGCTACATTTTAATTCCTTCATTACATTACCTTGATTAAAGAAAAAGTTTCAATTTTACATTCTGCTTTATATTCAAGTCTCTTATTTCCTCATTCTTTTGCCAATCAAGCATTACTGTGTTCCATTCTTGAATGTTTCTTATCATCCACTGGTTTCCTTCCTATTCATGTGCTATTAAATGGTGCTAGAGAAATCACTAAACCTTATTAATTTAGTCCATTAAAATTTATGTTACATAATCTCAATTGGGTAATCCTTTTATATCTCCTGAATTGATTCACAGCTCTACTTATCAGAGCAGCTATTTCATATTTTTGTTGTATATCTTCAAAGCTACCATCTTTATCCATTCATGCCTCCACCCTCCCAAATGAAAATCTCATCTCATATTTCACTGAAAAAAAAATAAGACCATTCACAAAAAAATTCCCTTTTCCTCCTCTCCCTACTGTCACATTACTCAGAGATATTCTCCCAATAACTCCTCCTTCTCCTCTGTCTCAAGTGACAAGATGATTTTTCCCTTTATTAAGAAGGTGCTCTATGCTCTTGAGCTAATTCTATTCTCTCCTCTCTAGCTGATTGCCCCCAGTTTTTCACTAATTTCCAACCTCTCTCTATTTATTAGTTCTTTCCTTGTTGCCTACATTCTCATATCTTCCCCCAGTCCTTAAAAATAAAGTGAATTCTCACTTGATTCAACTCTTTTCTTTAGATATCATTCTTTATATCATTCTTTACTTTGTGATCAAACATCTTTTGAAAATTCTTTATAATTAGTTTATACATTTATATATAATTAGTCCTTTTAATCTTTTTTTCTCTCTTTTAAAACCTCTATAGTCTTGCTTTGACCACAGCAAATTACTTTCCCCACACACAAATAACCACTTATCTTTTAATTGCCAAATTTTTTTTTTTGCTTCTCATTACTCATTGTTCTTAACTTCTCTGAAAATGTTCCACTGATCTTTTAAAATATTCTTTCTTCTTTGTTTTTAAGACTCTTTCTCTTGGTCCTTGGCCTACCTGTTTAACTATTCCTTTTCAGTCTCATTTCCTGGATCTTCTTTTATATTTTATCTACTAATTGTGAAAGTCTTCAAAAGATTTTTCCTTGGCCCTCTGCTTTTCTCCCTCTATATTATGCTATTCAATGATCTTGTCAGTTCCCATGAGTTCAATTATCACTTTTATGTAATGCTCAATTTCAAATGGCTGGAATACATAGTATTTTTCTCTCAGAAATGTAGTTATAAAATTCCTTATGTTTATGGTCCCAATTAGAGTAAAATTCTCTAACAGGAGTTGAGATCTCATTTCTGGACTAGGAGATGTCATTCTTTTTTTTTTTTTTTTTTTAATGTGACTTCTAGAGCTCTCCCATAGTATTTTCATGAACAAATAAATATCAGACTGCATTAAAAAATGATTCATTGTAGGTATTTATTAAAATAAGGTAATTTACATAACATTATACTCCAGGGAGAAAGGCAGTGGTAGCATAAAGAACCCTGATTTGCTCCTATTTTTCTTTCTGAGATCAGCCACTAAAACAAGCACACACAATGAAAAGTCATAAAAAGATCTCAACTAGTCCATTTAGAAGTTGTCTATTGTGGTCTTAAAAAAAAATTGCCATGATCATGGCCACCAATAACCACTGTCATTAGTGCCCTGATATGCCTGCTACCACTCTCTTTGAATTTTCTCATCCTTCCTTTAGAGCCCCTCAAAACTGCTTTGCATGGAAAAAGAAAACCAATTTTACCAATTCTCTAATTTGCTTCCTTTCTTCTAAACAGATCTTCCAGGTTAACCAAAAATCTTAAATATAACTAGAAAATTCTCAAATCTGTAAATTCATCCCTAACCTCTTTGCTTACTTCTAGTCTTGAACCATAAAATTGCCTATTATGCATCTTAAACTGAATTTTCCATAGACATCTTAAACTCATCATGTCCAAAACAGAATTCATTACCTCCTACCCTGCCAAAAACTTTCCTCTCTTCCTAATTTTCACATTCTGTGCAGGATAGTGATTCTCCATTCTTCACTCTCACTTTCCCTACATATACAATCTGTTGACAAATCTTATGTTTACC
Organism: Sarcophilus harrisii; assembly: GCF_902635505.1. Classification (NCBI taxonomy): domain Eukaryota; kingdom Metazoa; phylum Chordata; class Mammalia; order Dasyuromorphia; family Dasyuridae; genus Sarcophilus; species Sarcophilus harrisii. Next base: position 237,494,987 of record NC_045429.1, on the reverse strand, counting down.
TTCATAACTTTTTTTTCTTTTTTTATTGAAGCTTTTTATTTTCAAAATATATGCAATGATAATTTTTCACCATTGACCCTTGTAAAACCGTGTGTTCCAATTTCCCACTTTTCCCCCCAACTCCCTCTCCTGGACAGCAAGTAATCCAATATATGTTAAACATGGTAAAATATATATATAAATCCAATATAGGCATACATATTTATACAATCATCTTGCTGCATGAGAAGAATCATATCAAAAAGGAAAAAAAATGAGAAAGAAAATGAAATTTGAGCAAACAACAACAAAAGAAGTGAAAATGCTACATTGTGATCCACATTCAGTTCTCACAGTCCTTTCTGTGGGTGTAGATGGTTTTCATAATCACAAGATTATTGGAACTGGCCTGAATGAATCATCTCATGGTTGAAAAGAGCTACATCCATCAGAATTGATCATCATATAACCTTGCTTTTGCTGTATACAAATGAAATCCTGGTTCTGTTAATTTCAATTAGCATCAGTTTATATAACCCTCTCCAGGCCTCTCTAAAATCATCCTGCTGATCATTTCTTATAGAACAATAATATTCCATAACATTCATATACCATAACTTATTCAGCCATTCTCCAATCAATGAGTATCCTCTCAGTTTCCAGTTTCTTGCCAGAGATATTTTTGCACATGTGGGCCCCTTTCCCTCCTTTAAGATCTCTTTGGGATATAAGCCCAATAGAAGCACTGCTGGATCAAAGGGTATGCACAGTTTGATAACCTTTTGAACATATTTCCAAATTGCTCTCCAGAATGGCTGGATCAGTTCACAATTCCACCAGCAATGTATTAGTGTCATAGTTTTCCCACATCCCCTTCAACATTCATCATTATCTTTTCCTATCATCTTAGCCAATCTGAGAAATGTGTAGTGAGACTCAGTTATCTTAATTTGCATTTCTCTGATCAATGGTGATTTAGAGCAGCTTTCATATGAATAGAAATGGTTTTAATTTCTTCATCTGAAAACCCTACCTGGTTAGGTATCAGCATTATGTCTGTGTCATAAGAGGAATTTGGTAGGACTCCTGTCATTTTTTTTCAAGTAGTTTATATAGTATTGGAATTAATTGTTCTTCAAATGTTTGGTAGAATTCAGCCCTGGGGAATTTTTCTTAGAGAATTGATTAATAGCTAATGATAGTAAAAGAAAAGCTTGTTTCTTTTGTTAAAATGGGACTATTTAAATAATTTATTTCTTCTTCTGTTAACCTAGGCAATCTATATTTTTGTAGATATTCCTCCATTTCAGTTAGATTAACAAAATTATTGACATATAGTTGGGCAAAATAGCTCCTAATTATCGCTCTAATTTCCTCTTCATTGGTGGAAAGTTCTTCCTTTTCATTTTTGAGACTAACAATTTGATTTCTTCTTTCTTTTTTCTAATCAAATTAACTAAAGGTTTATCTATTTTGTTGGTTTTTTTCATAAAATCAACTCTTAGTTTTACTTATTAAGTCAATAGTTTTCTTATTTTCAATTTTATTAATCTCCCTTTTTATTTCCAGAATTTTAAATGTGATATTTGAGGGTTTTTAATTTGTTCTTTTTCTTTTTTAGTTGTAAGCCCAATTCATTAATCTTCTCTTTTTCTATTTTATGCAAGTAAGCATCTAGAGATAAAATTTCCCCTAATAACATCTTTGACTACATCCCACAAATTTTGGTATGTTGTCTCATTAATGTCATTCTCTTTGATGAAATTATTGATTGTTTCTATGATTTGCTGTTTCATGGTCATTATTTAGCATTAGCTTATTTAGCTTCCAATTAATTTTTGGCCTATTTTCCCCTGGCCTTTTATTTCATGTGATTTTTATTGACTCATGATCTGAAATAATGTATTTACAATTTCTGCCTTTCTGCATTTGATTTTGAGGTTCTTATGCCCTAACATATGGTCAATTTTGTATATATTCCATGAACAACCAAGAAAAAAGTATACTTATTTCTGTCTCCATTCCGTTTTCTCCAAAGATCTATCATATGTAATTTTTCTAAAATTCCTTCTTAATTTCTTTCTTATTTATTTTGTGGTTCAATTTGTCTAGGTCTGAGAGAGCAAAGTTGAGATCCCCTACTATTACAGTTTTGCTGTCTATTTCTTCTTGCAGCTCTCTTAACTTCTACTTTTAGAATTTAGATACTATATCATTTGGTGTATATATGGTTAAGTATTGATATTGCTTCATCATCTATGGTACCCTTTAGCAAAGTTTTTTTCCTTATCTCTTTTAATTAGATATATTTTTGCTTTTTTCTTGATCTGAGATCAGGATCGCTAATCCTACTTCATCTGAAGCATAATGGATTCTACTCCAGCCATTTACCTTTACTCTGTCTGTATCACTCTGTTTTAAATGTGTTTCTTGTAAACAACATATTGTAGGATTCTGGCCTTTAATCCAGTCTGCTATCCATTTCCATTTTATGGGAGATTTCATCCCATTAACATTCACAGTTAAAATAACAATTGTTTCCTGCTATCTTATTTACCCCAAGTTATGCTTTTCTCTTTCCTTTCCCCCTTTCCTCCTCCCCAGTATTTTGCTTCTGACAACCACCTCCCTCAAACAGCCCTCACTCTTTACAGCCCCACTCCTTTTCTTATGCCTTTCCCCTACTATTTCTGTTTTCCCTTCTCTTAGCCTTCCCTTCTTTTTTTCCATTTCCTCTCCCATTTCCCTATAAAGTGAAACCAGTTTCTCTGTGAAACCAAATATGTCTGATATTCTCTCTTTGAGCCAAATCTCATGAGAGTAAGATTCATACAGTGTTCCTCCCCTACCCTTCTTTCTCTCAATTATAATTGGTCTTCTTTGCCTCTTCATGAGATGCAGTTTCCCTCATTTTACCTCCATTTACCTCTTTTTCCAGTACAATCCCTTTTCCACCTCTAATTTATTTTTCATATTATCACAATAAAATCAAATTATACCTGCACTCTCTAAGTATACCCATAAAAGAAATATAGTTCTCAAAAATACTTTCCTTTTTACTTTTTTATGCTTCTCGAGTTCTGTAATTGGAGATCAAATTTTTTGTTCAGCTCTGTTCTTTCCATCAGAAATAATTCGCCTGTAATATTAAATTCCATCTTCTTTCCTGAAAGATAATACTGGATAGTTTATTCTTGGCTGTAATCCATTCCTCTGCCTTTAGGAATATCTGATTCCAGGCCCTTTTATCCTTTAAGGTGTAAGCTGCTAGATCCTTTAAGACGTAAGTTCATCCTGATTGTGGCTCCTCAATACTTGAACTGGTTCTTTCTGGCTGCTTGTGATTTTTTTTCCCTTGATCCAATAATTCTGAAATTTAGCTATTATATTCCTTGGAGTTTTCATTTTGGGGTTTCTTTCAGGAGGTGACAGGTGAATTCATTCAGTGGCTATTTTACCTTCTGGTTCTAGGATATCAGGGCAGGTTTCCTTTATGATTTCCTGAAAGATGATTTCTAGGCTCTTTTTTTCATCATGGTTTTCAGGAAATCCAATAATCCTTAGACTGTCTCTCCTAGATCTATTTTCCAGGTCAGTTGTTTTTCCAATGAGGTATTTCACATTTTCTTTTGTTTTTTCTTTCTTTCTTTTCTTTTTTTCTTTTTCTTTCTTTCTTTTTTTTTTTTTTTACTGATTCTTGAGGTCTTATTGAATCATTCACTTCCATTTGGTCAATTCCAATTTTAAGTGCATTATTTTCCTCAGTTACCTTTTTTAGCTCCTTTTGTATTTGGTCAACTGAATTTTTAAATGAGTGTTTTGTTCATTGCATTTTTTCCATTTCCAATGAATTGGTTCTTTTTTCATATCTATTTTAAAAGGAGATATATGCTTTTTCCATTTCAGCAAATCTATTTTGTAGAGAGATATATGCTTTTCCCATTTCATCATATCTATTTTAAGGTGTTTTCTTCAGATAATTTCTGTTTTTCCTTTTCCATACCTCTCTTGCAAAGATCTCATTTCCTTTTCCCATTTTTCTTCTTTCTTTTAAGATTCTTTTGGAAATCTTCCAAGAAAGTCTTGTGAAATGGAGACCAGCTCAAATCTCCCTTTGGGGTTTCATCCAGAGTTGATTTGCTTTAGGAACCTCAGGGTTTGAGGTCTGTTCTTTATCTCCATAAAAGCTGTCTATGACCAGAGTTCTTTTTGCTTTTTTGTTCATATTTTAAGGGTTGAAGTCTTCTCTTAAGGCAAAGGGATAATTGCCGCTTTAATTTTCTCTGGAGCAGTTCTACTGACTGACTTCTGGTGCTGTCTTCTGGAGCTCAATAGCTTACAATTTGCTTTTTGTATTTGCTTTTGGATATCTTACAGAAAATCTGCTAAACCACCAACTTGCAATCAGGACAGAGTAGCCTAAGAGCCTCACAGAAGGTTCCCTAGTGTACTCTGCAACACTCAGGCTCCTCACACCAAGTCCTTGCCCTATGCTGCAGTCTGGGTTTGACAGACTATATCCCTGCCTGATTGAAACAGACCTATTCTGAAGCTCTTCCAAAGTATCTTCTTCTGGAAATGTGTTGTACTCCAACTATTTCTGGGTTCTGTCAATCCAAAACCAGTTCAAATGATTAATATGCTGTTGGTTTGAGAGAAGGTTGGAAGAGATCAGATAGAAACATGTCTACTGTCCACCATCTTGACTCCACCCCCTGTAGCATTTTTTTCTTAGAAGTTACTTTGCCTCTACTCACATAGTTGTCACTAGATAAAATTATCATCACCTCATTGTTAGATTCTTGCAATAACTTTCTGAGTAGTATCTCTGCCTCAGAACAATCCATAGTCTACTCCACCCCCCATTCAACCCCGTTCAGCTCCCAAAAGGATCTTAAAACTTAATTTTAACCACGTTACCCTCATACTCCATTGATTCTTCATTACCTTCAGGACAGACATAGAATTCCTCTTTTTTGGCTCTTAAAGTCCTTCGAAATTTTGCTCTTTCCTACCTTTCCCATTGTATACTTTTTTTCTACCCTATGTGCTTTACTGTCTAGTTATAGTGCCTTTTTCTTTGTCATACATAATGATTCATCTTCTTTCTCACTGACTTTTTACTCTGTTTTCCATACCTAAAATGTTTTCCTCCCTCTTCTTTACCTCCTAGTTTTCCCTGGCTTTCTTCAAGACTCAGCTGAAATTCTTTCTTCAGCAATATATCTTTTTTATGATTTCTCCTCCTACCACTCACAATTCTAGGGCCTTTCCTCTGTGATTGTCTCTAATATATATATAACACAGTTGTTTTCTCCTCCACTAGAATATATTCTAATAATTAATGCTGGCCTCTTTTCTGTCTCTTGAGAGACAGTCCATCTCTAGATTCTGGGTGCTTTCAGTGAATGTACCCCCATATTGATAGAATGTTCTTCCTCTTTTTCATGATCTCCTGGCTTCCTTCAAGTTCTAGTTAAAATCCCACCTTCTATAGGAAGTCTTTCTTGATTACCCTAATTCTATTTCCTCTTTTAGATCAGACATGGATGTGTTGTTATGAATTAGAGAAGACAGAATGAGGGTCTGAATTAAGATTCTGAAGATGGACCCTAAACTATGCTACATATTTTGAAAATATTTTATGACTTTCACCCAGAGAGTTTAGATTTGAATCATTAAAGCCTAGACCCAGAATTGTAAGGAACTTCAGAAAATATTTAGTCCAAGTCTTTCAATTTACAGATAAAAAAATTGGATGCACAGAGAGATTGTTGTTTCCCCAAAATTGTAGAGGTAGTAAATATTGAAACAAGGATTTAAACCATATCTTTTATTCCTAAAACTACTGTTATTTTCATTCATAAAACATTGACTCCAAAATCATGACTATGGCACTTACTAGCTATGTGATCTAAAGCAAGTCATTTCTCTCTTATTAAAATTTGCCTGTCTATAAAATGAAAAAGTTGAATAAGGTAATCTCTTAATTCCTTCTATGTTTAAATCTTTAAGTTCCTTTTAAGCCCTAAATTAACAAGATTTCATATTTAGATGTCAGTAGTCATTTGGTGACCCACTCAACTTGAGAGTATATCTGTATGCATAATTTGGCTCACAAAATAACAAAACTTTTAAGTGGTCCTCCTCAGCAAAGGATTGTGTGTGTGTGTGTGTGTGTGTGTGTGTATACGTACTAGCAGGTCCAATTTTAGAAGATGTCTAGGAGCCACAAATCCATAGTACACCAAATTAAAATATAATTGTGAAACATTTAACAAAATGAGTAACAATACAATAAAACATGGATTACCGTTAACTTGTGGTTTTCTAAATCATTGTATGGCTTTCATGGATCCATTCCTATTTAAGTTTGACATCATTACTAGGATAATGTTTGTCAGTAAATTGTCTAAGGACCTCAGAGAGATTCCAAAGATCCTTTCCAGTCTTATATAAAGTTAGACTATTTTAATTAATATTTTAAAATGTTTAATTTTCTAATGGGTTAAATTTTAGTAGATGTAACCCACATATACAAAAGCTCTTTGTGGAGGGATCCTCAACAATTTTTAAGATTATAAAGGAGTCCTGAGATAAAAAAGACTGAGTGCTACTGTAATAGAAAAGAAGTAGAAGCTACAGTATCTACCTGAGGGTGATAAAACTAATAATATCATGTTTAAATGAAAAATCCTTATGGACAGCAAAAATCCAAATAGAATTTCTAAGATGGATGCAAGATTATTTCACAACAGTAAAAAAAATGAACAAAATGAATATAGCTAGATTGTGTGATGGATAGAAGCTTGGACTGGAAGCAGGAAAATCTGATTTGTACCCTTAAAAAGCCAATTAACTCCTCTCATTTATAAGACAAAGCTAATAATTGCATCTCCCTCACAGGGTTTTTGGGAGAATCAAATGAAATATATAAAGTTTTTGGCAAACTTAAAACAATATGCAAATATTTTTATAATATTTTGTGACATATCAAGTACCCATAATTCCATCCAAGTAGATGGAAGCCCTTCTTTAAGATATTTTCTTTGAGAATCATCTGTGGCTCATTGAGGTTAAATGTTTTACTTATGAATATAGAACTGGAAAGGGACCAGGGCAAAAGTTGAATTTATATTCTCCCTATTCCAAGTCCAACATTTTTTACATGCTGTTTTGCTACTTGAGATCCAAGACCATCACTGATCCCATGGTCCAGGAAGATTTGAAATACAATTCTAAGTGAATAAAAAATATTTTATATTTTAAAACCTCTGTTCATTTTTCTATGGAATGAAATGAAAACAATCAGTTTCTTTTGATTGACATTTTCCATTTATAATCATTGAAATGTATATCACAGTATCAACTTTAATTTGTATATGAATAAAATATGTTCATAGATTCAACTGTCTTCATTAAAATTTGTTACAAATGACACCTCATGTACTAATGTAGACAGTACTATAATAATAAAACATGCATTCTTTATTCATCCAATTAATACCTACTAAACATCTAATACATGCCAGAGATTATGGAAGGTGTATTTTTCAAACCAAATCAGTCCCAGTTTGGTCAATTGGTATTTAGGATAATCTTCAAGATTTACTGTGCAGAAATCAATTAGATTGCTCATGTGATGATCTGAGATCATTGTTCAGACAAGCAGAATGATTGAATAGGCTATGCTGTCATCTGTTTAATTTAGTTATACTGATGTGATCTGTATCCGTCATTAGAAGATTTTTTTTTATTTCAATGTAGGGTAGGAAGATTATTTTTTTCTGTATCTGTATGAAACATCAGTGCCCTCTTGGATGGAAAAGATATCAGTGTCATTGAGGGAATTGTGATGTACAAATGTAACAGATATTCATATTATAATAGTCATTTTAATATTACTGCAATCATTGTCAATATAAGCAGTTTCTTTTTTCTTAGAGTAGCACAAAGAGTGATTCAGTGAAAACTTCATGATAATAAGATTGTAACTGATTAATGTTTCTTAGGAAGAGAGCTGACTTGTTAGCTTTCTTTTAAAATAAACATTTCATTTTTTGACACTTTGACAGCTCCATTACATATCATTACTGTATTCTCTTTATTTGAAATTCAGATATTACTTTGGTTAAAATATTTTAGAACTTGAAAACTCTTCTATATGAGTATTCCATGTCTAGAATAATATGAGGAAAAATATATGACATCTTCTTTCCACTCAATCCTTCCATTACTTGCCATAATTTATTCCTGAGGTATTTGTGGGGAAAGATGTAATATCTAGAATTGTAGCACTTTAAGACTTTTTCAGAACTTTGCAAATATTATCTCATTTTATCTTCACAACAACCATGGGAGGTGGATGCTATTATTTTCTCCATTTTACAGAAAAAGCAATGGAGGCAGACTGGTTTAATCATTTGCCCAAAGTCACACAGCTAGTAAATGTGAAGGAGGGTGAACTCAGATCTTTCTGACTCCAAATACAATGCTGTAACCACTGCACTACCCAGATGATATGCCTTTTATAATAAATACATCTTTCGTTACTACAAATGTAGGTTATCTCTGTTAAGACCTTTGATAACATAATTCTTTATTATTTAGGTCGAAATAATGTATCACTAAACTATACTCTTGTTGTATTCCACCAACACACCAATTAGTTAGAACCTATAGGGAATAAGTAATTTTGAATAGCTGGATTTGAGTCCTTACACAAAATTGGTAGATATATGACTAAGTAAAGAATATCAGAATAAGAGAAAACATTAATGTGCCCCAGGCAAGGGAAAAAATTGCTTCTGTATGCACACACACACACACACACATACACACACACACACACACACACACACACACACACAAAACACTTGATATTTTTGCCTCAACCAGAATTAGCTATTTTTTTTTGTACCTGTGCCGGAAAGATACATGGGTAGGTAAGATTTGGTAGGAAGGTACCAAAGGATTACATGTAGCATCTCTATATTTTCTGGAAACTTCTGATTTCAATTAATTATTCCTTTTAACTAAATGCTAAGGACAGCTTGTTAATCTTGGTGGCAGGTTACAAGTGCTGACATATTCCTCTGATTTTGATACCTGGGGGCAAAATATACTAAAAAATGGTTTAATTTTTTTTTTATATAACTAGGACTAGTTATTATAAATACCAATTATTATATTTTTTTGTCCTACATCCTAAAAGTTTTATTAAACAACTAAAACCTGTATAGCTTTTTAAATTTGGTAATTTGTATAAATTGGTTATATTAGCTTCACACAGTCCAACAATCCTGTGAGGTAGATAGTATTATTATACCTATTTACAGATAAGATTTAGAGATGTTCTTACATTTAGAGTTGGAAGGGACCTTGGAAGTCATTTAGGTCTAACTTCTTTATGTAGATGAAAAATTGAAATCCAGAATGATTACAAGGGTTATATGGATTATCTGGATAGTAAGATATAATTTATTCTTATCCCCCTTCCCCCCCATTCTAAATCTGTTGCTTCCTTTATTGTACTGTGTTGCAATTAATATGCATTTATGGTCAAAAAGCTGATATGAATCAGAGACAGAATTTAACTGAAAAGTGTTGTTCTGGCTCTCATTGAGTAGGTAATTCTTTTTTCTGGGATCATAAAAGAAGTTTCGATCATGCCAACATGTTTGAACTTTTTTGAGGGGAAGGAGAGTTAAATTCTTCAAATTAAATTCTTCAAATCAACTTTTAAATTTTTAAAAACCAGTTTCTATGAGCCTTCCTATTCAGTCACATTAAGTTCTTCAAGAATGATCTTTCTTCGTTTTCTTTGCTTTTGCAGACCTACATTTCACTCTCTTTTACTTTTTAGCTTCCCTAGATTAAGTCTTAAAGTGCTAATACCTTTGTCAATCCTTAGCAGAACCACAGATTTGACTACATATTTTCTCTTCTCAATTCACTTTGTTTTACTTATCTGTGTACTTCCTGTAGTTCTTCAGTAGAATGTAAGCTCTTTGAGAAAGCTTTTGTAATTTTTATTTATTTATTTTGTTTTTGTTTCTCCAGCCTTAGCACACTGAATAGCTATATTAAGTAAAGTTTTGTCAGGTACTACCAAATTGGAAAGACTTCTATATGGGACCATAAAATGTACTTTATGTCTGTTGACCAGTTTATCTAAAATCAGAGAGGTCCTTTTACAAGTTTGGACAAGATAGGTTTGAATTCTTTTGGTCACAGCAACTTAAGGCTATCTATTAAGTTGCAAAGTATTTTGATCTGCCTCCATATAAGAAATACTTCTTAGTAAGTAAATAGCAGATCTTTTAATAATGAATACAATTAGCCTTTTTCTTCCAATTTTTTCTACCACTCTATACAGTTTTCCTTATTTAGAAATCTGTAGTTCATAACAACTAGCAGTTGAATCATGTTTTAAGGTATGCAAAGTACTTTATAAATATTATCTCATTAAGTCCTCAAAACAACTGTGAAAGATGGGTTCTTTTATTTTAATTCCATTTTACAAGTGAAAAAAATTGAGGTATTCAAAGGTTACATAGCTAGTAACTGTCCAAATTTGAACTCAGGTCTAGTGCTCTAATCACTGTATCATCTAGCCACCTAATTAAGTTTCCTTAATTAATTTCTACTATTGCACATAATTGTTTAAGATGACCATAGATGCAATTTAGTTTTCCATAACTTATCTTAAGCATCTTAATAAATATCCATTTTCTCCAAGTTAATGAATATTAAAGAAAATTGAAAAAATTTCTGAATTTTTTTCTTTGTAATTTTTTGGGTGGGGTGGGGTGGGGTGAGTGGTTCACATAGTTTCTTCTTCTAAGTTAGGGCAAATCTGACCTAAAAGGATTATATATTCAAGCTTGAATTTTTTTTATTAGCATATCAGAAGAAAGAAACTTTAATGTTACTAACATTCACAAAGCATCATTTCTCAAAGCTTTTGAATTCTCAGAATTCAGTTGCTAAGATGAGGATGATTCATTTTCCATGTTTTATTCTTTCATTTATTTTTGAGAAATAATGATCAGTGCTGGGCAATGTGTATACTTCCTGACCATTCTTTACACCCTTGCAGTTTCTCTTTTTCATTATTTGCCTTTGTAACCTTGGAATTAGGTAACTAATTCACAACAATATAATAGTCTTCACAGTTTTCATTTCCATGTCTCTGGAATATGGAAGTCTAGGAGAACTTCATTTGACATTCAAAATTACTGTTGTAAGATATGATGTTTTGTCAGTGTCTGTAAGATGTGTTGCTTGGGTGTGAGGTCTTGATAAAGACTGGCATCTCCCTTTATTAAAGATGATTTACATCTCATGTGGTTTCTTTAATGTCTCTGCTGAGAACATGACCAGCACTACAATTTCATAAGCCTGTGGTTAATATCAAGTCCCCAAACAATGAAAACAAATAAACCCCAATTTTTTCCACAGGGTTTCCTGGCTGGTTATTCCGAGGCTTTGCACGTGACAACCTGTTCTCCCACGTGAATGGAATACTCAGTGTCAATGTGGAAGCCTGGTCAGTTGGAAAGTTGCAGTTAAATATTTATACCCTGTGTACAGCACTTCCCAAATTCTTCTTTTTATGTGGACATGGTGTATAAAAGAGTCTCTAGCTAGCTTGTTAAATTAGTGATTTGTAGAGCACAATTAACTATTCTATACCCATGTAGATTGGATTCTTTATTTCTAAGTCTGGCATGTACATTCATATATATATATATACACACATATACATATAGAAATATAGATATAGATATTCATAGATTTATATGGAATCATAGATCTTCATAAGGAATTTCAAATGTTAGCTATTCTAACTTCCTTTTTCTTTAAGGCGGGAACTAAGCTCCAAAGTGGGTCATACATCTATGACTTGCTATTATGCTTTATTAATTATTTTAACCTTACATTTATGGCCTTAGATATTATATATACACAAATATATTTGTACATGTGTCTAAATATATTCTCACACATATATGTATATTTTTATCCAGAGATTTAAACTATTTTTTTATTCCTGTTATTTGAATGGAAAACTTAGGATCATAATAACATAGATTTAGAGAATTAGAACAGATTTTCAAGGTCATTGAGTCTACCCCTTAGGTACATGCTCCAGCTTTTTTTTTTTTAAACAGATAAAGAAATTGAGAGATTAAGAGATTTGCCTAATGTCATATAATTATGATACAATTGAGATGAGATCTGAAAGGTCTTCCTGACTACAAGTTCATTGAGCCATTCACTATATCATCCTGCCTTGCTTAATTTTATTGGGATTTCCTAGATGTCAGGAAATTCTTACTTAAGTATGGTAAGTAATCTATAAAGTTCTTTTAGGCATTGATATTCAGATGGATCTTAACTAGTCCATTCTTCCCTAATTGAAGGTATCTATGGAGTCAGGTCAACAGAGAATTGAAGAACAAATATCCCATCCAATATATGGTTATTTGGATGTGTTTCTTATACCTTTTTCAGTTCATTCCAATAGTACTTATCTTTCAGAATGGAGAGACTCAAACTCAATAGTAGTATTTGGGTTTTTTCCATCCCTAAACATTACTTTTATATGTAGGCAGCATTGCCCAGTTGGGGGTGGGGAGGGGACAATAGCTTTAGAGTCAAGGACATGAGTTAGATTTAAGAATGTGTACTTTTGAACTGTGTGATCTTGAGTAAGTCACTTCAGGAAAGAAGGAAGGAAGGAAGGAAAAAAGGAAGGAAGGAAGGAAGGAAGAAGAGAGGGAGAAATGAAGGAAGAGAGGGAGGGAGGAAAGAAGATAAATAGAATCCCAGGCAGTTAGCCTGGGACAGCAGGCAACAAAACAGCAGAATACTGACACCAACATATATTTCACAACTAATTCTGGTACTTTAAAAACTATAAATTAAGTGCCACAAAATAGTTTCCATGGAAATATTTCCGGTGATAATCTGCTATATAATTAGTGAGGAATTTTATTTCCCACTTGTTATGACAAAACAAAATTAAATCTCAACTACTCATTATAGAATGGGTATTTTTTTCCTATATAAATTAAAGTTATTATTTCAATTTTAAAATGAACAGTAGAAGGAAAGAAAGCAGTGTTAACTTGTAACATGTGAATAACAGTGATAACATGTATACATCATATATTATGCCTGTGTTAGCATAGTTTTTTTCAGGTTAATTATTTCATAGGTCGGGAATATGCAACAACATCTACAACTAAATTTGATTGATTTTATCTATTTTTCAGTAATTGATCCTGACTGTGGTGTATTATTTTTACCTTTTGTCATTAAAACAGTATCTGAGGTATTCCAGAGCCCTTCCTCTCTAAATTTATGGGAATTCTTTCTGCTTACAGAAGGAAAATGATAGAATTTGCATTTTTTATCAGTACTTCTAGGTTAAACGCATCCTTTTCCCTCTTTAAGCAAAAATTGAGATTAATATTTGAGGTCACAGGGTAATTTTGATAAGCAGATTTATATAAATTACAAGGAAAATTGCATTTTTAGAGAATTTCTCGAATAGTTTTCTAAGAATCTTAGTAAACATCACTATTGTTCTAATTTGTAGATAGGATACATAGTTCTGATATTAGTGCAAAGCTAAGTGACCAAAGTCATTTAATCTTTTTAAATCTCAGTTGCCTTCCTTTATTAAATAGACATTAGAAGCTCAGAGGATTTTGTAAAGAATAAAATGATAGCAAATCATCATATAAATATTTAGTAATAAGAATAATAGGAAAATTGGAATACAGTGGTTTCCTATTTTATTCAAGATTAAACAATGAACACAGAGATTGAAACTGTGCTTTTTATTCAAGCAGCTCTCAGAGTATTTTGATTGAAAAATTCTGTTTAGCATTTAGATTCTAGTACTATATTACATTGTATCTCCTTCCCCCTTGAAGCATTGTAAAAATAAAATGGATTTAGATATTCAGACTATGTTTTGACAAATATCCTTTAAGAGTCTACTTTTCTCAAGCCTCTTTGTGCATGCAAAAGATTTGCTGTTTAACTTTAGAAAATAGAAAAAATGGAAAATCTTAGTTGAGTTGGCAATGTTGAGTTCCATAGAAGAGCTCTCTTTTTCTTGAGCCTAATACTAAGCAGAATTTGAAAGAGTGGACAAGTCACAGATTTATTATAGAAGTTCAGATAATTCTACCAGGGACATCCAGACTGCTTATTTTTTTTTTTCAGTTATTTTAGTTGTGTTCAGTTCTTCATGACCCTGATGAGATTAGTGGTAGTGAAGAGGTGTGAGAATTGGGGTGGTGAATCCACTCTGGTCGATGCAGGTCCAATGCAAAAGAATACACAAATCTGCAATCTGTTTTGGCAAGAAAAGGAAATTTTATTGTTCACTGAGAAGGAAGCTTTCTTAGTGGGCAAAACTCCTCATTAGGAATTTGGCAGAGATAGATTGACAAATCATGATTATATGGGATAAGTTTTGTCCTGGGGCTGGGAGTTATCTGGACTAATCAGTAGAGAACCATCATACAGAGATTTCCAATTGAATAAACTCACTTAACTGGGAGTTTGAAGGCTTTTCCCAGGGTTTGAGAACTCCCTGAAGAGGATCTACATCCGGTCCCCCCAAAAGATCTCGGTTTATGTCATCCCACATTGGGACTCTTCCAGAAGAGAGTTTGGACAGTTTCAGGGTTCACCCCTATCATTTCCTCTCTCAAGCAGTCTAAAGAATCCCCCCAAATTCATTTGGGGTAAAGGGACAAAGTTCTCATCTTCCGTAGCTGTTTCAAGATGACAAGGGTCATAGAGCTGTCCCTAAGTTCACTGGGGCTTCAGGCCAGGAAGGGAAGGTAGCAGCATCTAAGGAGTATTGTGTTTCCCAGTCAGTCATCTCATGAGCTCCAGGCTGAAGGAGCAGTTGAAAATTCGCAGCTGGAAGCCTAGAGGAAACAAATCTCAGTAGTTGATTAAAAGTGAGGTTTCATCCAGGGTGGAGATGGTGACATTTGGGAATGGGGCCTTTGCAAAAAAAACTCATCAGGTCCCCTCTGTGGGCTGCTTTAAGAGTACTGATAGCCCACCAAACAATGCTGAATGCCTCCACTGCCCATGAGCTCCCTAACTGAAAGGCTAAAAAGGAGTTAAGTACTGGCAGGGGCCATAGAATGCTAAGAAGTTAACTGCTGGCAGGGGCCATAGAATGACAGTCAAGAAAAGTAGGAGAGAAAATGCTAGGAGCAAAAGTTCTCATCATTGGAGTAAGAAAAAGGTAGGCAGAAGAGTGAGAATGAGAGAAAGAAGCACACAGTTCACCCTTCTTTCTCTAGAGTACTCACGGGATTTGTTTCTGCAAGGAGCTAGGCAGGTTTAGCAAGTGCCATGAGGCCTCCAGAGCCTTCTCAGTCCTGCAAAGAAAAACTTTTATACAGTTAGTAAAGATGTTAACAAAAAGAAAGCAGTTTGAAACCCCCTGCAAGAGAGCATTTTCTTAGAGTCTATTTGCCAATCTTCCCCTGGGTTGTGTCCCTTTTCTGAACAGGATGCAGGAGAGGGGGAGGTCTCCAAGCTTGTGACCAGTGAAAATGCATTTCACTAGGCACTGAAGAGCATTTCTCTCCAGGTGTGTGGCCTGATAGAGGCCAAAGATCAGTTTCCACTGACTTGCCTCTGGGATTAAGAGTTGGTTTGAGGGTGTTTGAAACCAGCCAGAGGGACAAAGGATGTACCTCCTTTCTTCTGCAAGGGTTTCTTTTTTCCTGTGAATTATAGGAAGGGATATAAGGATATAAGCATCCAGTTTTTCAGAGAAATGAACGACCAGTCTGGGATCGCCCAGGACTTGGCCCTACCTGTCAGGATTGCAAATCAAGATAAGACTGCAGTGGCTCTTAAATCTCTAACTAAACGTCTTGCTTAAGAAATCTCTCAATCCTGGCTGAGGCTGGAGTAGAGAAATCTATTTCCTCCCAGGTTTCAGAGGAAATATGGGACAGCTTTGGGAGCAGTACAAAAAGACCATCTGGAGATCTGAGAAGAGAAAATTGGGTCCCCAATTTTACCATTAAATCACCCCCAACAAGGGGGCAGGATAGGAGGGAATAATAACAAATGATTATTTAAATGACAGATCATCAAATTGGCAAGACAGAAGAGAGGTCTTAAGAAAGTTCTTAAGTTCCCCTGCAATCCTCACTCTCTTAGGGGAGGAATAAGAGAGACCAGAGTGAAGTCCTTCCCATAGCCAAAAGAAATTCAGTGGTCCTACTGGTCACATCCAGAGATAGCCAGGATTCCAATGTCGATGTCATGGTAGGGCAAGTGGGAGCTTGACCAAGCCCTAAGGAGTTTGGGCACTGGGGGGAGGAGGGGACAGCTCATCCCCTGTACGCTGTCCCTCCTCTAGTGCTCCTCCTGCTTGAACTCATGACAAGGACTGGAGGGTTTCCTCACACAGTTTCCATGACATCTAAAGCATGAACCTCTGTAGTTCCTGGCAATGTCAGCAGCCAAAGTGTGGGTCTGCTTGTTATTTCTTGATCTGGCCCTGGGATCTTCCTCTTCTGCTGCAGCTCAGTTCTGTTGTTAAAATTCCAAAAGCCATTTTTAACAGTTGGGTCATGGGAGTCTGAGGGACCAAGGCTAACTTATGCAGTTTCCTTCATATATCTGGGGCAGATTGGTTAATAAAATGCATGCTGAAGACAGTGGTCCCCTCTGGAGAAGTGGGATCCAGATTCATGTATTTTCTTAGGGCCTTTATAAGGCAGCCCAGAAAGAGGGCAGGATTTTCCTCAGCTCCTTAGGTGATCTCCCTAAGTCTGTCATAATTAACCTGCTTCTTAATTCCCCTCTTCATGCCTTCAGTGAGGCAGGTTAAGACATGATCCCTTTTCTATCTATTTCTACTCCCTTCTTGGTAGGTTCCACCTGGGGTCTGAGACAGGTACAACAATAGCCCCTGGGAGTATTGACCAGAAGAGGAGGAGGCAGCATGTCATCCCCAAATTTTTGGGCTAGATTCCAGATCCTCTTTTTCTCCTCTATGGTACAACAGGAAGAGATAATGATATAAGCATGCCCCCAGGAAAGATCAAATTGGAGGCCAATAATGGCCTTAAACCCCCCAATATACTTTACAGGGTCCTCAGAATCCCAGCCTAGTCTTTCTTTTATTTGGGAAAGATCTGACGTTGAAAAGGACATTTTTACCCTGAGTCTGCTACTTCTCTCAAGGGGCAGAGTTTAGAAGGGGTAGCTGGATTAGGTTCCTGAATAAAAGTGGTTGAATGAAGCTAAATCAGGAGAAAGGGAGTCCCATTCTTTGTAGGATAAGGACTGAGGTATGGGGTATTGGCAGCCTCATAATTTGGTTTCAGTGAGAGAAATAGAGTTAAAGAGATATTGCCAGACAAGATCCTGTTGTAAAAGAGATCCAGAAGTCTCCAGATAAGGACTGCATAGAGGTTCTAGAGGAGCAGAAAGGAGGGAGTTTGATTTCCTTCCAGCAAGTTTAAACAGCATCTTGCAATGCTGTTTTATTTTAAGATTTTTAATTTTTAGATCTTTCAAGCCAAATTTATTTCTGTTTTTTAACAGACTTCCTAAGGAAGGATCCTTAGAAACAGAGGTGTTTTGTCCCATTTTGCCACAAACCTTAGTTTTTCTGATTCTATAGCATCTCCTCCTTCTCTAGATGTCTCTAGAGATAGAGACAAAATGTGCCCTGATTAAGGGGACTTTTATCAAATAATGCAGGAATTCCCATTTGAGCATCCCTGAGAGAATTCTGTTCTAGTGTTAAACTCCAACAACTCAAATCTTCCCTAGTATTTGAGTGTCCTAGCTATAGAATAGACAACCAAAAAGGCTTTACCTCCTCCAGTTTCTTAGAAACTGGTCCTAAGATTCCTAGTCAGGGAACCAAAATGATGAGGTGCAAATGATGAAATTAGTGGTAGTGAAAAGGTGTGAGAATTGGAGTGCAGAATCCCCTCTAGTCTGGGCAAGCCCAGTGTGAAAGAATTCACAGATCCGAAATCTGTGTGGCAAGAAAAGAGAATTTTATTGCTCATTAAGAAGGAAGCTTTCTTAGTAGGCAAAACTTCTCATTAGGAATTTGGCAGAGATGGATTGACCATCATGATTATATGGGATAAGTTTTGTCCTAGGGCTGGGAGCTATCTGGACTAATCAACAGAGGACCATCAGACAGAGATCTCCAATTGAATAAAATCACTTAACTGGGAGTTTGAAGGCTTTTCCTGAAGTCTGGGAACTCCCCAAAGGGGTTACAGTTTCTGGACTCCCAAAAGATCTCAGTTTATGGCAACGGAGGGTGATTGACCAAGAACTCCAATTGACTAATTGGGAATTTGCAGGCTTTTCCCAAGGTCTGGGGATTCCCTGAAGGGGATTCACATCCGGTCCCCTCAAAAGATCTCAATTTATGTCATTCCCCCTTGGGCCTCTTCCAAAGGAGAGACTAGACAGTTTCAGGGTTCACCCACACCTATTTTGTGTTCTCTTGTAAAAGATATTAGAGTGGCTTTGCCATTTCCTTCTCCAGCTTATTTTACAGATAAGGCAACTGAAGCAAATGTGACTTGCCCAGTCACATAGCTAACAAGTGTCTAAGTCCAGATTTGAAGATGAGTCTTCCTAACTCAAGTACTGGTGTTCTATCCACTATGCCACCTAGTTGTTCTCCATCTATACTGTAGATCATGTCTAATTCTCAAGGCTATCCATATTGAAGCTCTGAATATGTCACTGAGAATAGACTGTTCCTCTTTTTGTTGAAATAGCTTTTTGTGTCACATGCTACTTACTATGTGAAATAATATGCTAAGTGCTTGGACAGCCTGATTAATTTTCATATTGATGTGCAGTGAATTAGAATCAGTATTCATGTACCAAAGACAAGCTTGCCCCATTTCCTCAATACTTTTTGATAATGGATACATAGGGAAATAGAAAAAAAAATGTTATATATTACTCTAAAAAGTTCAAATTCTTCAATTCAGTTCAACTTGATAAGTATTTTTTATAATTGCTAGGGGAAGAAAGAACAAAAAAGAAAACAGTTTCAGTCCTCAAGGAGCTTATATTCTACTTAGGGAAAATTATATATATATATATATATACACACATATATATACATACATAAACACACACAATACACATATATCTGTATATATGTGTGTGTGTACATTTATATATATATATATGTATATATATATACACACACATTTATATATATATATATATATATATATATATATTACAAAATATGGACAAAGGAAATACAAGTTAATTTTTTGGGGGGGAGGGGTTATAGGGATGAATGCCTTGAGCATAAATTTCCCTTTCAGGTCAAAAAACACTTTTTACAAGGAAACCAATGAAGAGGGAACTTTCTCTCTATGTTTTTCTTTGTCCATGAACTATGTAAAACACTCCCAAGCACCAAAGAAGTTGTCAGAATCTGCAATAAAATTCTATATCACATTGTAGGAGAGTTGGGAAAGGAAGCAAGTCAGATTTTTAGAAATAGACAGCTGCCATCACCCACTTCATAAAGAGGTAGACAAAGACTTTACATTAATTTTAGATTGAAAAAAAAGAGCTAAACATATGCCTTAATATGTACTGATGTCTATTTTCAGGAAAATCAACATTATCACCATCTCACCATCACCAGGACCATTACTGCCATCATCAAATATCTTTGTCATTGACAAATTGTTAGGAACTTAAGGTAAAATCAGGACAATTCAGACTTTTGTTTTTTAACCAGATCTGTTTTTTCTTTACCAGATCTTTTTGATCAGAACTCCCAAAGAAGAAGCTCCTTGTACCAATGTAGACTGACTTCTGCTTTGTAGTGTCTGCAGAACTAAACAATTATATTTTTACCCTGAGTCCCACAACCATTTTATGTCAGAGGTAGAAATAGAATCCAAGTGATTTTTATCATGACACCAATTTTCTGTCCTGTGACATTTCACTCTTCAATTACAGAGACAGAGAGAGAATGCTTCTATCTATATTCACACACAATCAGTTCTTTCTCTGGATATGGATTGTTTTTTTTTGTAATAAGTCCTTGAGAGTAGTCATGGATCATTGTATTAAGAGAATAGCAAATTGATTAACAACTGAACATCCCAGAACATTGCTGTTACTTTGTACACCATAAATTTCATTTTGCTTGAGTTCATGGAGGACTTTCTGAAATAATCCTACTCATAATTTCTCATATAACAATAATATTCCACCTTAATGACATATATAATTTATTCGGCCATTCCCCAATTGTTGGGCATGCCCTCACTTTCCAATTTATTCCCTGAGAAGAGCTGATATAAATATACTTATACATATAAGTCTTTTTTCTTTTTAAAAAATCTCTTTTGGGATTCATGTTTAATAGTATTATTGTTAGATCAAAAAATATGCATGATTTTATAGTTTTGGGGTATAGTTCATATCTTTTGATCATTTACTAGTTGGGGCATGACTCTAAATTTTTATAAATTTAATTTGGTTCCCCTATGTTTGAGAAATGATACCTTATCAGAGAAGCTTGCTTCAAAATTCTTTTCACAATGGTATTGCTAATTGTATTTTCCCCTATTTATTCTATTATTTCTCTTCTTTCATCCTATTACTTCTAAAAATTTTTTTGCTACTGACTACTCTTTCTCCCAATGTATCCTCTATTCTTTTATCCTTCCCTCTTCTCATATGTCCTTTCCTGCAGGGTATGATAGATTTCTGTACCCATATTGATTTTTATGCTATTTATTCTTTAAGTCAATTCTAATGAAAGGTTTACTTACTACCCCTTCCCTTCCCTTCTTCCCCTCAACTGTAAAAATTTTTTATTACCCCTTTTATAGCAGATAATTTATACTATTCCAATTCTCTCTTTTCCTTTCTTCCATTACATTCTTCTCTCACCTCTTAATTTTGTTTTTTTTAGATATTATGTTTTCATATTCAACTCATACCTGTTCTCTCTTTTTATATATATTCTTTCTAACTGCCATAATAATGAAAAAATTCTAATGAGTTATAAGTATCATCCTCCCATATAGGAATGTAAACAGATAAACTTTATTAAATCTGTTATGATAGCCCTTTTGTTTTGAATTTGACAATAGACCACAGATTTAGAATGTAAGCTCCCAGAGAGCAGGAACTGTTTCATATTTCTATTTCCAGTACCTAGCTTGATATCTGGTGCATAGCTAGCACTTAAAAATTGTTTGTTGATTGATTAATTACTCAAATAATAGAACCTCTTCTATTAATGATGAGATTAATGATGAGAAACTTTAGCATTGCCGCAACTGCTCGGTTTGGTGGGTATTTTTTCACTACTTCTATCTTAAATATATAAAACATTTGGTTCTATTCATTTGATAGATGTTAGCTAAATCTACATCGGACATGTGAAACTTCCAGAAGAATTAATTTTCCTTCATACAATTCTTGGTATTCACAAATTTTGCATTGCAAATTTTAATTATTATTATTATTAGTTATTTTATTGGTAATTATTATTATTATGTTGGTATTTTTGTTTATTTGATGGTGGCTGTCTCCTTATGGGATATATTATCTTCTAGGGACAAATGTAAGGAGCTATCACTTTTTAAATCATAGAAATCATTTTTATGTCATGCATAAATAACTAAATCCAAAGTGGATATATTATAGTTTTCTTGGGAAAGAACCAAATTCTCTTTAAGAATATTTGCCTGAAATGCGGGGCTGGTTCAATATTAGGAAAACTATCAGTATAATTGGCCATATTAATAGCCAATTTAGCAAAAAACCATATGATTATCTCAATAGATGCAGAAAACGCATTTGATAAAATCCAACATCCATTCCTATTAAAAACACTTGAGAGTATAGGAATAAATGGACTTTTCCTTAAAATAATCAGTAGCATCTATTTAAAACCAACAGTAAGCATCATATGCAATGAGGACAAACTGCAACCATTCCCAGTAAGATCAGGAGTGAAACAAGGTTGCCCACTATCACCATTACTATTCAATATTATATTAGAAATGCTAGCCTTGGCAATAAGAGTTGAGAAAGTGATTAAAGAAATTAGAGTAGGTAATGAGGAAACCAAATTATCAATCAGTCTTTGCAGATGATATGATAGTATACTTAGAGAACCCCAGAGATTCTACTGAAAAGCTATTAGAAATAATCCACACCTTTAGCAAAGTTGTAGGATACAAAATAAACCCACATAAGTCATTGACATTTTTATATATCACTAACAAAACCCAACAGTTAGAGTTACAAAGAGCAATTCCATTTAAAGTAACTACCGATAGTATAAAATATTTAGCATTCTATCTGCCAAGGGAAAATCAGGAACTATATGAGCAAAACTACAAAACACTTTCCATAATAAAGTCAAATCTAACCAATTGGAAAAATATTAAATGCTCTTGAATAGGGCAAGCAAATATAATAAAGATGACAATACTACCTAAACTAATCCATTTATTTGGCGCTATACCAATCAGACTCCCAAAAAACTATTGCAATGACTTAGAAAAAATAACAACCAACTTCATATGGAAAAACAAAAGGTCAAGAATTTCAAGGGAATTAATGAAAAAAAAAAAATCAAGTGAAGATGGCCTAGCTGTACCAGATCTAAAATTATATTATAAAGCAGGAGTTACCAAAATCATTTGGTATTGACTAAGAAATAGACCAGTTGATCAGTGGAATAGATTAGGTTCAAAGGAAAAACCAGTCAATGTTTTAATACTCTAGTGTTTGACAAGCCCAAAGACCCCAGCTTTTGGGATAAGAACTCACTGTTTGACAAAAATTTCTGGGAAAATTGGAAACTAGTATGGTAGAAACTAGGCATTGACCCACACTTAATACCATACACCAAGATAAGGTCAAAATGGGTCCATGACCTAGGCATAAAGAATGAGATTATAAATAAATTAGAGGAACACAGCATAGTTTACCTCTCGGACCTGTGGAAGAGGAAGGAATTTATGATGAAAGAAGAACTAGAGATCATTATTGATCACAAAATAGAAAATTTTGATTATATCAAATTAAAAAGCCTTTGTACAAACAAAACAAACGCAAACAAGATTAGAAGGGAAGCAACAAACTGGGAAACCATTTTCACAGTTAAAGGTTCTGATAAAGGCCTCATTTCCAAAATATATAGAGAATTGACTAATTTGTAAGAAAGCAAGCCATTCTCCAATTGATAAATGATCAAAGAATATGAACAGACAATTCTCAGCTGAAGAAATTAAAACTATGTCTAGTTATATGAAAAAATGCTCCAAGTCACTATTAATCAGAGAAATGCAAATTAAGACAACTCTGAGATACCACTACAAACCTGTCAGATTGGCTAGAATGACAGGGAAAGATAATGTGGAATGTTGGAGGGGATGTGGGAAAACAGGGACACTAATACATTATTGGTGGAATTGGTGGAAACAAAAAGATTAAAAGACATAGGCATTCTGGAGAACAATTTGGAACTATGCTGAAAGAGTTATTAAACTGTGCGTACCCTTTGATCCAGCAGTGTTACTACTGGTTTTATATCCCAAAGAGATTTTAAAGAAGGGAAAGGGTCCTGTATGTGCAAGAAAGTTTGTGGAAGCCCTCTTTTTAGTGGGCAGAAAATGGAAACTGAGTGGATGCCCATCAATTGGAGAATGGCTGAATAAATTGTGGTATATGAATATTATGGAATATTATTGTTCGGTAAGAAATGACCAACAGGATGATTTCAGAAAGGCCTGGAGAGACTTACATGAACTGATGCTAAGTGAAATGAGCAGGACCAGGAGATCATTATACACTTCAACAACAATACTATATGATGATCAGTTCTGATGGACTTAGCCATCTTCAGCAATGAGATGAACTAAATCAGTTCCAATAGAGCAGTAATGAATTGAACCAGCTACACCCAGCGGAGGATTCTGGGAGATGACTAAGAACCATTACATAGAATTCCCAATCCCTCTATTTTTGTCTGCCTTCCTTTTTGATTTCCTTCACAGGCTAATTATATACCATTTCAGAGTCTGATTCTTTTTGTACAGCAAAATAACTGTTTGGACATGTATACTTATTTTGTATTTAGTTTATACTTTAACATATTTAACATGTATTGGTCAACCTGCCATCTGGGGGAGGAGATGGGGGAAGGGGGGGGAAAATTGGAACAAAAGGTTTGGCAAATGTCAATGCTATAAAATTATCCATGCATATAACTTCTAAATAAAAAGCTATTTAAAAAATAATATTTGCCTGATTCAATTAATTTTAACAAGCATTCATTAACTGCTGACTATGTACATGCCTTGTCCTTGGTCCTGGAAACAAAAAGATTAAAAGACATAGTCCCTTGCCCTCAAGGATCTGATTTGGGGTTTTCTTATCAAAGATATTGGAATGATTTGTCATTCCTTCTTCAACTTACTTTACAGTTGTGGAAACTGAGGCAAACAGGGTTAAGTGATTTGCCCAAGGTAATGCAGCTAGTGTCTGAGGCCAGATTTGAACTCAGGAAGACGTTTTCCTACCTCCAGGCCAGGCACTTTATTCATTGTGTCTCCTAGCTACCCTTTCTCCCTATTATATTGTATATTTTCCATTAGGTTATAAACTTCTTCAAAGCAGGTTCTGTCTTATGTATCTTTGTGTATCTCCAGTGATTAGTACAGTGTTGGGTACATAGGTGCTTCATAAATGTTCATTGATTGAGAAGTGTTTTGGTTGGATGTATGTTTGAAGAATATCATTTTGGAAAAAGAATTGAAGAGATTTGTTATTGTTTGTCCTTTGTTCTTGAAGAGGACCTTGACATCTGGGAGGTGATGCCATGACATGAAAATACATTGGATTTAAGTGAGGGAGGGCCGTGAAAGGTCATCTGCCTCACTTTCTCCTCCAGAGCCATCTGGGGCTAGTGGTTAGATATAGATCAGGAGTACTGGAAATGGCTCTAGATGAAATGGGAGACCTTTACTTTTTTAAGCTAAGGTCTTCAACAGGTCTCAGGAAGCAGGAAGACCAATTAGAAGGCTTTTGCTGTGATTCAATCAAAATGTGAGGAAAGCTTTTCTGTTTTCTCTATTACTTTGTAGGCATTTATGTCTATACTGGCTGTATGGACTTTCCTGCCTTCCCTATTTTAACTCTTTGAATCAATTTATTCTATATTTTCTAGTCTTACATTCCTTGCCTCCTGGTCCTCTTGTTTGAATTGCCAAATCTGCATCTTAGATTATCATGGCCCTTTATTGTCTTTCTTCCTATTTATGTGGTACTGAATTAAGTTGGAAGAAACCCCCAAACTGAGCTGATTGGGTCAACTACAAATTTCTTATCTAATTTCAATTGGACCCTTACTGAATTAAGACAAACATTATATTCTTTTCCATATTTCCACATTCTCCAAATGACTCTTCCAAACCTTAGACAAGAGTCTATCTTTAAGCCTTCCATAGCACCTCTTGCACACATTTAGCTTTGGATCTTGCAAATATTTCATAGGGAAAAAAGACCATTCACAAATGTTTCTTTCTCCTCTCCTCATCTTACAACATTTCTGATATCTTTTCCCATTTCACTCTTGTCTTAGATGGTCCTTTTCCTTGCCAAAACCAAGCCCCCTACAAGTACCCTTGATTTTATCTCCACTCATCCCTTTTAGCAGTTTGAATTCACTATGATCCATCATCAGTCTCTCCTTCTCTACTGAATCCTTCTTTGCATTCCTTTGAATCTCTCCTGCTTAAAATAAATACACTCACTGGATTCTAGCATTCCCAAATCTCTTTTCCTATTCTTAGTAAATGTTCAGCCTTCTACATTGATTGCCTTTACTTCCTCTCCTCTCACTCTGCTAAATACTTTCTTGTTTAACTTCTGTACTCATTTGTGCCTTAACTGAATTGTTGTTCCCAAAGTTCCAAAACAAAACAAAACAAAACAAAAAAGTATTTTCTCAATCCTCATCATTCTTGACCTTTTTACTATATTATGAAGCAGTTGATTACTTTTTCCTTCTGGGCTGCCTCTTTTCTAGATTCCTATTAAGATCGTTCTCACCTCATTCTCTTCCTATTTCTATAAGTGCTTCTTTATATGAGTGCTCTTCAGTTTCCTTTGACGATTCTTCATCCATGTTATGTCCATTTACTTTGGTTTCCCCCAAAGGCTATGTCCTAGACCTTATTTTTATTTTTGTTCTATGTCATCTATCTTAGTAATCTTGTCCACTTCTATAGGTTTAATTAGATAATTCTCAGATCTGTATATATGATACTAGTATCTCTCTTGACTTTTGATCACGTGTGACTTTGATCACGTGATCAAGTGAGCCCCTTTAGAAACCCCTTAATCTGATTTGATTTTCTATTTCCTTTGGTATTTTCATCTCCCAAGCTTCCTGAGATGTCAGGGAGATGTCAGGTAAGGCATGACCACCTTTTTGGAGTTCTCACCGCCTTAAGAAGTCAAGGAGATTATGACCACCTATGTTCTAAATCAAAAGAAAAGGGGAGATGTTGGAATCTTTACTAAAGTGTTAAGACATTTCTTTACAAAGTGTTAAAGACATTGGAGTTAATTTAATCTTAGAGTTATTTTGGGCCAGAACTTGAAACAAGTGGAACTGATTGAACAATACTTGTGTTCACACCTTTAGAGAGCTCAAGTACTCAATGGAGTTCACTCCTTTGGGAGAGTTCAGGGATAGTATGAGAGCTGAATTCATACCTCCCTTAGGACCAGAGAGCACTCTGAGAGATAACCCAGAATCCACTGCCTTTTAGACATGTAGAATTATATGACTTGTGCTTAACTGAATCTCAAGGTATCAAAAACAAAATGCTTTTTGTCTTCCCCTCACATACATATCAATACCCCTCTCTTCTTCTCAATTTTCCTGTGATTTTCTTCTTTCTAGGGAACCATTATCCATTTAATCATCCAGGCCTCAAATCTTGTTGTTATGCATGATTCTTCACTCTAAATATAAAAAAAAAAAGTCATATTTTTTCATTTGCATTTTTACAGCATTTCTCATTTATTTCCCATTCTTACCACCACACACCAGAATTATTGCCTTCTTTCTAGTCTCTCTGGCAAGAACTAACTTCAATCCATCCTTCACTCATCTTCCAAGGTCATTTTTTATGAAGCATATTCTGACCATGTTACTCCGCCCACACACTATCCTTAATTGAGCTTTAACTGCTCCAAATTACTTTCAAGACAAATATTCTCTTTGACATTTGACATTCCCAATAGAGATCTTTCCTATCCTTCACATCTTTTTATATTGTATTCACTTAAATTTACTCTATAATTCAATGACATCAGCCTATTCAATTCTATGATACCCTGTCTCATTTCTGTACCTTTTTTTATTGTTCCTCATAATGAAATTTTCTGTTTCCTCACTTCCAACTCTTAGTTACTCCAGCCTCCCTCAAACTTCAGTACAAATCCTGCTTTTTTAAACAAGGCTTTTGAGGATTCCTGTAGTTACTAATCTTTTCCTTTCTCAGATTACTTTCTACCTCCTCCTTAACAAAGGTGGGTATTAGAGTACTCAGTATAAATTGGCTATGTAGGGCGATAAAGAGTGAAAAGAGAAGGATTATACTATGGTTTCAGGCCAGGGTTACCAGAAAGATGATGATTCCCTAAATAGTAATAGGGAAGTTCAGAAGTATTGAGAACTGTGGGTTGGGGAGAAGACAATTAGTTCTATTTTCATCATGCTGAGTTTCAGATATGGACAGGATATACAGATCCATATGTCTAAAAGGCAACTCATAATATGAGACTGTAGATCAGAAGAGAGACTAGTGCCAGATATACATATATAGTGAGAAGGCAAAGGATTATGGAATGGGAATTTTTAAAAAATAGACATTGATTTTAAACAACCTGTTCTACTATTTTATGAAAAAGAAACAAGAGATAGGATGACATCTTAAAATAATAGCATATTGAAATGTGGAATTTTTAAGGATGGTATGGGGGGAACCTGGTCATGTTTATGGGCAGCAGGGAAGGATCCAATGATTAAAAATGAATTCAGTATAAGAGAGATAAAAAGATTAATAGGAGAAGCACTAGAGCTAGATTGACTCAACATCCATAATCTCATTATCTTCCTTTTGTTTACTTGCTATCTTTATGCAGATGACTCATAGACTATGCATCTGGCTTCATTCTCTCCTGAAATTCAGACCTGGAATACCATTCACCTCTTTGATATGTAAAAATGGACTTTTTGGAGACATGTCAAGCTGAATATGTCCAAAAGAGAATTCATTATCTTTCCTCAAAAATTCTTCCCTATTGCAAACTCCCCTATTTCCGTCAAAGGCAATCCCACTTTTGTCATGTTCCTGATTTTTAACCTACTATTATCCTTGACTTTTCATTCTTGCCTATCCTGTATATCAAATCAGCTGCCAAATCTTTCCATTTCTATCTTGACTATATTTCTCACAACTGACTATTGTAAAGTGCTTAGTATAGTTCCTGTTACTGTTTTGATGCCTGTTGGTTATGGTTAATGGTTAATAAATGCCTGTTCTCTCTTCTCCCCTCCTTATAGGTCTGTCTTTCTATTTTAGACCCTTACTACCTCTTGTCTGGATTATAGAAAAAGGTCCTTGATTTCTATGTCTTGTCTCTTCCACTTCAAACCATTTTATACATTCTTCCAAAGAAATATTCCCTAAGTACAAAACTGACCACATGATTTTGTTGTGAAGTAATTCAGTTGTGTCCAACTCTCTGTGACCCCAATCACCAGAGGCCCTTCTAACCTCTACTGCCTCTCAAATTTTGTCCAGGTTCATATTCATTGCTTGCATGATACTATCTATCCATCTCATCCTGTTACCTCCTTTTTCTTTTGCCTTCAATCTTTCCCAACATTAGGTAGGGTATTTCCCAGAGAGCGCTATCTTCTCATTACATGACTGAAGAATTTAAACTTCAGCTTCAGTATTTGATCTTCAAATAAACACCTAAATTAATTTAAGTATTAGTTTATTTGGTCTCCTTGCTATCCAAAGAACTCTCAAAAGTCTTTTCCAGCACAATTCAATAGTCCCAACTCTTATAGCCATATAATACTACGGGAAAAAAACATAGCTTTGACCACATGGACATTTGTCTGCAAGGTGATGGTTCACAGCCTTGTCATGACAATGAAACTATGAGTTGTGCTGTTTAAGATTACTCAAGATGGACAGGTCACCATAGAGAGTTCTGACAAAAGGTAAGTGGGGAAGTAAATGACAAATTATTCCAATATCTTTACCAGGAAAATTCAATGACCAGTACTAAAATGACAAAAGAAATGACCTTGGAACATGAACCTCTTAGGTAGAGAGGTATACAGTATACTACTGGGAAAGAGGAGGGATAACTACCAATAACTCTTGTAATGAAATAGCTGAGTCAAATCTGAAAGAAATTCAGCTACAGGAATGTTTGTGGCATAAGAAAGGTCCTATACTGCAAAGATCAACATTATAAAGGAATCTGGAATATAAGATTTATAAATAAAGATAAGCTGGACATGGTCAAACAGGAGATAGAAATATTAAACATCAACACTTTGGGTCAGTGAACTTAAGTGGAAGGGAATGTGTGAATTTAATCTGGGTTATTTCATGTATTTATTACCATGGGCAAGAATCCCTTACAAGAAACGAAGTAGTCCTCATAGTCAAAGAATGAGAAATGTAATACTGGGGTATAATCTTGAAAATGACCACCTGATATCTATTCAAATCCATGGCAAACTATACAACATCACAGTATGCTCTAATCACTGATGCCAAAGAGGCTAAAGTTGATCAGTTCTATGAAAAGCTACAATATCTTCTAGATATAACACTAAAATAAAATATATATTTTTTAAAGTATCACATTCATTTTAGGGGATTGTAATACTAAAGTAGGAAAGCAAAAGTTAATTGTGAATAATGGACATTTGGCCTTTGACACAAAATTGAGCTAAATTAGAGACTTAATAGAGTTTTGTCAAGATAACTAATTAGTCATAGTAAACACTGTCAAAAATCCAAAAGGCAATTCTACACATGGACATCATGAGATGGTCAATATGGCAATCAGATTGATTATGTATTTTGCAGCAAAGGAGGAGAAACTATATATTCAATTAAAAGAAAAACTCTAGCTGACTAGGGAATCAAAGAATGAGCTTCTTATCACAATTCAGACCATTTGACTTCTCTATTTAATTAACTACTGCTTTTCCATTGCCATTAGAATCAACTATGAATTCTTCTCTTTAAGACAAATCCTATCTCTCAAGCCTCCTTATACATCCCTCCACTTTTTACATTTTCTATGCAGGAGTCCATCTCCCACTTAAATGTCTTTGTGTTGACAATACCAGGTCTGAAATGAATTCTCTCCACTTGCCTGCCTCAATGTCTCTCTTTTTCTTTTATGATGTATTCCAAATACCATCTTCTGGATAAAGCTTTTCCTATTCCCAACTGCCATCTTACTAACACTATGTTGCATTTAACTCCTTTATATATATTTGTATTTATTCACTTTATATTTATGCTGCTAAAATGTATATGTGTATTTTTCTTCTACATTTAAATGTTTGTGGGGATTGTTTCATTCTTTGCATTGTATCACATAGCATGCTGGTGCATACTAGGGGCTTAATAATGCTTGTTGAACAAAAATTGTTTGCAAAAATAATAGAGAATCCTCTTTATTAAATAAACTAACAAAATAAACAATAGCAAAAACTAATGGGAAACATTTAACTATTTAAAAACCAAGAAAAGTTGACTTGACTAGGACAGGGCTCACCTTTTCACCAGAAATGTAAGCAAAAGAGAAAGAGAGAATAAGGGTTGATTTTGAGGAGATGAATAAGGAAGAATACAAAATTCATCCTATATAACCTCTATTTTCTTAGTAAATTAGGAAGAGGCTAACTAAAGAAGATGGAGAACAAGGCAGGGAGTGGTAAAGGAATCTTGGAAAAGATTGCAATGATTGCTGTGAAGAGTATGATAAAGTCAATCAAAATGAATTAAGTATTGTCATCTAGTAGTGAAGGCCTATTTATGATTAGGCAATATACATTTATACATGTGACTTTTTTAGTTAGTAAAAATATAGCTTATAATACTGATTCAGGGTTGGTATTTGGCAAGGTGATAGAAAAATGGCAAAGGATTCAAATATAAAGGAACTAATATTCAAAATTATTAGCAGAAGTCAACAATATTGCTTATAATTCATTAAGTGGCATTTCCGCTTCTTGAATACTCACTATAAACAATATCCTCAAATATAATGCTTTATTGAATGTTGTATCAAAGGCTTTGCATTATATTTATTTGTCAAGAAGTTGAAGCTATCGGACTCATTTTTCCCATATTTCATTTTAATGGTCATTGCAAATTTGTTGTTATATAATTTTATTCAATACCAAACAGCATATTTTCTTGTGAATTTCATAAATATACACCACACATTTATCATTTTGTATATTATGCCACTTTGAGTTCCATAGTATTAATTACTCATTATAAATATGATAATGGAAATGTTAGAGGTGTGAAAATTTAAATCTTGTAGGAAAAAATTGTATTGAATGTATAAATTCATTTTTTTCCTTTTATTATTAATCATAGGGAAATGGATTATGATGACAAATGTGCATATACAGAAAGTCAATGATTCCATTAAATTCACAATAATTTAAACAAAAAAATAAACTGTATTTAGATTCAGATATCTAAGGTTGAATCACTTCTTTATATAAACTTATTAAAGAAGTTTCATAATTTAATAGATGATATTAGAATATCTATCAGAAATTGCTATGAAAAATTCTGAATACAATACACAAGGGATTACACTATAGTAACTCTTCTGTATAGTAATATTGAATGTGTATTTTGAGGAGTAGTATTTCTAATGGCTACCTGCAAAAGTAGAAGTTTATCCATTTAAAGCCATTTGTTGTTCAATTCTGCCTGATTCTTTATGATACCACACCTTCCATGGGTTTTCTTGACAAAGAAAGTTATAAGACAAACAGAAGTTAAATGACTTGCCTAGAGTCACACTGCTAATAAGTGTTCAAGTTCATCTTTGAACTCAGATTTCCTCAGGATACAAGCTAAGCACTCTATCCACTGAGCTCTGAAGCTATAGTAAATAGCTATTAAAAATATTTAGTTTGTAACAAATGTATTAACAACTGTCATAATGGTAGATATGATCATAAGTATGATTAGTGAGGAGAGTCAAGGTCAGGTTAATAACATTTTTATCAAATATATGTTGATTTGTTCCAGGTTCTGTGCTAAGCAATGACAATACAAAGAAAGGGAAAACCTTCTGTTTAAAGGAGCTCCCCTTTTAGGAGATATAGCATGAAATCAGCTACATAAAATTAAGATATATATTAAGATATATTAAGATTTTATATATATATATATATATATACATACATATATATGTATGTATATATATATATATATATATATATATACATATATATATATAAAGTTATATCCAGGATAAAATCTTAGGTTGAAAGCAGCAGTTTAGGGAGGATCTGGAAAGCCTTCTTGTAAATGATGTGATTTCAGTTGGAACTTGAAGGAAGCTGGAAAAGTTGGAAAAACCAGGGATGGATATTAGGAGGCAGGAATGTTTGGCAGGTAACACAGTTGATGAAAAAGTGAGGCATTTTCTCATGGGAGGAGAAACAAGGAGGCCATCATCAATGAATTGTAGATTCAAAATTTAGATTATAAAGGAGAGAAAGATATAAGACTGAAGAGATCGATTGAGAAAAATGTCAAGCCGCTAGCCCTATGCCTGGCAAATAGTAAGTCCTATATCAATTCTTATTCCCTATCTTTTTCTAAGTTCAAAACAGAATTAATTTAGACTATGAAGATACAGATATTTACAAATGTAAGATTGGGTGCCATACTCATGGTTGTTATTTTGTTCATGTCTGACTCTTTGTGACCCTATTTTGGGGTTTTCTTAACAAAGATACTAGAGTGGTTTGCCATTTCCTTCTATAGCTTTTTCAGATGAGGAATTGAGACAAACAGGAGGAAGGGACAGAGTCACAGAGTTATTAAATGTCTGAGGCCACATTTTAACTCAGGAAGATGAGTCTTCCTGATTCCAAGTTCATTGCTCTGTCCACTGGACCATCTACCTATCATAATACTCATCATTAAAAGAGTCGATTTGAGTTGTAGCATGGTTTCAGATATGATCTAAAGGAGTTTTACCCAGAGAGCAAATATTAAAATAAGTTATTGAGAAATCCTGTAATTTTTTTTCATATTCTATATAAATGGTATTAAGGTTTATTTTCTTTAGATATTTTAGAAGTTGTCTTCCCTGATGGGGATAGAGAAAATAAACAAAAACTGGTAGGTAGCTGATGATGTAATAGATCAAGCTCTAGATCTGGAGTCAGAAAGTCCTGAGTTCAAATCAAACCACAGCTACTTAACTAGTTCTGTTACTCTGGGTAAACCACTTTGTCTCTTATCTACTTCAGTTTCCTCATCTATAAAAGCAGAATAATAATAGTACCCTTCTCCCAAGGCTATTGTTTGTATCAAATAATATAATATTCCTACAGTACTTAGTACAGTGCCAGGAATAGAGCAGGTGCTATAAAAAGTTAGCAATTATTAGTAATACTAATATAAAGAGCACTGATTCTGGAATCAGAGGTACTGTATTCAAATTCCTACTTGGTTTCTTATGATCTGTGGGACACTGAGCAATTTACTTAAGCTCTCTGGGCTCATTTCTTCATCTATAAAGAAAGGAACTTGGATTCAGTGACCATCAAGATCCTTTTTGACTCAAAAATCTATGAGTCCATCCAAAGTATTTCTTTCATGAGGTTTATGGCAATATATCTATATCTGTATCTATATAATCTATCTATTTGTCAGTTTAAGGTTTTCCTGATTACTAATGCTCATACATGAGAACTTAATGTAATTATATTGTATGAAAGAAAATCAAGAAAAATCAAATTTTAATGGTTTGTATAGTATATGTCTACAATATACATAATTTTATATAAAATAGCTATGATGCTATTTCATTTTTGGATAAATGTCTAAAATTGTTAGTGTTTATTATAGCTATGACAGTGTTAAATGCTGAAGGTGTCCTAATATTGAAGATAAGAAGACATTTAGCATTTTCAAATCAGAAAAAAACAAATGACTTTTTAAAAAATTGATTAAAAATATTTCATTATCCTCCATATCACACCTTCCTTTTAGATGATACTAATTCCCTCTGTGATGTTATAGGGAAAAAAATTAATTTTAGTTCTTGGGAACAAACATAGTATAGAGTTTGAATTTTTATGAATACTAGATATATGGGACAAAGAATGTTGGTTGAATGCATAATGATCTTGTGAAATGTTTTGTATATCAGTTCAGTTCCTAGCAGTTAGCTGTTTATGGTGTTGCAATATAATACCACACAATACTGATGAATATTTATTAGAATTATCATGCAACACACAAAATTCTTTTTTGCCTTCTAAAATATCATGTACATTAAAGTAAAAAAAAAATGTGGGTATATCCATTGAAATAGGAACTCCATATGCTAGGGATTCTTAGTGAACATATTTTTGGTAGGCTGATATATTTTTTTCCTTTTTAAATAATTTCCTATCTTTGATATCATTCTTTCCAAAATTTATTTTTCATGATCTATGAAGGAATCTGATTTACATACTTTCCAATATTTAGTCAAGAATCCCAACAGGCGTATATCATGCCCCAGTGTGAATCTCTATTCTCTTCATTGAACTAATCTGATACTTAATGGATTTGTTTCATTTTCACAAAACACAATTCCCAACAACATTATTCAATGTGCTCTTTTCTGCTTTTCTTTCTGTAAGCTCTCTACAAATAGTTTTTATATACTTTTTTGAGATCTTGAAAAAACTCCCTAAGTTTTATTCCCTTTTAAATTGGATCAGTAATTTTAAATTTAAAATATTTAAAATTTAATTTAAATATTTTTATTTAAAATTATTTTTATCCTATCAAATTTTTTTTCTTTTGTTCATCTCATCCATATCTTCTTTTTTTTTCCTCATAGAAAAGCAAATAAACAAACAAAAAACACTAAGACCCTGCACATATATTCTTTCAATATTGGTCTTTTAATGATGAAATATTTAAGTGCTTCATTCCCTTTATGGGGAATCTCAAAATATCTCAATAGATCCTAAGGTAATACTGGCATGGGTATTTTTAAAAATCATTTTCATTTTATTTTTATTGTGGATCATGTATACTTCCCAGAAAGAAGTATGATATGAAACTATTACATTTGGAAATGACAGGACAACTTTAAAAAATGATAGTGATGGTATAGATGATAAAAGTATCAGATAGGGAGTCTGACTTTCAATATTCATTTCAATAATTTCAATTAATAGGATAGAGGCAATTCCATGAGAGTGAAATCAAGCTTCAATTACTGAATCTAGTCTTAGTAACAGTCCATGTTAATTTATTTTCTTCTAATTTCTGTATTGCTATATACAAGTATCTTCTTAACTTTAATATTCCCAGATTACTATAGTTTTATAGGTCAAGGCAAAGGACAAAATTAAGGTGATTTCAATAATAAACCTTGAGGAAACAACACGTATTGGTGCCTTTTCCACTTTGAGAAAGTACCCATGTCTTTCTGCTTATGCTCTTTAGGTGACTTGGATTATTACTGGCTGGATCCTACCACGTGGCCCAGTAGGGAAACATCTCCTATAAGTTCGGTAAGCAATAGAGTGAAATAGACCTTTCAGACATCAATTAACTTCTGGCTGATCATTAACTTTGGTCTTGTTAATATAGATATTGTTATTATTTTGCCTCATTGTAAAATTTTTAGTATGTTAGGAAATTTTATATTGTTTTAATAAAGAGATCTCAGTATGTGGCTTTGAACAACTCCATTATTACCAAACTCTGGATTTCAAAATTTTAAAGTAAAAGAAGGTCCTTAAATAGTTAGCTCCAGTTATTTAATCCATTAGTTGCATGAACTCTATATAACAAAATACTGTAAAAAAAATCAATGTATTTCTTGGAAAAGAAGATAGGTTTTAAACATTTAGAGTAATTTCATTTCAAATGTGTCATTCTGTTAATGAGGTCATTAATTAAATTGAGTTTGATAAATGTCTAGTGCAAACAATATGTAATCAAATTTTAATAAACCTAGAAACAAGTTCTACTTATACAAAAAATTAGCTGAAGTAATCACAATTATACTGTGCTATGTATCATATTAATTTTCTCCATGTGTGAAAAATCCATCAATATATCCATTTTTTCTTTTATTCCCACTTTTAATAGCATCCTGTAACGTGGCAACCATCTAAAGAGGGTGACCGACTAATTGGACGTGTTATTCTTAACAAGAGAACAACCATGCCCAAAGAATCGGGTGCACTACTAGGATTAAAAGTAAGTATCTTATAAATACATTTTATAAGCAACTTCTGAGATATATTATAAATTAGGTTACCCAATATTTCTGGCAAAAAAATTTTTTTAAGTTCCTTAATTTTGCTTTCTATCAAAATGTCCAGGAAGTTTAAAATTTATTTCATTTTAGTACATGAATGCATTAAAATACAATAAAAAGAAGGAATTAAAGAATGTTTTAAAGCAAACATATCTTGGCAGGAAAAAGTTAATAATATAATGTTAGATAAAGAGAATATTGTCCAACTTCCAGTTTTATTAAATTTTTCCAGGTAACATGAAAACATTAATTAGTCACTTACTGTTTACTTTTCAACTAGTAGCAATTCTATCATAGTTGGGAAGAAAGCATAATGTTATACTAGTTGAGGAAGGTGGTATGAAGAATAATTTTCAATAATTTCATTTTTAGGATGGCTCAGATTATGGTAGTAGGAAATGATCAGTATCTTTAGAGTAAACTATATATGTATAGCTCATCAAATGCAATTGTAAAAACTTATATTCATAAGATAATCATTGAGTTGTCTTACAAGTCAATATTCTTGAAGTTATGTGTTTTGTCATTCATCACACATGAATACCAATAAATTGTGATATTATACTGACCACTAGCCAATATAATAATAATAACTGGGAGGATTACATAGTTAGCACTTCCTGAAAAATTGGGATTTCAGTGGGTCACTTTCCTGGAAAATTGATTTTCTGTGTGAATCTTGGAGATTTCCTTTTTTGTTCTCAAAATTGGAACATTAAATTCCCATATTTGAGGAAAAATATGAAATTTAAAGAAGTGTGTTGCTATGTGATAGTACAATGTTTAAAGGAAGATATCAAGAACTTGGTTGTATTATAGAGAAACATTAACAAGTTAGAGTGAGGTATTTAATGATCAGACTTGAACTAGCCATTCTTATTTTAGGATTAGAGAGAAAGGAAGAGAAGGTGTGGATAAAGACCTAGAGAGAAAGAGACTTCTACTAGGCTCAAAGCTCCATGATAGTAGAAGGGGAGATTATGGGGAAAAAATGATGCTGAAAATTGTATAAGAAAGAATCAACTAGAAATTCCACCTGGACTTTGCCTTCAGGGTATCTGGGCACATTGAGTTCAGTATTCTTCCCTTGATTGTGGTCAGACAAGAAGTGAGGTCTGTCATATCCTTTAAGAGAAAAGAGAGGGGTTGGTTGAGGTCCAGTCTCCAGATAACCTAAATAACCACAATTTCCTTGTTGGGTATTGATGAGTATGCATTTAGGAAATAGAGAGAGGGAGAGAAACAGAGACAGACAGGAGTTGATTCCAAGAAAGGGGAGAAAAGTATCTGGAAGTCCTGAGGAGCTGAAGGGTTGTGAAATAAGGTTAAGGGGAGTACAATTATAACTATAAAGCAAGACTTACTTTTAGTTAATGATTCAGGGAATTATAAGAATTATTAGCAGGTTTAGTGGATAGAAAACATCCATAGAATATTGAATATGTGATTTTGAATTCTGTTTCTAACACATATTATTTGTATGATGATAAGAAAGACACATTTATAGTTTTAAAGTGTTGTCCACGGAATTGAGAGGTTAAATGCCTTGCCTGTAGTCACATATACAGCTAGTGTGTATCAGAACAAACTGGACCTCAGACTCCAATCCAATATCCAATCAAACCCTTTACTATCTTAGGTAGTTTTCAACAAATGTTTCAGTTCAATTTACTAAGCATCTATACTGAAGTAATGCATAGAGGCAAATGGAAGACAAGCCTTCTGATACCCATCGGCTGAGTGACCTAGGGAAGACATATTTAATCTCTCAGTGCACACCTCCCAACCCAGACAAATCTCTAAAATCATGCATTGTATGAGAATTGTTAATCTGAATTTGTACAGGGACTTTCTTCATTATAAGTTCTCCAGACTTCAGAATCAAAAAGTCTGGATCAAAAAGAAAAGAAACAAAAACCAATTAGTATCCAATTAGTAATTGATACTCTAATGATGGATTGAAAAGAAATTAACTAGCCCCTGAAATAAGTAAATTAGACAATTACTATTTGACCAACTTAAAAGATCTGAGTTGATGTTTTTTTTCATTGTATGGATTACTTGCTTTGCTTAGAGACTTATAGAAAGCAAATTAAAAGAGCTATCATTTATTATAAGGTGATTTTTCATTTGGGAAAACAAAATGCTAAATTCTTGTTATTTTGTTGTTTTTAACCTAAGAAATTGTTTTGATTTTTCTAAGAATTTGATAAAAATCAAATAACATAACAGAATTTTATTTCATATCATGAAGCATCTAAATAATAAAAAATTATTTCCTATGAGTTATAAATTAATATAGAATGTAGTAGTTTAACTGATAAACCTCTGTTTCTGCATTATTAGAATTGGAACCTTACAAATTTGTAATTATCTAGGTTGTTGGAGGAAAAATGACTGATTTAGGACGTCTTGGTGCCTTCATCACCAAAGTAAAGAAGGGTAGCCTAGCAGATGTAGTAGGACATCTAAGAGCAGGTAAAGAGATACTTTTTAAATGTATATATTTAAAATATATATCTAATATAACATTTTACTTTTGTTACTTCATTAGTAATTGTTAATGCTTTGAATGCTGAACAAATCATGTAGAAGAAAAATTAAGTATAAATATTTTTCAGTGAGCATTTTTCCAGGGGACAATCTATGAATGACAGCACTTGCCAGTGGCAATGATATAGAAATAAACTCCAGTATATGCAAGTCTCATTCTTATGGACCAATGGCAATCTTCTAGAAAAGAGTAATTTTCCCTTTAAGGAGAGTCATTGATATGAAAGGAATGAATCGTCTTGATAACTTCATAACATTAGTGCATGAATCAATTAAGATTTAAATTTATGTGAAAATGTGCTCAATTTTTAATCATTTCCCTCAGTGGCCTCCTATTCTTCTACTTCAAAGAGTTGTTTATGTTATGAAACAATAATTGTACATGTAACAATAATACACCACTGAATTTGCTAGTAAATATACCTTCTAAAGAACACTTGATATAACTTTTCTGGGGTTTCCCACTTTATATCCTTTGTATTTTTGTCACATTCACAATAGAACATGGAAATTTTAATCAATTTGATGGTTATGTAGCTTCAGTAAATTTACATGTCTAGAATTTATGGCTGTGGTTAATGTTGCTTCCATTGATTTTACATATGATAGAGTAAAATGAGCTAGGAAATCCAAACACAATTTATGTTGACTGAAATCTAAAGATATTTATTTCTCTACTTTTGACATACTGTTATTTTCCATTCCTTTTCTTCTTCTTTTTTTTTTTTTGTTAGGTGATACAAGAAAAATATAATTGTTGACTACTTTGTATTTTTCTTCTTATTCTCTTACATTAAAAATTTTGAGGAGTTTTTGGTGTGGGAGAAAAGTAAGGAGACAATGAAGAATAAAGAGACAGTAGTCACCTCATGAAAAAAAAGAGCATTGATTTGTTCTAAATTCACAATTGAGTTCTCTTAGAAAATATTTTGGAATGCAGTCTTTAAAAGTTATTCTAATATGATTTGCTAACATAACCAAAGATTAAATCACTTAACTTCCCTGTACCTCAGTTTTCCCATTTGTAAATGAGGAGAATTAGCTAGATGGCTCTGAGATTCCTTCCAGCTCCATATCTATGATCCTAAACTTTTTTGTGGGATAAATGTTGCACAGTAATTACAAAGAAAGAAGCTGAGAATCAGAGATTTTGCTCCATCTGCTGTTTAGTTTGTGAAGAAGTGCTGGGACTCCATGCCAACTCTTTTCAGAGACCAATTATGATGCAACATGCAACATAAGGAAGATAATCAATTTTTGAATACCCATATGTGGGCCACAAGCTGAGCGTGTGCTAGTTTAGTGAATGGAATACCAGCCTCAAAATGGGTAAAGCCTGACATACAGCTGTGCCCTGTCTAAGAAAACCCAATGGTAAAAATTTTAATTTTCAGAAGAGATCAACCAAGCAGCAATTTCCATTCAGCACTGAAAAAGGATCCTTCCCTTTTGGGGAGGAATCTTGAAGGTTTCCTTGAAATATCAGTTCCCCAATGTTTTTGTTTTTGATAGCAATTTGTCAGAAAAAAAAAGCACATCAAAAATGAGAAAACCTACTACTAATATGCATAAACAATTTAACCATAGTCCTCTTTTTATAACAAAGGTATGTGATAGGAGGGAGGATAGGGAATTTACTTGCAATTTTATTGTTAGACAGAACTCCCAAAGGAAAACATTCCTTCTACAATGCAGTTTTGCAAGTTTTCTACAATTTATAGTCTAAAAGATATGCCTAAGTGGGAAGTTTCAGGACTTATCCAAAGTCAAACACTTAGTAAGTAGGTGTTTGAAAGATAGAATTTCTCCCAGGTCTCCTTGGCTGTGGGGTCAGTCTGATAACCAATCTGTCATAGTTTCCACTGTGGTAGTAAAATGCACATAAATGCAATACTTTAAAAAATGAATTATGCTTTCCATTTCACAATTTCAATGGTGTTTTATCTAAGTAGTGTTTTACCTTATCTATTTTATTCACAGTAATCTATGATCATTAATTGTTTTTACTTTTACATTTACTGTTTTAAATTTCCCAATTAAAAGGTTAATGCAAATGAACAATGAAATTTAGTAAGGGACATTTCGTTTAAAGGTAATTTTCAAAGAGCCTTTTGTAAAGGGAAGGATTAAGTTTGTTATATTATTAATCAATCCCTAATATACTTTTCCATATCAGCTTCTCTAAAACAAAGGGCACACATAAGGTCCTTTTAAAATAATTATCATAATTGTTTTTTGTTTGTTTTTGAATGTAACTGGGGGAAATATTAAATAAAGTAGATAAAATTTTAAAAAGAATTGTCATATGGAGTTATTCAGTTGCTACCATTTCTTCATTAACACAAGATAAAAAGAAATGGTTTCAATAAACAGAAATAGCATAATGCTTTTCAAATTTGAATTAGAGTTTCACAGTTTATAAGAAGTTTTTTTTGAAGTTAAATAACTTCTGATTTCTTTTAGGCTTAAAAGATTATAATGCATTAGTGAACCCAATTTGCCATCAATTATAGAAAAATCAGTTTTGTCCACATCACTATTGGGGAAGAGCTCATTTAAATCTGAAAAAAAAAATTCAAATGTATATTTATCCAGATTTTTCAAATGAAAGATTGTTTTGACTGTTAGAAATGTACTTTTAAGTGCCTCCTGATTATTTATACTTTTCATTTGGGAGAAAAATTCATTAGCTCTCAAGAGTATATTAAATAAAAATGTTTAAATTGTATTCTAATATTGAGAACTCCTTAATTTATTCTTAATAAAAATATTTTCCAATGTTTATGTTGATTTATATTGATTTTACTTCAAAATTCTTTTTATGAAACATTTTTTTGTAACTTAATTATAGCAAAATTATATCATATATAGAATTATGTATTTTTAACATCTGGAAATGGGTTAGCCCTCATGCAACAGTTTTACATCCGCTTGCTTCGTTATCTTGCCATAGCTACCTAGGTTAAACTGTTTGTGGCCTTAAAATCTTTTCACTCATCTTTATTCTTTTGTGCATCTGGCGAAGATTATATAGCATTTTAGGACCAGAAATTTTGCACTCATTAATATTACGTGCTGTTGAAAAAAACAAAAACAATACAAAAAAAAAAAAGAAAAAAGAAAAAAAGAAACCTAGAATACTAGGATTTGTGTGTAAAAGTCTAGTTGTAATTGTACCCTCACCCAGAGATTGTGATGTTTGCTGCCTAATAGATCCCTTCAAGCTGGAATGCGCTAATTCCATCCTTAGGACAAGGCAGTTGTTTTGATTATTGCTGATTCATCTAAAATATATCAAGAACATCATGTATCATATTGCTTGCAGGAGACTGCAAAATAAATTAGTAAATAAATAAATAAAGTTTTTAGAGGCTTGGAAATTCAGTTTAACAAGTTTCCATGGTGTGAGACTTTGTTTTTTATTAGTGGAGCTTAGATATCTAAAATATATTTGTATATGTTTTGCATTCTTTGTTTAAAAAATTTTAAAAGATAGAAAAGAAAAAATAAAAGAAAAATCATAAGGTAAAAAAATACCCTTTTTTTTAAATTCAAGGGGATGAAGTTCTAGAATGGAATGGTAAACCCCTGCCTGGAGCTACAAATGAAGAAGTTTACAACATTATTTTAGAATCAAAATCAGAACCTCAAGTTGAAATTATTGTTTCAAGGCCTATTGGGTAAGGCTAAAAAAAAACTTGCTTCTTAAGTTTAGTAAATTACATGTATTAACAGGGTTTTAAAAAGAAGTTTATACATTCATATAATACCTGTTATGTGGATGATATTTTCTTCAAATATGGGCACATATACTGGATTAAAAAAAAAAAAACTCTTTAGAGCTATATAGTGATTTTTTTTTTTACTACATTTTAGAGGATTTAAGTTCTGGTAAGGCTAAATGTCACAGAATGATGAGCTTATTTTTATGAAATAAGAATGAAATCCATTTCCAAATGAAGACACACTATTGACTTCTAGTAATACAAATTTTGTCATTTGTGTTACTAGAGAAAGGGGGCATCCATTAATTCTACTACAATGCACATTGAAATTTAACAATTTTAGCCTAATACCACAACAAACCTTTTAATGTAATAGCTTCTACCTCTTTAATTTATAGACTATAATAAAAGAGTGCTTTATTCTATATCTTTATATATGGATTAAGTATAATTTCTTTTAAAGGTAGATGATTTTGTAAAAGATAAAAAAACTTGTTTTTCAATTTCAATATTTTAAATGTTAATTCTATAAAAATAAATAATATAATTCAAGTAAATTCAATAATTTAACAAGCATTTTAAGTGCCTACTGTATGCCAGGCACTGAACTAGATGCTGAGGATGCAAGACAAAAATAAACACTGTTCATGCCCTCAAGGAGCTTACAATCTACTCAAGAAAAATGAAATAATTTAATTTTGAGAATCAAATTTTAACCTGCATAGGCTTGTTCTGAATTATAGCATTTTTGTATTCTCTATGAATAAGAGATATGTCCCCAAAGAGGTGCATAAATGCCATACTGGTCCAACTTTTATCTTTTTGTTTTAATTAAGTATGACTGCAATGTTTAGAGTGATTATTCTTTTTTATCATCTACAATTTGAAATGACATTTTGGAGTTGTTGATCACAACTCATTTAATATTTGAGCACATTGATGTTGAAAAATATTTCTTTACATTTTCTACTTTGTATATTGTTGGGCTACAGCTCAAAATTTTGCTGAAAAGGTACCTATGTAGGTTAAATTGTTATTCTTTTCATGGATATTTGCACTATAAAACACACATGTAAAAACACATTATTATTCCAAATTGTTAAATAATTGAACTATATCATCTATGATCAAATATATTGATAGTACACTTCTAGTTTTCTTTAAGTAAAAATGAAAATTAAAAAAAAATAAAGTGAAGGCCTTGTTAGAAACCAAAATTTAAATGATGACTATATAGATTACAACAATAAGGAATTTTGCAATAGTATTATGCTTTCTCTCTATCCAGATTTCTAGCATATTATTAATATATAATTTATATTAGTTTTATATTACATGTGTTCTTGAGCTGAGGCAAATATGGGGCTGGGAAAGAGGTAAGTAATTTTGGAAGAGGGACTGTAAATATAGAAATAAAGATAAAGGAGTTATATGGCAAA
The DNA here is from genome assembly GCF_902635505.1 of Sarcophilus harrisii. Classification (NCBI taxonomy): domain Eukaryota; kingdom Metazoa; phylum Chordata; class Mammalia; order Dasyuromorphia; family Dasyuridae; genus Sarcophilus; species Sarcophilus harrisii. Next base: position 237,450,586 of record NC_045429.1, on the reverse strand, counting down.
GATATTGCCAAAATGCATTCAGGTGGTCAGGGCTACTGAAAGAATATATCTAAAGTATTATTGATTCTTGGCTATTTACAATCATAAAGGACAACTAAATCATATTGTAATAATGTAAAACTGGTATAACCAAAAAATTAAAAAGAAACTATTGACACACCAAAAATCAGCCCAGTTAAAAATGTAAAATTAAAAGAGTATATGGATATAGACATCTTTGTAAAGGTATCTTCATTTTCTATCCAAAGAAGAAATTACAGAAGTAGTAGAAGAATGCATTTATTATAATTTAATTGTAGTTTAATTTAAAACTATTAATGACTTTATAAAAGGAGATAAATATTTCTTCAGAGACTTTTATCAGATCCTGATTAAAGAATAACTCTGAGAATAAGTCCAAGTATATCTTTTGATTAAACTTATAAGAATAGTTTGATAGTGGACAATTTGATATATCAGCAATATCTACCATTTTGTCACATAGATGGATGTTCTGAGGTGCTTGGTTCACCTGCAATTTCATAATAGTTCTCTGATTTTTCCAACATATGTCAGGAAACATATACTAATTAGAAATATTAGCAAAATAACAACCATTAGGTCATTTTTGAAAAAGATTTACATTTAAAGTGAAAATAAAGCATTTTGAAATCCTGCCCCAGTATCTTTAATAAATTACAGGTTCATAATAGTATTCTGTGGTTTAGATTTCATTCTTTAATACTGCCATTCAAATTAAATTTTCCAAAGACTCAACTGACAATTTTATAGAGCACTGATTTTTAAGGTACCTCCCATCTCATTTGAATTAGTAAGAATGCAGTGAATCTTGACCTAGCTGTTAAATGTGGGCCATATGACTGAACTATAATAAGATATAGAGATAAATTCTATGATTCATGAAAGATTTAAAATCTTGACTGAACCACAGAATCATCCTCTAGGCAGTTTTGAAAGCATGTAGGAGAAATAAGATAATTATTTTCATTCCATTAAAGGCAAGATTTAAGGGAAAATAAGTTATTAGAGATGAATCAAAATTTCCACTTTTGCTAAACCACAATGTATTATTGCATCTCATTTAACCTGCTGATCTAATGTCAGAATACGAAAGCCGATCCACTAAATTCCTTACTTGTGAATTCATTGTGCTGATATTGACTTTAGGAAAGTGGTTAGTCTTTTTTTTTTTTTTTAATACTTTTTATTATCTTTTTAAGTCCAAATTCCAATCTATTTCAATTAGCCATATCAATATCAGTCTTCTGTGCTCTCCCTATAGCATTTTTTCCTTTGTTAAGTTGATAGTAATCTTTTTATAAAGCAAAATACAAGTCATAGTTATAGGTAGTGGAGTACCTAGGTCAGGTTTGTCCAGGATTTTTGTAAATTATAATTAAACTACGACTATGACATATCAAATACTAGTTTTTCAAGAATAATATCATATTGAGATTTGTAGAATTTTTCCAATGGATTGAATGCTACTTTCTCATTATGTGGTAAATAGCCATACAATAGTATATTTAGGTATACTTCATATATAGAGTTCTCTCTATATAAGGCATATGTGTAATTTTTAGCTTTTTATGTTGCAAGCTTGATTTTAATTTCCAAAGCACCTCATCATATTCAGGCTTAACTTTGCCCACATCATCCACACTTTCTTTTTTGTTTTAATTTTTAAGACATTTCCCATCAGTTTCATTCAGTAAACTCTTTCAGATGTGTTTGTAAAGCCTACTAGTGAGTCACGTAATTTGTCTCATTCTGATTTATCTTTCTACAGTAAAACATTAGTATTAGCAGTACTTGAACATTTCTTGTTTCCAAAACCTACTGTTTTGGTAGTAAAAATATTGTGACAAGTTTCGTCACAATATTAATGTGATTGTTGTCATTGTAAAAGGAAGTTTTATTATTTTGATCTTTAAGGTCTTCCTTTGGTAAATGCAGTTTTGTGTAGTGTGTAACATTCATGCACATTAGTAGCTGCCTTTGCAGTAACTGTTCCATTGCCACTCCTTTTTAAATCTCAAAAGGATTGTGCTATCACATTGAAACTAAATGTAATTAAGAGACTTTCAGATTTATGGGCTGAATTTGGCTGATTTTAAAAATACATACTGTTTCTTTTTAGTGACATTCCAAGGATTCCCGAGAGTTCTCATCCTCCATTAGAGTCTAGTGAGTATGAAGACTTCTTTTGATTAATTCATTCATCTAAAATGGTTCTTTATACTTTTAGAGTTATATCTTTTGAATTCATTTACTACCCCTCTCTTAATCATTGAGAACAAGAGAATGGATAGTTGCTTCAGGGGATATAGGCAAGTAGAGGCCTATAAACCATGACTAACTATGAAGATAGAATGTATTAGGAATACAGAAAGTCATGGTTGTTTTGGAGACCAATGAATTTCTACTTATTACAATTTATGGTCCCTTTTCTCCCTATTGTATGTAATTATAGGCATATACTTTAATAATGATTTTTTTCCCTAAAAGTATATATATAGCACTGGAGCATTATTTTTCATGCATGACAAGAAACCCTCTCTGTCAATGAATATTACCAAGCAGAGCACTGAAAAATTACATGACTTACAAGTTATTCTTTTATATAATACAGAAAAACATACCGACTCTCCCTTATCCAACTAAATTATTTTAGTGAGAAGGATTTAATTTTAAATTAGGATTTATCTTTTATCCTTCTTTATATCTAATCATGTAAAGTATGTGGAACATGGAAGATGATCAACAAATACTTTTAAAAGGCATGTATGACCAAAAGAAAAAATGAAAACATGAATGAAAGTGTTTCTTATAAAAAAAATTTTATCCATTTGATAGTACTACAGCATAGACCCCAAGGAAAAAATTATAATGAAGACACTATTTGCCAATTATTCTATTTCATGATAATAAGAATAATATTCCATTCAATCCTCCTTCTGGCAATAATAACTCATATATCATAACCTACACTATCATTAAAGATACTTTTAAAGGATTCAAAGTTCATGAAATAAAACAATGTGACATATTTAGTAAGGTTGTGAATACATTTAAATTTGTGAAATATTTATCCTTAGATTTCTAACCTACTCTATCCCATGTACTAAATATCTGTAGGGGTGAGACAGTTTTAATTAGCAACTCTTCTTGTTTTTGAAACATAGTCTATATAATGAAATATGACCAAAGCCCAAATGAAAATTAATTTGAGACTTTAAATAGCATCCAAATACCCTTGGTTGATCATAAAATCCAGGTGTATAACAGAATCCAGAATCTTCCTTCATTTTTCAGAAAATACATTTGTACTCTCTGTGAAGCACTGGAGATACCATCTGACTGTAACCGCAGATTTCAGAGATTTCTTTTGTATCCTCTCTACTAAGAAACTGGATAAAACCAAGAAAAGGATGAATAAAACTATTATAATTTGCTAATTAGGAATTATATTTCCTGTCAAATTTATTACAATTTTACAATGAAGGTAACTCAGATCTAATCATTCTACCAATGTGATTGAATGAACACTTTCATTATCCTTAATTGTATCTACCACCACCCTCACCTTCATATATAATTGCCGTAGGTTCTGTTTAATGCTAATAAACATAAACAATAGTATATGTAGCTAAAGTCTGGCAGTTCAAAGTGAATGTTGAACTTATTTCTTACATTTTAAATATATCTTTTAAATAGAACCTCTTATAAATGTCAATTAACCATATTTAAAATACTCACCAAGAATTTCATAATATGAATCTCTGATTTTAGGTAGTTTTCCATTATCAAGAAAATTATAGTATATAGTATATACCTAATTGTTATTGTTTTGTCCTTTGTTCTTTTTTTTTAATAGCTTTTTATTTACAAGTTATATGTATGGGTAATTTTACAGCATTGACAATTGCCAAACCTTTTGTTCCAATTTTTCCCTTCCTTCCCCCATTCCCTCCCCCAGATGGCAGGTTGACCAATACATGCTAAATATGTTAAAGTATAAATTAAATACAATATAAGTATACATGTCCTAACAGTTATTTTGCTGTACAAAAAGAATCGGACTTTGAAATAGTGTACTATTAGCCTGTGAAGGAAATCAAAAATGCAGGCGTTGTCCTTTGTTCTTGAAGAGGACTATGTCTCAATGTTATCTCCCTTGCTTTATCCTCCAGAGTTATCTGCCTCCAGTGGCCAGATAAAGGTCAGGGCAACTGGAGATGGCACAGGATGAAGTGGTAGACCTAGGCCTTTGTAAGTTAAGGTCTTCAACGGGTATCAGTTGTATTTTAGAAAAATTTATTTGTTGCAATTTTATTTAGCTATATTTTATCAGGATTTTCTTTTGCACTTTTTTCTCTTATTTCAGGTTCAAGTTCTTTTGAATCTCAAAAGATGGAAAGACCTTCCATTTCTGTAATTTCTCCAACTAGTCCTGGAGCACTAAAGGATGCCCCTCAGGTCTTACCAGGGCAACTTTCTGTAAGTATTTTTTTTTTTTTTAACTTTTGATAATGCTTGAGAAAGTTCATCATCATTTTTAATTATTTTAATTAAATTTTCATTTTTAAACCTATCTAAAAAATCCCAAATCCCTGTAAATCCTCCCAAATTGAGAAAGAAAGAAAAACAAAACCCTTAAAAAAACATATATAATCAAGCAAAATGAATGACAATATTGGTGTCAAAAAAAATGTCTCTGTACACTGAGTTCCTCACTTATTAGGTGGTGGGTACATGTTTCATCACATATCCTTTGGAATTCTGGTTGGCCATTGCACCATCAGAATTTCTAAGTTTGTCTATGCTGTCAGTCTACCATATTATGTAAGGATGTGTGTGTGTGTGTGTGTATGTGTGTGTGTGTGTATGTGTGTGTGTGTGTAGATATAAAAAGAGGGGATAGAGAGAGAGAGAATATTATTTTTTTCTGATTCACTTCAATCTGTATCAATCAGTACAATAGTTGGTTCCGGTTTTCTCTGAAACCATGCCCTTTATAATTTCTTTCAAAACAATAGTTTTTCTACTATAATTGTGCACCATGACTTGTTCAGTTATTCTCCAATTATTGGATGATTCTTCATTTTTAAATTTCTTGCTACCCCAAAACACCTGATTTTTTTGTCCATACTTTGAGTTTATTTTGCTCAGAATTAATTACTCCTTAATTTATATTCCCTTGTACTTGTATCCCTACTTCTTCTACCATCTGTTTTTTCTCTGTTACCATGTTGAGTGCAATATTTTTCTGTACCCAAACTGTGAGTGTATCCTACACTCTTTCGACCAGTTCTGATGAGAGTGAGGTTCAAGTTTCACCTACTCCTCCCATGAATTTCTTACTTATCTGAATAAATTTCTACTTTTGTACCTGAAATATATGAAACTTTTTTGTCTCATTTTTCTTCTTTCTTAGTCTGTCTTAATATATTTCTCTTTCTTCAATTATTCTTTTAAGACATCAAAACATGACAGAACCATTCCTAAGCCCTCTGTCTAAGTAGACTCCTGAAATAATTCTTAATGGTGATAGGATTCTCAGAGGACTTACAAGTATCTTCTCTGTCTATTCAAATGCAAACAGTTCACCCTTTAATTTTTTTTTTCGAATGGTTGTTTGATCATGTTTATCTTTTCATGTTTATCTTAATTTCTGTGTTTGCATTTCAAGGTTTTTTGCAGCTCTGATATTTTCATAATGAACAGTAAAATTTTATTTTATTAAGAATCTAACTTTCCCTCATCTGTGAATTATACTCAGTTGTAAGCATATATCCCTTGCCTTCTGGAATGTCATATTCTACATTTTCTGCTCCTTTATTCTCGTGGTTATTAAATTTAATGTGATTCTTAATGTAGATCCTCAATACTTGAATTCTTGCTTTCTGGCTGCATTTTCTGGACTCTCTCTGCATTTTGGCCATAGTATTCTGGGGGAATCTTCATTTTGAGGTATATTTTAAGAGATAAATAGTAGATCGCTTATGTTTCTACTTTTCCCTCTGTCTCTAAGGATTCTGGACAGTTTTAATCTTTTTATGATTTCTTGAAATGAGTTGCCTGGGTTCTCTTTTGAGTTGTGCCAAACTATTAATTTCCTTTCCACTTCTCTTTTCTATAACTCATTTCTTTTCCATTTTCCCCTTTAAGCAATCAAATTTAATTCATAAAACGTTTTCCCCCTTAAAATGCTTGATTCATCTCTTCTAAGAATTATAATTTAACTTTTGCCCAAGCTATATTTATTTGTTTGTTTTGTACTTAATAGCATTTAAATTTTTCAATTACATGTAAAGATAGTTTTTAACATTCCTTTTTGTAAGATTTTGAGTTACAAATTTTTCTCCTTCCGTTCTACCCTCCTTCCCTCCCCCTCCCCAAGAGAGCAGCCATTCTGATACAAGCAATATATTTAAAATCATGTTAAACATATTTCCATAAAATCACAGGAAAGGAAAAAAAAACAATTATGAAAATGAACAATAGTATGCTTTACTTTGCATTCAGAATCCACAATTCTTTCTTTGAATGTGGATGACAGTTTCCATCACAAGTCTTTTGGAATTCTCTTGGACCACTATATTTATGAAAGAGTTAAGTCTATCATAGTTTATCAAAACACAGTGTTATTGTTGTTACATACTGTATTCTCTTGGTTCTTCATTCAGCATCACTTTATGTAAGTCTTTCCAAGTATTTTTTGTTTTCCCCTGAAATTCTCCTGCTCATCATTTCTTATAGCACAATAGTATTTCATTACATTCATGAACCACAACTTGTACAGCCATTCCCCAATTTATGGTCATACCATCAATTTCCACCACACACAAAAAAGCTACTATAAATAATTTTTGCAAATGTGGGTTCTTTTCCATTTTCTATGATCTGTTTGGGATACAGATTTAATAGTGGTATTGCTGCATCAAGTGACATGCACAGTTTTATAATCTTGCAGGCATAGTTCCAAATTGATCTCCAGAATGTTTGAATCAGTTCACAACTTCACCAACAATGCATTAGTGTCCTACTTTTCTCATGTACTTCCAACATTTATCATATTATTTTTCTGTTATGTTAGTCAATCTGATAGGTGTGAGGTGGTAACTCAGAGTTGTTTTAATTTTCATTTCTCTAATCATTTGTGATAAATTTTCTCTAGAGATCTACCATATCTAATTTTTTTTTGAGAATTCTATTCATCTCTTTAAATACTTTCTTGTTTATTCTGTGGTTAGATTTATCACATTTTGAGGGAGGAGGTCCCTCAGTAGCATGGTTTGACTGCCTATTTCTTCCTGTAACTCATTTAACTTCTCCTCTAAGAATTTGGGTGCTATACCATTTGGTGTATATATATTTAACATTGCTATTATTTCGTTGTCTATGGTACCATTTAGCAAGATATAGTTCCTTCCTTATCTCTTTAATTATATTTATGTTTGCTTTTCCTTTGCCTTACATCAGAGCTGCTACCTCTGCTTTTTTTTTTTAAACTCCAGATGAAGCATGATATAGTATGTTCCAGCCTTTTTCCTGTACTCTGTATATACCTTTCTGTTTAAAACATGTTTTTTTTGGTAAACAATATATTGTAGGATTCTGTTTTTTAATCCCCTGTGCTATCCACTTCTGTTATGTGAAACATTTTATTCCATTCTCATTCACAATTATGATTAATGTGTACTTCCTTCAAATCTATTTTTCCTATTTATACTTTTCTCTCTCATTTCACCTTATCCCTCCTCATCAGTGTTTTGCTTTTGACCTGCACCTACCTCAGTCTACTCTCTCTTCTATTAAACTTCTCACCTTTTCTTTCCCCTTTCTCTTACAACTTATGCTGTGCCTTTTGCCCTCCCTTTTTTTAAACTGCTTTTTTCTTTTCTTTCTCTTTCTCCCTCCCACTTCCATGTAAGGTAAAATAAATTTCTATACCCAATTAAATATGTATGTTATTCTCTCTTTGAGCTAAATTCTATGAGAGAAAGAATCAAACAATGCTTATATACCCTTCCTTTTTCCCCTCTAATGTAATAGGTCTTTGGCACTTCTTCATGTGATATAATTTACCCTATTTTCCCACTTTCTTTCCTCTTCTTCCAATACAATCTTTTTTTTAAAACCTCTTAATATTTTGTTTTACATAATCACATCAAAGTCAACTTATACTCTATGTATACTCCTTCTGTCTGCCATAATAAGGATATATAGTTCTCAAGAGTTACAAGTATCATCTTCCTATGTAGGAATATAAGCATTTTAATATTATTGATTTTTTTTTTCTTTCCTGTTTATTTATTTATTTTTTTTATGCTTCTCTCTTGGGTCTTGTATTTAAAGATTGAATTTTTCTGGTCTACTCTGTTTTTTTTTTATCAAGAAAGTTTGAAAGTCCCTAGTTTCATTGATCATCCATTGTTTTCTATGAAAGATTATGATCAATTTTTCTGGGTAGTGGGATTGTTGGGTGTAATCCAAAATACTTTGCTTCTGGAATATCATATTACAATCCCTTTGATCACTTCACGTAGAAGCTACTGTCTAAATCCTGTGTAATCCTGACTGTGACTCCTTGATATTTGAATTGTTCCTTTCTAGCTGCCTACAGCATTTTCTCTTTGATCTGATAATTCTGAAATTTGGCTACAATATTCCTTGGAGTTTTCATTTTGCAGATTTCATCCAGAAGGTGGTTAGTAGATTTCTTCGATGACTATTTTTCCAACTGCTTCTAGGACATCAGGGCAGGTTTCTTTGAAATTTCTTGAGAGATACTGTGCAGATTCCAGTGTGTGTGTGTGTGTGTGTGTGTGTGTGTGTGTGTGAGAGAGAGAGAGAGAGAGAGAGAGAGAGAGAGAGAGAGAGAGATCATGCCTTTCAAGTAGTCCAATAATTCTTAATTCTTTCTCCTGGATATATTTTAAGGCCAGTTACTTTTCCAATGAGCTATTTGACATTTTCTTCTATATTTTTGATTTTTAAAAAATTTTATTTGACTGATTCTTGATGTCTCATAAAGTTATTAGCCTCCACTTGCACAATTCTAATGTTTAAGGAATTGTGTTCTTCAGATAACTTTTGTACCATCTTTTCCAATTAACCAGTTAACAAGTTCCAGTTACTTGTTTTCTTCAGTGAATGTTTTGGGTTTTTTTTTTCCTGACTTTGACAATTCTACTTTTAAGGACAATTCTACTTTCAAGGAATTGTTTTCTTTAGTCTTTTTTGTTGCTTCCTTTTGCAAACTGTTCACTCTTTTTTTTTTCCTGCATAAGCCATCCCCCCATTTTCTTCTACCTCTCTTATTTGACTTTTAAATCTTTTTTTGAGCTCTTTCAAGAGGACTTTTTTGAGCTTGAGATCAATTGATTTTACCCTTTGAGGCTTCTCATGTAAGCATTTTGCCATTGATGTTCTCTTCTAAGTTTGTGTTTTGATGTTTTCTATAACCAAAGAACCTTTCTGTGCTCATGTCTCTTTTTTGTTTATTACTTATTTTTTTAGCCTATTTCATGACTTTTAAAGTTGAGCTCTACTTCTCCAGAATAAAGGACACTATCCCAAGCTTCTTGTGCTTCAGGCCAAGGCTTGGTCACTAGTTTTAAGCTGGGGTCTGAGATTTTTGTGGTTTGTCCAATGCACTGGGGTCATCCAATCTAGTCTTACCTGTCCTCAGGTTCTGAGACTGGCAATTTACCTTTCTGCTGGGCCAATGGAATTTACTAATTTGATAGCAGTTTGAGGGAGAATGAGTTGAAATGGAGAGAAATTTGAGGCAAGGAATCCAGTTAAAAGGCTGTAAAAAGTTAAAACCAGTTAATGATTATCAGAGAAGAGGTGACGAGAACCTGAATGCTTATAAAGAACTTTATGATTTATACAATGCTTTCCTTATCAAAACAAGATAAATTAGGGAGCACACATATTGTCATTCTTGTTTTACAGATGAGAAAATTGAAGTTCAAAATATTTAGGTGACTTGATTATGCTCACATAGCTAATAAGTGGTAAAATTTTGATATAGCACTCAGATCCTTTGCTCATTCAGTATATTTTCTAATATGTATATTTTTTCTAACAAGCTAATTTCTAATGAGAAATTCAACATATTCATTCATTCAACAAATGGAGAAGGAAATAAACATTTATTAAAACTTTATTATGTGGTAGGCATTTATCCTCACAGAAACCTTGGGAGGTAGATGCTATTACTAGCCCAATTTCTGTTAAGGAAACCAATGGAAAGAAGTAACTTACTCAGGACACCTAACAGCAAGCAATAGTAACCATTGCATAGATGCCCTCTATTAGGGTCTGGGATGAGTGAAACAAGAATCCATAGATAATGTTTTTTGTTTTCTTTTGTTTTGTTTTACATAGCTAACAATCTTCCTGTCATCTTAAATATTTTCCTTCTTCACTCCTTCCATCTTCTGGCTCACATTAAGACCTGTATCTATCCTGGAGATATAACCTCTCAGATCACATTTTGTAGTACTTTTACTCATTTTCTCCAACTTAAGGAAGGGGACCCTGACAAGTGAGACTTCCTGCCTCCCCTATTCCCAAGTTTTCCCTGTACAATCTTCATTTGGAAAGTTCTCTACTTTTAAGAGTCATTCAATCCATATCTGCTATTCAATCAAATTTCTGAAAGCTCTTGTCTATCAATCTTCAGAAGTCTTTTTTTCCTTAGAGTTCAGTGCTTGTCATAGTCTTTCTCTTCTCCCAAATCTTAGACTCATAATAGGTGACATACATATTGATACTTTCCTAAACACCCCAAGCTGTTTCTCAACTTCCTTATTTCTCATGACCTATTCCACCACTGTCTCAGCTCCTCAAAGAGATGACCATAGTCAGATTCCTTCATTCCTATTCACATGCTGCTAAAAGATGTTGGAGGAAATCACAAAATCATGCTGACTGGATCAGAACAAATTTAAGCTACAGTATCTCAGATAAACCCTCATTGTAACAAATAAATGATTTTAAATGTTTCCTTAACTGACTACATCTTCTACTCACTACATGTTTTTTCCCCCCACATCTTTTCATCGTTTCTCAAATCTCTGATAGTCCCAAACAAACCCTCTAATCTGAGAACTTTGGCTCATATTTCTTTGAACAAAATGAAGTGATTTAGTAAGAGCTTCTTATTTTCCCATCCGACTTTTTCACATCACTTATATGTCTTCTGCCACCATTTTCTCCTTCATCCCATGAAGGAGATGGCTTTGCTTTTTGTTGAGGAAACCCTTTCTTATATGCACAAGTTATTCCATTCCATCCTATCTTTGCCAGATCCTTCCTTCCATCAACCCTTCTTTCTCACTTATCTACTCTTTAGGTTTTTCCTCTCTTCTAAAATATGTATTTATTTATTTAAAGCTTAAATACAAATAAAAAAAAAACCATTGCCATGAACACAGCAGAATATAAGAAATGATCAAAAATATAAAGTAATAAAATTCCATGTCAAGAAACCCTATATGATGAATACCACATATTGTATTCAGAACTGTCCATCTTTGTTTCCTTGTAGGTTTTTTGTTCTTTGCTCTACATTTTTATTATTTTATTATTTATTTTTATTAATATTTATTATTTTATTATTATTATTATTTCCCTCTTCCACCAAAAAGTCTATAATTAAACATGGAGATACACACATATATTTATGTATATACATAGATATACATATATATATATATATATATATAATCATACACATCTATACACAAATAGATTCATATACATCTATGTAAGACATATGATGCTTGTATGCCCTGTTTCTCTGAAGATGGATAGCATCATTCCTCATATGTCCAAGTCTCTACATATATTTTTTAAATCCACCAACTCATCATTTCCTATTCAACATCAATATTCCAACCTTATGCTAACTAGTTATTTAATCTAAAACAATATTGAATAATATGTCTCAATATGGTGGTACTTTTCCTGTTTTCTCCTTTTGATCAAATCTATTATAACTTTAATTTTATCTGAGATTATAACTACAAGACCTGCTTTTGTTTAACTTAATAAATTCTACTCCTTATCTTTATTATATTTATGTGTATTTATTTCCTACCATTCTTTACTCCTCTGCTTTACTTCTACCAGCAACCCTACCCTCCTATTACTTAACTTTTTCCTCTCCAAAGTTCCCTCCCTTATCCTCTTCCCTCATCCTTTCTCTTTGCCCTCTTGCTTCTAGCTGAATTTAGAAGCCTTTCATAGCTTTTAAAATACATATGTTGTTCCCTCTTTATCCCATTCCTTTTATTCTATATACCCTTCTATAGTGCATCCTTATCTGATTCCCTCACCCTCTTATTTCTTGATAAATTTAGAGTTTTTATTTGCTTCTAAATTTATATTTTTTCCATTTTAACTCGTCTAATGTGATTATGGTTCCCTCTAAATGTCTCCAATATTCTTTTCCCTTCTCTATTCCTTTACCCCCTTATTTCTTTCTGAATTTAGAACACTTTTATACACTTTATATTTCCCACTTTAACTCATTTCCAATGAAAGTAGGGCTCCAGAACTATTAGACTTTCTCTTCCATCTAATTCCTCTGTGTCAGTTCTTCCTCTTGCAACTCATTTGTATAAGATAAATACTCTTTTTACATTTTTCTACATGGTTTTGCTTTTTCAGAATCACATCATACTCAGCTCTCCCTAGTCTTTCACACCACTTAATTATTTATAACAGTCTTAAATATATGGTTTACATTTTCATAAATAAAATATACAGAGTTTGTCCTTTTTGAATCCCTTGAAATTAGTCTTTGATGTTTATCTCATGCTTCTCTTGAATTTTATGTCATTGTCTATTAAGTTCAAGTCTTTTTGCAACATAATCCTGAAAGTCTCATTGATTGAATGTTCTTTTTTTTTCATTCAAGATTCCTTCTTTTCCTAAGTCTCCTTCACTATTAACCAGAAACATGCTAATGTCCTTCCAATCTTCAAAAAAAAAACCCTCCTTTGATTTATTTATCTATGTTAGTTATCATTTCATATTTCTATTCCCTTTTTTGAGGAGGGTCTAAATTCCTTAATTAAGTCATCTATAATTTATTCCTAAATTTCCCCTTTTACTCTCTTCTTTGTAGTATGACTTTTGGCCTCATCACCCTATGGAAATCATTCTTCCCAAAGTTACCAATGACATTTTGAGGGCAGCTTAGTGGTTCAGTGATTGAGCATATGGCCTAGAATTAGGAGTACCTGAGTTTAAATCTAGCCTCACATACTTACTAGCTATGTGATTCTGGCCAAGTCCTTTGACCTCTGTTTGTCTCACTTTCTTCATCTATAAAATGAGGAAGATCATAATATCTATTTCTCAGGGCTGTTATGAGGAATAAAGGAGATAATAATTATAAAGCGTTTATCACAATGCCTGGTACATAGTAAGAGCTATATAAATATTAACAACAACAATAACAACTTCTACTGCTATTATTAGTACTACTAGTAGTATTACTACTAACAGTACTACTACTGCTGCTGCTGCTACTGCTGCTGCTGCTGTTATTATTGCTGTTGTTGCTACTACTACTACTACTATTTTAATTACCTAGCTTAATGGACTCAACAATCCTTATTCTTCTTGACCTCTAGACAGTTTTTGGCACTGTCAGTCACTCTCTTTTCCTTCATAAATTCTAGTTTTAGTAGTACAACTCTTATCTTATTTCTACTACCTACTTGAGCATTCCTCAATCTCCTTTGCTGGATCTCCATCCAGGTCTTACTAACTGTGCACATCTCCAAGGTCTCTATTCTGAACTTTTTCTTCTTCCTTTATATTTTTTTCTTGGTGATTTTATCAGTTCCTATGGATTTTATTATTATAACTATACTAATAATTCTTAAATATAGTCATATCCTTGACTTGTAGCCTCACTTCTCTTACTACCTATGGGACATTCCCACTTGAATGTCTCATAGGTATCTTAAAATCAAAATGTCTCAAACTGAACTTATTATCTTCTCTTCCAAACCCTCATCTTTTTGCAACTTACCCATAATTGTTGAATCAAAATTCTCTCATTCATCTACAATCTATATGTCATTTTCCCTCTATATATGTATCATCCTTTCCTCTGATGCTGCTGCCATCTTGATGCAGATCCTCTTTAACTCACATATGGACTACTGTACTAGGCTGGTTTCCCTTCAAGTCTTTCCTCACTTCAATACATCCTCCTTATAACTGTCAAGTTGAACTTCCTAAAAATATAAGTCTGACGATTTCACATGCATCCCTTATTTGATAAACTCTACTGGCTCCCTATCACCTCTAAGATCAAATATAAATTTTCTGTTTACCTTGTAAAATCTTTCATAATCTGGATCCCATTTACCTTTCAGTTTTCATATATCTTATTTACATCTCTGTACTCTAACAGATAAATGGATATTTACCTTCTTATTATTTTTGCATAAGATATTCCATCTCTTTCTAGAATTTAAGGGGGGGGGACCTAGGACAGTCATCTTATCAATCCCTCTTCAATTTTACTCCTGGGTGATATCATGCTCTCTCTTGCCTCACACCAAGAACTCTTCCTCCTCTTAATTTCCTTAGATTATCATTTTGTTTTTATTTTTTGTCTTTTGCCATTAGAATATGAACTTCTTGAGTGCAGAGGTTGTCTTGCCTTTCTTTATATCCCCAGGTCTTAGTATAGTGCCTGCACATAGTAGACTCATAGCAAATATTTATTTTAACTGACTTCTGACTCACTGTATTTTTAACCTTCTTTCCTCTATGCCTGGAACTCTTTCCTTCCTTATTTCTACCTCCAGGATTCTTGGTTTCCTTTAAATTCCAACAAAATTTTTACTTCCCACAAGAAACCTTCCTTGATTTTTTTAAAGACTCATTCCCTCCTTCTATTGACTATCTCCTATACTTCCTGTATGGCAAGATAGATAGACAGACAGACAGACAGATAGATAGATGATAGACAGATATTATACATAGTTGTTTTCATGAGGTCTCCTGCATTAGGCTGTGACATCCTTGGAAGCAGGGACTATCTTTCAACTTTTCTTTTATCTCCATAGTTTAGCATAGTGTCTAGCATATAATAGGTTTTTAATAAATATTTGTCAACTGACTGACACTTGACATACAATAAGACCAATATTTCTGCCTTCACAGAGGTTTTAGACTTAGTATAGAAAGATACAAAACATGTAACAGTGTACCCTGCATAATATTACCTAAATGCAGGTAATTTTCCAGCAAAGCAATTCAAAAAAACATAGACTTTTATAGTTGGAAGGGCTTCCCTGAAGTATTGAAACGAAACCTCACTGTATCACAAGATCCCACTATTGTCTATCAATTTAGAATTATATAGTTTCTCAAGCATCATGTTTTCATAGAACTAAATACACAAGTAAATCTTATACAAAGAAGGATAACTGTTTCTTAAAAATCAAAATTGAGGTATTAATGGCATAAAAAGTGCTGACTCTGGAATCTTAAATACTAGATCAGCCTCTACCTCATCTACTTAATTCCCTCATGGCTTCTGTCAAGTCACTTCTTGCACTCAGTTTAGCTCATTTGTTAAAAAATAAAATGACTACTGACTTCCAAGGCCTCTTTCCATTTCTAAATTGATGATCCTGTGAACAAAGCCTAAGGCAGTTCAATCTTTTATCAAGTACCTATTAGATACCAGGTACTGCCCTAGGTGCTAGGGATACAAATAAAAATTAGTTTCTTCCCTCAAGGAGCTTATATTCTATTGATGATCATATAAAAGAAGAAATGTAGATTTCTGAAGGCCAAATGTTGTTTCTCATATCTTTCCTGTGATTGCTAAATATTTGGCACCTTTTCATATAATTATTTAAGTGTTTTAATCTCCATGTGGACAATATTGAACTTATCTGTATTTATTTCTTTTTTTTTTTTTAATCTTTCTTTCTGGAACCTCAAGGTCTTATAGACACTTCTACATCTAAATTTTAAAGACAAAAAAAGTCACATGAACTCTAAAACTAACAACACTCCATATGTTATTATTGATCAACTTCCTTTTGACCCTATTGTCATCAACACCTTGACTTATTTTAACTTTTTTAAACTTCTCTATACCACAAATAGGATTTTCAACACTCAAAACAATAAAATGTGATTTTAAAAATACTTTGGCAGGGGGTGGAGCATAGATCTGAAGAAATAACAGTGTAAGACTACCAGGAATAAGAAACATTTTTTTCCCAAAAGTTTAAAGTAAAAATTAAAATTATCCAGTTTTTAATCTGTCCAGATGGCATATTCTTACTTAAAATCTAAATTTTTGTATTCATGGAATTATTTACTGAGATATTACTTAATTTATCTCCAGAAAGATCAAACAAAAACATTTATTCAATGCTTACTATGCACCAGATATTGTACTAAATAAAATTTTTAATTCTCACTTTTGCCTTCAGTTTGTACTTATGTCACTTTATCTTTAAAACTTAACAGTTAATGTCATCCTGATTATTCCATAGGTGAAGTTGTGGTATGACAAAGTTGGACATCAACTTATTGTAAATGTTCTTCAGGCAAGAGAACTACCCCCTCGAGTGGATGGACGACCGAGGAATCCCTATGTGAAAATGTACTTTCTTCCAGATAGAAGGTAGTAATTCCAAAATTTTGCCACTAAGGATAAACAAACATCTCCTTTTTTGAAAACTTTTAAAACATAAATTATATCATAACAAACTTGTCAACAAATTAGATGACCTACCCATGGTTCTTGTAAATAATGAGTTTCTATAATATTTTCTAAATAGTTAATTTTAATGTCCACAGATAGCTTAATCAAAATTTTAATTTCTCAGACTTTTATATTGCCAAAATACCATATAAGTATAATAAAAAAGTTGTATTGCATGGTCTTGAATTAGAATGCTATAGTCTCTTAAAATAATACTTTCAGGATTAAGGTAATTTACATGAACAATATTGAAAATGATAATATCTCATATAAACACCGTAGGTTATGACATGTCCTTATTTTTCTTTATACTTTATAAGCATGTTTATCTACCTTCTGACAGAGAACTAATAGGTTCAGGATGCAGAATGAGACTTTTTTTGAAGAGGCTTGGGTAGAGTATAACCCCTGAGGAAATAAATGTATTTTGCTTAATTATGTCTATTTGTTATAAGGATTTTTTTTTAATTTTCTTTTCCCCCACCCTCATGGTTGGTCTGAGGGATGGGTGAGGCAGCAAATACATTACTTTTCATTCGAAAGTAAGAATTTAATTAGAAAAATTTATAAGAATGTTTATTTTTCAGTGATAAAAGTAAAAGGAGGACCAAAACAGTAAAGAAAGTCCTAGAACCAAAATGGAACCAAACATTTCTCTATTCACATGTGCACCGTAGAGATTTTAGAGAACGAATGTTAGAAATTACTGTGTGGGATCAACCAAGAGTACAAGAAGAAGAAAGTGAATTTCTTGGAGAGGTGATGTATGCTGTGAAGATTTGAGTACTTTATCTTTTAAAAGTTTAAAATATCTCTGAATGTAAATTGTGTTAATTTGATAGACAATGTTAGGATTGCCTACTGATTTAACTTGAGAATATTTCTCTAGATCCTCATAGAGCTGGAGACAGCCCTGCTAGATGATGAACCACATTGGTATAAACTGCAGACACACGATGAATCTTCGCTACCTCTGCCTCAGCCATCACCTTTCATGCCACGGAGACACATTCATGGAGAAAGCTCTAGCAAAAAACTACAAAGTAAGCTTGAGATTTTTTTATGTTACCATTTAGTAGAAATATTGGCTAAAGGCTTGCAATGGTGAAATGATTCTGTAGTAACTCAGTTGTAACTATAAGAATTTATTTTTCTCTCTGGGGTTTTATAAGAGATAGTAATATAAGAAAGAATTGTCAATATACAATTAAGATTAGAATGTAATGTAGCAAGATTTCCCAAGTATTTTTTTTTGGGGGGGTTGGTTTTTTTTTTAATTATCTATCTATGTATTATTTATGTCTTTATGGATAGTTAGTGGGAACGTCATTTAATCATGCCAAACAAATTTTATACCTTTGATAGTTAAATAGTATCTGAATTTTTTTTTTCTTAATTTAAAACTGCATAATGTTATCTTATGCACTATACTGGTTATATGATGGCCTCTTAATTGTTTGGGGTTTTTATAATCATATATTCATTTTAAATAATTTTAATGTTCTAGGCCCTCTTACAGATCTCAATATGATAGTTTAAAAATACATACAGTACTAATAAAGTTTTAGTTGTTTCAGTCATGTGTTTTTAAGTAAAATTAGCTGAGAAACTATGTAAACATTTGAAAATTTAGTGGGAAAAGTAGATTTATAAAAGTTATTAAGGAAAAAATTTTCTTTAAGTAAATAAATATTGCTCATTTTTTACATATAGGTATGAATAAGTGCTTTATTATCAATTTTAATAATAATAGTTCATATTTATTTAACCCTTATATATGTACATATATATTATCTCCATATAAGCCTGGTAATAACCTTATGAAATAAATCCTATCACTATCCGCATTTTATAGAGTAGAAGATTGAGCTTGAGGGAGTTTAAATAACTTCTTTAGGGTCACATAACTAATATATGTCAGAGACAAGATTTGAAATAAATTGTTCCTGATTCCAACAGTCTATCTATCATTCTATAATATATATCATAAGTTTTAAAATCTCCATAGTCAGAGGGAAGTCTACAGTTCATGACTAAACATAAAAACTTGGGAGTTCTTCTTGAAACTATGGATCTCAGCTGTTTTTAGAGTATGATTTCCCTTTTTCATATTACCCGGGGTAATTATTTTCTGAAGACAGTATTGCCTAGTGAATAAAAAAAAATCATAAGATCACAAATGTGGAACAGAAGATTTCAGAGGTTATACAATATAATTCCACATTTTGCAGATGTTAAGTGACTTTCCCAGGTTAAGTGGCAGAGCTGGGATTTGAAGTGAGGTAATCTGATTCCAAAACTTCCAGACTTTCCATTGTATCACACTGCTACTCTTAGAATTAAGAACTTAATAAAAATATGCCTCAAACAGATACTAGATATATGATCATATGAAAGTGTACTTCTCAAACAACTCTTTAAAGTTCTTAACTTATTGTTATTTTGTATCAATGAGAGGAATTTCCAGACTGAGAATTCCTCACACTATTGAAATTACATATCTAGATCAGAAAACAAACAAACAAACAAACAAATTAAAAGACCCACCAACATCCTGAAGGTAATATGACACAGAAAGATCTTTACATTTCTTAGTCCCTCTGTAAAATTTCCTGGGGACCCATTAGAGCCTAATTATCATTAGCCAGCATTTTATTTTTGTTGTTATTGTTTAGAAAGCAACAGTATTATGGAGTTAGTCGGTCACTCAGTCAACAAGCATTTATAAAGCTTGTACTATATGCCAGCAACAATGGGGGTAGAAACAGAGGCAAAAAACAAAACAAACAAAAAACCAATCCCTGCTGAGAAATCATATTCCTTAATGTGGAAGACATTATGGAAATGGCTAAAAGTATACATAATATATGCAGAGCATATGAAGGCAACATGAAAGAGAAAAACATTAGCAACTGGAAGGAAAGAGTTTCTGCAGAAGGTAATCTTTGGATTGAATCTTGAGGAAAGGATACCATCAATACTGCTATTATCTCTTTTCTGTTATGGCATATTAATTTTTTAAAATGCAAAATTCAAAGAGTTATATTGTTAAAAATCACCCCATTCTTTACCTCCCTACTATAAGAGAATTTCTTCAATAGGTATGATGAGTAAAAGAATATAAGGGATCTCATGCTATTTCTCAGGGTGTCATGTATGGTAAGCAATAAGAAGACTCAAATGTGGCTCAGTGCCAAATTACAAATCACTCAAATATTATATTGTATTGTTCTAAATACTTCAATAGATAGCACTGTCGGGTTATAAAGAAATCTGATCATTTCCTTTATATTTTACAAGTCAACCAGATACATAGGTATGTATTTGCCTTACTGTTGTACAGGATCTCAGCGAATCATTGATAGTGACATCTCAGATTATGAGGTTGATGATGGTATTGGAGTAGTTCCTCCAGGTGCGTAGGTGCAGAGCATGTCCCTGCTTCTTTGTGCTTTGGCTTATTCTCCTAGTAACCCAGGTTCCTCCCCAATGCTGATTTGAAAATATAGTATTTTAGCAAAATCAGTATTAATTATTCCATGGTGACTTTCCTTCTAAAGTACCTAGGCAGTTGAAAATGGATGGACATTTAGTAATTAACATTGTCATTTATTCACCTCCATCAATTTATTGCATAGAAATAAGATAAGTGAGGCCAGTTAAATTATTTCACAATGCTCTAAGCATAAGTGAAAAGATGAATTTTATTTCAAAGAATACAGCTGATTTTACTGATAAAAATTCCACTCTCATTTATTTTGTACAGGGATTTTTGTATGATTTTTTATATGATTTTTCCTTCCTAGGTTTCTGAAAGTAATGTGGCCTTCCATGGAATATACTGAAAAATATGCATGATAGTAGATTAAATTGCATGTGGCATGGCTATATCTTTTTTGCCTATGTAACTCATTCATTATCATTCTGAGTGTGTAAATATTTTTAAACTATATCAGTTTTTTTAATCAACACATTTTTAAACATTAGAATCAATTAGTAATGGTTTGTGACATTATCAAGGACACAATTTAATAATTTTTTTTTTAGATTTGATTTTTTGGTCACGAAAGAGGTAAAATTAAAGTCTAAAAGTTAAAGGTAAAAAATTTAGAAGTTTGCTAATAATTAGATTAGGAAAGAATAATTTTTATTATTCCACCTCTTGTGCAAGATTCCATGAATTTAATTTTTAAATAGAAAATATTGTTGTTAAACATAAAATTAGTGGGGTTTTTGGATATCTTAATAAATAGATGAATCAAATGAAAATATTTTTTCTGTAAGTCATTATTATTATTGTTATTAGTATATTTCCTTTAAATTCATATAAGTTGAGAGGAGTGCATCTGTAGCATGAAAAATATTTCTAGATACTTCTATTTAGCAAAATGCAAAATATAAATAAATTCTACTATAGTTAATAATTAACTGATTATACTCATGAGAAATATGCATTTTTGTGGAATGAGGGAATAAGAATTTGGTATTATAGAATTAAAGCCTTTTAGGACCCTACAACCCATCTATTCTTTTTATTTTAATTTGTAATTGCCCAATGTTGTACAGGTAGAAAAGGTCAAAATAGGGCCAGAACACATGTCCTTTTTTACTCCAGATAAATGTTCTTTTCACTGCACCATCCTGCATTTTCCCGAATATGGAAGAGATTAAAACCAGAGACATCATATGGTATAAAACAGAATAGGATGCAAAAGCTTACTTGTTAAGAGCTGGGTACACAAAGAATGGTGAGATGACCACTGCTCTCAAGGGACCCACATTTTAATGGGGGAGACAACACAAAGTTTTCTACCTCCAGTCAGTGTTCTCTTTCTTTTGTGCCATACAGTATCCATATTTATTTTTTATTATAATAATGAGAGTACTTACACTCCACCTAAGAATGGTTTTCTACTAAGGACCATGGTTTCTGCTCAGTCTTAAAGTTTTTCTTACCCAGTCAAATGAAACTCTACTTAGAGTAGAAGTTCACCTTTTTATAATTGGAAAACTTGAAGAGGGAGGTAGTTAATATAAACTGAGATTGAAGTTAGGGCCAGGTTGTGAAGATTGTGAAACATTTTAAAATATTTATTATTATTATTATTATAAATTATATTATTATTTAAATATTATAAAAATCTTATAAAGCTAAACATAAGAATGTGCATATACATATGTGTGTATATATCTGACACACGTGCACACACATGAAACAATAGAAAACTACTGGAGCTTAATGAGAAGGGGAAAGATATAATCATATCTGCAATGAAGGAAGATCACTTTACTTGAAATGTACAGAATGGATTACAGTGATAAGAGATTTCAATCAGGGATATCAATTGGAAAACTATTGTAAATATTTGGGCAAGAGAAGATAAGGGCCTTTAACTAAAATGGTAGTTGGAGATGAGAGATGAGAGATGTTATAGACGTATTAAGAGAGAAATATTTGATAACTGGTTACATATATAAGGTGAAAGAGAATAAGAAGTTGGGGAAAATGCTGAGCTTATAAAACTGGTAATTTAAAAGAGTGATAGTAACTCTAATTAAAATAGGTAATTTTGACAGAGGGATGAGTTGAGGGAGGGTAATAAATTCAATTTTTGACATGTTGAATTTAAAAGATCCCTAGGACCAATTTGAAACATCCAATAGATAATTGTTGTTTTAAGATTGAAGTTAGAGAGAGACTATCCCTAGATATTGATAGATAGATAGATAGATGATAGATAGATATGAGAGCTATCTGCATAATGATAAGAGTTAGAGTCAGGAGAATTGATGAGATTATCAAAAAAGACAGTACAGAGGAAAAAGATAAGAGGGCCTCTCACAGAACCTTAGGAACACTTAGTGTGTAAGAGTAGAGTAGAGATTAACCTAAAAAGGAAAAGAGAGCAATGGTACTTATACTCTGTGTGAAATGCTAATACCTGTCTATGAGCCCAAAGGCACACAGTATAATTTGTAGGAATAAGATTTGAATTCATTTTTCCTATTTAACCACACTGCCTAGATACTCACAGGGAGATTTTATTTTATCTCTAGCCTCATTCTTTATATTCATTGATTTAAAGAAGCAATTGACTTGTGCTGATTCTCAGAATTTGAAAGATCTTCCCTTATGGTGTTCAAAGCCTTTTCCAAACATTGTACCCTGAATTGAAACTCATCTCTCTTTAATACTTCCTGAAAGTCTTGAAGCTCCAACTTTTGGGCTGTCTTCTCTCTTTTATTTTTATTCATTCCTCTCTACTAATTTTAGTTTGCTTGAAGCAAATGTCTTATTTGTAATTGCTAACTTTCCTGCTAGGTAATGAAGATATTTTTTTTTTCCTTGAACTATTCTAGATGGACATCTTGCTCCTACCTCACATTTTCAGAGTTGATGTAGTTGTTGTTCAGTCATGTCTGACTCTTTGTGGGCCCATTTGGGGTCTTCTTGGTGTAGATAATAGAGTTTTTTTTGCCATTTCCTTCTATAATTCATTTTACAGATGAGGAAACTGAGGCAAACAGAGTTAAGTGACTTGCCTGGGGTTATATAGCTTCAAATCTGAAGACAAATTTTAACTCAGGAAGATGAAGCTTTCTAACTATAGGCTTGGCATTCTATCTAATGTGCCATGTAGTTGCCCTGAAGGCCTAAGACTTTCACATTTCTCTCAGCACTATGTTTTCTTCCAATGTGGCCTTCAGCCGTGATTTGATTTATAGTCCCACTGGTCTTCCTTAACTCCTGCTTATAAGGGACAGACAAACAGCTTAGGATCAGTGAATCCAAATATCTGGTCAAATCTCTCCTCTTCCCCTTTTATTTTACTTCTCAGGGCTCCTGACGCCAAGCTTATCCCCTTCCTGAAACTAGATTAGCCTACTTTTTTGCCCTCAGATTTTCATTAAGAAGAAAAATAAGCTTGAGCTTGTAAATGTGAATTAAAATTTTTCATCTTCTAATGAGAAGACAATTTATTTGGTTGATCATCTATATATAGTATTTTCAATGTTTATTTATAATTATTAAGAATATGAAAAATAAATCTGGTATTCCATTTATCTGGAGTTCAGTTTTCTGGTGAACTCAAATGTCCAAAAACAGGTTTGCAAACACAGAAGAATTTAAAAAGAAAAAAAGAAAAAAACTTATATAAAATTACACTTTGTTGAAGAATCATAGCAATATCCCTTTGATCTTCAAAATTTAGCCTGCTGAATCTTATCATTTTATGTTATCTCCTAAAGTTATACTACTTTAATGTTTGATTGTCTGGTTTCCTAGCCAGGACAATAGAGTGAAAGCAGAAAATTCAGAAATGATATCTGAAGGAGATTTACATAGGTCCTGAGGAAGGCATGGTGCTGCAGTAGAAAGAATGCTACTTCTGGTATTCTAAGACCAAAGTTCAAATCTCAACTGTGATATTTGTTACTTGTGGAACATTGCTCAAATTACTTCCCTGGGCTTAATTTCCTCATTTGTAACATGAGGGATATGTGTCCCCTGGGCATTTATCTAGCTCTGTATGTGTATAAAAGGATACAGAAAGGATTGTAACTTCAAGAAAAATGAGAAAACCAAAAAGTTGCAAAAATAAAATTCTCTCATATAATTTAGCATAATATGGTCTGAGAGATGTACTTTTACTCACTTCAATATTCTGTTAGGTCATCAGTGTATTATAATGTTCATCATGTATGATGGTTATAATGCTGACTCAAAATAGATTACATTTTGTTTAGTCAACTGTTTCATGTGATATATTTGCAACAACACCTAAAATTTCGATTTTTAAAGTAATAAGTTTCTGCATCCTAAATCTACTTCTAAGGAATGCCTCACTACCTGAATAATGCAGACAAATGATATATTCGTTATAGATTTAGAATTTTCTCTCATTTATTTTACAGATATAAAGAATTATAAAAATATGAAAAACCCACCCACTAAGATCTTTTTTTCTGTATTCCAAGATGATCATCTTTAGACAAGCCACAAACTTTATTGATGTATGTCCTTTTGGCATCAGATAAGATATTACAGAAAATCTTCATAATAGCAACACATAATAACAAAACAGAATATACATGCATACATATATATATATATACATTCATTCATATATTTATACTTGCTTCCCTATGATATTGAAAATTCTACCTTGCTAATTTATTCATAAGATAGTAAGATAATGTACAATGTCTGTGATGTGGCTGTTCTTTGATTGAACATTGCCCTCTTAATAGTATAGTTTTAATATTACTTTAATATTTCTTTAATGAAACTGTACCACAGAATCCTCAGCCTGATGATCTGGGGAGGCTTGAAATATTTTCAGTAGAGTCACTGACTTGGAAGATGCCATCTGGGTTCCTTTGCTCCAACATTTGGAAATTTACTCTGAGGTTCTCACCATATAATTTCATAGCTTTAGGATGTTTCTGGAGCCAATCAGACTATAACAGCCAGAGCCTGGTAATTCCTATAGAAGGCATGAGAGTCCCAGAGTCTTCTATCTTTAGCATCGAGGGTTCTTACAGCCATATACTGAGCTATGTGCATGCAAGTTATGAGTAACATTAATTTTTAATATAATTAATTATAATAAAACATTTTAAAAATCAAAAGAAGAACCTTATGAGTATTCATTGACATACCTGAAGTAATACTTCCAATCTAATTTCCTAACCTTTCAATAAGCATTTTACATTCCATTTCTTTCAAATCCTTCTATCTGTGAGATGATTGCATTTTGTTTCATGTTGTGCAAAATAAAGAAAACACAGGCATTTAAAAACAAGTATTTTTTTTTTTTTTGGTGACAAGTGAATTGGCAGGATATCAAGTCAAAAAGGGGGTTGTTTTTCTTTCCTAATAAATGGCAGCTATTGCATTTTCCTAAATATATCATAGAATTCAACATTGATAGTTTTATCTTTTTTTTTCCCATATACAAAACTATCAAAATAATGGTTTTTAGCTGTAGTTTTTTATAGCAGGATTTGTGTTACTCAGAGTAAAAACATTAACTTTCACTCCTGCCATATATAGTTATCAAATATATTGTAAATACTGTTTCACAGAGTGACAAAATGGGATCTCTAATAAAAGTAGAACATGCTATCTCCTGGGCTTATTTTTAGATAAATATGCTGTTAGATTTCTAGAAGTATGATAGAGATAGGTAATATCCATTGTTATGGAATAGTGGTATTCTATGTCTGTAAATACTTTGTACGAATCTAGCATTGAATTTGAAAGATCAGGAAAATAACATACCTGAGCTTCCCAAATTATACTGAAGTTCAACATATTAGAAATATTTCAAAGAAATACATTTAAATATGTAGAAGTGCATTTATGTCATGAAATTTTATATTCTCCCTGTAACAGAATAAAACTTTTAGAAATCCTTTAATCTACTTTAAACTGTCATAACTAATCATTATATTGTCTTCTTATGTTGATCAAGTCAAAAAGTTAAAACTTTATTTTATTAAGCATAAGGAAAAAGTACATTTATCTTTTTACTTCTTCTACCATTGTGTGATGGCACAAATCATTATGGAATAGTTCTATTGTCTTCCATTAGACTTTATAATTAGTTTGTAAAGTGGATTAAAGATTTTCCTGCCCAAGTCCTTTGGGAATTGACTAGTCACCTATACAGATGTGCTGTTTTCAGTAGAAATATACAAATCGAGCTTTAAATTAAAAAAAAAAAAAATGTTTGAAGCAAAATCAGAGTTCACCATTAAGTTAGATGTCTATAATTATCTACATTCTTTTCTCTTACTTGGACAACTTTTTATCATGCTAATTAGGGAGCCCAATTTTAAAGATCCAACAAAGATTCATTTACTCTCTTATATAAGATATAAGGAATGTTCTGTTTGCATGACTAAAATTAGATTAAAATCAAAGGAGGAGATCTCCTAAGGATTGATTAGTATAACTTGTACTTTTCCATGGTCTCTAACAATTAAAATAATTCCATTGATTAAATGAGATGGGAGTAACATAACTATCCCCCACCTGTATATCATGTCTGAAGTTTTAACTGTCATATTTATGTTCTGTTCCTCCATTGTATCCCTTACCTTAGCTCTAATATGTGTTAATGCATGTATATGTGACACTATGTGTACGTATACTTATTAACATTGTAAGATTATGCTAATAATGGATTCCAATTGCATGGCTCCTAAGACTCTTTAGCAGTAGGTTAGTGGCTGTTCTAGATCTTGCTATAACTTCTTCAAGCGATTGTCTTCCAAGTTCTGTTTGCCTCCAGAGAATCTCATTGATTAAGTTCTGTTGTATTTTTGCCAGTAGGTTATAGGTCAAATACCAGAGAAAGCAAATCTACAACTTTAACTGTGCCAGAACAGCAAAGAACAGCTCATCACCGCTCACGATCTGTATCTCCTCACCGTGGTGACGATCAGGGCAGGCCCCGTTCCCGGTTACCAAATGTGCCATTACAGAGGTAAGATTTGTCAAGGGTCTAATGTTTCTGAGAACAGAATTGTTAGTGCAATTAATGACTTGTACACATAAGAAAATATTATTTCAACATGTAAAATAATAAACAATAACAGTTCGTTAAATCAGGTAAAGTACCCAAGAGTTACCTTCTAAGTAGTTTTGTAAATGATAGCGGTATTCATTTATGCCCTGTCCTTTGAAATGCTCATCAGGGAACTCAAGTTCCCTTAAAAGGGAAAGAAGTTATGGTCAAAGTCCAATATGTGTTTCATTCTGTTTTCTGGTTACCCTTCCTTCTCTGAGGGGGCAATGATGAATAATAATGAGTCTGGGTAGAAGGCAAATTTTGAATTATTAAAATATCTAGGCGGTTCCATTCAAAGTTAATACTTTAAAACATTTTTTAAAAAAATAGTAAGGTACTTTATTATATATATTTACAGATATATATACACATATAGCACATATATGTGGAATACTATTTCATTTCTTCTAATTCTGAAATGCCATTATTTTGCCTCTTTATAGACAAGAAAAATTGCAAACTACTATTCACACATGAGTTTAAACCTTGAATTATATTTTTTGTTTAGATTTCAATGAAAACACTTTCTAGCAAGGTTGAAGAATTAAATCAATCATCAACCTTTCACTATAACATAAAAAAAATACTCACCATTATCAAGGAGCTTGTATTCTATTTGGGTAAACAATGAAACATATTACTCTTCTACTTTCTGACCCTTTCATTCTCTATTCTGTTATATTTGAGACCAGAGGGCCATAAATATAGTGGTGAAATGTAATTCAGAAGTAAAGTATCCTAATATTTTTATTTCACAAATAAAGTAAGGTCCAGAAAGTTAAAGACCGCACAGGAAATGAGTAGTAAAACCAGGATTCAAACCAAGGCCAAGATTTTAACATCAATTCCCTTCCCACTGTCCTTTGCAGCTTCCCTATGATGTATCTACTTCAGGAAAAGATCATCTCAGATCAAGGACTGCTTCATTTTGCTGGGCACATAGCATGCAATAAATATACGCCAAGCTAACAATATTGTTAATATGGTATACCAATGAGCATATCAGCCCACATGTCTGAAAAAATTTCATCCTTTTGCACTTAGTCTGCTCTGTTTAGAAAATTTAAACATTCAAAAATAAAGAAATGAAACAATGGAAGAAAAATCAAACTGTGTCAAATATGAATGTTTTATACATTTCTTAGGAGTTTAGATGAAATTCATCAAGTGAGAAGGTCACGTTCTCCAACCAGACACCATGATGCCTCCCGAAGTCCAGTTGATCTCCGATCCAGAGATGTGGATAGTCAATATTTATCAGAACAAGAAAGGTACTTGATTTATCTTTTATGGTATGGTTTATTTATATACACTAAAATGTCTTTAAATTCTTTAAATATTTGGGAGTAAAAATGTTGTCTAGCTAATAATTCTAGAAAACAAAACAAATATTTTTTTACAGATATTCCATTTAATATTTTCACTATTCAGTATTCTAGAATATGAACTTCTAGCAATTATAAGAAATATCCTGCTAATCATACTGTTGGCAACATGGGGGGGGGGGATTTTACTTATTCCTTACAAATTTCTAATTTCTGGTGCTTAAAAAATCTTAAATATCTATGTTTTCATTTTTGCATAAATAATACTTATTCAGGAAGTAACTTAAGTGCATTATCCAGCATTTTGTTCTTTTGGATCACATGTTTAAAATGAAGTGATTCTTAAGTCAAAATAGTGCTGTCACTTATATCAGAAATTAAATTTCCATAATTGCTTTACATTGAGATTTTGAATTATGTTGATCTTGAAATGATTTTTTTTCCCAAAAAAGCACTTTGGAAGTGAAAAATTAGATTCTCTCTTGCCCACAAAGGTAATTTACAGTCAATTCTATGGAAGCAAATTATTGCCACTTACACAGTAACACACACACACACACACACACACACACACACACTCCTATTTATTGTAGTTTCCCCTAATATAATGACTTATTTCCCATTCAATATGAAATCAATAGCTATGAATTCACAATATTGTTCAGAAACCAATTTTAGTTATATTATTCAGGTAGTTAAATACAATTCTTACAATAAAGAAGGATGGGATTTTTGTTTGTTTTTGTAAGACAAAAGAGATTCTGGACCTTTGTAGTGGTGTGAAAGGGAAACCTGTGAAAAGAAAGCTCCTCATTCTTTATATGATTTCTCACCTTCATGTCAAATTCTTGAGAGAAACAAGTATATGTCTTTGAAATTAGATATGTTCTGAACCAAAATGATGAGCCATCTTGCTTTGGGAAACTGTGGAATGTGGTTTATGACTTTTGTTCATCCTGTCTGAATCAAGGGCACTTATGATTCTCACCATTTCCCTTCCTATGATAGCTGAGCAAATCTAAAGCTAACATTTGATTGTGTTATAACACTACTGTGTTCAAACATCCATGGAAAATGTACACCATTGAGGTAGTGCTAAACCTTTTTTGGATGGAGGGGAATTAAATGTATTCATCAATGTTTAGAGGGTATAAGCATAAAGAATATACATTTGACAAATGGTTTAGCTTTCTGATCTTTCCTAGTTGCAATTTTCCTAGTCAATAGAATTGGGGTTTGTGGTTCTGGGGTGGATTAATTACATTTTTTTTCACTATCTTTCATTTCTATTCTTCCCCTCTCCTACATTCTTTTAGGTGAGAGATTGCTAGTATAAGAAGAATCTGAATTTATTTAACATTTGTTAATCCTTACATCATTACTGTCAGTAGTATTTCCTTAATTTTATAGTAGAAAGCAGACAACAAAAAAAGAACAATCCTAAATCCAACATGGATATGAGGAATGAGAAGTAACCAAGTACTCTTATAAATGAGATCTACCCAGGCATCATTAACTCAGTTATAGGTATTATGCTAAATTATCAGACAAGTGAAGAATAAAGTGGCATATTTATCAGTATATTCAACATAATCAATTTTTACTTGATAGTAGAAGATATTCTTATTCATCGGAATACATTTTTACTAATTATTAAGAAATGTAATAATGCTTTGAGTTTGCAGTGCTGCTGTGAAAGAAAGAAAGAAAGAAAGAAAGAAAGAAAGAAAGAAAGAAAGAAGGAAGGAAAGAAGGAAGGAAAGAAAGCTGGTATATTCTGAATTTTAGAAAACTGGAGTTTCAATACTCCTTTTTTATTGAAAAGGCCAAATTTATAAGTGCTGTAAAAAGTAATAATTCATCTTGTTAAAATCCTAGTAAATGTTCATGGTTTTTCCGTTTTGGAAACAATATTTTACAAAATATGCAATTAAGTGACAAACTGATAGGATTTAAAATGTTGAATTTATAGTTCATGGTTTAAATTTTTAAATATTGTCATTTTTATTATTATTATTTTTTTGGTTTAACATTCACAAGCAAATATACCAGTGCAGACTATCTGGTTTCTTCCCCTCCTTTTTTATGTTTCCATTGTCATATCATTGGCATACCCCCATGTCATTTAATGCCACATTATCTGTGTCTGTTTCACTCATCCCTCATCCTGTCTGTGCAGTGAGCTTCTTATGCTGCCCAGAGCAAAACGAGGACGAAGTGCAGAGTGCCTACATACGACCAGGTAAATATAGGGATTTGGTAACCATGGCTCTTTGTGATTAGATTCTTTATATCTTATCTACCTCTTTAACACCTTAATTCATATTATTGCAGATAGATAAATAATTTTCCAAACTCTGATTCATCTTAATGTTCCAAATATATTCTCAATCACTTATTAGGCAGAGTTTTTGGTTTCCTTGTAATAAAAAGCCAGAGACTGCTAAATCCCTTTACAACTGTTATTACAACTGCAGTAAAACATACTAAATAATCTTGTGAGATATATTGCCTTTCTAGTCACTGGAGAAATGGTATCCAATGCATGGCAATATGATTATGTCTTTATGAACGTCTTTTATGCTGCTTGGCTTTTGAATTTAATTTAAAAATATGTTCCTATTTTTGTTTTGTTTATTTTCAATGAACCTGTCCTTTCCATTATTTTTCTCTTCTTTTGAGTTTATAGACAAGCCATTTAAGTTCTTTGGGCTTCAGTTTCTTCATCTGAAAATTGAAGGATCAAGTGAGAACTTCCCTAACATCTCTATCAGCTTTGAAATTCCATAGTTACACATTTCAATGTTCACTTATATGCTTATTTAAAGATGAGGAAACTGAAATCCACAGAAGGAAAATAATATTTAACTCTAAATTAAAGTTTAAGATCTAATATTTAATTCTTGGTCTGATAGCCATAATATAAATGACACTGACCTCCCTCACAAATTTCCATTAAATACATTTCTCCAAAAGTTTATTAAGAGAATGTAGAGATGAAAAAATTGAATGTGTATAGAACTAGGCATTACTAGTCTTATTTACAAGAAGCTATCACAAAATTCACTGTTGACAGATTAATTATACAGATGTATATCATTTTAAATTTTAAACTTTTTTCTTTTAACCTCATTCTAAATAAAAAAAAAAGTTAGCTAAAGTTATTCAATCATTAGGGAGATATAAAAAGGAACTTAAGATTTAATGCATAGGGGACAAACCCCAAAATTGTTTAACTAAAAAATTCCATATTCTTATGTGTCTTCTTTTCTATAACTGATATTTTAATTAATGTAGTTTACTATTTTAATAGTAAAGACATATAAAAATCAAAAAATTTTCTTACATGAACATTAATTTACCTATTAATAATGTGGTATTATTAGACTAAATATAATAATTAGATCTTTCTGCATTTCTTAATTTGAAAGCAAATAAATTCAAAGTACAAGGTGTTTTGAGTTACATTATAACATATTGTTTTTAAAATCATTGTCTTGAAAATTCTTTAAAATTCTCTGATATTAGACATCAGTAATAAGTTAATTTTATATTTCCTAAATTTTAGTTTGTAGGTACATGTACACACACACACACAATATATATATATATATATATATATATATATATATATATTCATTCATATACATATACACATGATGCCCACACACCATATTTAAAATATGGTTAATTTTGTACTTTGGAGAATCATGCTTTCATCTTCTCCCTATCAGGGCTGCTAGAAGATACTGTAGTGAAGCCTATGTGACCAAAAATTGAACACAACAAGAAAAAATAAAAAAGAAACCACAACCAGTATCTACTTTTCCCTTTATTGGCCATCTGTTTTTCAATGACAGCAAAATACTTCAACAATACATACATTCTCATGTTAGTCCCAAACATTCAAAAATCCCATTTCTTCTTCATATTTAAATTGCTGGAACTGTGAGGAAGCAATGACATATATTTGTGTGCCTGTATACACACATTCCTATGCCCATGCACACTGTTCATAAAAGTATGCATTCAAGATCTTTTCCATGTATACTGGAAATACATGCTTTATATAAATATATATGATATACACAACTAATATGTAAAATGCAATTAATATTCAAACATATATGTATGCATGTACATACATACAAAAGATAGATGCCTATTTTTTTATTTAACTTGGCTTTCACATGTAAATTTCCCTCTTTTCTTTAATCTTATCCCCTTGACCATTTCTTTCATCATCCTTTGAATAGTACTTTTGACTTTTATGAACACCACCTTGGCAAGAAGAAATAAACACATAAAAAATCTGAATACTTCAATTACCCCTCCATCAATGAACATTTACTTTTATAAGTGTATTACTACTATTAAAATAATATTTAAAAGAGTATTTTATATTAAGAATAAAAATAATTTATATATTAACCTGATTGACAAATCTATATTAATTTGAAGGAATAAATTATTCATTTAAACATTTACAATAAACTAATCTTAAGGTCTTAGCATAATGATTACTGAATTTGAACATTTAAATGCTTTTAGGTTATCTCTTGGGGAACCTGCAGGATGGGTTGGAAAGGGAAAGAAAAAGAATACTGTAAAAAACATCTTCATGAATAACATAACAATTCTATAAAAAATGAATATTATTTCTTAAAACTCTAGTAAAAATTGCTTCACATGTATTTTTCTGTTTCCTACTTGTTTATGTGTTACGCCATTACAGACATTCTGTTAGGCACTATAAAACTTTGCCATCCAAGATGCCTTTAATAGAGAATGGCAGTCATTGGAATATTCACAGGTAAGAGACATAACAGCGGTTTCACTCTTTCACACAAGTCCTCTTAATAAGGAAGTATAAATTCTAATAAGACTAAAATATAATGCATTAAAATTCTCTATTAAAATTTTATCCATAAAATAAACATATAGAAGTTTAAACCAGAATTACATAAAGCTATGCAGCTAGCACTGACTAGAATCATCCTGTGACTAAAATCTACCTAAATATCCAAATCCTAGTTGCCTCTTTTCTTTTCTGTAATTTATTTGATGTGTTTGTGTCATGTTTTTGTTCCTGAATATAGGACTGATTTTTTTTTCTTTTAAATCATTTTAATTTATGAAGCTCA
This sequence comes from Sarcophilus harrisii, assembly GCF_902635505.1. Classification (NCBI taxonomy): domain Eukaryota; kingdom Metazoa; phylum Chordata; class Mammalia; order Dasyuromorphia; family Dasyuridae; genus Sarcophilus; species Sarcophilus harrisii. The sequence goes on along the minus strand of NC_045429.1, from coordinate 237,416,763 downwards.
GCTCTGCCTGCATGTGCTAAGATCCAATCAATGGTTAGACAGGATATTTCTCTTCTTGATGATTGTTTTAATACACAAGAATTGAGATTTCCTGAAATATTGGATAAGTAAGAGGAAGTGGAAGTGTCTTTTTCTTTGTAAGTCCAACAAGATTTGGTATATTCTAACAAGTCCAATAGTTCTAGTTCAGTTGTAAAGTGATTTCTCCTCTGATGTCCTTCATTTTGTTTTGGTGTGGCATTGTTTATTAGTAATGAAGTTGTAGACATTTTGTCTTAGTGCTTCCTGTTGCGAATTTTCCATGAGGAAGTATTGTTTATTCTCATTTTCAGTCTGAAAAACTTTTTTTTAAAACAATTATGCAAAACAGTCAAGCATAATCTTTGTTTAGTTTTATTTTCTAAACAAATTTTTGCCTGTCATCCAGTCAGCTCTTTTACATCTTTATTAATTGAATCATGACGATTCTACATCTTATATGAAGAGAACATTATTTTATGATTTACTATCTAACATGGTATTCTTTTCTTTGTTTTCTTTTTTCTTTCTCTTCTACCATTGGATGCAATGCACTGGCACTAGTGAACTACAGCCCTCCCTTGACAGGGCTAGGAGTGCTAGTACCAACTGCTTGAGACCAGATACTAGTTTGCATTCACCAGAACGAGAAAGGTATAAAATAAAGATTTTTTTTCTTTTCTTGTCATCTGTACTGGTGATTTTAAAATCAAATGATTTCGTTCAAAGTGAAGCTTTTACATGTCTGTTTACTCATGTCTGCTTTGATACCTGTCAACACTTCTTCATCCCATATAAGTAGAGATATATGTAGTGGTGCCAATGCATATATTTCTCTATAGATGTCACTGCAAAAATGATGTGATGCAATTTGTAAATGCTTCTGCCTGCTGCTTCCCTTTTTCATTTCAATCCAATGGTTTCATTTACAATGACACTCAGGTAGCCTTCATTATGCTGATACCATGGCTGGGCCAAATAAGTTATCTGAAGAGAATTATAACATGAAAGATAAAAATCTAGAACCCTAAACCCTTGATTTAAAATATACTTTTTATATATTTACATGGTCATATTTAGCTAACCCATCAACTTCAATTTGAGCTTTTACTATGTGGCATTAGGTTATAAAGCTAAATGTAGATTTTTCTGGAAAATATTATATGAATAGATTTTTCAAATCTTTTTTTTTTTTGCTAAAAAGTATTACTTGACCAATTAGTAAATTAGATTTTTCCAAATCCATTTAATAATGTTTATGAGGTTGTTTACATCAGCATATTTAATATTTTCATATTAAAAGTAAATCCCAATGTTTTATCAAACTTGATAGTGAGTTTTACCAATTTGTGCATAAAAATTCATCAAGCATTCATTAATTGGGGAGTCATCTTTAAAGCAGTGGTAGGTGAGCCCATGATAGTGAATCAGCTTGCCAAGAGAAAGATAGAAGAGGGTAGAGAAAATAAAGATGGTATAAAGGGAATTGTTATGTTCAATTAATTCAGTTATGCCCAACCATTAGTGACCCCATTTGGGGTTTTCTTGGCATAGATACTAAAGTGGTCTGCCATTTCCTTTTCCTTTTAGATGAGGAAACTGAGATAAACAGGGTTAAGTGACTTGTCCAGGATCACACAAATAGGAAGATGAATCTTCCTGACTCTAGATCTGGCCCATTATGCACTTTACCACCTCAATGCCCTAGTATAAAGGAAGAATTAATGACAGAATACTAAAGAATGGTCACCATACATAGTAAGAAAAAGGAGCCAAGAAGCCAAAAATAAGGAATGAGACAAAGTAGAGAAGAAAAATCAGGGTAGTGTGGTGTTTCTTTAAAAAAGGTTGAAGTTTGACAGAACCTGTAAAAAAGAGTCAAATATCATTTTATATAGGGCAAAAAATATGAATTTGGCTCATCTTCTCACCCCTATTATGCAATTATAATAGCTACAGGTTTTTTCAGGTGATAGTACTGTTGGTTGTAGCTTTTGAAAAGAAAGGAATTTGGGAACCAGATAATAGATTTTAGAGCTGTAAGGGATCTTAAGAAGATGTCATCTAATTCTGTTATTTTGTGGAATAATCAATCTATCTATTGAAAAGAATGTATTAAGTTCCTACTATGATATAGGCACTTTGCTAGACACCAACTAGGCAGATACAAAGAATGAAATAATCCTTGCTCACAAGGTGCTTATATTCCAATAAGAGAACTAATAAGTAGATAAATATGTACTGATTAAATATATACAGAATATTGTAATGACCGGGCTAGCTTTCTGGAGGTTCTTAGGGCTTTGTCTCAGCAGGATAGTCACCCAAGGATGGTCAGGAAGAGAGTCTGAAGTCTTTATTCTCTCCTTCACAGTCTGTTACAGTCTGACTCCTTCACAGTCAGTTCATTCTGACTGACTGTGTCCCAAGTTCTCTCAGCCCTTAAATACCCTATTACAATTACATCATTACAGCATACTGAGTATGGGTTAACTAGAGAACCATTACATCACTATACTAAGTAGAAAGTATATGTAAACTGTTGGAATCCTAGTGTCAACTCAACTTGAAACAAGGTAAAAACTCAAGAGAAATGTCAGAATCCTAGTGTTAATTCAATGGAATTGAACAATGCTTATTGGTTCACATCTTAGAGTGAATCCTTACAAGGTGATAAGTTGCTAATACTGATAGACAATAATGCTTGTGTTCACACCTTTAGAGAGCTCTTATAAGCAAGAAGTATTTAAGTACTCATTGGAGTTCACGAGTTTGGGAGATTTCAGGGTTTAGTATGAGGTATCTGAATTCACACCTCCCTTGAAGTTCTTAGGGTCAGAGAGCACTCTGGGAGATAACCCATAATCCCATTCTCTCAGAGGAGGAGTTAACCTTTGGGAGATCATATATAGAGAGGAAGCTCTTAGAGCTTCAAGAGAGTTACTTTGGAACATTGGCTGGGGTTGGAGAGGAGCATTCTGGGAGGAAGCCCACAAGCCCTCTCTCTGAGGCAAGAGAGATTCATTGCATCTTCCACCTTCATGCTGGCTGGAGGCTGAAGAAAGCAGAGGCAGAAGCAAAGGACAAAGCTGCAAGAGCTCTTAGAACCAAGCAGAAAGATAGGCCTCCAAGAAAACTAACAGGACTATATTGGAGACAATAAAAGATCTGAACTTTTATCAGCTGGCTGCATTTGGGTGATTATTACTTGTAACTGAAACTAAGGCTGCCTCCAGAAAACCACCCCAAGAAACCTGCTTTCTCCCAGAGAACCATCACTATTTTAAAGAAGAAAAAATACCACAATATATTTAAAGGAAAAATGAGCTTAATGTAATGGAGATTCTCAGTTTATATATAATCCACTTTTTCTGTTTTCCTTTGTATGTGGAAATACTAATTTTATTTGGTATTTGTAAAGTTTAGAATTTTTTTAAATAGTAAGCTAGAGAATCATTATCTCATCACAGAGTTAACACCTTGTTGTAGGTATCCTTGTTTCAAGTATACTTTTCCAGAGTTCTGGCCCTCTACAGAATATATACAAAATAGTTAAATAAAATGAATTTCAAATGGAGAGAGTTAATCACAGTAGAAGGAATCAGGAAAACACTTTGATGTGAAATACTGTCTTTAAGTTACATCTTAAAAGAAGAGATAACTTCTATGAGGTGAAGAGGAATAATACAGTCTAGTTATGGCAGATGGCTTCTGCAAAGGTACAGAGATGAGATATCAAAGCCATGTATGTATGTGAGAGAGAAACAATTTATTTGTTTGTTGATTGTAGGAGAGAGGAACCAGAGCATATAGGGAAGGGAATAAAGTAGATTGAAGCTACAAAAAATAGATTGAAGCCAGATCATGTAAGACTTTAAGAACTAAACAGGAGAGTGTACATTTTATCCTAAAACAACACTAATTCAATCTATTCAATAAATAGGGACATGAAATGATCAAATAATAAGATAAAGAAGACCGGATGAGGAAGATTACTTCGGTAGAAATATATGGGATGGACTTGAATGGTATGGTGAGACTTAAGAGAGGGAGATCAATTATGAGACTATTGTAATAATATAGACAAGAGGTAACAAAGACTTGAATTAAGTTGTTAATTATGTAAATATTGGGGAAGAGGTCATACATGAGAAATAATATGAAGAAATAAATGGCAATATTTGTCAACTGATTGGATATTTGGAATGATAGAAAGTGAGAAACAGAAGGAAATGTTAAGGTTTAGAACCCAGGTAACCTGAGGAAATGGTAGTGTCTTTGGAAATTGAAATTTTTTTAAAGGATTGAGGGTTGGAGAAAAGATTGAGAGTTAAGTTTTGGACATGTTGAGTTTGAGATATTGACCTCAATTATTCCCCTGTTAAATATGAGATATTGAATTTGAGGAAATCAAGTTTGAAATGTCTAATGGCAATTGATGTGGGATTGAAGCTCAGGGGAAAGAGGAGGATGAGATATATTGATTTGCTATTCATTTGTAAATAAATCATTAAACTTATGAGAGCTCTTGCAGTTACCAAAAAAGAAAGAAAATATAGAGACAGAAGAGAACAGGATCTAGGACAGAACTTTGAAGTATATTCAGTCAATATGATGCCGATGATATTTTAACTAAGGAGATGAAGAATGACTAAATGATTGAGTCAAGAAGAAAAACAGGGAGGGAGTGCCATAAAAACCTAGAAAGGCTAGAGTATTTAGGAACTATGTGAAAAGATGTCACAAGCAGCAAATGGATTTCAAAGGATGATGACTAAGGGGGGAAAAAACTACTAAATTTGATAGTTGAGATCTTTGGTAACTTTGGAGAAAACAGTTTGAAGTGAATGGAGAGGAAGGAAGCAGTCCATCCATGTGCACACTGCAAAGGATTAAGGCATGAGAGGAGAAGTGGAGTAAATGAATATAGAAATATTTTTGTAGATATTTGGATAGGAAAGACATGAGAAATATAGAACAGTATCTTGAAAGGATGTTATAATCTAGTGTAAGTTATTTATTAATAAATAAAGGGGTTAGTGATATGAGAATTATTGAGGTCACAATATGCTTGAGAAGACAGGAGAAAATAGAATCATACATTTGTAGGAGGATAGTGGTTGCTAGAGGATGAAGGAAAACAAGGATAATCTCAAGAGTTTTTGAAATAAAAAGAAAGAGAAATTACTTTGAAAGGCCTCATTTTTCATAAGAAAATAGGAATTCAGTTCCTCTGGTCAGTGAGAGGATAAGAAGTAGTTGGAGGAAGCTCAAAGAAATAGAAGAGCTGGTTTGGAATTGGATTGGTGGTGAGTAGGATAGAGAATTAATTAGTGAGGAATAAAAAGATTTTACTATAATTAAGACAGTTGAAATTAGATAATATGAATTTATACTATCAGAATTATAATAACCCAATCAGAAAGATTCTATCACTTTCTCTCATTTCATTCAGCACCACATGAATAGGAATGCAGCGAGCAGATGATAGGAGTAGTTCAGAGATGAGCAGCAACAGATCAAAGTGTGAGAGATTGTAAAGCAGAAGAAAGAATAGAATTTAATTGTTTAATTATTATATGCAAAGAGAAGAAAATTAAGTCAGAGCTTCAGCAATGTCCTGAGAAAATTCACAGGGATGAAAAGAATGGAAGTTTCTGTGACAGTAAAGAATGGATTTAAAAGTGGTGCTATATAAGGAGAAAGAATAATTAGAAGAGGTTTTAATTAATGAAGTTGAACAGATGTGAGTAACTTTTAAATCCAGCATGTGAACATTCCTGTATAGGGTTGAAGTTGATTGGAGCAGGAGGACATGGTATTTGAAGAAACCAAGAAACTAGGTTAGGATATTTGAGATACCAACAGTGTGGATAATGACATCCTTTAGTAGAAGGGTTGGATTTGTGGAGGAGAGAAAGACAATGAGCCAAATGCTAGATTCTTAAGAAAGGAAAAAGAGTGAACTGAGGGCCAGACTAGTGAAGTGACTTGTCCAGATACTGCTGATAAGGAGAACTTAGATTCCAAACTGGTTTCTCTGGGCAATGAGATAGAGAGTAAAGGATAAATTAGAATGATTATTATACCAAAATAGCCTAGCTGAAGTTAAGCTCCATAAATATGTAGTAAATTAAGCAATTCAACTTTGTCATTTTCTCATTTTGTGTTCAGCATCCTGAGAGTGTTAAAGTTGAGAAATATGGGGAACTTAACCAACTTTATAGGTTAGCAGGCAAGAAACCTTTAAAGATATCAGATTGTGGGAGCTTGAATTCTGGGCTAGTGTCTACTAAAATATAGTTTTGAAGAATGAAAGAGTAAAGGAAAGAGGGGATGGGGGGAAATGTTGTAATTCAAAAAGATAAGGTGTGGTCTCATCAATGTATAATCAAAGGGTTATAGAAAAATAACTTTATAGATTTGTGTCAAAAGAATATTTAAGTCCTGGTCTATGAAAAATAACAAGGCTGTGAACTAGACATTAAAGTCAGAAAAAGATAGGGTGATGATCTAAAACCTAGATGATAATATTCAAGAACCATAGGATTGTATAAATAGAATAAATTGAGAAAGGAGAAGATGATAAGATTAGATGTAGAGGAATAGTCTGGAAATAACAGAAGGATAGAATGCTAGCATTACTTTCTGGTCCTATGCACCATAGGAGTGTAACAAGTGGTCTCAGGAGAATGGGTTTCAATAGATACAGTCTCCTCAGGAAAGATCTGGGTTTCACTTGAAGTGAATCAAAAGGAATGCTGGTTAAAAAATTACCAATGGTGTAGAGAGATTGTTAAGAATAAAACTTAAATCTAAAAGGATCTCACAGGTTAAGGGAAGGACAAATAAGACTAGAAGTAGTCTTAGAAGCTGTTTACAAGAAGATTGAGGAGTCAAGTATCATGGGTATTCAACTTGTGGATAGCAAAAAAAAAAAATTGGGATTGATGACTCAATGCAATGGGATATAGATTATTGTGGTCTACTTCAAAGAACAACAAAGGATTTGCAGCAGAAGTGTACCTATATGAAATTTTATTTCTTTTGGTTTTTTATACCTACTAATATCAAAATTAAGGTCCCAAGTTTCTAGTCAAGGAGAAATAGATAAGTGACCCTGATACCTGCTTGAAATATTGCGGTTTAGTCATTTTTCAATGATGTCTGATTCTTCATAACTCCTTTTGGGATTTTCTTGGCAAAAATACTGGAACAATTTGTCATTTCCTTCTCCTTGTTTGTTTTACAAATGAAAAAACTGAGACAAACAGGTTTAAGCGACTTTCCCAGGGTCATTTGAGTAGTAAGTGTCTGAGACTGAATTTTGATTCAGGTTTTCCTGACTTCCAGTCCAGTAGTCTATCTACCTCCCTGCCCCTGAATGAAATATCAATATTCAATTTTTTCTGTACTTTTGTATTTAAATAAAAGTCATAGAAGATAAAACAGCAAATTTTTTTATGTGGACAAACCAAAATAATTTAGTTACTAAGTATGTATTGTACAGTGCAAAAAACACTGACTCAAAGTCAGAAGGTGTAGTTTCAAATTCTGTAGATAACACTTATTACCTCTGTGACCTTTGCTAAGTCTAATTTCATTGGATCTTGATTTCCTCATCTTTAAAATGAAGAAATTAAACCAAATGGTCCTTCTAGCTTGAGACTTATCATCCTAAATAGATACTGAGATAGCATTTACATGGCGTGCTTGCTGTTTGGAATATAGTTAAGAATTCCAAACCTATTAGAACAATTGCATTTAGAAATAAACTTTAGGAAGTTTAGGGGTATTTTTCTTTTCCTTTTTTGAGTCCTTGAATGAAACATTCACTTAATAGTTTACTTCTCAGAATTCTTTCACATCTATTTTCTCATTTTAATTCTACATAGATCATATGAAGTAATAGGGCAGGCTACATTATCTTCATTCAGTAGATGAAAAAAGCTATAAAAACCACAAATAAGGTCACATGGCTAGTTAATGTGAAAGGCAGGAAGAGAAAACTCAGGTGACTTGACATTAACCCCTGTATTATTTCCCTAGAATAATCATGCTGATTTTCTTAGGTCCAAATATCCATAGAACTCCAGTCATTACATTCAATAATCAGCTTAGACAATTTCTCTTATAATGAACCTCAAAAATAAATCAATGAAGTAATCATTATAAGTAATGTTTTTAAAAATCCTCTTTTCCCTCAAGTAGAGTATTTATTATTTAACTCAATACTCTTTATCGGGTTATTTAAAATCACATGGTCTCATAGCTTTAGAATTAGACAACTCCTTGCTTGAATGCTATCTAAACCAGTAGTGTCAAATTCAAATTGAAACAGGGTTTACCAATTCCTACATAAGGATCCTTGTGGGGTTCTTAGTTTTAAAATGTATAGTTACTTACATTTTATTGTATTTTTAATTTATTGTGTTCATTATTTCCCAATTACATTTTAATCTGGTTTAACCCATAGTCAAGAGTGTTTGACACTTCTTCCCTAGACCAATACTCTCAGCTTAAAGGAGAGGAAACAAGACAAAGAAAAGTTAAATGAATTATATAATGTAAAGTAGGAAGACATCACATATGGAATTTAAACTCAAGTATCTTATATTACATTCTAGATATTTTCCATAAATCATGTGACCTCTTCTAGGCCATGCTATATGTATATTAAAGAAACAGTGAATTAGAATGGCAGTTCTAATAGCAAAACTGAGGAATCATATTTAGTCTGTTTTTTTCAGAATAGCGGTAATTAACATAGTTTAGGTTTGGTTTCTTTTTTCAATATATATTATTGCTGTTGAAAGATTTTCTTTTTTTAAATATATAATTGATACCAAAGACCCTGGGACCTATTTACTATCTGAAAAAGCTTTGTTCAATACTTTGCCTTTAAAAATATTTGTATCTTCATTGAATATTTTTTAGAAGTCCTGCAACACTTTCTTTTTACATTTTATCATGATAGTTGGGTGGATGACTACCCCTATTATTGGACTGGCTGGTTCACTGGCATATCTCCCTGAGTAGAACCATAACCAAGCAATTACACTTATAGTCTGTCAAGGGTCTAGGGTTACTTCTTTTTAGGGGAAATGAAGTGGGTCAATATTCTACTATCTGATCTACCACCAGTGTATTTCTAGTTACACAAATAGTCACTCATAAAAATTTAGATCTTAAACATAATTTGTTAATTTAGCCATAAGATGAATATGGGGTCTCACATTATAAATAAATTAAAAATATTATAATTCACATGTTCACCTGGGCCACAAAGCACATATCTTAATTATTTTGGGAGGGGAGGAGCAGACATATACATTTACAGCCTATCAAGGAAGTGCACGAGAGAGGAAAATCCATATGCACACCTCTGAAGTTATAAATATCAGCATATCCTATTTCATCAGCTTTCCTTAAAGATGATGTATAAAGTTTCTTTGCAGATACTTTCTTTGTTAAACTGAGCTGATATCAACTCTACTTGACTAATACTCCAAATGTAGATCATACCATCTCAATCAAACTAGACAAAACTGACGGGCTTCTTTTATTCTCTGCCTCCAATCTTCTGTTCCTCTGATCAGCTAGATAAGCTCCTCAAAAACAAGTGTAGAATACATAATTTCCCACCTTCAACTTAGTGGATACATTTTTAAAATCTGTCCTTTGATCTCCCGTGTGTGTGTGTGTGTGTGTGTGTGTGTGTGTGTATCTGTGTGTCTCTCTCATTGTCTCCCTGTCTGTCTTTTTGTCTCTCTGTCTCTGTGTCTCAGTCTCTGTCTCTCTTTTCAAACTCTCTGTCTCTCCCCTCTTTTCTTTCTCCCCCACAATCTACATTCAAAACTCAGCAATTTTTTCCCCAAAACTGTCAAAATAACTCATAATTGCTTTCAGAGTTACAGTTAATCTCAGAATACTAAGCAGACTTGATTCAACAACATTTTTGTTCAACAACATATGTTCAACAACATATAATATTCATGTATGTATGTTTTTTGTTCAATCATTTCATGACAATTCTTCATGACCATATTTGGGGCTTTCTTCACAAAATGAGTAGAATGATTTGTCATTTCCTTCTCCAGCTCACTTTACAGATGAGGAAACTGAGGCATACAGAATTAAGTGACTTGCCCAGCATCACATAGCTAAGAAGTATCTAAGATCGGATTTAAACTCATAAAAATAAGTTTTTGTGACTCCATACTTGGAACCATATACACTTTACCACTTAGCTGCCTCACACACACACACACACACACACACACACACACACATACGGTAATATCTTAAATGGTGTGTGTGTGTGTGTGTGTGTGTGTGTGTGGGTGTGGGTGGGTGTGGTGTTGTTATTGCTGGTCTAATGCTAAGATTTCATCAATATAAAATATTCCTTATGGAAACTCCTTTCCTTGGGGCAGATAAAAAACATATATAAAGTATGGTCTTAATAGGGTCTTAGGAGGAGGGGAGCCTAAGGTACTAAGGGATTAAGTGACTGCCAGAGCCATGTAGGTCAAAGATAACATATGAACACAGATCTCCCTGCATTGATGATTTAAAGGGCTAAGCTCAGGAATAACTGGGTTGAGTTCTCATCTCTGATACACACTAGCTTGGTGACCTCAGGAAAGATAATTAATTTCCCAATGCTTCTGCATTCTAATATTTTCAGAACAACTTTTGATTTTCACTAGTAGAGGGAGTTTCTTCACTTGAATTTTTGCCAATCTGACAAACTCACAGGAATAGACCAACATATCTCATTTGTATTGATCCAAGCTTATGATATTATAAATATGAAGAAACACCTAATGAGGAAATTTCCTCTACAAATCATATGGGAAATTATTCTTCCATTTGAAAATGAAACTTTTAAGATGATGATCTGAAAATGTGTATAACCATATAAATATACAATAATCTATGTAGACAGTGAAATAATATAAAAGCAATATATTGATCTGTATCTATGATTTATTTAGTGTAGAAATATTCTGGTGAACAAATTTCCTCTATTAATGCAGGTCAATAACCTTTCTACAACTTATATGTAGATAATAAAACAAAATATATGAATATAGGTGAATATTTTATATATACACATATCTACATTATGGAAGGTTACTTGGTATAGATGATAGAGTACTGGGACTAGAGTCAGGAAAATGTGTATTCAAGGCCAGTTTCAGACACTTAACTAACTGTGTAGCATTGGGCAAGTCACTTAACTCTTGTCTTTTTGACTTTCAACCTGACCTCAAACACCCATTTGCTGTATGATCTTGGACAAGTCACTTAACCCTGTTTGCCTCAGTTTCCTCATCTGTAAAATGAGCTGGAGAAAGAAATGGAAACTACTCTAAGATCTTTGCTAAGAAAACTAGAAATGGGCTCATAAAGAGTCAGAAAAGACTACCAAAACAACTCAACAAAATTGTTTGGAAGGGACTAAAAGGTAAATAGTTATGTTTTAAGGTACATTCAAATCAGTATAATTATGAGCCAAATTTCCTCATGTTTCCTCATCTATAAAATAAGCTGGAGAAAGAAATCGCAAAGTAGTCCAGTATCTTTGCCAAGAAAACTCCAAATGGGGTCACAAAAAGTCAGACATGACTGAATAACAGTAACAAAAATCTATATTAATTTTTAAATTCAATTTCAAGAACATGGCAATAATAGTGGAAACACCTAAAGGATAAGTATGGGTTCTGGAAGATGCATGGTAAATATATATATATATATATAATATATATATATATATATAATGAGCAAATTATATTAATATTACTGACATTTATATAGTGGTTTTCAGTTTCATTTTAAATAATTTATCTCATCTGAATTTGTAACAATAGTATGAGGCATATAGAAAGGGCATTATTTCCCCCATTTTATAGATAAGTATATTGAGTTTCAGTGACTTGCCAAAATTCACAAAGCCAGCAATGGTTGGATGAAAACTCAAAAACAGATCTTCTGACTCCAAATCTAGTAGGCTTTATATCATATAATAATTATGGATTTGTAATACCAGCTGATATGATTTTGACTTGCTCTTCAGTGAGACCAGTTTAATCTTTATGTAATCTGAAAACAACAAACCTATATTTGACAGAAATGTCTTGTGGAAAAATACAGTGGGCTGTTTTTATGATGTTAATGTTGTGGAGCAAGAACTTCACATTTAATTCCATCAATTTAATTCCATGTATTTGTTGCTAACCATCAACCAGTCAATATGTCTTGAATGTCTGTCCTGTGACTAGCACTATAACTTCAAAGACCTACTATAGTTGTAGATGTCATTAATGTATGTGAAACAAGGTAAAATTGAAGTACCACACTATGTGAACAATTAGGTGGCACAATGGAGAGAGCACTGGGCTTGGAACCAGAAAGTCTTGTCTTTTTGACTTTCAATCTGACCTCAAACACCCATTTGCTGTGTGATCTTGGACAAGTCACTTAACCCTTTTTGCCTCAGTTTTCTCATCTGTAAAATGAGCTGGAGAAAGAAATGGAAACCACTCTAAGATCTTTGCTAAGAAAACTAGAAATGGGCTCATAAAGAGTCAGAAAAGACTACCAAAACAACTCAACAAAATTGTTTGGAAGGGACTAAAAGGTAAATAGTTATGTTTTAAGGTACATTCAAATCAGTATAATTATGAGCCAAAATAACTCTAGAAAATGTTCACAAAATTTTGTAAGCAAGTTCTAAAACATAAACGAATATATTGTTGTTCAGTTATAATTGTATCTGACTTTGTTACTATATTTTGGGTTTCCTTGGTAAAGATACTGAAATTGCTTGCCAATTTACTTTTCCAGCCCATTGTTCAGATGAGCAAAGTAAAAAACTGAATTAAGTTACTTGTCCAGGGTAACACAGCTAGAAGGTATCTGAGACCAGGCTGGAATTCAGGTTTTCCTATCCACTATGCCACCTAAGTGCCCATGAATCAATATATATCTTATCATTTTCATTATCCTGTATTCCCTTTAATGAAATATTCTAAACTGAGGAGAGTCAGTGTTTCGACTGTTCATCTGGAATAACATAAAGATAATGCAATCAATGAAGATCCCTTTTTAGGCTCATTTGAACCTTTTATAATAGAATCTGTTTTTTTTTTATTTTTATTTCAATTAATGAAATAATTCATAATGGCATGTGAAGTCCTAAAACAATTAGTTTGACCTCCACATTTTCCCTTGGGTCTGCTAGCAATTAAATCTGGAAAGAACCTTAGAGATCATCTGGTTTAACATTATTATTTTGTAAAGGAGGAAAATAAGTACCTAGTTATTTCTCCTGGGGTCACATGGAATGAAGATATGAACTTGCACCAAATGGTTTCAAAATATATTAAAACATCTGAAAGACAAATTGATATTGCTAGGTGAATTAGTTGAGCACTAGACTAAGCTAACTGGAATCAGGAATCAGGAAAACTTGAATTCAAATCTGGCCTCAGATGACTATGTAACCCTGGGCAAGTCATCTCATCTCTGCAAATGCAAAATAGCTGTCAATAAGTTTTGATAGAGGGAGTAGTCTCATCTACCATGTCTGCCTATCCTAAATCACTTACCTATTGTTGATATTCTGCAGAATTTTCCTGTTCTACCTTCCAGCAGTCAGTCTGGTCAGAAATACTACCCCTCATCAGAAACTTATATACAAAAATAAATATCTATTAATACATAAAAATGAATAGATAATTTGAACAAAAACATTTGCTAATAGTTTGGCATCATTCTTCATACTTTAAGGATGTTACTGCTTTTCTTTATTCACCTACGAAAATGAATTTGAAAGAGACAAAAACAGATGATAGCAGAGTTGCTGACTTCTTTTTTGCACAAAGTTAATGTTACTTTCATGTGACATTAACTCTTAGGATTCTAAGTCATATAAAGGAGGTAAAAAGGCATAGTGGACAAAGTTCTTGACATAGAATTTAGAAAACCTGGGTTAAAAGCCATCCTTAGACATTAATTCTGTGACCCTAAATAAATCCCTCTACGTCTCTGGGTTTCACTTCAAACAAATAAGGTTGGATTTGAGAGCCTATCTCCAATTCCATGAATTTAGGATCTTAAGAGACATGGGATAATTATTTAAGATCCATCAGCAACTTCATCACAGAGCTACATTTGTAATATGATTCTAGGGATACTGAAGCTTCTAATTTCTTAAGACTTCACTGAATATTCAACTCCATTCTAGCATCTGATTGTTAGTGTTTAGTTTGGGGTCTTATGCAAGAATCCCAAGGGTAATTCTATTTTTTAAATGCCGCATCTGTCTTACATTCACATCTTAGTCATAAATAAAGCTAAATATTATCCTTACTCTTTGGACTCTTGATTTCACCTAAACCATAGGTCAATAACATATTAGTCTCCAGGATCAACAATGGAGGTGAAAAATTATTCTGGGTGTCATTGGGTGACACTTGCAGAGAGAAGGAGAGAAAAAAATATGGGGATGAAAGAAGAAAGAGAAGGAAAAACAAAAAGGAAAGGAGACATGGACAGGAGTGAATAACATGTTGTTAAGAGATTGTAGACACCTGAATCAGGCATGGAGTTGTATTTTTACATATATTTTTGTGATCAAACAGATAAAAATATTTATTAATATATATTTTCTTTGACTGATCTGTATAACACTGAATTTGGTACCTGACTTGAACTCTTTTTTTTTTCTCAAACTTTAATTTCACATCTTTTGGAAGCAAACAGATTATGTAGTAAAAATTATATCTATTTGATTTCACTGTTAGTATTTCCTAGAAATGTCATATATTTTTAAAAAAATAATAATCTCTTTTGCATATATAATTGCAATTGACCTTCTCTTCTTAATATTCTTTCTTGCCACTAGATGGCAAAAACTAGCACCATTTCCAGAGATCTAATGCTAGAACCAGGGATAGAAATAAATATATCACTAAGGATAAGTATGAAGGGGCAGGAAAAGAAGAGAAAGAAGAGGAGAGAGATGGAGACAGAGAGCAAAAGACAGAGATGGGGAGAGAGACAGAGAGAGAGACAGAGAGAGAGAGAGAGAGAGAGGAGAAAGGAGAGGGATGGAAAGTGGGAAGGAGAGACAGGGTGGGGGAAAGAGAGAGAAGGAAGGTAGAGAGGAGTTGTTAGAAGTAAGGAGGATAAAGATGAATGAGAAAAAAGTAAAGGAAGAGACAAAGGAAAAGAAAAGGATAGAGTAAGAAAGGAATTGACTGAAATCCCATCATACTCGTTTTAGTGTTTTTTCTTATATATAAGCTAAATAGGAAAGAACTAAAATTTAAACAATTTTAAAGGCAAATATTAATTTTTAAATATTATATTTTTAGTCTTGCTAGGTAAAATATGCATATTTAATAAAAATACTTTCTTCTCATTATTTAATATCCTTTTTGACATTTTAATATTGAAATAGATGGCATATTTTATGTAAAAAATTAACTAAGAATTTAGCATTCTTTTAAGGTATCCAATATATAAGAAAAAATGAAGCTGCCTAATTGCTTGCATATCAGCATATCGAAGGACTTTGAGTACTCAGTAACATTTATTATGCTTTATTTAATCATTATATTAGAAAAATTATCTCTGAACAGCATGCATTCCAAAATGTTTCCTAAATGTTCAACTTCTCCTCCTAGTTCTCATGGTGTATAATTATGGTGTTTTCCTTTTTTCCTTTCTTTCTTTGAACAATCCCTGGGCTGGAATTTGGCCTCAAGAAGCAAATTTATTCATAATGACCAAGTTAAAATGATCTTGTTGTAATAAAAAAAATATTGATAAGATTTCTATATAAGCTAAAATTGTTTTTAGACCATATTTCATTTCTGCAACATTGGAAATACCTTTTAATGAGAGTAACATCACAAAATGCAACAAATTTGTAAAGTTCTGGCAATTGTGTCTTTTTATGTATGGAAGCCAGCAGAGAAGGCAAACCTTTATTAAACTTGACTTTCTTTATATAGGGTTTGGTAAACATTAAGTTACCATGTAAATGCAACATATCTTAGGTTTTAAACGCTTTAAGTTTACAATGCATAATTACTAAAGTATTTAAATACTGTTAGCATAAGTTAAATTTAATAATACATCCTGTTCTCTCCTCTCTTCCATTAACTTTCTCTTACAATGCAGTAAGCATTCATTAAATGCCTACTAAGTACCAAGCATTACAATGAGCACTGTAGATAGAATGATTAAAATGAATTTTTGCTGTTAAGAAGCTTACATTCTCCTAGCATCCTCTGGGAATGAGGAAACTAAGGACCAGAGAGTTTATTTGATTTCTACAGTCACATGAATAACCAGAGTGGCAGAGTCAGAGTCAGGTGACCAAAATGCCCAAACTCTCCAACATATTCCCCAAATTAATAAATAAACAAAAATTCTCCTTCATTATGTTCAAAGAGATATATAATTATTTGAAGCAAGTAGTTTATAAGTAGGCTGTTAATGACACAGGTCCTTAAGTGACTATCAGGGTTGCCTACTTATAAGTAGCTCTTATACGTAGAAAAGAGAGTAATTCATAGTGTCTGATATTTCTAAGTAGCTCATAGCCCTTTTATACCTCTTAGTCATATTTCTAAATGAGTTTTTTTTCCCCATTGCCGTGAAAATCAGATTGATAACTATAATTGACCTTAGTGAGTATCTAGTTCAGCCTCTCATTTTAGCTAATAAGGATGCGCAGGGAAGTTAAATAAATTACTTTCCTGAAGCCATACAGATGGCAAGTGGTCCAACAAGGATCTGAACCAAGGGCATCTGACACCAGAACCAATGTTCTTGCCTATCTTCTTCCTTACACTAAAATTCAAGGAGGGCACTCCCAATTCCCAAAGTTTGTCCTGATCCATTTTGGATATGTATTTGTGTATATACATGTGTGTATATTCAGATACATGTATACACACATATATCTTTGATTATTCATAGTTTATAATGTGGATGATGGAGTTTAAGCACTAAAAGGAACCTAAAAGATAAAAGTTATAGATCTTCATTTTTCAAGTGAAAAAACAAGAACAGTCATAGAGTTAGTTACTACAAATAAGGTCTGAAATCAGACATCCTGTTTCTCAGTCTAGGTATCTTTACCCTAATACTTCAGTTTCCCCAATCCATTCAGTTTCACAGAGTATGTATATTAAAATATCAATCTAATTTTTAGAAAAAATGAAAATGTGCTGCAGAAAAGAAATGCAAAGACCTTCTACAATTTGTTGGGATTCCATATTACTTGTGCCTAAATCCATCTTTAATAGTTGCTTCTTCAAAGTATATAGGATTCTAGTATATTTCAAATGAGAGGTATCATTGTACCTTCTCATGAGACTTGAAGTGAATTCATAAAACTATTTCTTTTCTTTGAATTTTTCTGATAGGATTTTAAAGTTTAATTTAATTTAATTTAATTTTAATTTATTTTAAAACTAATATAAGCAAAAAGAAACCAACCAAGAATAAAACTCCTTAAAATTTGAATCAAGCTTTTTCCCAAGTGGAACTTTTGGAGTACTTACAGTTTTAAATATTGAAATAATTTCAATAGATTTTAGTTATCCTGTTGTGTAATATAATTATTAATTTATTCAAAAATGGTGTATCCATCTTAGAATATATATTTTAAATGCATAATTATGAAGTTAGAAAAAAGCATTTTGCCTTTTGGTGATACTTTTTCCAGTCCCTATATGCCACATATCTTTTACTTTAAGGAAATACTAAATGTCCTGTTTTTTTTTTTCCTGTCCTATTCATTGGACAAACAGGGGTAGATGTTCCCCTTCCCTAGATAGGCGAAGACCTACTAGTCCCAGGATTCAAATCCAGCATGCATCTCCTGAGGATGACAGGTACTAGTCAATTCCTCCTAATGGAAAAGTCACCTACAAAATTTGTATGCTACCAGATTGAATATATTGGAAATGAATTCATTACATGCTTACTGCCAAGAGCTCAGAGAAAATCCTTGTGATTCTATCCCTGATTGCTTCCCACTAATATACAGCACCTCAGAATACTCACAGATGTAACCCAGGTGAGCATTCAGGGACACTATTCAGATGCCAAATGAACCATGTTTTCTTTAATCTTGTTGCAAAATATTTTAATATTGATTTCAATCCTAAAACAATCTTAAAAATCATCCATGTGTGTCCTCAGGTGCTTTATAATGCCTTAATTTCTGCTGCAGAGTCTGTTTCTTTTATTCTCAGGCAGCAAATCAGTCTCAATTGTCTCATTTCTCAGAATTATTGCTGACAAGCTCTGGTATGTGAAAGAGAGAGGGGAGTGACATATTTCACATTTTCATTTTTAAGGCAAACATTATATAGGATCAATTTTTCTGGCAAGTTTGGTTTGACTAAATAATGCCAGTGCTTCCATTCATGCTGATTCCCACGGGTCACAACATCTTCCATTGCTTCTAATCTCGGTTGTTTTATTCTTCTTCCAATCCATTTTTGAACTTATTATACTATTTTAAATATGCATTCAGTTAAATATTTCTGATAGTTTGTCATATAATATTAGACTTTTTTCCTTTCAGTATTGGAGAAAATTTATTCAATTCTTAAAATGTAATTCATAAGTCAGATTTTATTGAAGACTTTAAATATTATTTAAAGACATATTGGATTGTGTATTTCCTGTCAAGAATTATGGTTCATTATTTTGTATTTCATTTGTTTGATTTTTAGTGGTTTTAGTTATCAATAGACTTTCCTTTGAGATAGTTAAGATACATGTAAAAGGAGAGAAAGAAAACAATACTTTTTTTTTTAGTTTCTAAAATGGAAAAAAGACACCAAAGATTTTTTTAAACTCAGTTATACACACATGCTTATTTTAAATGCAATTAATCCAGGTAATAAATATTCAATATTAAGTTTGTCATTGTTTGCAAAGCACTGGACATGTTTTATCTGATTTGATTGGCTTAATCTGTATTTAACCACTAGACCCAGATGGCTCTGGAGGAGAAAGTTAGGCAGGTTATCTTACAGACCTCTTCTTAACTTAAATGCAATTCACATGTCATGGCATCACCTCCCTGATATCATGACTGTCTTCGAGAATGAAGGACAAACAACAATTGCATATTATAACTTTCTTTATACTGGCCATAGCCAGATCAAAAAAACATTAGCCCAGAGAGAGTTAAATGATTCAAGATTGTAAAGGCTCTTCAAAGAGGGGAAGTGACATCAATACTGATAAAGAAAGGATCTAAGACTTATATCACTATCATTTTTAACTCTGAGGAAATTACTTCAGAACGATAAGTGACTTTTCCAAGATCAGGCAGTTGTAATTTGAATTTGATGGTCAGTAAGATTTCTGGTGATGTATTTCTCTGAATTTGGTTAACATATTCTGCAAGTAAATGAGTAAATAAAAAAAATTGGCACCAACTATTCTAATTTTATCAAAAAGTTTAGATAACATAAATTAATTGCCACAACAGAAAGTTCAAGAAAGCCTGGAAAGTATATTATAAAAGAAATATTTAACTTGCCAAATAGAGATGGTTAGCAAACAATGCTGCCTTTACAATATAAACTCATTCCCAGAAAATCAGTGTATTATAAAGATATTCAATTAAACAAAGATTTAAAAAATTGGAAGGTGGTAATAAATTGGAAAGATGTGCAAAAACCAATAGTTCAAACTCTGCTCAATCAAAGATGGTTGAAGAACCCTATTTGAATCCTCACATCACAGTTCTGCCTTTGCTGACATTTGCTTTGTCTTTCAAGAGAACAAAAATAAGATAAGCAGCAGTCAAATTAGATCAAATGGAAGAAGATACTTGCTGGACTAAGAGATCAATAAGAGCATCAGGATTTGTTATGTGTTCCATCACAATACCAATGGTATTGAGAAAAATCAGATTATTTTAATAAAAGAGAACTTAAGTACTGCTACTACATATGCATACTCTCATATAAACAAAAATTTATATAGGTTATCTGTACAAAAATTAAGGGCATTCTAATGGAAGGAAGTATTGGAAAACAACCACAAAGTAATAAATTGCAATGGACCGTAACTCTACTACTTTGCAACTGACTGGAAAATGTTAGGAATAATAAAAATTCATTGTGGTAATCACTTGATTATTTAAGAAAACCAGTAAGAGATATAGTGTATTTTAACATAATGTATCTCTGTTTTAAAGGAGTATTAATCCAAATATTAAAAAACATTCCAGACTCCTTTAAGGAAATAACTAAAATCATCCTGTTCAATAGTTTCTGTTATAAAGTTTCAAGTGAGGCACAAAAAAGGGAAATGTGTCCTATGCCTTACCTATTCTTGCCAAAGTGAAGCATCAAATCCAGGTTGAAGAAGAATTTCCTGTGAATAGTGAAGACTTGTAGGTGTTCTTTCAGAGATGATGTATAGATTGTGTTAAACTTTATATTACAAAACTTTTGGGGAAAGGGCTATAAAACTCAAAGACCTTTGGCATGTCCATCCACACAGAGAAATGAATGGAAAGAAAATATCCATTGCTGAGATTTCAGTGTGCCCCACCAGCATGTATATGTGGAACAGACAGTGTCAATGGACAGTAAATACAGATAGAAAAAAAGAGAATGAGTTACATTACCTTCGGGAAATTGCAAAAGCTCATTTAATGGGCTTCCCATGAAACAAAGGTCTATCTTTTCAATACTTATTTTCTCGTATTGCTGTGTGGTAGTTAAGATAAAATACTACCACCTTCAAAGAATTACAATTCCAGTATGTTATCAACAAGGAAAACAAAAGGGGGGGGGGGGGGGGGGGGGGGGGGGGGGAAGATATTCTCAGTGAACTGCATGATGGGAAAAGAATATGGGCTAGTTATGTGGCAGGATTAAGGGATGACAGGTGAACAATCAGAATACTCTGTAAATACCAAGAGAAAGCCAAGAAGGTATCCAGCACAATGGATGAGCCTCAGAATTGAATACACGGAAGGACATAGACAAAAATTGCAAAGCATGTGATTGGTATCATCAGTGAAAAGTTCCCAACTAATGAGCTCCCAAATACATTTATTAGTGAATATTCTGCAAAGAACTGATATGTACTGAACATCTCTTTTCAAATCATCTTTTATTTGATAGCAACTAAATGCTGCTATGGATAAGAGCATTGGAATTGAAGTAAAAAAGATCTATGTTCAAATCTTTTGGTGAACCTGAACTAATCATTGTCTCAGTTTCTTCATCTATTAGAATAATATTTCAGGGCTCTTTTTGATCATAAAATGAGATAATAATTACAAAGAGCAGAACAAACTACACACATACTTCTATGTTTGTTAACTATTAAATTGTTAGTTGATTGAATCTGATAAATTTTGTCTTCACAGCACTGACATGCTAAGTCCCTTGCCCGTAGAGCAAGCATGTATGAGCGACTGGGTTTAACTACATATTTTCTTGACTTTGAGGCCTGATCTATATCCACTATAAAATAAGTGACTCTCATATTTTGGTTATTTAGGATATATTTTCTTTTTTCACATGGATTAAAGTATATCTTAAGCAACTGATGCAGGATATATAAGAAAGATAAAATCATAACATTCAAAATGTTTTGCTATCAAAATTCACACTGTACTTAAACAACTTGAAACACTTTATTTTTTGCCTTTTACATTTTTCTGTATTTTAGTCCATTATTAGAAAAAATGTTATTGTAAAGGCTCTCTTTTTTAACCACTTTAAATCATATATTGTAGTTTTTTTTTAAGTAAGTTTAGAGATTTCTTAGACATTGATACAAAAAAGATAGGCATTTCTGACCCTGAAGTATATCCTGAATATTTGGCAGCTATACTATTGGGGGAAGGAAAAAGGGGAGGGAAAAATATGAATTTGCAAGATGAAGAAATGCCTTTTAACTTTACTATTTCAGTGTCAGTGTCTATTTGGCATAGATGCTATTTTTAATATGCTATAATTTACCCAGCTGAGAACTTGATGTTCTTAAAACAAAGATTCACTGTGAAAATAGCTTTCTTTAAATTCCTTAAAGCTGCTTTAGTGTATGTGTGCTCCAGTTGTGTTTCTGTCTCTGAACAAAATGTGGGCTTAGTTGTAATAATTAAAATGAATTTTTAAAAAATATGAGTAGAAATATGGTAATTATCATTAGCATCATGTAATTTAAAAAAAAATCAATAATTGATTACTTTTTTCTTTATTTTGTGATTGTTCCTAAGTCAGAATGAGAATAGTTAAGTATAACAAGTATTTTCAAGTTAAAATATAGATTAGGAATATCAAGTGTTATTTTTGAATTGTATCCATTTTAGGGCTTTCTATGTTGCCTTGCACATATCAAGAACTTAATAAATGTTGGATGACCTATTTATTAATATTTTAAATATTTCAAACTGTTAAGTGTAAACTATTCAGGACAAAACTTTTTTCCTAACACATTTGCAATTTTTTTTAAACCTTCTTTGCTTGTTTATTTTTATTTTTTTTTGTTTTTATTTTTGATGGAATCATTAACTCAAATATTCTGGTTACAGCTATCTGGGATAATCATCTGCACCAGGACTTCTTAAACTTTTTTCTACTAGCTACCCATTTTCATTTGGGAAATTTTTTATACAACCCCAGGCATATAAGTATATAATTAAGTATACAAATCAAATATTAATTGATAATAAATCATAATTTTTTGACCTGTGCATTGTTATAAAACCTCATATGAGACCATAACCAATAGTTTAAGAAGCTTTAATCTATACAGTGGCATCATAAAGTGATTTCATTGGCAAAATGTTTTGGTGGCTAAATCCAGTTATATGCTGAAAATTTCTAGGTTTTATGAAAGCTGACGAGACTGGTGGAAGGAAGTGAGGATGAGAGATAAAATCAAAGCAATCTGCTTCATTTTCTATTGCTTATTTAAATTTAATTAGTGAGTTTACATAGCAAAAATTCTGCTTATCAAGTTTCATTCTGCAATTTGTTTTATATATCCTTTGGTAATGTCTACTCTCCATTTAGGTTTAATCACAGGAGCCTAAGACCAAGAAGGCCAGGGAATAAGTTGATTTGATATGGCTAAATTCACTCTTATTGATGAAAACAAAATAAGATCTTTAGACCTCATCAAATCACCTAAATGAACATTTCTCCCTGAGGAGGCTTTTTTAATAGATACACTCAATTTTATGAAGACAATTTATCATGAATCACAGTTATGATTCAGTGTAATCACTTACTATGTGCAACATTTAACCATTTCTCATGCTTTTCATCATCCTTTGCAGATGTCACTTTTTCAAAAAATATCCTTCATCTACACAAAAGAAAATCACCTTTGTAAAGGCATCAGAAATTTTATTTGGTATTTGGTGGCTAAATGTATATGCACGTGCTTTTCTGACTTTTGATTGCATGTGGCCATCTTCATTGCATGTGACCATCTCTCTGTTTCTATCCATTATGTCCAAATCCAATTCCATGTTCCCCAAATTAAGAAGGACCTGGATGATGGAGTCTTGCATTCCTAAACAAGACAGTATATGCCATCAAAGTGATAAACCAGCAACTACACTGAGGTATTCTTATTTATCAAATTTCAGTTTCAGTTTTTAAAAATTGTTATTTATTTAGGAATAGAAATGCCTATAATATTAGCATACTTTCTTTATCATAATATTTGAATGTTTTCCTCTTTTGCTTCATTGAATGGATCATATATGATGATTCCTTAATGGACTTGAGCAATTTACAAATTATCATTAGTTTTTAAAATATTTTCTTATAATAGATTGCTAATTTTTTATTAATAAATTTAAAAGTCACATCTGGCAAACAAGATTAAATTAAGTTTGTTTCACATTTAAAGCAAGTTAATTATAGATATTAGTAAGAGAAAATGAAACTTGAAGGAAAAAAATAACATTTACGATTGTGTATGTAGATTTGGGCTTGATTAAGGAAGTCATATATTTGATGGTCACGAAGACTCTTTACTTTTAATTTTTCTTTCATTTTAAAGTCTTTAGAGTCTTCAAAATCAGTTTACCTATATTATCTCTTTTAATCTTCATAACAACTCTCTGAAGTAGAAGGCAGAGTTATTTTTTCCAGAAAGGAAACATTCCCAAAATTATGCAAGTTTGTAGTAAAAGATATAGAATTAGAACCCAAGTGCTCTGATGCCCTAAATCAGTGCTTGTTGTTGTTTTGGAAATGTATCTATGACCAAATATATTATGCTCTGCCTGTTGACAAGAATGAAAGAGACATTTTATAGAACTAAGAATGAAATTTTCCTTTAAAGGAACTTATGATCTCATTAATGTAGACACTCTCCCCAACAGTATAGATTGCATTCCTCTATGACTTCTCATCTTGTAACTCTCACCCTTGTCTTTTAAATCCTCCACAAGAGGGATCCCATCATGCTCAAAGCAATCTTTATTTGTTTTACCATTATGTAGTGTCCACCCAACCATCTATCATAATTTGTACAATAGGAATTCTTTACCCATTGCTTTTTCCTATATTTATAGATGCATGCACATATATATAATAGGCATACATATAAAGGTATATGGATATATAGGATATATATGCATATATGTGTATATACATTAACATATATATGTATGTGTGTATGTGTAAGTGATGTAGCTAAGTGACTTAGTGGATGGAATACTGACCCTGAAGTCATGAAGACCTGAGTTCAAGTCTAGCTTCCGATATTTACTATCCGTGTGAACCTGCCCAAACAACTTAACCCTCTTTGGCTCAGTTTCCTTTTCTGTAAAATGAGGTGGAGATTGAAATGGTAAACCTCTCTAGTGGCATTGCCAAGAAAACTCCAAATGGCTTCATGAAGAGTCAAACACAACAGAAGTTACTGAATAATAGCAATGCGTATGTAGGCAGATCAAACTTTTTTTTGAATTATAACAGTTCTCATTTTGGAGACTTGAATTATATATTAATTCCAGCATAATAATTTGCAAATAGGTATCTGTAAAACTTTATCACTCATAGGAAGGCCTTTTCCATTTTCAATATTATCATGGAGAAACTTTGTCAAAAGAGAGTCACTAGGCAATGAATAAGAAAAGAACATAGTATCTGAGAAAAGCTCAACAAGCAACTTAATTTGTCAACTTGTCTTAAAATGAATTGTTTGGAGATGGGACAAGCAAAGAACATTTAGAAAAGATCTGTAATGATGTATATAGTACAGTTTTTCCCCCATTTCTAATGTCTGAGGAACAACATTTGAAATCTAACATTGGAGTGTTTCCATGACAATGTAGAAATGGACTAGAGCAAGCAAAAATAGGAATAACTGCTGCATTAGACCAAGTATACATATAGAGAAGATCATTTCAGACAGTAACATAATTTTGAAGGTTTTGATGGAAATCATTATCTATGTAGCTGAAAAAATAGTGGATTCTAAGAACATAGGAAAAATAATTAACTCTATTTTTATCTCCTCTAAAAAGTAAAATTAGAAAATGTCAATAATTATCTACCTTTATGTCAACACTGCACTATAATATCTGCAAAGTGCTATTCAAAAAGACTGAGGAAAATTTATTCAAATATTAAGGGCATATTTGTTAAAGATGCAAGGAATTGGTGCAGTATCTAGAGTACAAGTTCCAAAGACAAGAAGATTCATCTTCTTGAGCCTAAGGTGTTTACTCATTGTGTGACCCTAGGAATGTCCCTTAATTCTGCTTGTCTGTTTCTTCATCTGTAAAATGAAATGGAGAAGAAAATGGCAAATCTTTCCAGTGTCTTTGCCAAGAAAACTGCAAATGGGATCATGACTGAAATAACTGAACAATTGGATCAATTGGATATGACTGAAACAACTGAACAACAACTAAGAGAATAGCAGCAGAATTTGAACCCAGATTTCAGAGCCAGAGTCCATAATATTTCTGCCACAGTATATTGTTTTTCTTTTTTAAAAGACCTCTAAGAATGAATACAGTATAGCAGATAATAGCTCTATTTAGGAGAAATCATATGAGACAAATCAAAAATGCTGAGGATTACCATACTTTTCTTTCAATATTATTTCCAGATTTCCATTATATAAGAAAAAAGTCATGTAGAATAGCAGTATAGTATATCTAGAGAGAACACTAAACTAGGAGTCTGGTGACCTAGATTATAGACCTTTCTCTACCACAAAAAGCTATCTGACATTTGGCCAATAATCTAGTCCTCTCTGTGCCTTTATGAAATGAGAAGACTGGGCAATAAATTACAAAGTACCTAGAAGGAGATTAAATGTCCTCCTAAAGTCCATAATGTTATGAACTTTCTGATTATATGAGTAAAAATATGTATCTATGGTACAATTAAAAAGGGCAGCTAGATGGCTTCAGTGAATAGAAAGCCAGTCCTAGAGTCAAGAACATTGACCTTATAGCCATGAGTATATTCATCTGTTTTTTAGTCATGTCCAACTCTTTATAACTTCATTTGATGTTTATTTGGCAAACATACTGCAGTGGTTTGCCATTTCCATCTCCTGTTCATTTTAAAGAGAATGAAACTTGTAAATGATACCTTTTACAACACATTTTTTTTCAAATGTCACCTATGAAGAGAGACTTATAGTGGCAATTTATGAAATTGTCCACTTTGAAGGAAATGTTAATTCTGTAGTCAAAATTAACTCTTCAAATGCTTTGCAAATTATATCTCTTGAAGATAGCTACTACTTATAATAAGAATGCCTTTGCTAAATTTTACTTATTTAAAAACAAAACAAAACCTGTCCCTTTATTGATGCAGAAAGTTTCAGTAAGGAAATTCTTTCTATCTTAGTAAATCAGCAACAGTTTTATTGCTTTAGGTCTTAGAAAAATCATCTGGCTATGCTAAGAAGTAAAGGGACTTGCCCAGGGTCACTTAATCATAATGTGTTGAAGGCAGAAGTTGAGCCTTCTCTTCCAGACACCAAGGCTGATTCACCAGCCACTATCCCTCTCAGGGTATCTCATACACATTTGAGATATTGGTTTTAATCAGAGAATGGTTCTAGTAAATGGGTCACAAGCAGCTCTCAGAGACTAGGGGTAGGGAAGTTACGTCCAATATACTTTAGAGATAAACTACATTACTGACATTTTCTCCTTTGCATTTTAAAATATAGACAAAAATGACAAAGTCAAGTACTATTGTACTGTATGCTGATCTAATAGATATATGTTCAAACTGAAAGTTTAACAATCAGTTTTCATGACCCAGGTCTAGCTGGCTCTGGCACACCACTCTGCATAATAATGATGAAGTTTATATAGCACAGATATCTAATTTATAAACTATAGCCAATGGGAATTATTTTCATGTAACACCTCATTCTAACAAAAACCCATTGCATGTTTTAATTAATGTTTAAAAGGATGCCAATTAAAATTTTTATTTTGCCAAAGTGTGTCTGCTTAGCAAAGCATTTATAAAACTAGAAAGAGCTTTATTTCTTGTGTATTGTGTTAGACCTACATCTGTCAAGCTGTCGCTCAAAGTAGGAAATGCCTTTAGATTCCACATAATTCCACAATATTAATTCGTGACATCATTATTATTCATAGTAAATATCACTTGGACATAATATGTTTAGACTAATCCTTTGTATTGAAGTCATCTCAAATATCTGGTCATTACAATGACACACTATTAAAACCATGGATTGCAAACTGATAAGACTTTTCTTCTTTAAGGGATTTGCTATTTTCTTTCATTGTTCTGAGAATTGTCTAAATTTAGGTAGGCACTTATAAAAGTAAAAGGACAAATTTTAAACACTCACCAAAATTAAGTTGTGCTACAATACAATGCAGAGAATTATCAAAATTAGATTAAGGAGTCATCATTTGGAGTCTATGAGCTGTGTGGAGAAGGTAGAAAGAATTTTAAAGACAGCATATGATTTGTTAAGATCTCTAAGTCATTCAGTGCCATTTCTGAATAAATACAGATTTACATAGGTATTTCCCAAGATGTTAGATTTAAGAACCTTTACATATGAATAAAATATCCTGAATCATTTCACTATGTAATTAACTGGAAGGAAACTAATAAAAAGAATGAGTAGGAGATGTTCTTAATTCAGCAGTGAAAATGGTTGATTTGTCACTGTGAAGGGTTGTTGAGGGACATTCCCAGGCAACCTGGAGTCCCCATCTCTGCAAATTCTGACCACTTGGTAGACACTTCTCTGGGGCTTTCAGATTCAGAATCTGGGAGGAAAAACAAGATGACATAGTGAACAGGGTACTGGGCTTAGAATCAAGAAAGACCTGACTTCATGTTCTAAATTGGGCATTGGTCACATTATTTAACTTGTCCAAGTCTCAATTTCCAAATCTATAATATGTGAATAGAAATATCACCTGTGAGTAAAAATCATCTCTTAGTAAAAATCTCAACTTTATAACAGGGTTGTTATAAAGGATCAAATGAGATCATTGAAGGACTTCATAAGCCTTAATTATTTTGATATTATTTTTAAGATAATTCTACTATGCAGCCTGTCATAAGGCAAAAAGGGTTGTCCCTTTATGCAATTGTCCCAATAATAATGCACTGCCAGCAAAACATTAGCTTGATACTGCCAAAGCAGCAAATCTCAGAAACGGGCAATTTAAAACAAGTAGTCACCAACTTCAGGGACCAAATCTGCTTTATTCTGGTGCCTTAGTTTTACATAGCTCCATACTCTTGCACAACAAGAAACAGATGAGGAGAGTGAAAGAATTCCCTCTGGTGTGGATGAAGAATTGGGACAAACATATTGTGGTACAGTGAGGAATAGCAGTAAAACATAATTTGTAGGGCAGGATATTCCAGAGCTGAGGCTGGGGAAACAAATGCTGAATAGGGTGTTAGAAAAGAAGGCAGCAGGGTAAACACTAACATTCATAGTATTTAACAAACAAGGGGGAAAAACCCTAATCTTCCATGTATTGTGTTTTTTCCATGTAATTGTTAATACTTGAACTTTATTAACTACATTTTTGCAAATGCACATATATATGATAGTTCAGTTGGAGCAAGAGATAAGTAATCTTGTATGGGTAGGATATGTATACATTTGCAATCTAATCTTAGTGTTTTTATAAAAAATGAATTTGGAAGTCTAAGTTATTATATAAATTTTTGAGAAACAAAATCCCTGAGTTGTGGAGGACTCTATACTAATTTAAAGATTTTATGATATTTGAATTTAAATTTTAAAAAAATCTTTGGAAAATTTTGATTGAATAAGCAAGATAGGAAATATGTAGGACAAAGAGGGAAGCAATAGCATTTACTAGATTTGAGAATGCACTTTATTTCACTCTAATGGAGAATGTTTAACCATAGATCTTTCTTAGTTATGGATTTTTTGGAGAAATCTGGTGCCTTTCAATGTAGACTTGATTCTGTTCTCATTATTAAATGATATATTAACTATCACATCACTATCACCATCATCTTTCCTAGCATTTCTTTTTCCACTTCATTTTCTGCTTGTCATTGGGGGGAAAATGACCATGCAGGGATCTACCTTCAACTATTTTCACATGGAA
Organism: Sarcophilus harrisii; assembly: GCF_902635505.1. Lineage (NCBI taxonomy): Eukaryota > Metazoa > Chordata > Mammalia > Dasyuromorphia > Dasyuridae > Sarcophilus > Sarcophilus harrisii. The sequence continues at coordinate 237,387,092 of NC_045429.1, read as the reverse complement.
TTAAGAGGTTGAAATGAGCCCCTTCCTGCTTCTCATACCAGGTTTTCCCATTTGACAGCCCTTCTTATCCATATTTCCAGTTTCTAAATGGTTTTTTAATTGGAAAACATTGATTCCATAAAACTATTTGCTGAGGAATTATATAGGACTTTTCCATCTGTCAGTTTCTTTTTGTCATTTTGTTGTATGATTATGACTTTATTTAGCTTATTTTCTGTACTTTTAAACATCTAATTTCACAGGCAATCTCGAAAGTCGGAAAGATCTAGCAACCAAAAACAGACTAGGAAAAGCAATGCATCTGATGCAGAAAGGTAGGCTTAGTTCTATGCTATTGTTAATGACCTATCTTTGATTTTAAATATATATATATATGTGTGTGTGTGTGTGTGTGTGTGTGTATATATATATATATATATATACATTTGTAGCTATACATACATACATTTATATTATATTTTGCAACATATATTCAAGTGTTTCTTATGTACTGCCTCTTGTTTGAAGTGTTCAAATGTGAAATTAATTTTGTGAAATTAAAGAGACTTATGGGATAATCACTATAATTATATAGGTTTGTGTGAGGGTAAAAGTATGACAATTTGAAGGTAGTCCCTTATTCACAAGGTTCCAACTTCTACATCTTACTTTGACTATTGTTGATTTTACTACTCATTAAGATAGGTTACATCTACCTACTTTTTATCCGCACATATAGCTTCATGGATCCTGAAGCATTTGAATTCATGTCAGGATTTTTACCTCAACTCATAAATTCAATAAAAAATAGATCCTAGACTTGTGATTTCACTGGTAGAAGGACCTCTTGGGTAAAGAAACTTTATATACCAATGCACATCAACAGTTTCTCTACAATTTATAATCTCATAAAATTGTCAAGAGTACCAAGATATTAGGTAAGTTTCCCATGGACATACAACAACTAGTGTCAGAACCAGGACTTAAACTCAGGACTTTGGGGCAAGGTCGACTTGCTATCCACTATACCATATGACTGTTTAACTATCAATGCATTAATATTCAAGATTTCCAAGTATCAATATGCCAGCAATTTAAATATTGTCTATTTGGCAAGTACCACTATATTCTCTATGTTCCATGAAGAATATAATATATTTAATATGTATGTTGTTCCTTAACACCATGAATTTAGAGGACAAGAACTGATTTGGAATCTCTAGTGCTTTATTCTATCTGATAGTAGGATAATAGGAGCTTCCTAAATGCTTGCTGATTATCTAGTTGATAGATGGAATAACCATGGAAATCATATAATACAACTTTTACATTCTTAATAAGGAAAATAAAACCAATAGAATTGACTTCTCTAAGCCATTAGACTCAATAGTTAGTCCTCTTTTCACGCTACCATGTTTCAAATGTGACATGACAACTATGTCAGAATTTTTAATTAAAATGTAAAATTATGTAAGAGTATTAAAATACTTCATTCTGTTATGCAAGCTCTATATTTAGTTTCTCCAAATATCCCATAACAATGCAATAATATGCTTGGTAAGAATCAAATGCTTGATAAGAATAAAAGAAAAATTTTTATCCCCTGAACATTAAATACTAAAAGAATAAATAAAAAATGACACACTACCTATTCTATTTTTTAAAGATAATCTACATCATAAAATGATATTTAACTGAATTGTGGCACTGCTTCCACAGCAGAACTTCTAGTAGCCTTCACTTGAATATAACATAATTGTAGTTTCCTTTCTCTTCTATTTTTTTAATTATCAGATTTTTTATTTTCATCATCTTTTTCAATTGAATCATATCAAGCTGATGATGTATCTGATCCAACAGAATATGAATAGTCTGACAAAGTAAAACATAGTGGCCAAATTATTAATTTTAACTAAAATTATATCTTCTGTGAAGGTTAGATTCTTTAGACAAAGTCACCATATTTTTAATTTAGTTTCTGTGCGTAAGGGTCTTGATGATATTTTATGAATTCTCATCCTGGGAAAAAATGAGTTTGATATTTTGGGGCATTCAATTGAAAGGTCTTTTTCATAGCAATTGGTATAATGTAAAAACATTATCTCAATTTAAAAAAAAATATGATCTTGGAGTAGACCCATATAATTCATATATAGTATTTTAAACAAGTACTTAAAATAATCAGCTTATTACCTTGCCAAATATTCATTTGATTTTTCAATAATACTCAACTGATTTATATAAAGTCACAAAAATAACAAATTGTCTTTACATTTATTATATACTTTATACCAACTAACTACTGTTTTTTCACACTACACTCCAACATTTTAAATCCACAAAATAAACAAGGTTTCATTGCTACTTGTAGAATCTAGATAAGCAAACTAAACCAAATTCTTCAAATTTCAAAAGTAACTGATTACTTCATATTTCTAGAAGTTATTGGTTCTTGGGGTCAATGGGGCTTATTTCTAAGTCATCGTCTTATTTCTAAAATTAAATCACAAAATCTACCATTCTGGCATTTTCTCTATTTTTTTTTAATTTCCAAAGTTCGATTTTCTTCTTCTTTTAACCAAGAACATTAGATAGCTTTACACAATTTTATGTGTGCATATTTGTAATCATGTGGTTTTGTCCAGATCTGTCATTTTATTATTTGTACAGGACTCTCATTGAGGAACCTCCTTTGCCAATGGATATTAATTGTTCATCTCTAGTTTTAGTGAAGTGACTGTGAAATCAAGAGGTTACATGACTTACTTGGAGTAGGATAGGCATCCTGGGTTAATTTTGAGACTATAACCCATTTCTTTTTCACTCTATGGCCAGCTTTGTATCTACTGTAGTGTATTGATTTTCAATGTGATTAAAAAAAAAGGTTTTTTCTCCTAATTTTTATGAAAAATGATATTTAATGGGAGAAATCAAGACTTTCTAATAAAATTCTTTGTTGATTCATTATATGAATATACATATTCTTATCTAGCACATAAGAAAACTGATCAAATTAGCCACAGATTAGAAGGGATAATACTTATTGACAGAATAACATTTTAAAATGGAACCAAAATAACTTTGGAAGTGGCCTAGAACTTACCAAAAATATTTTTTTTACTGGACTTTTGGTATCCACCCACTTTAAGACAGTGGCACAAATTCTATTCTTCTACTTATTGGTTTTAAGAGCCATACAATTTCTCACATTTCAGCATAGTTTAGCCATAGGACAAACGCTCCCTCCTCAGAATTGTTTTAATTAATTTGATGAGAAAGTCCTAGGTTTCTCATTTCAATTCAGTACAGTCTTTTCTTTTCTTTCTTTCTTTCTTTCTTTTTTTTTTTTTTTTTTTTTGAGTAAAGGTGGGGTGGTGTGTCCAAATCTTTGTGAACCTATTAGGGGTTTTCTCGAAAAAGATACTGGAGTGGTTTGCCATTTCCTTCTCCAAGTCATCTTACAAATGAGAAAAATGAGGCAAAAAAGGATTAATTTGCTTGCTCACATATTAAGTGTCTGAGGTCTAATGTAAGCTCAGGAAGATGAAGATGATTTTTCCTGACTCCAAACAGGACTTGTGTTACCCAGCTGTCCCTTCACTTTGCATAATACTTTTGTTAATAAGTTCGAATGGACTGCATCTCTTCTTTCTTCTTTAAGCAAAAATCATTCAACAGATCAATATTCCTTACTATTTTTCCCACATAGTACTTAGTCAACATTGTACATGTGCAGTATCTACTGTTCCCATAAGAGTTTCTTTTCCATCTCAGATTAGGCAGATCTTGGTTTAAACAGAAGCTTACCTTCTCTAAAAATTCTTCATGAAAATCTAGGATTACATTTCCCACATATTTCAAATTTTTGTTCATGTTCCCTCCTTCCTCTCTGGAGATTCATTTATAGTGAGCAGAGTAGTTTTACTATCAGTTCAATTTGTTTCTAAACCAATCTCTTTCTGAAGAGGAATTTGTGAAGGACACATTCAAACTAGATAATAGAAACAATTTTCAAATAGTTACATATCAGTTTCCTTGATAAAAAGTTATTTGCTTTTGGGGGTGGGGTGGACCTTTTATATGTTTTGCAATAATTGAAATGAAATATTAAGAAAAGAAAGAGGTTACCAAAACACTTAAGAGGAGCAAATCAACCCAAATCAAAAAAGTAGAGAAGTTTAAAAATTTTCACATATGGATAATGGAATTGGGCCTGTGAGTGTTTGCTGTATTTACCAGCTAGGTACATTAGAGAGTGCTACCCTCAAAAATCAAAATAAAAGAATCACACACACACACACACACCCCTACACACATACACTCTACATATCTATACTTGTATGTATATGTGTATTCTTTAGATACTTCACTGTATAAAATTATTGCAAGAAAATATTCATTTCTTGGAAGTTTACAGGAAAAAAATTGATTTGGAACTTATATTTCTATTAGTTTCCTTGATTATCAACTGCATTTTCAAAAAGTTATATGTAATTCAGGTAGAATTTGAAATTATGCAACAGTGTCTTAGATGGAAAGGTAACTAATACAATGAATTGTTTCAGTTGGTAAGGTTGTTTTTTGTTTTTTGTTTTTTTTAATAAAATGTAGTGGCAATTAGAATAATATCAGATCTGTATTTATGTAACTACAGGCCAATATTTTAAAGTGATTATTCAACTCATGGGCTTTGACTAAAATGATAATTGAATCTCATGGAATGAAACTACTTTGACTTAGAGAGTTCTTGAACACTACAAGTTACAGATGAATTTCTGAAATGGTTTTGTGGAGGAAGTTCCAATACTAGGAGTTCTCTGTACCAATAAAATCACAAGCCCAGATCCTCATTAATTTACCCTTAGAGAACTATTATCATTATTGCCACCCTACTTAAGTGAAATAGTTATTTACTGTTAATTATTCCTACTTTGAAAATTTTCTTTTTGCCCTTATAGATTTGGATTACACTTTTGGAATAGAGATTCAGGAAATAATAGTCGCATGTATAAAATTTCACTAAAGAAAAGGTTCAATATTTCATTTTGCCCTTTAGTTAATTCTTGATGTTGCCTTCTCTGCAGACAGCTTTGACTATACTATATAGCGATTTTGGAGATTTCAAAATTCTGTTTATTTAAATGAGTAGTTACAATTAAGAATTTTGGTTGAAAGTGTGATTATTCCCTCCCCTACCCCCACTTCCCACCACTGTAATTGAAATACTAGCAACCTCCACTCTCCCCCCAACATACACATACATACTTCTAGTCTAAGATACTATAGTACTTCTAAGTATTCTAAGTACTATAAATAAGATCTGTCAAAGTACAAATTACAAAGTACTGTGTATGGATTAATATTTGTGAGCTGTCTAAGGTATACTGTTTCAATTCCCCAAGCATGACATTGGCTTTTTGTGAAATTAGATAAATCTTAAATCAGTTACAATTGAAGAAAATACATCATTTTCAATGAAGAATTAAAGAAAATTTGTCCTTGTGAGAGCAAACTGAATGCTTTATTCTCTGAAGAACACAATCCATTTCAACAAGGTGCACAATCTATTTAAACAGTATACTCACTCACACATTTCATTATTACTTAATGGATCTTTTAAATAACTTCTGAACAAATGTACTACGCATCTTCAAAAAAATAGGGGAGGGGAGGTCTGATTACATTGTTTCAGCCAATGAACAGAATAAAATAAAAGTCATTGAAAAGAATAGCTATTTGAAAGGTGAGTGAAAATCATACAATTTATTAGGGATGTCAGTTAGATCAAAGACCACAGTCTACACTCAGATGTTTTAGAAATAGTAGTAAGTTCTATCCTCCTTTTATTCATCTAAACTCTTGCTTTAGAAAGCATATTTATAGCCAAATTTCTGGCTTTTCCTGTTCAGATAAGAAAAAATACAAGTTACAATATTGATGTGTTTTTAATCAAACTCTTGGTTATGAAGAAGTTCAAATTTTGATCTGTAAACAGTTTCACTTTTACCAAAGTATTTTTATCCCACATTATGCCAAATACTATTATAATTAATACCATGAAAAAGCCATCTGGTATTGTCTTTGAATGCCTATCAATACTAAATGGTGAGTAAAAGTATAAAGTACTATGAAAAATAAAGTAGCTTGTCATACTGAATAGAGGACAAGAGAAGGAATTAGAATGTTCTAAGTACATGTCCTATTTCTGAGGTAAACTAGCTTTTTGATACTAGATAAATTGCTTAATTTTTGAATTCTCCAGTCAACTCTCTAGGACTTGAAGTGCCAATGTGCTGAAATGCCTGGTAGAGGGAATTCATTCATCTAAAGTATGCATTCCTATTAACATCATACGTCTAGGCCCATTCCTATCTCTATTTTGAAAATCATATTTGTCTATTCCTGAAAGAAATCCAAGTGGATTTTTCTATGTTAACCTAAAGTTCCTTTAGATAAAGAGAAAATACATTTGTATGAATTAAAGAAAGTCAGTTTTTGTCTTTAAAACTTCTATGGCATGATGATTCTCAATGCTGGTGGTTTGTTTGTATTTATTTTCACACCTATATCTAGCAAATGACTGAGTTTTGCTTGGTTCTGAGCATCACTGAACAATTACATTAATTTACTGGTTTTCCTTGGGCAAAGGGGTGGTGGGAAAAGATAATGTGGACATGTTGACTGAAAGATTTTTTCTGACCCTAATGTTTTAGGGTTCTCCCACAACATCTTTCTAGAAGGGGACACCCTACCCCAAGAACAACTGATCAGCCAGTCATTAGGGGAAAACATCCCTCTCGCTCAAGGTCGAGTGAGCATTCTAGTGTCAGAACACTGTGTTCTATACATCACCTTGCGCCAGGAGGGTCGGCACCAGCTTCTCCGCTTCTGACAAGGTTGCTATTCCATGTACAGCCCCACATTCATGTGCTGCCTTCCAGGTGTCAGTGTGGTGTTGTACTTCCCTGAACATTTGATGCTTTCACTCATTATGGCACTTATACTTGGAATCCTTTTTTTCATGACACACTTCTCACACCTCCTCTAAGACTCACATATATTTTCTCTGTATTGATGGATATTCTCTATTTAGTACCCCAAAACTACCATCAAGAATTAAATCTGGCTGTGTTGCGTCTTTCCATCTGTTTGTGGCATATTCATATGAAATGATTTTTAAAATGGGAAAAACTGTGTATAGTGAATTACTTAAAATAAAACTTTGCATTCCATTTAAAGTCTTCAGGAAATAATTGCATTGCAATTAGATAAAAGTTATTTTAGTGATTCTTAGATTAAAATGTATGATTATCCATATGTAAATAGAGCAACCACAATTTCTGTGATGTAATTTATTTCTTCTGTGTGTCAGGATGTGGCATGGTAACATACATAGGAAGCTGGCCTCAAAATTAGGAAAATCTAGGTTCATGTCATTTCTGATAGACTCTGACTGTGTGACAATAGGCAAATAAATTACTTTCTCATTGTCTCAGGCAACTTCCTGAGACTTTAAAGTGCATAGAGGTGCTGACTTACAGTGGTACAGAAAATTCTTCATCAAGCATTCTCTATACCAATGAGATTACAGGTCTCATCCTGTTTATCTAATTTTTATCTTTGTTTCTAACACTGTGATTTCTATCCAAAATCACAATTCAATTTCAATTAAAAAGTTTTAATATCCACAATAACAAATTTGAAGAAGCATACAAGAATGATGAATATATCATTGCTATTTAACTAGAGTTGTTTGAAGATAGTGTGAATAATTCTGGAAATAAAATTGTTTCCTCATTTTTGAAGAAATGTAGTGTGATTGGCAAAAATCTACTTAATTCCTATTTTGTATATTCAAATAATGGAATCTCCGATTTTATGTGTTTGGTTCAGCACTAGCAAGAATAGATCATCTTTGTAATCATAATATTTCGATTAGAAGCTGCTCATTACAAAAGTCCTGTCAATCAGTCAGTCAGTCAACTAGCATTTTTGAAATGCTTATCATATGCCAGACATTGTATTGATCACTGAAAATACAGAGAGAGGCAAGACTGCCCTTGTTTTCAAGGAGGGGAATCTAATTCTATTAAGTAGAACTGTGGGACATATATATTCACAGTCCATTTCCATGCACTCTTGATATTGCTCTTTTTTTTTTTTCATCCATCTAAAATGTGCTTACTTTTTTTTTTTCCTTCAGTGAGGCTCAGACAGGCATTTTAATGTTTGGCTTAGACGAAAAAGTAAAATAAATCAAATTGTACAATTGACTTGGATTAAAGTTGTGTTGCTTCCTTCCTCCCTTCCCCCTTCCCTAATTTTCATTGCAGAATACACCAACAAGGAAGTCCAGGACAGTCTCCTCCTGCAGACACAACCTTCAGTAATCGTAGGGGAAGACAACTCCCACAGGTTCCAATAAGAAGCGGCAGTATAGAACAAGGTATCACCTAATGAATGAGTTATCATAGTCAATAATTTTTCAGTTTCAGAGCATTCCCTTTTTTCTCAGAATCTATCAATCACTTATTTTTTAAACATAAAATAATTACTTTTATACTGGACAGAATTGTGTGCATGGTAAGGATATGATTTATTTTGATTCTTGGATTGTCAGTCCAAAGTATTAATTAAGTGGTTAAAAAAAAAAAAAACTGTCTTTGGGGAATGACAAAGGTTACAATGGGAAAATGACAAAGCTAAAGCATAAATACCATTGAATTGTGTAGTGCCTCTTAGGCATCAAGGAATTCTTCCACTAAAAATTTGTGGCTTACTTTGCTGACCCAACTGTAAGTTTGTTTTGGTTTGGTTTGGTTTTGGTTTTGGTTTTAGTGCTAAATGACTATTTCCTTGATGAGGATTATGATTTACAAGTATTTGCTAGCATCAAACAGTGGATGTGACTGGATTTTGAATTCAATTTTAAAAATTCATATTATTATAGTATTTTCTAGTGTATATGTTATATTTTATAATGTATATAGTTTGGTTTTTTAAAAGTCAAAAAAAAAAATGAAGTCATATCCAAATCATACAGGTCAAATGCCTTGTATGATGAAAATGAGGTTGCTGATTCTTGAAAAAAATACATGGAACTAATTATTGTTTTAAATGGATGATGTTTGTTGTTGGTATATAGTGATGAAAGAACATTGAAATCTAGATGCTTTTTCCTAAATAGACTGGGTGTAGGTGTTTGATAATCAATTTACAAAAACTATGACTAGGTATCTTTATATAATTATAAAAACAATATCCTGATTAACTCAAAATAGATTTAACAGAAAACATGTACAATGTTGAAATGCTGAATATTTTTCCGCTTATCAGTATCTACCATAGCTGAATTTCATTTTGTTTTTTATTCCATGTTTAGGATTTCTTCCTTTCATTTAAATGCTAACTACAGGGTGGTACTAGAACTGATTATGTAATATATTGAAATGTGGCTGGACTTTTGCATTAGAAAGTTGGAAACTATCAATTTACTTTGTACACTTTCTGGTCTGACTAATGGCATTTCTTGGTATGTCACCTTTCATTATATATATTTTAATTATTTTGGTATTTTTCTTCTGAATTTTATGTATTTTATTTTATGTTGGACTACAATGATTGATAGCTAAGAGTAAAACTGCTTTATTTAAAACATCATGACACAAATATGGGTTGAACTAGATGACTTTTCAAATTTCCGCCAGCTTAGAGAATCTGTTCCTAAACAAAAATCAAAGGTTTAATAAAAGACATACATTGATTTTTCAAATGGATATCATAATGCATATGAAGAAGTATAATAGGTAAAGAGGAATGCTGGTTCTAGAAAACCCTAGACTTATATGTGTTAATGTACCATACTTCAAGGTCATATATAACAGATGGGGACAATAGGGCCTCCTTTGGAAATGAGTAATTTTGTGGAATTGGACTTTACTTTCTGAAATAATAATTTTTATTTTTAATTATGTCTTCATAGTTTTATCTAAAGTCTATTGTTCATTATGTTTTATAAGAGATTATGTCAAAAGGTTGTTGAATTTTGAAGACCATTTAGAAAAATTCATTCTTTAAAAAAAGTAAAACTAATTATTCTTTTATATTTATATTAAAAACAATTGAAGACTTGATTTGTCATATCTTTTGATGTTTTCCTGTTGCTAATTTAAGAATGATATTAGATTTAGTGCTTAGCTACCATCATGAGTTATCAGCTTTATATTATCAAATATTTAGTACTAAATGACATTCTTGTTAGAAATTCTTTGCATTTCCTCCACTTGTAAATCAAGCATTCTAAAAATCTGATACCAAATAATTACACTACATATTGATCATATATGATGAAACAATTGCCATAAAACTAAGAATTGTTATTGCAGATTCAAGGGGTATATATTTCAAATTTCCATTGGGAAAAATAACATTTTTTTAATAAAAACTGAATATTTTCTGTTCATGATATTAATATTCACAGATGTCTTGCAGAGAAATTCATCAATTTGTCAGGTTTGCGCTGAGTGGAAGAACAAGAATGACTGAATAAATTGGTTGGGGTTTTTCTTCTAATTTTTAGTTTTACAGGCTTATCTTGTTATATTTAAAACTTTTGTTCTTGTCTGATGTTGCTAGGTATTTCTTCAGTGATTTATGTCTTCAGCAGTCATAGAGATTTACCTTTTCTTAAATGACAACTGCTGTAAATATATTGTGATATCAAAGGTTTCTTAAAAAAAAAACAAAAAAAAACCTCTAAGTCTAAATTTGTTCTCATTGTTGATATGTTAAAGATAAATGTTGGTAGACAATTTCAAAGTGCTCAAGACAGTGAAATCCCAAGAAATCCCATGATAAAACAAAATTTACTTGGCATGTCTTTTTTATGAATATATTCCTGAATGAGTATTAAAAGTCTTTAGTTTCTTGATAATACATATATATGTATGTATATATATATATATATATATTAAATGTCTGAGTAATCAATTCTGATGCAATTATAAAATTTATTAAATATTTCAATTCATTAAAATGATATTTAACTTGGGATGGTATCCATTATTCTTTCCTATGAATGCACTTTTGATTTATTTTCTGGCAATTTTTATATAATCATATATACATACCCACATACACATATAAATATTTAGCTTCTCAAAGAGAATAATACTGATTGTGTTTACATGATAAAAGTTAGTATGACAGTGGATAGAGAGCTGGCTTTGACTTTGGTTCAAATCCTGCCTCTGATACATTCTATCTGTGTGACCTGGACAAATCACTTAAATTCTCAGTACTCTAAGACAACTCAAAAAAAGATGCTGGTCTGTTTATAGAAGTTCTTGTTTTGTTGTGTTCTGTTTTTCCCCGTAAATGCATTTTACATTAGTAAAATCATGAATCCATATGAGTCCATTACACTTATTGAATTTCAGTGCTAACAATTTTTTTCATTTCCTTCCTCCCCCTTTCCTTCCCTTCCCTCCTTTCTTCCTTCGTTTCTTGAAAACAATTTTATATGACAACTGCACTTAGTTAACTTTTCTTAGACTCACTTTTTATAAGTCTCTTGGAACAAATATGGTAATGTTCCTAATTTTGACTCCTTATCAAAGCAGAGTATTCTCATTCTTAAATGATTTCCCTCTAAATTTATATATTTTGTTGTTCCCAAATTTTTTGATGGAGAATTCAGAATATTTATCTATATGTCTATTTTTTCTTGAGTGAGATAATCCACTCAAGAAATTTTTTCTCATACTTTAGGACAAATCTTTGTTATTAGTAAGAAAAAGCTAAAGGCTACAATTAATACAATTCTTTGAAAGAATTCAATTAATTCTTCTTTTCCATAAAACTTGTTTTGGAGCCTCTTAAAATAATTTGCTGAAATAGGAAACTATATTAGTTTATGGGCTTTAATACCTAACAATTTGATTCAACTGCCATATAAATGGTCGATTTATATAGAACATTACAGACTGTTATATTCAACCTGGTTTCAAATTAAATTATGTTTTCCACAAAGTTCAGAGTTTAGATGAGAATTGCTCTATTCTGGGGATTTCAAACATACTGGTCACATGTATACCACAACACTCCTGTGAGAAGCCTATCTCAAATTAAAATGCAATATTTAACAAACACTTAACAAAATAAATAAAAATACAATAAAACATAGTTAACAATAAGATATGGTTTTCTAAGTTAATATTTAGCCCGCAAGAATCCTTATATATGGTTTAGTGGTCCCAGTTTTTAATTGGGTTTTACAATATTGGTCTATAACATAATGGAAGTTTATAATTAGTAAAAAGTAGACTTGAAAAAAAATAGAAGAGTTGTTATTCATATAGTTTCTAGAGATGGTATTAAATAAAGCATAGCTGCATTACTGTAATATTTTCCCATACAGAAGTACACAGAGGGAAGATGCCCAAGAATGTAGTCACTTCCTGGATTTATACTGACATTATTCTAAGGCAAAGGAGTGAATAGGATACCACATGGTTCATTTCTTATAATAACATCTTGAAAGACTTTTCTGGACCAGAGAATATAATGATTTTTTTACATGCATAATCATATTCTTTTGGTGTAAAGATGGAGGAAAATGAGTGTTTAATCTAATTTGGAAGCCCACATCATCTTCATCACTTCAGTTCAAAGGTTTTGTCCAGTAGATCTATACTAGTAGATCTCTTGTCTTGAGTCACAGCTTTATAAAGACCAAGTTTTTGATGGATACACTGGTGAATTAAATACCAGCTTATGAAACCTGGTTGTTACTACAATTAGTAAGACCTAAATAAAACACAGAATTTCACCATTTCTTACTTTATACAGAATATTTTTCCTTTCTAAATAATATTAAAGAATAATCTTCATAATGTAGAGATATTGCTGGTGATAAAGTAAGGAAAATATAATTTATTTGACAAATTATTGATGACCACTAATACATATTTTAGATGGGCTGGGAGTGATTCAGTCTCTTAACTAGAAAATAGTAATTCCTATTAACATGAAATGTAAATAATCAATATTATAATGTAACAAATAATCACTATTATAAAAATTAACAAATATTTTCCCATGAAAAATCTAATATTACATTTCAAAAAGATCTAGAAATTTAGAAAATTATGAGGTTCCCTCCCAAAAAGATAAAAGAGAAATTTCATGAACTTTTTGTTTTAGATTAAATACATTTTCACTTCTTCATTTTATGATTTCATTTGACATCTTCTGAAGACTTTGCTAAAGTCTGTTTGAAGACAGTAGGTTCCATCATCCCTTCTTTGGTTATTTTAAATACCATATTTGATCCTGCCTCAACTTTGACATCTCATGGTTTGTCATTACAACTTATCATACCACTTTTATACATTATATATATATATATATATTTTATTGTTCATGTCATTGTCTTATTACACATTTCCTTGTCTAACTATAAATTTGCTGATTTCTTTCTTTTGTTTCCATCATTATGTGCATTTAATTCATTGAAGAACAAGACAAATATAGCTCTTCCTCAAAAGGTAAATATTAATGTAACTTCTCTATCCCTTTAACATTGTTACCTTTCCATTATAAAATGTAATAGGTATTTTGTAACCTTGCTCTTTTGAATTATAAAAAGTTGAAATTTTCATGAACAGAATAATTTAAATTGAAAATTATTTACCCAGTTCATCATTGTTGCTTTTGAATTTGAAATATATTTGGAAGGCTTAATTTCTTTAAAAAGGATTGAATAGATTATTCAGTGTTAATTATCAGTGTATATGAGTAGATAGATGAACTCTTGAAGAAAGTACTATTACTTTAGGGAATTAAAATCAGTTTTTTTCATAAATATACATTTATTCATTAATATGAATTTTTAAATTCAGATAAATTAGAGAGCATTTCAGTGTAATAAGAAACTCCTTATCAAAATAATAAAAGAGTCGATATTAATTCCATTTACTCCTTCACTATTGATCAAGAATTTATTTGAGTCTCACCTTTTTCTTCAAGAACCACACAATCAGGTACAGAAGGAGAGCAGAAAGTTATCGTAATTAATAATCCAGACATGCTCCTAAGAATGTGTGTCTGTGCCTGCCTATAGCCTGTCTACAATCATTGCCTCCAAATGGTTGCAATAACCATGTTCAATAACAAATTATTGAACATCTGTTCGTATTTGATTTCTTCTTTATTCTTGTCTGAAATAACATCCTATTTCCAGATTATTCATTTGGTGCTCTATGTGCTTCTTATATATTGCCTGTGTTTTTCCTCATATAAAGAGAAGAACCAAAGGTTTTGGTATGGATTTTCAAAATGTGAAAATTGCAACCTACCACTTTTTAATGTTCATTGCACAGAAAAGACAATTGCAAATTTATTAACATATAGCTAAAATGAGAAATGTATTTCTGAGTGCTAATTTCTCAGTGCTATTGTAACATCCCCATTTTCCCCTTACTAACATAAAGTCCTCCAGAAATACCAATATTATGAATGCATCGCTGTCCTTATTTGAATGCTTTAAATTCTGTTACACCATACTTCTTAGCAGCATTGTTTCAAATGTATCACTAGATGATGTGTTCTTTTTATTCCCATGGTTTTGCACTGCTTTCTGTGCATTCTGCCTTTCCCATTAAAGTACATGGAAGGAACACACGTCCTTTGGGTTCAGAAGGAGTAAAGTGAGGCCCAATGCAACTGAAAGGTATAGAGACCTTTAATTATAGTTAATATGAAAACTTTATTGGAGAAATGCTAGACTTTAATACTTCACTTCAGAATCCCAGAAAGAATTTTTTTAAAGTAATGCTCTATGTTTAGAGTAACAAAATCAAGCTGCCTTTTAAATAAATCTATAACATATTAACCAAAATTTATGATTGGAAAATGAAAAAAAAAGATAAGCAAGGCAGTATGGTATTGAGTCAAAAGACCAGAAATATTTAAAAACCTTGTAAAGTCTTGGGCAAATTAATTTACCTCTATGGTTCTCAGTTTTCATACCTCTAAAATGAAGGGATTATACTAAATCTTTAAGCTTCCTTTGAACCATAAACCCTATGACCCTATGAGTTAGTTTTGAGGTCCAAATTGACTTGGAGTAGGAAAAGATATTTTTTAGCCTGAAATTCCTACAAAATATACAATCTCTTTACCAGAACACATGCTGGATCTTCAGACTTAGATTCAGCATAGAGAAGTCTTCCTGCTGGTTTCAGACTGATAAATTAAGTTTATGGTCAAGATTATGGACTAATGGTACTCTGTAGTCAGTGTGTGCCATATGCTAAAGTATGTCTCCAGAGTCATCATTTTAGTTTTCAAATTTTTCAGCATTTCTTAGGGAGACAGTAGAGTCATGAATCTATTGCTTAAAATATCCCTCTCAATCTTACTATGATAAAGAATACCATACTTATGCCATGGAGGAAGGCCACAAAGGCCACCATCATAATGGTCACTGTCATGCAGTTTACAATATTATCACTGCAAATTATAATGGTACCCTTGCTCCAGAACATTTTATTCCATTTGGTGAAATATATCGAAACTATATGAATGGGGTGTGTCATCTTCTAGAGATGTGTAAGTGGAAAGAGGAACTAACAATGTTCATATCTCTGTTTCCCTTTTAACAGCCTATTGTATAGCAACATCATGGCTGTGAAACACCAAAATGTTCCAATAGGTAGGAGTTCTTAAAAGTCTTCAGTTTAAAAATAATGTTTTTTTCTCCTTTGCAACTCTTATATTATATTTTCTGAAAAACTGGATAAAGCCTACAAATGTAATTTTGAGAATGCTTCAAAATTCTGGTAAGAAGTAAAAATAGAATCAGAAACTGGTTTACAGATGATTTCCTTGTGACTTAAGGGTAAAGGTGAATAAAAAACACTATCAAAAGAAACATTTTTTTTTATCACATCAATAGAAGTTTATTAAAAATACCAATTTCATTTATGGGATGTTGCACTGGACTAATATATAGTACAATTTATACTGTATTATAATGACATATACATAAAGATAATTAAACTTTATAAAGTTAAAAAAAACATCACTTGAGAAAGAAAAAATAATTAATCAACAAGTATTTATTTTACACCTACTATATGTCAGGTACTGAGCACTGAAGATACAAAACCAAAAATGTAACACTCTCTCTCCTCAAGGAGATGTATTACAGACATGTAAACGTGTATAACAAAAATGGAAAATAACTTGTTGATAGGGAACATAAGTAGATGAGATCAAGAAAGGTTTATTTAGAAAACTGTGTTTTACCCAAATTGTGAAGGAAAGGAGGAATTATAGGTCTCAGAAGGAAGGAGAAAGCATATCCAGCCAGGTTCAAAAGCCATTGGGAGCATATAGAAGATAATGGAAGAAAGTTCAATTGAACCATAAAATGTAGGAAGAAGAATCATGTATAATAAAACTGGAAAGGTATATTGGCCAAGGTTATGAAGAATATTAAATAATAAATAGAATATTTAATATTTTGTCTAGACGCAACAGAGAGCCACTAGAATTTATTAAGTACAGTAGACAGTCAAACCTGCACTCTGGAAAATCTAATTGGTAGTTGTGGAAGATAGAACTGGAGAAGAGACTTCAGTCAGCTCAGGTGATACATGATGAGGGCCTGAATTAGGGTAGTAGCCATATAAATACAGAGAAGGGGATAAATGTCAAAGATAGTTTTGAGTTGAGATATGACAAGATTTGTCAACTGATGTTTAAAGTGAGTAGCACACTAAGATAACAGTAAAGTTATGAATCTGAATAACTGGAAGGATGTTACTACCGTCGAAAGAAACAAAGATGTTAAGACAGGGTTGTTTTTATGTTTCAATTTTAAGAAAGAATAAAGTTGTAAGAATTATAATCACAAATCAACCTGATTTTGTAAAAGGATCCTAGACTTTCTCAATGTAAAAATGCAATTTATTTAATAAGGAACATTTTAGCAAATTAGCTGATCTTCTTTGCTTTAAGAGCTAGCAACCTCAGAATATATGCAAATAAGCATAGGATCTCTTAATGAGATTAAATTCATGTATGTGAACAAAGTGAAAAGTGTTTCCTCAGATAGTCCCTTTAGACCATCTCATTGTTAACTGGATAACTATAATCACACTGCAATTATGTCTAGTTAATGAATTCATGCTAGTGTATGTGCACTGACCTTAATTGCATTAAAAAGGGGGCACTACATCAAACTGACAGATTATATGACCTGGCTTTCTCTGAAAAGTCTGTTACTGGGAATATGCTTTGAAAATAATGGCTAATATTTAAGGATTTAACAACTGAAAGAATTTCAAGTTGGTTCCTAGCTAAATGGTTGTCTAGTGAAAGGAAAAAAAGACAGGATGAAAGCAATAGGCTTTTTTTTTTTCTTTCTGTTGAGGGCATATCACAATATAACAGAAGTTGCTTAAATTTCTTGACCTTGGGATTTCTCATTTATTGTATGAGATTGGTGAGAGGATACTGATATAGAAATGTTTAGGGATGGCTGTTTGAATATGGTCTCAGTCTCCCTTGTAATGATAACATAAATATGTTGATCAACCAAGCTTTTACTGCATCTTTTCAGTACTTAGAAGGGAAATAAGTTCACTGAAAACTATTTGGTATCACACGATCCCTTTCTCCCTCTTTTCAGATTTTTTAAAAATTAAATAGCATTATTTGAGGGATTTTGTTTGTTTTAGGTCTGCATCTCTTGTTTCATTAATGCAGCTAAGTAGCACATTGGACTTGGAGTTAGAAAGACCTGAGTTCAAATACTGCCTCAGATATTTACTAAATATGTATCTCTGGGAAAGTTACTTAACATGTGTCTGCTTTAGTTTCTTCATCTGTAAAATGAGAATAATAATAGTATTTACCTTATAGAATTTTGAGGATAAAATTAGATGTTTATAATTCATCTGCAAACCTTAAAGTGCCATCAAACTGCTATTACTGGTAGCATAGAAAACTTTAGGTAAAGAAACTGTTTAGCACTTAAGATCAGTTTCCTTGCAACTTTTAATCTTAGAAAGTTTACTGGAGCACTGAGTTATTAAATAACTTGCCTTATATGACACAAATAGTTGTATCAGAGGTGAGGGTTGAATAAAGGTGAGTCTTTGTGACTCTAAGACCATTTCCCTACTGAGCAGTGTTTGTGTGTGTGTGTGTGTGTGTGTGTGTGTGTGTGCGCGCGCATGCATCCTAAAAAAAAATACCGTATGATATCACAAATACTTGGAGACAGGAAGAGTTTTCTCTGATAAGTGAAACTCTAAGTCATTGATGAGTTATTTTTTTATCATCTGCATTGAAAAAATGAGTTTGCACCCAGAAATTCCTTTGGTACACTCAAAGTTATATGCTTTCCAAACATTAAGTCAAGCAAACCTTTAAAACTTTTAGAGGTTTTGCATACTCAAAGATGAGTAGTTTCTGAGTTTGTTGACTAAACATTTATTTCCCTTCAGCATGGGTGATATATCCCTTAATAAGAGCTGACATTTTTTGTTTACTCTGTGATCATCCATATTGCCTACACGGCCCCCCTTTCTGTAGAAAGTGTAAAAGGACTGAAGAAGGACTTATTCTGAAATTAACAAATAATTTAGGAATAGAAGCATGTAAGGATGTTCTAGTCAATGTTTAATATGAAAATTTAACTCTTGGCTGGCTCTCTTGAACCAATATGAGCTGGTTCCTGCATAATCCTGAGTAGAGGGGTTCTGAAGTTGTTTTTTTCTAGGTGGTACTCCTAAAAATCATTTATCTAATAGTATACTCACAAGTTAAAAAGTCCTAATTACCTAAACAAAAGGGAAAAAACCCAGGGCCTTGGAAGAATAAATCATTGTAGGAATTTCAGGGACTGATTTAAATAACTTAGCAAAATAAGTTTAATAAAATCATTAATTTAAGACAAAATGTAGATATGTAATTTAGGATTCAATGACTAGTATGTCAGTGTATGGGACTAAGTAGGATACCTCACAAAGTGAAAATATTCCATTAAAAATTTTACTAAATTAAATTTGCATCTTTTAGAGTCCAAAAAATGAAGTATCTCTAATAAATATATATATATATATATATTCACAATCCATTTTTAAATTTTCCTGGTAAGATTTTTATTACTTTGAATCAGTTTCTGGTTCAACATAAATATTAATCCATCTAATGGAAAAAAAACTCGAAATTACTTTATGTTCTTTCAAATTGAAATATCTTTTACAAGGAAAATAATTGGCATTTCTATAAGTTCAAATAATTTTTAAGTCCTTTCTCTGTGTCTATGTGTTTATGTGTATTTTTACATACACATGTACATGTTAGAGTAACTAAGGATATTGTTAAGATAATTGTATTGATGGGAATTTGTTGATATGACAGGACTTTGTATTATACAGACAAAATTAAAAGGAGTATGAGAAATTCTTTGTTTAATGGAAAAAGTAGCCTGGAGCCTATGACATTATTGGAAATGTATGTGATGAATTCCTTTTACCTAATGATTCCTTACATCTGATCATTTATGATAGAAGGATATAGTTTGTCTAGTAAAACAACAATAAAACAGTCAAGGAAATTATCGACTAAGATTTTCCATGTGTTCTACAAATGGGAAAATCCAAATGGGCAAATTTAATCATCTGTGAATTTGAAAATTGTGCATTTCAATTGAGGAGGGAGAGGAAACAACTGCAAATTTCTATTAATGGCCATGACAATAAGATATTTTAAATTCAGATTATGTAAAAAAAATTTATTGTTATCTGCTCCTTTTAGGAGAGAACATCCTAGAACTTAACATTTTCAGTCTGTTACTTTTGCCCCTACTTTGGAATTAGCAACCTACTATTTCAGATCTAAGCTCATTTAGTTGACTAAGCCTTCTCATCTTTGACTCCTAATTAATCTCAGTATATTTCTTTCTTTTAATCATTTGTTATGTTTAATTGCTTCTGGCAATGCACATTGGACTGATAATAAAATTGCTGTAATGAATGAAGTGGAGAAAGAAAGAGCAACCCACTCCAGTATCTTTGCCAAGAAAATCCTAAATGGAGTCACAAAGAATCAGATACAACTGAAATTACCCAATGACCAAAAGAGCAACTTAACAAATAAAGAGTTGGGTTCCAAATCCATACCCACAATGAACTCCCATCTCTAACAAATTCTGTCTATGCAATTATGTCTATGCAAGTCTATGCAAGCCTTAACATCTAAGTGTACCAAGAAATAAATTGGAGAAAAGTGCCCCCATTAGTAGGGGAAGAGCCTTTTTTAGGGAGTTTTCTAGATTAATCAAATTACCATTCTGGATCCCCTTCCTCCCAATGCTGCAACAAATGAACAGAATAATCTATGCAACCCTTACTATATGCTGGATTACATTTTAGATACAAATCACTGGTTTCAGAATTAGGAAACCTGAGTTTTATCCTTCTGACTATGAATAACTCATTTCAACTAATTTTCTTCAACTTGTAAAGATTCAATTTAGTTGGCCATTAGATCACAGTAAAACAGATTTAGAGCTGAAATGGGTCTTAGAGACCCTTTTGCCAAAAATAAAACTGAATCAAAGAAGGATAAGTGACCTGTGCAATATTGCACAGCTAGTGTTTTAGGCAAAATTCAAATTCAGATCTTCCAGACTCCATGTCCAGTTCCTCTGTCCCTTCTAGATGTAAAATTCCATAAGAATTTTCATTAAATATTAATAGCCTTAATTATCATTTCTCACTCTACCTAACAATTTTTAAGCATCAGATTTGCTGTCATTCGCTTCTGCTATTAGATTTTTCTCAGGTCCCAATTTAAGTCAACTCTATGTAAATAGTATAATGCATGACTTAATGAACTTCATTGAATTAATTTTTCAATAAGGAGAATTAGTGTCACTGTTTACATTACAAAAATAAAATTTCAATGAAAATTATACACAATTTAATTTTGTAGTTGTGGTGTGACTATTTTAGGGAAATATTTGTTAATTTATATTATTTTTAAAAATTTAAAGATTTTATATAAGGTTTTCATGCAGTTCCTAATCTTTGTATCAATGATCTTTTCCCTATATTTTAATATGGGAAGATTATTAGATATAAACAATATAACTCTTTTCTTTCAGAAGTTGTTATTCCTATTTCTATTAAATTGAAGATAGAGAAAAAAGAGAATATTAAATATTATAAATTTAAATATCAGAAAAAATAAAATTTTGCCAAAAGTATGCTAATTATTAACTATGCAGCTTCAATAATTGCCTTATTTGACCTCAGTTTCCTCATTTGTAAAACGATAGAGTTGAAAAAAAATGGCCTCTGGTATCTCTTCAAGCTCAGTATTGCTATGTCACAAATTTGAAAACATTTTCCTCTAATACTATTAAGATAAAGATATAACGTTTTAAAGTACGAAAGAACTAAGGAAATTTGACCCATGTACTAGCAGGTAATGAGTGAATATGAAAGTCAGTGTTTTCATGGAAAAATAACAGCATTCTGATCACACAGAAATAGTTCTTTAAAGGAGAAGGTTTCATGAATAGGATAATCTGACTAGCTACAGTTATAATGGTATGTTAGGCATATGATATGATATTAAAAGAGACCAGATTTTTACTTTAATATAAATTTACAAGGCAAATAGTTGATTCATTGGATAGTTTTAGACTAGCAACAGGAAGACTGCCTCAGACACTTGCTAAATGTGTAACCCTAAGGAGCACTTGTGTGCTCAGAATTTTCCTCAGAACCAGTTTCCTCATCTGTTAAGATGGGGGATAATAGCCCATATTTAATTATTACCATCATCATTATTAATAACTAGCATTTATATAATATCTGTTTGCCAGGCATTGTGCTAAGAAGTTTACAAATATTGTTTTATTTTATCTTCACAACAATAAAGAGAGAGTGATGACATTATTATTCTCATTCACAGTTGTTAAAACTAAATTAAAATTAAATTAAATTAAAGTATCTTGTCCAAGGTCACAAGATTAGAAGGAAACTAGGTTATAGCTCAACTCTTCTTGAATCTTGCATTCTTCCCCCTAAATCACCTAGCTACCTAACAGGATCTAATGGGATAACATATGTGTAAGACTGAAAACCTTGAAGCTCTGCTGCTACTATTTTAGGAAATTTATTTCCTTTCTATTTTATGACATTTTATGATAGAATATATGATAGATTTTATTTATGATAGATATTTTATGATTTTTTATGATTTTATGATAGATTATTTTATGATTTTATGATATTTTATGATAGATATATGACATTTATGATAGAATGCCAGACGATATCAGGAAGATCTGAGTTTAAATCTATGCTCAGAAATTTGTTAGCTCTGTGATCCTGAGCAAGTCAGTTAACTTCTGATTGTCTCAACTTCTTCATCATTTAAATGGGAATGATAATAATAATAGCACCTACCTCCCAGAGTGGTTATAAGGATCACATCAGATAATAATTGTAAAGATTTAGCACAGTGCCTGAAACATACTAAGTAATATATAAAGGTTAACTATTATTATTATTATTATTTATTAAGAAATAATTTTCAAAGGCCTACTTCACTGTTTTATTCCTTTACCTATTCAGAAAAGATTTATTCCATTTTGATGTTTTTTAACTTAAATTTCTCTGTTTTCATCAGGTATAAGTATTTCTTTACTAATATATACTTCTATGTCATCATGCCTTGATAGACTATTTTCATGAGTCAGTGTGATAAAA
Organism: Sarcophilus harrisii; assembly: GCF_902635505.1. Taxonomy (NCBI): domain Eukaryota; kingdom Metazoa; phylum Chordata; class Mammalia; order Dasyuromorphia; family Dasyuridae; genus Sarcophilus; species Sarcophilus harrisii. The sequence continues at coordinate 237,364,314 of NC_045429.1, read as the reverse complement.
ATAATGTATCACTTTTTGAGCAAGTTTTTTGAAATGTATATATTCTGACTTTAATTAAACTGGTTCTTGGGGTAAAATGGATACCTGGTGTGCTGCTGAACTCAAACACAAAGCTGTTTCATTTGATGTCATAGACTTTCAAAAACATGACTAGTTATTAAAAAGGATTTTGAGAAGAAACAATAGTTACATTAGTTTACATCAATCAGTACTATTTTTGTGGTCCTGCTTTTTCTTCAAACAAGTGGTACAAATAGTGTGGGTTTTTTTTTTTCATTATTTTCAACATTGAACTTTCACTCAGTGTTGAAACCTCTACAGTGAAACATTTTACAGAACATTTGCAAAAAGATTTACATATTCACGTAGGCATAAATATAGATGGCACTTAGTGTATCATGGATTCATATTAAAGAATCCCTTGGGCTCTTGGGAAAAAATGTTCACTGTAAAAAAACACAGGGAAGGTAGATTTCCATAAATAAAACTGATAAAACTGTATCAGATTGGTAGATATACCAGACGTAAGAGTGAGACATAAAGACAGATAAAGAAAGTAAGAGAAACAGAAGAGACAGAGATAGAAAGAGCTCAGATCTGTATTTTCTTTGCTGTGATATAGGACCTCCTATCATTTTGCATATTAAAAATCTTCCTCTACTATATAGTTTCAAAGAATCACATGGAGGAATAGAGATTCTAAGTTATTTGCTTATGGTCACCCAAGTACTGTGTCAGAGAAAGAATGTGAACTGTTTTTTTTTTTTTATTCCAATCATATCTATTTAGCTGTTATTATAAAATTATGTCTATAGGAAATTGAATGCTATGAATAGTATACAGTTTAAAATGAATGCCCTTACTTTTTTAGACATTATGATGAAAAAATAAACTTAGATTTTAGTGTATCAAATAATATTTGAGTACCAAAAATGATTTTAAAAATTAAATTATTTAAATTATTCAAATGTAAATATATATAAAATTCATATATAGAAAAATACAAAGACTTTAAAAGTTATGTGTCTAATACAGAGTAATGTAATTATGAAGTTATTGTGATTTTCAATTCACCATAATCCTTGAAAATTTATTTGTAAACTATTAGTTATTTGGGAAATTGATAGGATTAAATGAAGTGTATGTAAAGAGTCAGCAGAAAACAACATATTGTCAATGGGAAAGTATTAAGGAGAACGAATCTAAAAATTGGTATTAAAAAAATGTATGAGAAGGAAAAATGAGGAACCTATCATATAGTGAGAGTAAAGGATAACCAATGTCCTGTCCATCATTCCATTGGGATCCAGGCATAATGTGAAGAGAATGAAAGAAAAACTCTCAGGACATTGGTTATATTTCCTATGGTGAATGTAGAAAAAGATATGAATAAATCATAAAATTTTGGTAGATATTGAAGAAACTCTATCTTCTTTAGTAGAAGGAAAAATTAAGAGCAGCACTCAGAATATTATAGTACTGAAGTATTTATGTTAAAGGTGATAAAAAGTTTGTGAAATGTAATAAGTATTATAATTTGAGAGTTTATTTTAATTTTTTAATTTTGTCTTTCAATTTTTAAATTTTTAAAAAGCACATGTGTATACATATATACATATATAAAATATATATATATATTAGTCAAATTTTAATCTTCTAAAATATTAAGAGCAAACACTAGGGAATATTTGCTATACTAAAATAATTTTATTTCTATTTCTATTTATTGGTGTTCTTGCCCTTTTTATTTCACTAATTCAGTGTCAAATGATTAATATTTCACTTTTTCTCGAAAAATAAGACCTTTTTCAAAATATGTGACAAAATATACTTTCCTTTTCACATACAAATTTAGACATAATTCTGTACTTTTTCATCATTCTATATGAAAAGCAGTATCATGAACACAAAATAAATTATTATTACTGTATTTGATAATATTTCAATAGATTAATCAACTGAATTAAGGAAATAAAATCAGATAAACCTATATATATATATATGATTTTATCTGTTTTATTTGATATTATATATATATATGTATATATATATATAATCCATAATTTATACCAACATACTTTAGAAAAGTAAGCAACACAACCTAACAACAAAAAACTTGTAATATTTTGAATCTAATGAAATATGATGATAAATTATTGGACATATTAAATTAGTATGTAGCTAGGAAAATAACTTAATTAATTATACCAGTTAAAATTCTGATACTGTATGTCTTTGCAGTATTGCTCCCATGGTGCTTCTATCACCACTCAATGATGTCAAGTTAATCAAAGTATAGCCTTTAATGACCAAATAGGAAGGAACTTTTCAACTGAAACTACTACTGTCAAGAAACTCATTTTTATATATTCACAAATGCTCTTAGATAGGATTAATGAAGCTATAGAAAATTGAAAGATTAATTGAGATATACAAAATTAGCAAAAAAAAATGGAGGGAAGTAAGGGAAAATTACTAAAGATCAGCAGGTGAAAGAGTGAGTCTATTAGAATGGTTTGAGAAAAAGATAAAATATTTCCAAAAGTGAGGCCAGTCAATCATAGTAAGAACATTGTTTTAAAGAAACTAAAATTTTTCTTTCTTTCTTTCTTTATTTTTTAATAGCCTTTTATTTACAGGATATATGAATGGGTAACTTTACAGCATTAACATTTGCCAAACCTCTTGTTCCAATTTTTCACCTCTTACCCCCCCACCCCCTCCCCTAGATGGCAGGATGACCAGTAGATGTTAAATATATTAAAATATAAATTAGATACACAATAAGTATACATGACCAAAACGTTATTTTGCTGTACAAAAAGAATCAGACTCTGAAATATTGTACAATTAGCTTGTGAAGGAAATCAAAAATGCAGGTGTGCATAAATATAGGGATTGGGAATTCAATGTAATGGTTTTTAGTCATCTCCCAGAGTTCTTTTTCTGGGTATAGCTAGTTCAGTTCATTACTGCTCCATTAGAAATGATTTGGTTGATCTCGTTGCTGAGGATGGCCTGATCCATCAGAACTGGTCATCATCTAGTATTGTTGTTGAAGTATATAATGATCTCCTGGTCCTGCTCATTTCACTCAGCATCAGTTCGTGTAAGTCTCTCCAGGCCTTTCTGAAATTATCCTGTTGGTCATTTCTTACAGAACAGTAATATTCCATAATATTCATATACCATAATTTATTCAGCCATTCTCCAACTGATGGACATCCATTCAGTTTCCAGTTTTTAGCCACTACAAAAAGGGCTGCCACAAACATTCTTGCAGATACAGGTCCCTTTCCCTTCTTTATAATCTCTTTGGGATATAATCCCAGTAGTAACACTGCTGGATCAAAGGGTAGAAACTAAAATTTTTCATGGGAAAAACCATTTCTATGATTCTTCAGAACAGCCATATATAATTTGAGGAGACTTTTTCAAAAATGTCACACCTATATTACAACCACAATATAGTAGATCAAATATCTAATAGGCCTAGAATTCTGATTTCAGAAAAATCAAGACTAGATTCATATATCGATCCAAAATTTTCCAAACCCTATTCTTTTTGTAAGAACATATAAGTACTTATAATGTTGTATCAGTATAGCTACTTGTCTTGATTTCTGAATCTTAATTCTGATTTTGAAATACATCATCTTTGTAAATTTTTCTCTTCATTGCTACCTAATTTTCTATTTGTTCAGTGATGCTAACAATGGAATTCTTTAAAATGACTGTAAATATGGAAAGTAGTGGGATTATTGACAGTTTAATCTTTCATTTGAAAGACATTTATATCTTGAAAATTATACAAAATAATAATTAATGATAATTAAGGTTTATGAAGTACTTTGCATGTTATCTTATTTGATCGTCATAATACCCCTGTGTAGTAGATAAGATGAAGTAAACATAATCTTCCAAAAAATTCACAATTAAAAGCTATTTCAGATTGTATAATTGAATTATTTCATCCAAACTGTTTGAGGTCTAACTGACTTGAGGCCTGTAGCCTACAATTACAGAAGGGTTTGTCTGTGGAAGGGGATAAGCCCACAAAATCACATCCAAGTAAACTTCCACACATGTAATTAGGAGCTATGACTTAACCAGTTCTAAAAATTCCATAAGTATCAAAAAGTATCAAGTTCAAAAGGCACTGTTTCCCATTTAGGAAAAAGAGTTTATGGGCAATCTGTGCATTTTTTATTTGTGCATACATTCTATGATGTTCACCTTTTCTCTCTCTGCCCTCGCTCATCATTGAGATCTTCAGAGTATCTATAAAGGCACACTTCATATCCTTCATTGTCAATGCTCATAAAATTCCAGGAAATTTAATTTGTTCTAAATGTTTTATATATTATGTTAACTATATTCAATATATTATAGCATATTATAAAATTTATTCATCTTTCACCACATCTTGTCATCATTTGATTAAGTTTGGATCATTGCTTTAACTACTTATCAGTATTGTGAGATGAATAGAGAGAATTCAGTATTGTGAGATGGATAGAGAGAATCCCTTTAATTTACCAAACTGGGATACTGGGCTAAAAATCCAGAATTGGTTAAGATTCCTATTTAATACCTACTAAATTTATGTTCTTTTTGAAAACGAATTCTTAATAAAGCTAAAAGAGACACCAAATTCTTAAGCTGTACATTAATAATTCTTGGGTTTCAAAATCCACTTCCATAAAAGGGTGATGTGTATAACAAAGATCTTTGGGCTATTGCTATTTTATCATGGGTTGGAAATCTTTGAAATGATATAAAGGGAAAAAAAGACACTATAAAGATAGTTCTGATATTCTCCATCATCTTACACTGATAGTGCTAATATTAAATCCTTTATCCATATGGTAAAGGAAAGTCTGCACATGTAGCATCATAAGTAAAGGCACTTAACTTTTGCTGATATGACCAGAAGAGATACTGAGGTATAATCTAGAACCAGCTTCAAAGTCAGGAGAGAACTGAGTTCAAATCCCAACTCTGACATATGTGACCCTGAGCAAGTCACTTGACTTCTCAATGTTTTGGAAAGCTCTATAAGACTTTAAATTGCAGAGAAGCTGATTGTTTGCATTGGTAGCAAAGTTCCCTTGCCTGAGAATGTTGTATAACAGTAGAACCATAATTCTGAAACTTAAATGAATCAGAAAATCTGAGATTTAGAATACAAAAGGATCTTATGTTATATATTCATGAGTCACTTTATAAATAAGGAAACAGGTCCAGGAAGGTTAAATATTAGTATATAAGCCCTTCCTATTATACTACAAGCTCTTTCAATGTAGAGACTATCTTGTGTATTTCCACTTCTAATACTCAATATAGTACTTGTCACATGGTACATGTTTAATAAATGCTTTTTCTTCATTTAAGTAACTCATTCAAAGTCATGTAGGTAGTAAGGGCTAGATAGAGGATTCAAAAAAGTCAAATTAAGAAAAGACTAGATAGCCACATGTTAGGTATGTTATAATAGAAATTCCATTAATGATTGGATTGGATAAGATGGCCTGACTAGGTCTTTTCCCGTTCTTAGATTTTTCATTTCTGTGAAATTTGGTCATCTTTCAATTGCATAGACTATAATAAACTTAATCTGATAGAGCTTAATCTGAGGTCATAATAGTTGGCATTTATAGAATTCTTAGATGATTAAAACACAATTTATATACATTATCTCACTTAAGACTCACAACCACCTTGTGAGGGAGTTACTACAGTCATTACCTCTCTTTTATGCAAGGGGAAGCTGAGTATCAGAGAGGTCAAATGGTTTGCCCATGGTCACACAGATGATCAATGTTAAAGGTGGGTTTTGAACCTAGAACTTCCTACCTCTAAAGTCAGACTTTTTTTTTTCCTAGAGTATTAGCTGTTATGTGATTAACTTAGCAGTCATTTGAGCCAAATATGATTTTTAAAATATGATTTTAAAAAGCTTCTTTGGTATTCTGAAGTGTCTGGATGTCAAAAAAAGGTTTCTTATCTAGCTAGTTACATCAAGAAGTATTTTTAAAGTTCCTACTGTATGCTAGGTACTATTGAGGATTCAAAAGAGATATAAAAGACAGTAACTGACAGAAATAAAGCAGTCCTCAAAATTGACATAAATTGAATTGTAAAAATATACATAGATTGAACAAATGAGTTCTGTGTGAGTTTTTAGAAGAGTGGAATGAATATACAATCATGATTTTTCAAGACTGCATCTTCCTTTGTTAAAAAAAAAAATGGAAGGGGAACACAACCCTATAATTATTATACTTATTGATGATTATAATGATTTTAAAAAGTAGCTGTTGTCTTCAATGGAGTAATCTTTCCCCAAACTTCAATGACTATTGCTACTTTAGAAAGGAAAGAAAAGGTTAAAAAGGAATGAATTTAATTATGTTGTAATTTAAAGAAAGAAAGGCAAATCATTTAAACCACATATTTTAATTAAATTTTTCACATATCTGATTTGAAAATAACAATCAGGCCTATAAGAATGAAATGACATTTTTTTCATTAATGATTCTAATATCAGCAATTGCATAAGCTGGTACATATTTATGCACATATATGCACACAAATAAACATTACTAGAAAATGACCAAGAGTCACAATTCACTACTGTAAGAATTAATTATTTAATAAAATGTCTCTCAGAACAGTAAATGCTCTTTTCTTGATACAGTTCCTGGAGATAAATGAAATGTTTTAGTGTATATGTTCATGCATCTATGCATGTGCATATTTGTATGATGTGTTATCCAAATTTGCTCTTTTTTCTATAGATGTCCTGATACCAGATTAATAGAATAACAAATTTTAAATTAACCTGTTTTCAGATAATTGTTTTTAATGAGCATTTAGAGTATATCCATTCAAACAAAACTTAGGGTATTTCTCTCAAGTTACTAACATGTGTGTCCAGTCCTGTGTGATTCAGATTTCATTCATTTCTAGATTGACATAGTACTGTAAGCTTTCTATATTTTATTTAATTGGAAAATTATTAACATAGAAATATTAATCCATTCAATTCTTAAAAGGTGTTCCTCATCTTTTAATGGGCTTCCATTGTGTGTTTTTACAGCAAGCTTAGTAGTGGAGGAGCGAACAAGACAGATGAAAATGAAAGTACATCGCTATAAGCAGACAACAGGGTCTGGTTCTAGCCAAGAACTTGATCGCGAGCAATATTCCAAGGTAAAATAGCAATAATAAAACCATAATTTTCCCACATAGAAATGCAATATTCATAGTGGGATATATATCTGGTTGCCAGTTTTTTAAGTAATTATAATTTTTATAAGTTATCTTTTTTATATCAAATTGCTACAAATCTTTGACAGTCATTGTTTCCTTATGTTTCAATAAAACAGAAATGCTTTTGTACAAAGCAAAGCTAGACATTAATAACTGGAATCCAAAATTGTGTGGTATTTGAAAAAGAAACATTTAACTACTTCAAGAATACTTTAAACAAATTTGTGCAATAAGTCACAATTGGGAAAATAGTTTACTAGCTTTTTATATAAAAATAATAAACAACCAAATCATAAGGTATAAACAGAAATTTTGAAAAATAGAATTTATATACATGTACATGTGTATTATATATATATATATATAATGATGTTTATTAATAAATGACAAAATATTACTCTTTATAGATTATATTTATTATTGATTTTACTTATATATAGTTATATTACATATATATATATATATATATATATATATATATATATATATATAGGTAATATAGCTGTTGCCAAAATAGTAATACTATTTTGAACTTTAAAGAAGTCATGCAGTTTCTAAATTACAATAATTTAGCTCTAGCAAATAGCATTTGCATTTTAATAGTGGTTTAAAGAAAGCCCCCAAAAGCTTAATTATAAGTAATTGCTAATTGTTTTTATTAAAAACATGTTTATTCTAGAATTGTTTTCAAATTCATTTCAATGATCCATAGAAAATGCAGTCATGGTTATAGAGATATTTGGGGGGCATTTCATTATCCAAAGACCAGAGAAACAGGAGACCATGAGAAATGCAAGATTCATATGTTCATCTCCCTTCATTATTTCTTTTATATACTATAAACCAGAACTGAAATATGGCTTTATTTAGCATACATTTTCAGTCATGTACTCATTTATTTAATCTGCTACAGAGAAAACAAGAGTATCTGGGAATTGTATTTGATTGAATGCCCCTTGGGAGGCCAAGCTACTTGTCCTATTAAATAGACTAAACAATTACCTAAAATTACATCCACACCACTTTCAACCTAGAGTATGTTCAACAAGGGATGCTATCATAAGCAAGTGGCAGTTTTCCTGTGAAGTGCTGCCCAACTTCCTAAGAATCTGAACAACCTTTTAGTAAAGATTTCATTTCAGACAAAGGCAGGCCATTCAATAAGCAACATGCTTTAAACTACTAACCTTCTACATGTTCTTCCTAATTCCTCTTCTGATGACTCCTTCAAGTCACTGTCTCCTCCTTTCTCCTTTTAACTTCTTTTTTCAAATGACACCTTAATTTCCCCAGTCTCACTCCTAATACATCCATGTAGAAAGCAGAAGGAAAGGGTAAGTTGAGCTCTCTCATTTTTTAGGATCAGATTCAAACCTCAAAGATGATATGATCAAAGGAATATAGCAGAAAGTAACTTTAAGGAGGAATCTTGCTCTTTTTATGCTACTGTTTCATACTAGTATTACCAATGAGAAAAGGGATAAAGGAACTAAGGGATCAAGCCAAGAGATATGATTTGGACAATGCTTTACAACTTTTCCTGAGTTGTCTTTTCCAACAAATAAATAATCATAAGCATAGTGAATGATATTTTGAAACCCTAGAATATTATACCTACTGCTTTTCAAATGTAAATAAAAAGCCAAGTGAAAAAAGCAAATAAATAACTTGGTGGTGGGGGGGAATATTTGAACTATCTGGACTATTTCCATTAGAACAAAATATGACTGAATTTCAAAATCCAGTGATATCAAAATGCCACATAGAATTGTAAGATCAGTTAGGCCCATATTGAAAAGATAAGAAATCCAAGGTAAAGAAATGAGATGATTGAGCAACTATCACTTAGATAGTTGGTCAAAGAGATGGGAGTAGATATCATATATTTTGAATAATGGACCGGTTCTCTTTTCACTCTCCAGCATTAATGTATTATTATAGCTATAAGAGTACTAGGTCTGGAGTCAGCAAGACTGATTTCAGATCCAGCCTGACTCTTAGTAAGTCTTTTAACTTCAACCAGTATGTTTCCTCAGGTAAATGGGACAAATAATAGCACCTATTTCCCAAGGTTGTTGTGAGGCTGAAATGAAATAATATTTGTACTTAGCACAATGCATAGCACATAAGTACTTAACAAATGTCTTTTTTTTCTATATCCATAAATGTACTCTAAATCAAATATTCTGACATGCCTGAAAATTAGCATTATCTTATTTCAAGTGTACTGATTAAGAACTTCCTAAATGATTGAAAATATTTTTTTTTCAAATCATAAGGCCCCTAATTATATTTATGGCACTCTTGCAAAGCATCTTATGATTTCAAATATGATAGTATTTGAATGGAAACAGTTATGTGATCTAGATTTGCCATTTGAATTTCCCCAGCCTTACTTTTCTCTTTCAACTACATGTGAAGCATATCATGTTCCCTTGCAGCTCTAACAATATGTGAATTCATGACTTGTTATTTTAAAATAATAAAAAATAAAAATAAATAAATAATAAAATAAAAAAACTACTTTAAAAAATTTAATGTAATTAAATGCTTATGCTTAGTTTCCTTACTATAAGAGAATATGAAGAATGGAAGGCATTCAAGAGGCATTTAGTCCATTCCTTGCCTAGTGCATGAATCCCTTCTGCAATATTTCTTAGGGCTTTTTAGACAGCTTCCACTTAAAGTTATCTGTAGTAGTGAAGAATTTACTCTTTCCTGAGGCAGCTCTTTTTTTGATAAATCATTAGAAAGTTCTTTTTATATTGTTTTGAAATCTATTTTCTTATAACTTCTACCCATTTGGTTATAGTTTTATATCCTGGCAAAAAAGAAATTGGTCTTCTTAACTAAATTTTGTCTATATAAGAACCATTCAAGCATTTGAGAATATCTATTATGATTCTGCCAAAGACTTCTCTGTTTGGGCTGAAAATCATCAGGTTTTTAATTAATTCTGATGTGCCCTGCTACATGATATTTCAACATTCTAGATCTATTTTAGCTTGTCAATGTGCTCTTTAAATGTGACCTAAGAAAATTAGCATAACCCTCTAACAGAATGTAAGCTCTATGAAGGCAGAAACTGTTAAATGTTTGGTTTTGTATCTCTAATTCTCCAAGAGAATTAGGACTTAGCACACAGCTTAATGCTTACAACATAGTTTTTGAATCAAATTTGTTCCAACCAAAGTAGAGTGAATGAAGATTATCATTTCCTTGTTTTGGACATTCTGCCTAATATTAATGGTTCAGAGATCACATAACTTTCTTTTTTCCATGTTAATCAGTACAATTTATAGTAAATATACATTTGTAGGTTATCTTTTTACAAAGTTATACCTTTTCCTTACTGTACTTTTTATGAATTTTTCAAAACTGATTATATAACTTTTCCCTTATTCATGTTAAATTCCATATTATTGGCTTCAGACTTCATTGTCCAAGCCTCATCAAGATTTTTTTTTAATTCAAATACTGTCACTCAACATTAGTTGTCACTCTTAGGTTTTTGTAATTTATGAGTAAGTTATTATTCCTATTTTTAACCATTAGTCACTCTGAATAGAATCTGATTAAGGACAGAGACCTAAGATAATCTACTAGAAATCCTATCCAAGTTTATAGGAATTAGATTAATCAACACTTTTTCAGCTAGTTAATTAGTCAGTCAATTTAAAGTTTGGCTGAGCGATTGTGTAGTCTACATTATCCATCTTGTCTGTGAAAATATCAAATAGGAATATCATTTTCTTGCCATTTTTCAATTCTATCATTACTTACTTTTATACTTCAATGGATTAATCTCCAACAGGGAACACTCTCCTATGATATCAAATATGTGCTATTCATATTGCCTTTCCCTATGTGATTTTTGTGCATGCCCTTCCATAATTTTACCATAGAGGATCTAGCCAACATGAGTTGATTATTTTTCATTATTTTAAAAAATTAATATGAGTAAATTCATTTTAAGAAACTGCTCATGTATACCCATGTAATAATTTTGTATGTTCATTATTCCTCTCTCCTGCTATATGACCAGCTCACATATATTTCTGCTCATTCGTATTTTTAAAAAGTTAATTTACCCCCTTGTTGAATGTGAGAATATCAGTCTACTTTTGTCCAATATGCATTCTTTTTATTTTCCTGAAATTTAACTGCATCTTTTTTTAAATCTTCTGATTTCATTTATAGTAAGGATAGCAATGAAGGTATAGTGGTAGTCTTCTGGTAGAATACCAGCTCACTTGTCAAATAAAAAGTACATTTTTAGTGAAAAGTGAAATTCCCATTTATTGATAGTGCAATGACTTTTGCCATTCTTAATGACAAAATTAAGAATGCTCTCCCACTCAATAATTATTCATTATAGAAAAAAAAAGGGAGCTACCTCTGTCTGGGTCCAATTTTGTATTTTTCTTTGTTTCATGTGTTGCCATCACCAAAGAATTTTTCTCTTTGTAGCCAACATGTTAATGAGGAGCTTCTCCATGTTTAGTTTAGGCTGACACAGTCTGTCACTGGAATCATACTAAAAGCACTACTAGATTATCAAAGCCTGTTTTGCTTGCATTCTACTGATAAAGCCTTCAAGAGATAATAATCAACCTAGCAGCACAAGGCATTGGACTAGGACTAGGACTTTTGTAGAAAACCCTTCTCATAACTCTTTCAAAAAGATGAGATCAGTCCAGCATGATTTACTCATGAGGAGCCCATTCTGACCTGTAGTGTTTTTGTTAGATAATGAAAATAAAGTTATATAGAAATTCTTATACATAATGATGATTGTTATATCTGAATATTTAGGGAACAAGATTATTTTGGTAATTTTATTATTTTACTGGTGATATAAAAAGTTTTGGTTTAACTTTCATAATTATATTTCATTACACATATCACAAGACAGAAGTTTCAATTCAAAATCTCCATTATCCATACTTTTAAGATTCATTGTATTATGTAGATGATCACCAAGGGTCCATCTATCCTAAGAATTTTTAATCACATAAATTCAATAACAAGTTTGGTTTCTCCCACATTTCTAAGAAATATTTTATTTTGGTTTTAATGATCATCTAAAAGTTGAGGAAATGTTTTATTATATCAATTATTAGCTTTTGGTTTATTTAAAATAAGTCTAGTCACTTCTCAGTAAGACGGTTAAGTAAAGTGGATAGAATGTCAGCTTTCAAGGCAAGAAAAATATTAGCTCAAGACTTACCTCTGAAACATACTTGGCTATATGAGTCTGAAAGCAAGTCACAGAGAGAGTCATCTTTCTCTGTCTTCTAGGTAACTCTCTATGACTCTAAATTGCAGAGAAGGAGCTAATTTATCTTGGTAAATTTAGGTCCCTTTACTAGGATATCTCAAATCAGAGAAATTACAGATTCAATGCTTATCCTATCTAATATGAAAGATTTACAATTGCAAAGAACTTTAAAAGCCACCAATTCCAATTCCCCTCCTTTAACAGGTAAAAAGAAAAAATACATTGAGAAACAAAGAGAGAAAGTGATTTGTCTAAGATTCCATCATTAACAAGTATCTGAAGCAGGCTTCAAATTCAAGTTTTTGTGGATCTAAAGTCCATGTTTTATTAAGTTACCTCTCTATCTCTATTACTAGAACCACACATAAGAAGCAACAGAATAATTAATGTTATATATATTGAATTCGTCCATCATCTTTTCCTTTAGCATCTTAATACCCTAATTAATATTTCTGATGCAGCAATGGTGCCTTTTTCTAAGAGAGAACCAGAACTTAAATGAATTTTCATTCACAAAATAATAATAAGCTAAAGGATATATCTTTTAATGGCTATTGAATACAGCATATTTTTTCCTTTGGGTTATTTGACAAAGTAAGGAAGATTTACTGCTCTTTTAAATAGTATTAAGTTGATCTTTTATTGTTAAGATATGAGAGATAAGAAAAAATAGTTGTGGATTTCTCTTAACTACTTGTGCAACTGTTTTATCTTTGAAGTTTGAATATCTTCTAGTCTTTACAACTCTTGTTCTCATTCTTTTATTGATTTTATCTCTCTGTCTCTCTCTCTCTCTCTCTGTATATATATATATATCAGTAACTGGGATCAATTAACCATAGTGCCTAAAGGCTGTGGTGAAACTAAATATTGTTCTTTGCAATTTTTACTTCAGATAGCTCATTTTAAAGACTATATCTTTTTCCTTTATCTAGAAAAAGACAGTAAAGCTAATTTTCACTATGCTTATATGTGTGTGTGTACATAAATTATTATGTATTGTAATAATACATATTATGTATTAATATGTATGTATTACATACATAAATTATTCACAATTATTTTTGATGGGAAATCTGATATTATCATGAGAAAAATGCTAGATAGAAAAATCAGGTTTGGATCTCTTTCTGCCTCTTAGAAATTGTCTGATTTTGGGAATATTACATTATCTAGAGGATCTAATTTCTTTCACCTACAAAAAGAGAGGGTTGGATTGGTTGATGTGGTTAAGTCTTTCTCATTATGAAAACTTATGCATTTAGATAAATTAGAATTTAAACATATCTGATATGCTGTGAAATCTTGGGCCTCTGAAATAAGCAATATATAATTATCTTAAAAGAAAAATATGTGGTTCTAAAATTTTATGGAATTCTTTATGGTTAGAAAAAAGGTAAATATGAGAAAAATGTGCACTGGTGATTGATGAAAATTCATGTATTTCATGTAATGAACATACATAACAGAAGTTAATAAAACTTAAATGGAACCAACCATAAGGCATTTTACATTAGAATTTCTTTGTTCCTTTTTCCTTCAAATTTGCAATGAAGAAAAGATATGTATCTAATAAACGATTGAAGTACTGCTGTTCAATTGTTTTGTTTTAACCAGACCTTTGAGTTAGTCAGCATAGAGTAGGAAAACTCCCACTACAGATACATATTAGCAATTCTGTGACTAAGAAAACAGTCCAGTAGTACTAATATGTTAAGTGACTTCCCCATGATCAGTTAGCTGGTATATGTGTGAGGCAGGATTTAAACTAGCCTTCTAACTCTATAACCAGTCTTCTAGACATGATAAGGTTTATTAATCTTCCAAAATTATATCATTACAACAATAAAAATGAGTCAGATGTTACTTAATATTCATTTTTCAGAATATCATAAGCTTATCTGGGAATATTGGGGGGCTTGGGGATTTTTTATAGTATTATATTTTTTATTCAAGGACTTTTTCTCATTTACTACCACATATCTCATTGTACTGCTTTTTAAATCTCAAAAGTCATATAGATTAGTACTAGAGTTATCAAAACTGGGAAGGTTTTTTTGACTGAGACATTGCCAGAAGCCAGTGTCAGAGCATCTACTACATATAGATGTTTTAGGATTCAAGTTGCCTGAAAGAACTGCAAGAAATATATACGTATTTATATTTATTGGTAAGTAAGCACATTGCTGCATAACTGGCTAGCACTAAAATCTGAACTTTTGAAAATACATCCAACTCACAACAGACCAAAAAGAAAATGACTTTTTAAAGAATTATTTGACCTTTTAATTTTTAGGAGAGAAAATGTTATTTTATATTGTATTTGCTTGCTTTGTGTGTGTTTATTTTCTAAGATGTTAAGGAGACACATACAAAACACAGAGTTTAAAAGATAATAGCTAATTTGAAAATATAAAAGAAAATTATTATAGGGTAGTTTCCCTTTTCAGGGATTTATTTGGCTTTCCTTAAGTTCAAGTAAATTCCTTCCATGCTTATAAAGATGTATCTTTATAGCTTCCTTCTAGCATGAGAGCCTACACAATAGGTATCATCCTGATTCTCCAATAGCAAAGAATAAATTTTGATTTTGTTGTGGGCAATAATCTCTAAAAGCAACTAGGATGGGGGGAGAAATAGGTATAGCAATGAACTTGGGGTCAGGAAACCTGAGTTCAAATATGACCTCAGATATTTACTACTTTGTGTCATATTATTAATAGGATAGTAGCAAGTAATATGCTTTCAAAACATAAAACTGATAGTCTACACCCACAATGTCTGTTCTTTACATTGGGAATCATAAAATTTTCCACCTTCTGATACAAAATATGTTTTTATAAACAATTCATCTCCTTCAGGCATGTTAGATGACATTTGGACTGCTATCTCTCTTACATTAACTCCTGGATACATATTCTTTCTTTCTATGCATATAGTTAAAAAGCAATCTAAACAATTATGCTAACTGGAAAAAGTAGACTTAAAATGTTCAACAGATATCTGACATAAAAGTGCACATTTTACTTGAATTATTTTATTATGCATATTTAACTACAGGCTCAAAGATCTATGGTTTAATTGTATTACAATAGCAAAAGTTATTTACAAGATTTTTCAAGATTTCTAAAGCATTAAGTTAATTAATATGCCTTTGAAATGGAATTAATCATTCTGGTAACCACATGGATGATAAATTTTAAAATCACACTTTTGGACCATCCTGTATATGTCTTTCAAACACAATCAATTTTACATCCTTTTGATATTTTTTAACCAGACTTGTGATATCATCAGTATTAGGAGATTCTGATGAGAAGCTCCCTCTACCCATGCCAGAAGATATTTATTCTACAGCCTTAAAAAAGTTACTTCGGGTATTTAAAAGTTTGGTGACTTAGTGTCAAACAACTGGTATGTGATGGGAAGCACTTGAAACTCAGCTCTCATTGATTCTGAGTTTAGCTCTCTTTCCATTACCCCATGCTGCCTTTCTCCTAAAGCCAAGAATTTTATACTTAAAGATAAAAATAAGTAAATTTCTAAAAGATAAAGCTAGTTACTCAAATATATGAGGGCATTAAAGTTGGTAGGGTTTATGTAAATGAACAAATGATAACCTAAAATAAGGTTCCAAAATTAAGAATCAGATATAAATAGTATTACCTGATAAAGAAAGTAAAAAAGGAGAAGACATGTTTAGGGGCTGCAAATTTATTTTCTGCTCAAATCTTAATATGTCAATATATGTAAAATACATTTAAATATTAAAAGTGTGCTTGTAGTCATATACTGTATAGAATATATACCAGATTCTGTTTTCCTGACTTATAAGACTTAGGGTCAGACCTAAAATGTAAATTTGATTAAAATGTAGCTATGACAAGTGCTTCAATATCTTTTCCAATAAAACTCCCAAAGTCAGACACAACTGAAAAAATGGCTAAATAACAACAAATCAGATTGTTTTAAGTCAAAACTTTTTAGACTTCCCTTCATTTTAGCCCAAACTTCAGTTTTAATATCTTAATTTTTTATTGTAAAAGGGAATATTTTTAAGAGAATAGAAAGAAGAGAGGTTGATATTTGTAGGAAATGTTTGGTAGTAGAAAATCTGTTTAAGAAATGCTGGGTAGTAGAAAGTCAAGCTGAAAAATAAGTTAAAAGATTATGAATTTCCTTAGTGTGGATGATGTTCTTGCTAATACACATCATTCTCATGTGTAATGTCTCTATTAGTATAGATTATTATTATTTTGTTCCATGTTTAAAATGTTTCCATGACTGAAAAGTGATGACCTTCTTCTGAGGACCTCTCTGAACATCAGAAGGCAACCTTTGATACAAGATCAAAAAGCTTTCACATTCTATCTAGGTCAGGTGACAGATTTTGTCTTAATGAATTTGGAGAGACTTCTTACCAGTTAGTGGGCCACCCAGAGTTGAGACTTTTCCTTTTATTTTTGGACACAGCAACTTCCATTCCAGTCTATCATAATGTAGACATACCACAATCTGCATCTTTGGAGTAACTACTCCATTTAGTGCAATGAAAAGAGTGAATTTGAAGTAAAAATTCATGAATTTACCTTGTGGCTCTGCCTTCATAATTTCATAAAATATCTTCATAACTATGTCAGTGTAATTGGTTTGTAATCATAGACCCCTAGTTTTGATGATTTGTAAGCTCCTGGAAACAAAAATAGTCATCATATAGCAATTGAAACATTGAAGAATAATTAAGAGTCAAGGCCAAAGAATCAGGGAAAAATAGGCAGTGAGAAAAAGTAATATGAGGGTAAGGTTAGAAGATGCCTTAGGACTGAGCATTAAAAAACATCTGAAAGGTCTTTAAAATATTGTCAACATTGGCAGTTTTAGATGAGGAAAACCATTTTACAGTGTTAATATATAAAGGTTCTTTTGAGGGGAAGGGGTGTTAGGGTGGGTAGGCCAAGGGTAAAGGATCTATAATTTCTTCAATAAGGGAAACTTGCTCTACTAATGCATATCAGAGTCAGGTAAGTAATTTATGGGCTTAAAGACTTGTCTGGCATTATTGAGAAATAGGTAATGTCTATAGTCATTTAACTAATAGGTGCCAAAGACAGAGTATGAGTTCAGTTCTTCTGATTATAAGACTGGACCTCTCTATTTCCTACATGCACTTCCTTTCAGCATGTTTATGAATTTTTAAATTCTGATATTGTGAATTTCTACCTAAGCAGCATATTTCTGAATGTCTACATTTTAATTTAGTTTTCATAAGTCCTTATTTTATATTTACTTGTAAATAGTTCTAAGATTCTTATGAAACAGTCTCTTATAATACATTTAATATTATTATCATTTGGAGATTACTATTCTCCAGTGCTTGTTGACCTAGCTCTAGATTTTTTCAAGAAATGTGTCTTTCTAGAAGTACCTATGCATATATTGAGGTTTGGCTATCTCATCACCTTGGTTGCTTGTATCTACCCTGAGATGGGATAAAAGTGCTCACACTTTCTTGTTTTTAATCTTTAGTATAACATACATAAAGATCAATACAGAAGCTGTGATAACGTCTCTGCCAAATCATCAGATAGTGATGTCAGTGATGTGTCAGCCATTTCCCGAACCAGCAGTGCCTCACGCCTCAGCAGCACAAGCTTTATGTCAGAACAATCTGAGCGCCCCAGGGGTAGAATCAGGTGAGTTAACAATCTATGCTCTTTGTATGTCCTGCATCTTCCTTTTTTTTTTTTTTTTTTTTTTTAGTCAAAAAGAAAGAAAAAAAAAGAAAAAGATCTAGCAAGTTTTAAATAGCTGTTTAGGAAATAGTTTGAATAAGTTTTCTTCACTGTCTTTACAGATAGTTGCTCAATGATGTCACCTGGAACCCTGAGCTCTTAGAAATGGGAGCATGGCTAGACAGCAAAATAATGTCATTTCAGTTCAAGTAATGAGATTAATATCAGTTGACCATTGACTGTTGTTATACAGGTTGAATGGTACTCTATTTTATAGTAACTGATGAATTTGATTAAATTTGCCCATTTTAAATCATCTCAAAGGGGGCAGAATGTATTAATAGAGAGAAGGTACAGTCTTGGAGTTGAGGATTTAAATTCATGCTCTAATTACTATTACTGTCACCAAAACCCCATAGTCAAAAAGCAGGAGAGATGAATGAGAAATTTAGGACATAACACACTAGTGATATTTCTTCAATGTAGTAAATGTTACATCATTAGAGAAACAGTCTTATGTATCAAGCAACTTCATTTTATGGATTTGTCAGTGGATAGCATATTGAAAAACCTACCCCCTCTCTTTATCATTATTGCTTAATTTCTCTTTGTTTGCAATAGGGAGGAAGAAAGGGCTTTTCAAGCTTAAGCACTAAGACAAAACACTTATAAGATTAATCTTGTATGATAATAGCCCAGTCATTCATTATCTGCAATTATCTAATATGTACTTAATGTGTTCAATTCATTGTGCTAGACTCTAAACATAATAACCAATAAGATATTCTCTCTGAAGATAATGTGTAATAGCAATTTTTATAAGATAACAAAATAATAAACATTCAAACTAGTTCAATCCAAATTAGTCCAGCAAGATTTTATTAATCATTTTCTGTGAATTAGATTCTTATGATATAACCTCTGAAAATAATAAGAAAAATCTTATCCATAAGGAGATCATTAGGAATAAGAATTTAAGTATTTCTAGCATTATAAATCATACAACCTTATGTGTTTCTTCATAACATCCTTCTGGAATATAGAGTAAATATTTTTGTTCATTTTAGAAGTGTGATAAGATGGAAAACTGATCCATTGGCAAAGATTTGCCAAAAGCTAACCCCAATGAATTTGAAACAAATTTAAAATTTTACCTAGATAACAAAGAATTTAATGTATGCAACGGAGGCTCTTATGATTTTATCTTCTCTTTCCTATAGAGAGATTTTTCTCCATTCAGTTATAAAAAGTGTCTAATTTAAGAATAAATTTGAAATCATAAGTATTAAAGCTAGATTTTTACTTGTGCTTATACTTGTTGGTATTTAATTTAAAGATTCTGAGTCCCAAACTTTCTCCCTCCCTCTTTTACCTTGAAATAAAACTATAAATTTAGTATTGATGTTGATAGATCAAAAGATATGTGCAGTTTGATTTCAAGATCCAGTTTAGTTAGTTAGAGTTTGCCCTGATACTCTTCTATATAATGTAACTGAAATTCAACAGATTTATAGAACAAAATGGGGTTGACTTAATGAGCTTATGTTTATTAAAACAAAGTAGAGTAAACTTGATGTTTCTGACTCTTACTTGCTGGTTTGGACCTGAGAACCCCTGATCTGGATCACCCCGCAATATTGCAAACACATTCCAAACACAGGCCTCTTGCAAGGAAAAGCACAGGAGTTGGAATCAGAGAGCATGGACTTTCCTTTTATATCTGTTTGACATTGGGCAAGTTATTGGATCTCTCTGAGTATCTGTTTTCATATCTATAAAATAAGAAATCTGGACTATGTGATCTCTAACATCCCTTTAAGCTCTACATCTATGATTCATTATTTCTGTGTAGCTGAAAACAAAAACTGATATGGATCATTCAAGATTTTCTTCAATGTGAATCCAAATATTATGGAGTTTTTTTTGTCTGTTTTAGAAACATTAGGACTTGGGTTTAAGACTTTAGGACTTTTGGATCTTGCATTTCTGTATGTTCATTTGTCTTCAAGATACATAAAGTGAGCATTTGGAATAAGTTATTGTTATACTTTTTCTTATAGATATTCTTATACTTTTTCCTCATCTATTAAATAGAATGTGAGAATATGAGATATTCTAGAAGAGTATAAAAATAAATAAATGCACTTTTTATGTATACTTATTAATTATGATTACTGACATTTAAAGCCATTTAATTTTATACATATACATGTCTCTCTCTCTCTCTCTCTCTCTCTCTCTCTATATATATATATATATATATATATTATCCATTTGAGTTGTCTGCATTTCATTTTTCACACCTGAATATTAAAACTTGGGAAAGGACAAAGTCATTAGAAATCTACAAAAATGTAAAAAGAAAGTAAAAAAAAAAGACTATAGTAAATACAGGATCAGAAAGATGAGTCAGAGCACAATAAAAGGAAATTTAATTTTGAATACCTGAAGACATTCTTTTGTTGATAATTTGAGGTAAAATTTAGTTTTATCTTTTGTGTTTCCACTCCTTTCAGTTGCTTAATTTTTGTAATGTAGAGTCTTATAGTCCATTTTTAACTAATATTTCCTGTGAATGTAATGTGAGTGCTCTTTGCAATGAGAAAGTACTACTTTACTTTTTTCCTATGTAATGATCATCTTGTAATATATCATTATGAATATATTTTATCTGAACTAATTTCTCATGAACCTAATATCAACTTATTTCAAAATAAAGATTATGTAAATATAAGCACCGGAAAAAGAAGACAACATGCACATGAATAGGTAGATACAAAACACTTACAAATTTGATACAGAGTAACTCTGAGGAGGGAAAAGGGATGAGGTTCCAGCACTGGCTGTATGGAAAAAACAGAGAAATTCTTCTGCATATCGATTATATCATTTGAACAGAGTCTTGAAGGAATACAGGGATTTCATGAGGCAGAAGTGAAGAATTTATTCCAGGCATAAGGGACAACTAGTGCAAAGGTGTGAAGACTGCAGATAGAGTGTTATATATTCAAAATAGTAAGAATAGTATGAGTGGATCATAAAGAATTTGGAAGGGAATAACATTTACTAATACTTGAAAGATGAGAGGGAACCATGTTGTGAATAACTTTTAATGACAAATAGGAGTTTCTTTTAATCCTGCAAATAACAGGAGGCACACATATCATATACATATAAATACATGCATGTGCATATACATATATTTATATATGCATGCACATATAGACATGTGTGTTTGCATGTATAGATATAAAATATATTCTATGTACACACATATGTTTGTATGCATGTGGGTGTGGGTATATATATATTTATATCCTGTATGTATAAAATTTGTTTATAACATGTTTAGCTTGAGATATCTCCAAGACATCTAATTTGAATCCAGTTTGAATCTCCAACACATCCAACAAAAAGTTGTTAATGTGAGATTAAACTTTAGGAATAAGTCTAGGACTGGATACAAAAATTTGAGAATCAAATGCATAAAAATGTACATGGGACTTGACTTAATAAGACTTGAATAAGATTTGACACAAAAAGAAAAGAATAAAAAGAAAAGGAGAGATGAGAGGAAAGGAGAGGACCTTGGAGACATAATGTGGGGGCAGGATATGGATGATGAGAACACCCTCTTTTTATTTCTTATGTAATAATAATCATTTCTAATTCATTATAATTTGTTCAATCATATGGCAAATTGAAGATCATCCCTTTAGTTTCCAAGTCTTGGTATAAGAATCTGTTACATTCTTGCCTAGAGTCTTTCAGTAGTTTGCTAGATGATTGTAGACAAATCATTTTCTATATCTAGACTTTAGTTTCATAAAGTTAATTCACTGAACTAGAATGGTTTCTAAAGTTCCTTTTTAGTACAAACAAAATAGACGCAGAATAGTAGAGAAGGTCACATAAGGGTAGAATCACATCCAATTGAGATTATAACTAAAGGTTTTGTTGAGGATTTAGCAGTTCTATTGAACCAATGAAGGATAAGTAATAGTTCAACAGGTGAAAATATGGGAAAGGCTAAATGTTTTAACAAAGGTATGTTTGGGAATTTTGAAATGTGTCTACTTTTCCACCATGTAATGACAAAGATCATTTAAAACCAAAGCAAAAAAAAAAACCTACTGAACTTTGGTGCTGTAATTTTGATAAAATAATAAAGCTATGAATTCTGTTAGCTACTTTTAAAGGTCAGAATGTACCAGGATTAGACAGATAATTTATATAATTAATTGCTTGAGGTTTTTTTGTGTAGGGGGAATTGGGAAAACTGTAGTAAATGTCATTGTATTTTATGTAACCATAACTCTCTCAATGCCAAGAAGAATGATAGTTTAGTTTCTGGTCCCTTTTCCGTGATAGTGTGCCAGTCAGTAATGCTTATTTAGCATTTTTTCCCAGTAGAGTTTAGATACTAAAACAGACGTCAGTGTGTCTTAGCTCAACCACTTCAAGGTATGATTTTGGTTTAAGATCAAAAGCAACAGCCTACTTGTTTATACCTTGACATGATGAATGATCTGTGATTACTAAGAAGAATGTACTTCTTTTCCAAGTTGACAACATCAGGAGCCTGTACTGTTGACACAATGCAGCTCACAGTGCTTGCTATTTTAAAACATAATAATAATAAAATTCATATTTAAGAACATGATGCATGCACATGTACACACACACATACACACTCACTTCTCCATATCTTCAGTTGATTCTTTGATAAGTTGTAATTTTCCATTACAGAATATTTTTGTACTATTTAAAGTCTGCCTTTTTTTCCATTTATTCTCTACCAAGCATGCTTATGAGGACTTATTTTTAAAAACTTAAGCTATTAAGTTACAGGAAAACATCTGTAACTTATTTCAAATTAAGCATAATTAGACAACTTTATTGTTAATGTTTTAATCAAGCACCAATGAAATAAGTACTTACTGAACATGTATTTTCTGGTCAGCTCTGTAAATAAAAAAAGCATGGATGTAACTCCAATGATCATATACTGGGGTATATGATCCCCAAGTATATTCCCCAAGAAGAGAGAGATTATCTCCTCTAGGTCCAATAATCTTCTTTTCATTAGTTTATATAATATAAATGCCCAGAAAGCAATCTCTTGGTGGAAAAATATATCTTTAGTTTTTTATTATATTTTTCATGACTGAAGAGATAAATGAAAATGTTTACATCTGAAAGTGGGGATGTTTTCTTCTGTTTTCATTTATTTCTGACATGCATATGTATTTATATTATTTATGATACATATGTATATATGTTTTATATACATGTATGTGTGGTAATCATAAATCTTTCATAAATATTAAGATCCATTAACAACTTAAGTTTGATTAGGGAAATGACTATACACTTCTAATTGGATTTCAAAAAAATAATTAAATTCTGTGTCATTCAATTTAAAAATAAAGAACATTTTCCTCTTTTTCCCATTTGTTCTCTCTAAATAATGCAATTAGTTGCTATTAGAAATGCTAGTAAATCCTGAAAATGATTGTCTTTAAATTAAGGTGATTTTAACTATAAGCATAAAATATTATCTACATAAAGATTTGGAATTATAAGGAACCTTAATAATCAAATAGCTGAACTTCCTAATTTTACATATAAGAAAACTAAAGCCCAGGAGTTGACATGACTTCCCTAAAGTCACACAGATCATGACAGATCCAGACTTTAAAATCAAGTTATAACTCCAAATCTATTTCCAATATGCCTTCTTGACTGATGATCCATCTTTTTTTTATAGACATATCCCAAATAAATTTGGCATGTTTTTTTTAACCAAATACACATTCAAAAAACCTAGTATTTTTGTCACTATATGTTGTTGTTGTTATTCAATCATTTCTGACTCTTTGTGACCATAAGGACCACAGTATGCCAATACTATCTATGAGATTTTCTTGGCAAAGATCCTGGAATTCTTTAACATTTACTTCTTCAGTGGATTAAGTCAAACAGGTTGACTCACCCAGGGTTACATGGCTAGTAAGAGTCTGGGGTCAGAATTGAACTCAGCTCTTCCCGATACCAGGCCCAGTGTTCTATCTACTGAGCTATCTAGTTACTAAATGTGTGTGTGTGTGTGTGTGTGTGTGTGTGTGTTGGATGGATATTTGTCTGTCAATAAGTGAATGTGCTTCAGGATCTAAAAACTATTCCACAAGAGAAATTCAAAAATATTTTGAGCAATGGTAATGTTGTTGGTATAAGTATATTGCCTTTTATGGAGACAACTTTTCAGAGACAAAACTTATTTGGGTTTTAGTTCTGGTATGTTTGTTACAAAATCATTCAAACTCTTTTATAGCCATTTATCGAAGAAATACCAATCAGAATTAGATTGGCTGTAAAAAAAAAATACATAGATGATCAAAAAAGGCAATTTAACTGAAATTTTCCATGATTTTGAAACAGAATACATTACAAATGTACAATATCACTTGATTTTCCAGGAAATTATCTAAGTTAAATAATCTATATCAAAGTAAAAATCACATTGAGTATGAGGAAGTAAGAAATTAGATGCTATAGGAAATGAAGAAAAGGGTTGATGAGATAGAGAGGCAGGAAGTTGATTCCAGATGGCAAGATTCAGAGAGCATAAGGCTGTTGAACCAGCAGCGTCTTAATTTTATGAAAAATAATTTTGGTTTTGTTAATATAGTTTAATAAGTCCATATTTATTCAGAACCACATTGATTCATAATCTTTTGACCTGGATCTGTTTGTCATTTCCCCCAAATTTGGGTTTTCTCCCAGTGAGCCTCTGTAACTTCTAATCCTAGAATCTACATTTTGCACTCATTTTTAAACAACAATGATTTGTACATGTTCATTGCATCTGCTAGTTCTTTCAAAAATGACCCTAGTTGGCTTCCATCTCATAAACATGCAACTGATTCAGCCTGATAAGCTGAAAAAATTCCCAAGTATAGTCTAAACTCACAATGATGAGGACCATTAAGATGTCTTTGAGTTAAAGAGTTGTTGGGCATTTTTTCTTTTTCAGAACTATAACATGACTTTCCCCCTACATTTATGTACACTTGTAGGAGAGACTTACATAGTCAAAGGGTAGAAAAATGACAAAAGATATCAATATTTTTTTAAAGTGAGGGTGGGATTTGAGGTGAAGAAATGAAATCTTCTTTCAGTTCAATTAAATGGATATTTTAAAGTGACCAAAAAAAATAAATAAATAAAGTGACCAAAATGCATCAGGACTCAAAACTATGATTCTTGATTCTAATTCTACTTACTTTTTTTTCTATGACATATGGGCTTGGAATGGCTAGGGTTCTGCCTTCCTTCCTGTCCTAGTATACAACATGATATACATGAAAGAATATTGGAATTGGAATCAGAGAAAATAGATAAAGAGGTTGGGAAACAACTATATTTGAAGCCTTTCCAGCATTTTAGAAACTGTCAAAATTTTTCTTTCATTGGCAAAAAAAAAATACTTTGATAACCTCTAGATCAACTCAATTAATGAATCCATATTTATTAAGTTCCTACTAAAAAGTATGCATGATACTAGACACTGGAGGTATAAAAACAAGAATGAAACAAACTATATCCTAATAAGACCTGGATTTCCTGATCATTTCCAAGCAATGCTAAATACTCTGACAATCATCTTTTGCCTTCCTCTGGAACTTTGATGCTGCTCCAAGAACTGAACTTTGAAATGTTATCTCTTCTTTTATCTTTCCTAAAAATAGGCTGCTATAGTATTCCCTTGTTATTTTCATACTATCTCCTTATGCAAATATCCCTTTTTCCTTTCCATCTCCAGCTCTCCTATGTATGGTATCTTTTATATTAGAAGTTTAGAGTTTTTTTTTTCTTAATGTAAGATTAGAAAAGTTTTTGATTCATTCATTCATTCATTCATTCATGTACATATAATATTTTGTATACACATACATATGCATGTGCACAAAGTAAATGCAAGGGGAGGAAGTGGTAATTCTTAAAGCATATGAGTTCTGATTAAAATTATAAATGATCACACTATCACCTACTAAAATACTTCTTTCATTTGCTTATGCTAATCTACTAAAATTAAATATATTCATAAATTTATGGATTATTTTGATGACCTAATTTTTAGATATTACATATATCACCAAAACTTGGTCATAGTAAGATTAATAAATATTTCAAAAAAGAAAACATTTAAATAGTTATTACTGACATACATTTTAATGATATCAAGTAAATACAAAAACATAGTGGTAGTTTGGGAAAAATTTACATATATTATTACTTATGATCCTTATAACATTATGTGAGGTAGGTTTTATTATCACAGTTTTAAAGTTGAGGAAAACTCGGCTCCAAAAATTTAAGCAATTTGATAAGGGACACTTAAGAAATAAATGTGGAATTTAAATGCAGGTTACCCCCAACTCCATGCTTTATCAACAATACTTCCCTGCTAATTTTTAACTCTAATGATTTTAATTAATAATCATTTAATAATTATATTGTTACATGTAATAATTATTATTATCCAGTAATAATTGATTGTTTTTCATTTGACTTCTATCCATGAGATATTTGTAAAAGTTATTCATGAATATGTAAAGAATTCATGGTGAAAAATCATAAGTATGCAAATTTTTTAAAATATTCCTGACTTATCAAAGGTATGGTTATTATATAATTATTATCTGTGATTTAACTTCTTCAGTAATTCAAAGTTTTACTTATGAAGTTAATACACATGTGATGGAAAATAAACACATCATGTTTATAGATAGCTTGATTTGATTGCAAATCTATAATCTGACACTTATTGCTTACTGAAAGTCTCTGGGCCATAGTTTCCCCATTTGTAACATTAAAAGGTTATACTAAATAATGTTTAAGTCTCCCAGTAACTCTGTATCTATGACCATACTCTGAGTGTGATATACTTGTATAAATCAAGTAATAAAAGTATTATAAAATAACATATATGAAAATTAATTTTATCTTAAACTTTTTACTAATTTTGTTATATTTTCAATTAATTCAGGATGTCATTTCACCAAATTTTAATAAAAAATGTAATATTTCTACCACTTTAAGATTCAAACTTTATGTAGAGAAATGGTCACATATTCCTATGTTGCTTGTCAATAGTTTCTTAGTCTCAATAGTCAAGGGATGGCAGGTGATAACTAATAACAGTACTTTGTTAATTAATAGATCACTTTACATGGAAAACTTTGTACTCCAAGCTGTCCAGAAATGGATACCCTTAAGAGTCAATGTTATTCTCTTTTATCCCTTAAACTTCTCCCCCCCCCCATTCCAGTGAACTAAAGGAGAACAAAAATGTATTGAAAGTTCCTGCTGTGACCAAAATATATGATTTTATCTTTGTTCCAAGAACAAAAAGGAAATAAGACTATAGTCTTCTGTTTCTTTAAGCCATGTCTTGGCTACATTCATTGTATTCCTAGTGGCCAAGATTCATTAGAATCATGTTTGCCAGGTGCTATCTTTTAACTGTCTCCTCTATATTCTGACTTTAGATAAATTAATAGTGGTGCTAAAGCCCAGCTCTTGTGAGATAGCCCATGTAGCTATATAAATCAGACTGATTATTGCAAATAATTAATCTCATAAAGTGGTCACATTATTCAATTAATATCTTTCCATTTGATTGAAATCAGTTGTCAAAATTTAAGTAATTTCAACTTCAAATAGTGCAAATGTGAGTATGTATGACCACTTCACAGGATTCATTGTTTGTACTAATGAAGACCTAGGTGTATAGCAATCTTGTGATTTGGTAGGATGTCATAAATGAAAATTTGCTGTTCCAAAGGTACATGCATAGTTTCTAATCTCATAAGCAATAGATTGTTTAAAAGTTTTTATTGCTAACAAGAAAGAATATAATGAATTAGAAAAACTTATGGTGTGAAAAACATTAGAAAATCAGTTATCAGAGTGTTAGGGTCTATATTGGTCGTTTATAAAATTCAAATAATAAATTATTATACTTATGTTGACTTTAACAGAAACGATATCAAAGAAGTTACATAGGATATATTGAGCCTTTCAAAGTATAATTTTAAATTCAAAAGATGTTTAGCTATTTTACTAAATTAAAATTAAATGCTGCATTTAGCATTTTTTTGGATTATATTTGAAAAATTAAGTTTAATTCAACAAAAATGGATTAAGGATCAACTATTTACAAAAGACTGTGTTAATTGTTAAAAATAGAAAATGTATTATTCCTGCCATCAGGCACCTTAGATTCTTTTGCTAAGTACTAACATATGCAAATGTATTACTGCTAAGTACTATGGGTATGAAGAAAGGACTTGTACGGAAGGTGGCACCTGAACTGTTATATTTTTAAAGTGAGATTCTACATGATATTCATGCCCAATGAATACATCCTAAACATGGCATGGACCCATGAAACACATACAGTTGAGTGATAAAACAACATGTATAGTACATAGGCCAGAACAGAAAATAAAAAGAGTATTATGAAGTAAAAGTAGAAAGGTAAAATAAAATTGGATTGTGAAGAGCTTTAAATACTAAATAAATACTTATATTTCATTCCATAGCCTATAGTAAATCATTGAAAATCTTTTAGAAGAAATCCTTAGATTGTTTGGAAATGTTCTCATCATACATTAAAAAAAATTTTTTTTTCAATCTTCATTTAGAAGTTTTTATGTATGAACCCTGTGTTCTAGATTCTTTTTTAGATACAAACACAAGATACATGTAGAAATGTAGAGAGGCTTTAAGCATTTTGTTTCAAACAATAAAAATAACAGAAACTTATTATTTTGCCAGAGGATAAAAGATGTGAGTGTATGGGTGTGTAGGTTGGGGTGTATAAATGGTATGTCTTTTTTTGGTGAATGTGTATGTATAAAGAGAGACTGTTCTCTTCTTACAGGTAACTCTGTATTGATTCAGATCAGCACCTTTCTTATAATATATTTTTAAGAGAGCTGCCCAAATTGAAAGAAATCAAGTAACTTGCCCAAAGTCATATAGGCAATAAATATGTGTCTAAGATCAAACTTGAACCCATTTCTTCCTGACTTCAAGGATAGCATTCTATTTATTATGCATTAAGCCCTGTTAATAATAAAATATTCCAATGAAATATTTGTCATTGCTTTTAAAAACTAATAATTTCAAAGGACATATGAAAGAAAACTCTATCTGCATCCCAGAAACAGTATGTATAATATGTATAGAAGTAAGTATGTATATACCTATTTATGTCTAATGGTAGTCATCCCAAGGAATTGGGAGGATTTACATGACAACCTTATTATAATTTAAAAAGGAATAGTAAGTTGTATATAATAAATTTGTATTTTATATGCAACCATCTTTTTATTATACTGTGTTATGAAAATGCTTATTTTATTCCATAAATTTAAAAAAATAAAAATTAAATTAAAAAATAGACAAAAATGAAATTCTATCAAAGTCTGCTCATAATTTTGAGAAAGATATGGATTCTTTTGTCATAGCAGTGAATTAAATAGATAAAAAAGAAAATATTTCTTTAGCATATATTATGTTCCAGGAACAGAGGAATCAAATGTGAAAGAGACAGTTCCTATTCTCAAGAAGCTTATGTTTTAGGAGAAGAATTGGGGTAGCAACCAGAAAATGGAGATCTGGAAAGTCAACAAAACAGTTAATAGTGCTCATTTGATTTTTGCTCATTGAGCTTAAACAGAATGGGAAAGAGACCATGCCCAGCATAGCAGGACAAATGGTAAGAGGATTGGAATAGATGGTTATGTGAGTTAGGAAACTTAGCCTGGGGCGAGCTAATAAGTGAGATACATTTATATTCACTACCAAGATAGATCAAGGATAACCTAAGTAGAGTTTTAAAATAAGCTATTCTGAGTGGCTAGAGAAAAATTATCCTTATTCTCCATCCAGTGCAGATAAAGCTAAAACATCCAAAAAATCTATATATACTCTAGAAATAGTATAGAACAACTCTAGTTATTCATGATATTTTCACAGTTTACAAATGATTTGGCATAAAAACTGACACATACTATACAACCTAATGTATATAAAAAATAGTGAATTTAGAGTTGGAGAATCTGCTTTATATTAAGTCAGCTTAGCTGGGTTCATACTTCATACTTATATAATTTTAGGCACCTGACTTTATCATATTTGACTTCATTTTATTTTTCTATAAAATGAGCAAGGTAGATTAAGATCATCTCTAAGGTCCCTTCTACCTCTGAACCTTATGATAATATGTCTTGTATTGACAAAATTACTAACCACTATTATTAACTTAAAACTAATAATAAATAAAATTCAAATAATCAAAAATTCTATTTAATTAAATTATTAAATTAATAATCAATGATATAATAAAAAATAAAGTGATATCTTGGCCAACCACTTTCCAATCCCACAAAAGAGAAATAAATATTCAACCTGCCTGATACACTAAAAATAGGGCATTAAGTATTTGATTTTAAATGTCATATAATTTTTTTCCTCTATAATTAAAATGTCTTTGAAAAGATGGTCAACATCTCTCTAATTCCATTTTTGTGATTGCAATAACTTCTGATAAAATCTCAAGTTG
Source organism: Sarcophilus harrisii (assembly GCF_902635505.1). Taxonomy (NCBI): domain Eukaryota; kingdom Metazoa; phylum Chordata; class Mammalia; order Dasyuromorphia; family Dasyuridae; genus Sarcophilus; species Sarcophilus harrisii. The sequence continues at coordinate 237,333,389 of NC_045429.1, read as the reverse complement.
TCATATCATATATTTTCCCACTATATTATTATTTAATTTTTTTCAAGCCTAAGAAAGATTGTTATATTTGATTCAAACAGATTGTTAATCATTTATAGAAAAAAAAACTTTCAGATAAAATATTGCACGACATTTTGTAGTTGTTTACATAATGTCTATAGTGAAAAATATGAGTTGAATTACTTTCAAGTTTAATGCACATTATTTTTTCTTGTTTTTTGAAAACATGGTGAAATGAATATCTTCTTTCTTTTAAGGAAAAAAAAAATTTTTACTTTGTCCTGTAACACTTTACATTAAGATTAGATTGGTAAATATCAAATACAAGTGAATGTCTCTACTTTCACTGCAAAAAAAAAAAAAAAAAAAAAAAAAAAAAGACTTTTTAATTCAAATTCATCTTCATGAAGCAAAATGGCTTGGATAAGGAAGTAGCAGCAGGATTCTTGGCATCAGTAACTCCAGAACAGCTTTTCTACTTTAACTCATTTCTAGAATATCCTTTTTTCTTCTTTAAATACCCAGAATGACTGCAAAATCCTATGGTTCAGAAATCTTTTAAAATGAGCTTTTATTAATACATACTTTTAAAATACCTAAATTTTCCAATGTTTCTATCTCCCTGCCTCTCCCAGAGAGCCATCCTTTATGGCAAAGAATGAAAAAAGGGAAAAACAGTTCAGAAAACCCAAATGTTGTTCTTTCTATTTACATTGTTGTAGCAATTGTGTATCTGTTTCATCAACATTACACCAGTACATAGGTCTTCTCATATAGTTCTGACATTTTTCATGTCACATTAAAAGTTTTATCATTATATCAAGTTTATCAAGAAAAAGATACAAGAAACTCTGTAACTGTTAGTTACTGATAAAGAATCTAAAAGCTTACATTTAAATTGAAATATGACCTTAAAAGACCATGCAATCCAAATGACACGAAATTGATTTGAGAAGGCTTTTAGCAACCATTGTGGAGAAGATGGAAAACTAAAGTTGAGAATATATTATTTATACTTCGGGTAATTAAATGGCACCCTACATAACTTATAGGATGTGAAGTCAAGAAGATCAGATTGTGGCATCTGGGTGATCTTAGACAAGTAACTTTAGCTCTTTATGCCTCAGATGAGATGATAATAGCACTTATTTCACAGGGTTGTTTTGAGTACAAAATGAATTCATTCAATACATTCATAATGTATTATGAATGTTTGTTAGGATTATGTGAGAACTAATGTTACATAGCATAATATTGATTTTTGTATATGTAAAGGTTATATTTCTTTAAAGATCAAAAAGATTTGAATTTTCTTAGCAAACCTTTTTGTTGAATTTGGAAGAGACTAATGCCTAATTTTTGAAACATTTAGAGATTTGAAATTATGTAATAAATTAGTTAGATGATAGTATGAATCCTAGGATAAAAGGCCCATCATATTTTGAGAACTGTAATGACTTTATAGATCACTTAGTCCAATGTTCTTACTTAGATGAAGAAACTGAGTTTCAATAAGAGTTAAATGACTCACCAAAGGTTATTATTCCACTATTAAATAGCAAAACCAAAATTTGGATTCAGGTATTCTGAGGTTGATAGTGTTATTTTCTCTCTTAATAGGAATATCAGAAAATTTGATATTTTATTCTATTTATTTTAATTGTTTATTTTTATTTAAGATATTTAATTGAAAGCACATATTTGTGTTCTTCCATAGTTGAACTAGAACTTCTAAACAAACATAACCATGTGTGTATAAACACACAACACAAGCAACTCATACACACACACACACACACACACACACACACACACCATCTTCCTTCTGGCAAGTCTGAATTTCTTTCCCATCTTATTTTCTTTTCCTACTCCCATGGATAATAGAAATCAGGATGTTGAGGATGAAAATGATGATGATGATGAAAATGATGATAATTTGTGTAGCACTTCTCAAGATTTATAAAGTCCTTTATAAATATTATCACATTTTGTCTTCACAATAGCCCTGACAAGTAAATGCTATTATTATTTTCAATTTACATATGAAGAAACTGAGGGAGATAAATGTTAAATGTCACACCCAAGTTGTGCAAAGTCAAATAACTAGTAAATATCTAAGTTTAAATTTGAATTCATGTCTTCCTCACTCCATATCTAATGCTTTATCCATTGTACCAAATAGCTGACCACTGTCACATCCTGGAATTTTTCATTCTTATTCTATGTATATATCTAACCTATAATCACACCACAATCATCACTATTTCTAAAATAACTCATTTTTCCATTCAAACTTTCTTTTTCCTTTCCCAACTACAATATTTTTGTAAGTGCCAATGTTCATTCAATCACATTAGCTAAGATCTTTTATTTTTCCTTAACTTTCATGCCATATATATAGTCATTCAATTTTTTCATTATTTTTCTCTCAGAATTTCTCTTGAATTATACCTTTGTTCTCTATTGTATTATCTCATTATCCTAAACTTTTGCAATGGTCTTCCTAATTCCAATACATTATTTTCTAATTCATTCCACTGTTAAATTAACCTTTCTTCTTTCCATAACCTACAGTTGTTATTTTTTTTTTTACCATTTCTAATTCAAATATCTTTACCTGTGTTTATTTGTAATCTGTGTCTGCCCCATATGTAAATCCAATTTAAACTTTTTACTCCATTTAATCTAGTAGGTTTTCTGTATCTCATATGTATCACACTCATTTCTACCTCCAATCTTTTTCTCATGCTATTTTCCTAAAATAGAATACCACACTTTCCTCACTTTAAATAATTTTAATTATACCTACCCATAAAGACCTTTGTTTCCTTCCTTCTCTGTGAAATTTTTTTCCAACCCACACTAATATCTTTCATTTAACTGCTTTTTAATGCTATTTTAACTGTTCTTTTATGTAATATTGACACAAATTTATTAAGAATCTGATTATTTGGCATGTATTTCACATATGCTCAATTTGACTATCCTCAAAGAGTAAGAAAGAATTTTGAGGTCAGGAATGATGGTCAATACATCATATCGCCTCCAAAGTACTACAATTACTTGATCTCTCATTTTGATGACTTTGTACAAGCTACTTCCCATATATTTCTTCTTCACTTCTAGCTTTTAGAATCTCTAATTTTTAGCTTTTAGAATCTCTAGTTTCCTATGACACTTAGCTCAAGCAATCGTACAAAAGCCTTGTATTATACAAGGCTTTTTCTCATCCTTTCAGTTACAAGTTCCTCAAGTTCAATTACATTGTACTTATTATTGTAGATATATATGTACTCATTGTAGTTTCTTCTGGTAGAATATAAGCTCCTAGAGGGAAAAAATAGTTTCATTTTCTCCTTTATGCTACCAACACCTAACATAATCCCTGAAATATAGTAGGGGAAGGAGAAGGATTAGAGCTATTATTTCAATGGTCTAGGGAACTTCTATTATTGAAACTGCCTAATACTAGTATCTTATCTTCCACTTAACCAGTCTTAGAACATTGACTTCAACACAGAGACTGTGACTTGCCCAGAGACTATGACTGGCTTACAAAGCCAATACATAACCAATGCCAATTTCTAAACCCATCTTCCTGAATCAAGAGGCCAGATATTTAAGTGAGTAATAAATAGTTTTCATTGTTTATTTAAAGATATGGAAAGAGTTTATGAACTTTATTTAACCAAAGATCTTTCCCTATCCACTCTCTTCATTGGAGGCAGCGAGGTGGTATGAGGAGTAGATTGCTTAACATGGAGTTATTTTTTTTTTAAATGAGTTTAAATATTTCCTCTGATACTTGGGAGAGTCAATTTAGTTCCTTCTCTTTCAGTTTCCTCATCAGTAAAATGTGAATAATAAAAACACCTAACTCATAGGATTGTTTCATCAAATGAGATGTTTGCAAAGTACTTTATAAACTTCAAAGTGTTATATAAATGCTACTTACTATTATTATTGTCACCATTAACTACATATTTAGTTGGTCTCATATTTTTGCTCTATGATCATATTAATTCCTTCCTATGCTTTTTACTAACTTTATCCTAGTTCACCTAAATAATCAGATGGTGAATTGGATTGGATTGGTTGGATTTGGAAAAAAAAAAAAAGATTAGGCTCCTTTCATCTACAAGAAACTGTTTTTTTTCCCCAGAAGGAATATAATATATACATTTTAAATGATGAAAGACATGCCGCAAACATATATCTAATAATTCAAATTCCAAAATATTAGGGCAAAATAATACTTTAATACATTAATCAGACAGATTTTTGGAAATTAAAGTGGCACTACTCCACAGGTAATATAATTATGTCCCAAGTACTTATAAAGCTTGATACACAGTAGATACTTAATATAAGCTTTCAGATTAATCACCATTATTTACAATAATGGTAGCTAACTGGAACAGAAGGTAAAATGGCAGACATGGAACCAAGAAGACTCTTCTTGAGTTCAAATCAGATTTTAAACATTTATTAGCTACATAACTCTGAGTAAGCCATTTAATCTTGTTTCCCTCAGTTACTTCATCTGTAAAATGAGCAGGAGAAAGAAATGACAAGTCAGTTCAATATCTTGGCCAAGAAAACCCCCAATGAAATCATAAAACGTAGAACAATAATTTGCAATATATTGTGTTAGGTGTTCCATTGAGGTACAAAAGGAAAATAAAAATATAGTCCTCTTCTCAAGGAATTCAATAAAAATATGGGACTTCTCATTCAGAAGAAATAGTACAAGTTGGGAATTGTAATTAATTATACAAAGTAGTTAACAAAGTTTTAAATGGCAGAGCCACAGATTATTGCAAAGAGAAGTTAGAATATACCTCCCCTTTGAGACTAACCCTCACACATGTCTTGGCATTTCTTTTTTCTTTCCTTCGCTTAATAGAATTTATTTTTTCCAGTTACATGTAAAGATATTTTTTGACATTTTTTTAAATAAAACTTTGAGTTCAAAATTTTTCTACTTCCCTTCCTTCCCTCCCTTCTTCCCAAGACAACAAGCAACATGATATAGGTTATACATGTATGTTAAACATATTTCTGCATTCATTATATTGTGAAAAAAATAAAAAATAAAATGGAAAAATCACAAGAAGAGAAAAATTACAAAATGAAAATAGGATGATTTTAAACTTCATTTTGACTCCCTAGTCCTTTCTCTGAATGTGATAGTATTTTCTATCATGAAATTTAGGGAATTGTCTTTGACCATTGTATTATTAGGAAGAATTAAGTCTATCACAGTTGATCATCACACAGTGTTGCTATTACTGTGTACTATGTTCTCTTGGTTCTGCTCACTTCATTAAAAATCAATTCATGTAAATATTTCCAGGTTTTTCTGAAATCTGTCCACTCATTATTTTTTATAAAACAATATTATTTCATGAGAGAGAGAAGTTGAGGTCTCCCACTAGTATAGTTTAGGTTTCTGTTTCTTCCTATAATTCACTTAACATTTCCTCTAAGAATTTGGATGCTATATCGTTTGGTACATATATATTTAATATTGATGTTACTTAACTGTCTATGATACCCCTTGGTAAGATGTAGTTTTCTTCATTTACTCTGTTAATTAGATCTATTTTTGTTTTTTCTTTGTCAGAGATAAGAATTGCTACTCCTTAAATGCTTTATTTTGTTTTCTTTCCTATTTACCTTTTTATGTTTCTTTTTTATGTTTTTTAAAAAAATTTAATTATAGCATAATATATTCTGCTCTCACCTTTTAACTTTACTTTGTGGGTGTGCTTCAAATCTGTTTCTCATGAACAACATATTGTAGAATTTTGGTTTTTGAACTACCCTATCTACTTCTGTTTTATGGCATAGTTTATTCCATTCACATTCACAGTTATAATTAATAACTGTGTATTTTCTTCCATTCTGTCACTCCCCCATTTATACATCTCTTTCCTTTCACTCTTTCTCCTATCAGTGTTTTGCTTTTGATCACCATCTCCCTTCTGTCAGCCCCCTCTTTTCTTTACTTTTCCCCTCCTACTTTCCTAAAAGGTAATATAAATTTTTATACCCAATTGAGAGGTATATTCTCTCTTTGAACCAAATCAGTAAGATCCAAATGATGCTCAACCCCTCCCTTCTTTCCCTCTTCTGTAATAAGTCTTTTGTGCTTCTTCATGAGATATAATTTATCCCATTCTGCCTCCTCCTTTCCTCTTCATTCAATACATTGGTTTTTTCACCCTTTACATTTAATTATGAGGTTTTTATACCCTGGGACATAGTCAGTTTTTGAGTAGGTGATACATACTGCTGAGAAAAAGGTATTTTCTTTTCCATCTCCATTCAATTTTCTTGAGATCTAGTGTGTATAACTTTCTAAAATTCTATTCAACTCCTTTCTTATTTTGTTGTTAGATTTGTTTAGTTCTGAGAAGGGGTGACATTTAATTAATAATTATAATATAATTGTAATTATAATTATAATTAATTATAATATAATTATATATTTCCTTCCATCGTATCACCCTGTCATATACATATAATATGACATATAAATGTGCAACCCTATGATGTACATATAAATGTCATATCACAATCACCTTATAACCCATATCCTGTCTATGTATACTCCTTTTAATGGTCCTAATAGTTCTCAGTAGTTATTAGTATCATGTTCCCATGTAGGGATGTGAACAGTTTAATCTTATTGAATAAGATTTTTTTGGTCATTGATGTTTTCTTTCCTATTTACCTTTTTATGTTCCTCTGGAGTCTTGTATTTGAAGACTGGATTTTCTGTTCAGTTCTATTCTTTCATCAGGAAAGCTTTAAAGTTCCCTATTTCATTGAATGTCCATCTTTTCCCTGAAATATTATTTTCTTCTAGGTAATTGGTTCTTGGTTATAATTCAAACTCCTTTGAATTATGGTATATCATATTTTACACCCTCTTATCATTTAATGTAGAAGTTACTAGGGAAGTCCTGTGTAATTCTGATTGTGCCTTCTTGATATTTTAATTGTTTCTTTCTGGCTGCCTGAAGTATTTTCTCCTTGACCTGATAATTCTGGAACTTGATTACAATATTCCTTGGAGTTTTCATTTGAGGATCTCTTTCAGGAGGTTCTTGATGAAGCTTTGAATGACGAAATAACTCTTTGATTCTAGGATATCAGGGCAGCGTTCCTTGATAATTTTTTTGTTTTTTGTTTTGTTTTGTTTTGTTTTTGCTGAGGCAAAAGTTAAGTGACTTGCCCAGGATCACACAGTTAGGAAGTGTTAAGTGTTTGAGACCAGATTTGAACTTGGTGCTCTATCACTACACCACCTAGTTGCCTCTTGATAATTTCTTGAAAGTTGCTGCCCAGGCTCTTCTTTTGATTATGGCTTTTAGGTAGATTGATTTTCTTAAATTATCTATCCTGTTATCTATTTTCCAGAGTAGTTTTTCTAATGAAATGTGTTACATTTTCTTCTATTTTTCATTCTTTTGATTTTGTTTGATTCTTGATATTTCATAGAGTCATTAGCTTCCATTTGCTCAATTCTAATCTTCTTCTGTTAGCTTTTGTGCCTCCTTTTCCATTTGGACAATTCTACTTTGCAAGGAGTTATTTTCTTCAAGGGATATTTTTTCTCATTTGGTAAATTCTACTTTTTGTGCTGACCCAACTCTTTCCATACCACTGGTTTTACAGTACACACAGCTTTTTTTTGTAAAATCCTGCCTGTGCAACAAAAAACTGTTGGAACTCCAGTAATTACCTCATGTATAGTACATACATCATCATATTCATTTGCCATTTTCATGATAGCTTGTCCTTCCTACATTTTATTATTAATTTATGATTACTATTATAGGCCCTTCAGATTCTATGTGGTTCTCCTGAGGAATATTTATGGCTATTAGAGAGCTGTTATGAGAAGACCCAATGATAGTTATTATAGAAATCCTGTGAAATGCTACATTAGTGCACAAATGAGTAAAAGATTTCAAGTTGTTTCAAAGTCTCTTTTGATGATGATTAAAAGTAATGCTGCTGTGAATGAAGTCTCTCCTTCCCTCCCAAGAGAGATAAGTAATTTTTCTTTTTTTTCTTTCATTTATTTATGTATTTTTTATTTTTATAGCTTTTTATTTACAAGATATATGCATGAATAATTTTTCAACACTGACCCTTGCAAAACCTTCTGTTCCAACTTTTCCCCTCCTTCCCTCCACCCCCTCCCCTGAATGGCAGGTAGATCAATACATGTTAAATATGTTAAAGTGTATGTTAAATACATTGTGTATATACATATCCATATAGCTATTTTTCTGTACAAGAAAAATCAGACCAAAATAAGGTAAAAATAACCTGAGAAGGAAATCAAAAATGCAAGCGGACAAAAACAGAGGGAGTGGAAATGCTATGTTGTGGTTCACACTCATTTTCCATAGTCCTTTTGCTGGGTGTAGCTGGTTCTCCTCATTATTGAACAAATGGAACTGATTTGGTTCATCTCATTGTTGAAGAAAGCCACGTCCATCAGAATTGATCATCATATAGTATTATTGTTGAAGTATATAATGATCTCCTGGTCCTACTCATTTCACTCAGCATAAGTTCATCTAAGTCCCTCCAGGACTTTCTGAAATCATCCTGCTGGTCATTTCTTACAGAACAATAATATTTCATAACATTCGTATACCACAACTTATTCAGCCATTCTCCAATTAATGGGCATCCATTCAATTTCTAGCTTCTGGCCACTACAAAGAAGGCTGCCACAAACATTCTTACACATACAGGTCCCTTTCCCTTCTTTAAGATCTCTTTGGGATATAAGCCCAGTAGTAACGCTGCTGGATCAAAGGGTATGCCCAGTTTGATAACTTTTTGAGCATAGTTCCAAATTGCTCTCCAGAATAGTTGGATGCATTCACAATTCCACCAACAATGTATTAGTGTCCCAGTTTTCCCACATCTCCTCCAACATTCAGCAATATCTTTTCCTGTCACCCTAGCCAGTCTGAGAGATGTGTAGTGGTGTCTCAGAGTTGTCTTAATTTGTATTTCTCTGATTAATAATGATTTGGAGCATCTTTTCATATGGCTAGAAATAGTTTCTATTTCTTCATCCGAAAAAGAGACAAGTAATTTTTCACAAGGAAATTAGTGACCATATATCATTATAGATCTGCACATCGGGATTTTTAGAAAGATTTTTGGAAGGAAAGTGGGGAAAGCTTCAGAATGAATTTGCAAATAGACTTAAATTCATTTTTTTTACTATTATAGATTCCTTATAAGCTGTGCCTAACTTGGAGAGGCAGAAAGGATTTCAGAGAGAAATATTTTGTTAAACATTGGAAAGGGACTATATCTAAAGATGCCTATGAACTCTCAGAAAATGGATAGGTCCTCTCTAAGACAGCATTGTCTAGCAACTTTTTCTTTCCCTCTTAATAGTCTCAGTCATGAATTTGTAAGCTATTGTGATTTTTCAGTGGGTCTTTTAAAAATTATTTTATTTGACAAAAATAGATCAAGAAAAAAAAAAGAAAATCAGACAAGGATTACAAAACAAAAGAGAACATTGCCATGTGCCCAGGAGAATATCAGGGAGAATTCAAAATATTTAGCAACAAATTATCAGATCAAGAAAGTAAATATATTAGTAGAAGAAATTGTATTCATGAAATTCTATTCATGTGTTTTTTCTTTACTTTCTTGTAAATTGTTCTTTTTGCTGCACACCTTTCTTAATTCTTTTTCTCCCTTTTCATTCCTACCACCACTCCTAAACAAGCTACACTTAAGAAAAAATATATTTATGTATACATATGTAAATTTTTAAAAATAAGAGATATTAGTATAAGCACTCCTAATCATGGAGTAGGAAGTGGTGCCTCAGGCTTCACTTCAGCTCTCCCTTCTGACCAGGAACCCCAAACCAAGAGCTCAACCCTCCTGGAGGTGCCCACAGCCAGGAATGTCTCTTCCCCCATTGCTTTTGCACTCACTGGGTGCTTGTTCCTTTTTACCCAGGGCCATCTCTCAGCAGCATACCTATCCCTGCTCTTCCCCATTATTTCAGGTTCACTTGGTCTTCCTGAACTCAAACCCTGACTTGACAAACAGACCAGGAAGTTAAGAGTCTCTGTGTTTCCTGCCAAAGCTCCAGCCACAACTAGTTAGCCCAAGTAGTCCATATTTGATGTTTCTAAGGAGCTAGCCAGAAGTTGTTTGCATTTCAAACAGATTAATCCTAAATCTAGTGTCTTTTTTTTTCAGATTTTCTTGGGTTGTACCTAAACAACTCCTGTTCCAACTCCTGTCTTCTTGATTTTTCTCTATGTTCATTCTGAGGCTCAAATTTCTTCTATTTGTGGGGGAAATCTGGAGAGTTTGAAATTTACGAATATATTCCATCATTTTCCCAGAATCCTCTACCCCCATCAGCCAATTGAATTTTGAAGGAGTTGTTTTCTTTAATTTTAATGCTTTATTTTCCAAACTGTTTACTCTTATTTTTTCATAATTCAGCATCTGCTCCCTTTTCCCCAATTTTTATTGTATTTCTCTTACTTGATTTTTAAAATCCTTTTTGAGTCCTTCTAAGAGGACCTTTTTAGGCTTTAGACCAATTCACATTCCCCTCTGAAGCTTTGAATTTAGATATTGCTGTCCTCTTCTGATTTTTTTTTAAATCTTCCCTGTCCTCATAGTAGTTTTCTATGATAATGGTTTGGTTTTTTTTTTTCTTTTGTTGTTGTTGTTGCTGCTGCTTTTTTTTCTCATTTTTTAAAGTTAAGCTCTGGATCATAACGGACATTGTGGCAAGTTTATTGTGCTGAAGACCATAGACCTGGTCCCTGGTTTTCCATTTGTGGCCTCACCTATAATGTTTGGTCTACTTGCACCTGTTATTTGGGACTTTGGGGACTGGAGGCTTCATAGTTGGCCTGCTATACCACTAGTCTGCTGAGCCAGGATGGAAATCTCAGTTGCTGATCTGCACTATGGCTAAGAGCCTCCCACTGGCTAGCCCAGACATTGTCTCCTCTGAGTTGCACTCCCATTTCACCTGAGTGAGATTGACCTTCCCTGAAGTCCTTCTAAATTTTTTTAAGCTATAAGATTGCTTTATCCTGTCTTTTTATGAGTTTTGTTGCTCTAGATTGCTTGATTTAATGTTGTTTGTGAGGAAAATGAGAGGGGGTGGAGGGGTATTCAGGATACTTCTGGCTTCTATCTAACATCTTGGCTCTGTCTTCCATGCCTTGGCATTTCTGTTGACAAATGCTAACTCTACCATATCTATTTATATATTCCATTGTTCCAAACTCCTTTATGGAACTTTGTGTCTTCACTATACCTAGATCTTAGACTAGAAAATTTTTAAGACAATTCCAAACTCTAAATTCTATAAATATATGATCTGTAGGAAGACTACCAAATATAATCAAACATACCAATTTATACTCAACTAATGGGAACTCTAGATAGCCTCCCCTCAAAAAAAATCTGATTAATTGATTAATGTTCTTATTTAAAAATACTCTGGAAGTACATTTTTTTTTTCATATTCAAGATATGTCAGACCACTTTAGTGATTGGATATTGTGGAAAATAAGATTTCATATTAAAACACACACATGCACTAGCACACACACACATACTCTAGTCTCTCGTGAAAACCAAATTTGTTTTAGTTATGTATTAAAAGAAAATTTCACTTACATTCCCTGTTTATACAATCTCACATAACTATGCATACACATACATATACACAATAATAACTTTGTCACCTGAATATCTGCCATGATTTTTCCTAATCATTGAGGTATTTTAAATTATCCATATGGTACACTGAATATTTACTGTCTATCTGAATGTTTGACAGTATATTGACTTACCAAAGTAATGCCCACATGAGTTGTCAAGGTTTTTTTAAATATTTTTCATCTAAAGTTATTATAAGTAGTTACTCAAAAAGTTATTTTACAAAACTCACTTAGCTAATGTCCAACTTTACAAAAGCACTTTCAGCACACATAAGGCACTATGCTATGTGGTAGGAGTGCAAAAATAAAAACAGTTGTTAACCCCAAAGAGCCCACCTTCTATTAGGACAAGACATTTAAATGTATAAGTAAATGCATTAGAACTTGATGAGGAAAATAATGCTGACAATTGGGGGAAGGGAGTTCCAAGTGTTTCACTTTAATCATTTGATGTACATAATCATAGCAAACTTCGTTTCCATTTAAAAGAACTTCATCTCATAAAAACTTTCTTTAATGACAGAAAAAATAATATCTGGACTTAAGAAATATAGAAGTCTTACTATATGCCAAGTTAAAAATAGGGATTGAGAGCTTTGAACTTAAATCTACAAGCAAAATGGAATCAATGGATGAAGACTGTTGATTTTGGTTTTGGTATTTTTCTGCCACAAGACAAAAATGTCTATTTGCAATAATACTTAACATTTGTTATAGAATCAAATGGCACTCCACAGGTAGTATTCACATGCACTCAACCAACAATATATTTTAAGAAGAAATATTGAACAAATGACTGAATAATACAGATTGGCTTAAAACAAAGCTTTGTAATAATGGTTCAGGAGTACTTTGTTGACATTAAGAACAGAAAAATATCATTAAGGAGCCCAATGAAATGGTGGGAATTATATATTTCATTGGTGGCTCCAAAATTTTGGAATCTATCACAATAGCCTGGAGAATCTTAAACATACCAGAATAATAGAAAAACAATAACTTCTTCTTGCATGATTTCTATTTGAATCTCAATGAAAGAATAATGATGATAATTATTATCATAATTCACATTCACATAATGTGTTCCCTAGAAAATGTGGCCTACATTCAAGGTAGTCTTTGGGTTCATATTCCTAATCCTCTATTTCATGAGCCCTTACTGATTTAATTTTGTTTTTGGAAATCACAACTCAAGGTTAGTCATTGCCATGAGAAATTATGAAATGTTAACCTCGAGGAACCTTGACCTAATCAACAATGTACTTTATGCAAGAAAGTCATAAAAACAGTATAATACATCACTACAGGCTGTAAACATTTTAGCATCTACTAAATATATAACATGATATAACCTAGTGGATAGAATTTTACTGTCTTCCATAGACCGACAGACAATCTCTATAAACAAAACTTAGTGTTATAGAGAACTCAACCAATAAAATGCAATAGAAATATTATCACATAATGAATTGTTGCCCACAATCATCAAGCAATATCATGATATATAAAAATAACATTTTAATTGATGTTAGCAAATCAAACATGTATGATTTCTGTGCTACATGGAAGAAAAAGCTGTCAAAATATGCAGATCTGGCACATGCAAAAATAAGATCTTGTGGGAAGATGATGAGATCTGTATCACCTCTGTTGTCCTGATTACTACTTAAATTTTATCAAGAATACTATGTGAGCCCACAGTAATTGAACTGACCCTTTGACCTGGCCTGGTGTCTGAAATTACCATCATCAAAATCATTACTTTGGTTTTCTTGGAGCAAATGCAACTCTACTCTGGAGACTAGGTCTATAGAACTGTGAGGGAGAATGAGAGGGTGCATTCAACTTAATGATCACAGTTCCATTAAGAAAAAAAAAAAAGATGAATGTGTAATTTCGTGAAAGGAATAATTTTCTGAAAGTAAGAAAGAAGGTATAAGTTTAAGGAAAGAAATCCATTTCTTCCTTGAATTACTAAATCTTTAATTCTAGTATAATCAGTGAAGGTTCATTATTATCATTTTAAGAGGTTTTTTTTTTTTTTTTGGTAAATTTTTCTTTTTACTTATCTAAAGATTTTGACTATGAAATTAGTATAGTCATAATGTATTAATGTGCCATTCCTTTGTTATGCTTGTCCATTTTAATAGTTTTTTTTTTGTAATTGGAAAAAATTTAGATGTTTTCTAAAGATGATGGTGAGAAAAGTAATATACCTTTAAATTGAATAAAATAAATATTTGTAGATAAATTTATTTCATCTAAAATATTTACAGGTACAAGGAAGGTAAGCAGAGGAAAAGAATAGGTGTTTTATAACTGCATGTTGACTTAAAATTGTTTCTCTATAAAACTGATTAAATTGTTAGAAAATAAAAAAAAGTTGGGCTGAGACTCTTTTGGTACGTTCACTTAATTTATATGTGCATATATGTCTTTACTTTGTAAATATAGTTCATTTACCCCTAAAATGCAAGGCAGACGGATGGGAACTTCAGGGAGAACCATCACAAAGAGCACAAGTGTGAGTGGAGAGATGTACAAACTGGAACATAATGATGGAAGTCAGTCGGATACAGCTGTTGGCACAGTTGGAACAGGTGGAAAGAAAAGGAGATCAAGTCTTAGTGCCAAAGTGGTGGCCATAGTATCTCGGAGAAGTAGAAGCACATCCCAACTTAGTCAAACAGGTGAGTGAATTAAATTCGATTTAAAACTCTATCATTTAATATACATGTAAGATATTATCTATGTCCCATGGGTTGTTATGGGACCATCTTGGGTCCTAAGATACTAAAAGGATTCTCCATTTCTGAAAATTTATTTCTGGATTTGTTGTTTTATTGTATATTTATAAAGGATCTCTCTTTTTGTTTTAAGTACATTCACACTCTCTTCTCTGAATCACTAATAATAATAATAAAAAAGACTTGTTTACAAATGTGCAAGGAAATGCAAAGAAATATAGTTCTAAAATGACTCATGAAAAAAGCAACAGGACTCTCAGGAAAACCATATATCCTTTGGAGAATGGGCCTTTTTCTGACAAATAAGAATCAGTTTTCTGACAAATAAGAATAAGAACAAAAACAATGTATGTGTGTTTATATATATGTATATTGATATATATATATACATTTATATGATAAAAATCTCTCTGAAAGTTATTATAATTTACTATTTACACATATGTACTACATATAAGCATGTAGATGTATCTACATGAATTGTTATGAATTGTTAATCCTCCATAGGAGTTTGAAGGTATTGTGACAAAATAATCTTTGAATATGAATTCTCAATTCTGCTTTCTTATTTCTAGCAAAAAGAAATGTAGTACATATTTTTAATCTGAGCAAAATGGGTCAGTAGATTCAATAAAAGCATGATGCTTCAGAATAGAATTGTTTCAGCTTTATTTCTAAATCTTAAAAGCTTCATGTTTGTGTGTCCTCGAGGTAAAACAAGCTTCTGATAGAATGAAGCAAAAACAAGAAAAAAGGTAGTGTGCTTTTATGTACAAAAAAAGTTGCTGCCTCTAAAAAATAAGTGGACAGATTGGCTAGCTAAGATGGAGTCAATATTAAATAATGGGAAAGGTAAGTGGAATATAGGACTGTTTGACATTACTAAATTCTTTTGCTATACTTATTACATCAGTTTCTGGTTTTTTCAACAGAAGTAAAAACCTTATTTTCATAATTTTACTTATACCAGATAACTTCTGGAATAAAAATGTTTTTTTTTTCCTACCCAGCATACACTCTAAGAACAACCCGAGTTTTATATTATAGTTCTTCTCAAATGATAGGTTCAAACGTAAGTATCTGAAGCAATAAATTGTTAATTCTTTTAACACAGAATTATGTACTTCAGAAATTTAGCAATGTCAATAGTATGTGGTTATTAATCTAAAAAGGAAGACATCTTTTTCCTTCTTTCCTTTCCTCCTTTTTCTTGTCTTCCTCCCTCTCTTCCTTCTTTCATTCCTTCCTTGCTTTCTTTCTTCCTTTCTTCCTCCTTATATTCTTTCCTTTTTGGACAATTTGTTAAAAAATTAAAATCAGAATTACAAACTCATAAGATTATAATGAAATCAGTTATTCTTTTCATTATATCCAACATCAAAATCATCTCTGTAAAAATATATATAGCACACATACATATAAACATAGACACATACTATATGTGTATTTGTGTGTGTGTGTGTGTGTGTGTGTACATATTTATGTATATGTGCACTTGAGCTGATGAATCCATTGACTAGTACTCAGGTTTTGGAATGAAGAAAAGGAAAATTTACATATCAGATTTTAAGAAATGTGGCAATAGTAAGAATTCTAGAATAAATTCTGATTTCCCAATTTACTGCCTATTTGATAGTGAATAAATTATTTGGTATATCTGGACCTTGGTTTCTATCTCTATTAAATAAAGGAACCTGTTTCAACAATAAATCCTATCCTATGAATTCTACTCTTTTGTGTACTCTCTAAGGCATTACACAAAGTGTCTTAATTGACCATCATCTGACTTAGTATTTTCTTTTTATTATTATCCAACTGATGTGGCCTCTTTTTTGTATTTTAGAATAAAATGTTACCAAACCTTTGTGTAGGTCCTATATTTATGTTTAAAAAGCAAGTAGGTGCATACAAAACCCAGTTTAATCATTCTTCCTTTCCTTACCTTAATATTAAAAATTATAATTTGATCATGTTTAAATATTTTTTAAATCCTATGGTTTTTGTCAGTGTTTTGATTTTGTGACATTTTCTCATGTTCATTTGATTTTTTTTTTATCCCTTTAAGTATTTGGTACTCTTCACTCAGTGTGTTCTTTGAATCTTAATTGTCCAAATTCTCAAACAGGTCTTCTTTTTTCAGTGTCTTCTTCTCCTCCTCTTCTTTTCGCTTTAAATGTTCATATCCCCCAAATTCTCCTCTTTATTCATGGACATGCATTGGAAGACCTAATTCTTTAATATACTTAGAATTAACACTGCCATAAAGATTACTGCCAAATCTTTACCTCTAGCGCTGACTCAGTTCCTAAATTCTGATTCTGTATTTCAAAATACCTGATGAATATTTTGACATGGATGGCCTATTACTTCAAAAACAATAAGTCTAAAAATTATCTTATTTTCCCCTTCTCTTGCTTCCTTTATTCTATTCTTGCCAATACTATTTAATAATTTGAAAAATCTTAGGGATATTTTAAACCTCTCTCTCTTACAATCCTTATAGAGAATCACTTTACAAGTTTTATTGTTTTGACCCCTGAAGTTCCTTTCCTTTTTCTCCTTTTCTTACTTTTTTCATTTTCTCATCTACAATTATACCATAAGTCCTGAATATCCTACATCTAGAATATTGTAATAGCTTCCATTGTCTCCAGTTAATCCTGCATATTACAATCAAATTAATCTTACTAAAACTATACTTTCATTTGTGAGGATTCCCCATTCCCACATATAAATTTTATTCCTAAAATTTGTTATATAGCTCTCCATCACTGTATCCTCCCTTTTTCCTTGTTGATTTCGATACCTTTTCCCTTTTCTTCTCTTTCTTCCTTACTCTTCCTGCTTCTCTCTTTGTCTCTCTGTATGTATGTCATGTCTCTAGTATATGCCTGGTATGTAATAAACACATGCTGAATTAAAAGTAATTCTTTGGTAAAGAATTGTTTCTTAGGCATATTTACAATATCTTTTCCATTTTTTGAAGAGAAGAAGCCATGAGAAACTTTGAATTTCTCAGAGTGTAAATGAAGCTTTCCAACCTTATTTTGTTTTTCTGTTATCTTCAATGGAGGTAATGTGATATAAAAGAACGGTGA
This sequence comes from Sarcophilus harrisii, assembly GCF_902635505.1. Classification (NCBI taxonomy): domain Eukaryota; kingdom Metazoa; phylum Chordata; class Mammalia; order Dasyuromorphia; family Dasyuridae; genus Sarcophilus; species Sarcophilus harrisii. The sequence continues at coordinate 237,315,785 of NC_045429.1, read as the reverse complement.
GGTAGTATAGTACATAAAGCATCAGATAAAGTCAGCCAAATCTGAGTTCAAATTCAATCTCAAACACTTTTTAGTTGTGTAACCTTGGCAAGTCATTTACCCCTATGTAACTCACTTTTCTGTAAAATTAGCTGGAGGAGAGAATGACAAACTACTCCAATATTTTTTCTTTTTTTTTTTTTTTATTAAAGCTTTTTATTTGCAAGTTATATGCATGGGTAATTTTACAGCAGTGACAATTGCCAAACCTCTTGTTCCAATTTCCCCGCTCTTTCTTCCCATTCCCTCCCCCAGATGGCTGGTTGACCAATACATGTTAAATATGTTAAAGTATAAATTAAATACAATATAAGTATACATGTCCTAACAGTTATTTTGCTGTACAAAAAGAATCAGACTTTGAAATAGTATACTATTAGCCTGTGAAGGAAATCAAAAATACAGGCGGACAAAAATATAGGGATTGGGAATTCTATGTAATAGTTCATAGTCATCTCCCAGAGTTCTTTTGCTGGGTGTAGCTGGTTCAATTCATTACTATTCTATTGGAACTGATTTGGTTCATCTCATTGCTGGAGATGGCCATGTCCATCAGAATTGATCATCATATAGTATTGTTGTTGAAGTATATAATGATCTCCTGGTCCTGCTCATTTCACTCAGCATCAGTTCATATAAGTTTCTCCAGGCCTTTCTGTAATCATCCTATTGGTCATTTCTTACCGAACAATAATATTCCATAACATTCATATACCACAATTTACTCAACCACTCTCCAATTGATGGGCATTCACTCAGTTTCCAGTTTCTGGCCACTACAAAGAGACCAGCCACAAACATTCTTGCACATACAGGTCCCTTTCCCTTCTTTTTATTTTATTTTATTTATTTAATAGCCTTTTATTTACAGGATATATGCATGGATGACTTTACAGCGTTAACAATTGCCAAACCTCTTGTTCCAATTTTTCACCTCTTACCCCCCACCCCCTCCCCTAGATGGCAGGATGACCAGTAGATGTTAAATACATTAAAATATAAATTAGATACACAATAAGTATACATGACCAAAACGTTATTTTGCTGTACAAAAAGAATCAGACTCTGAAATATTGTACAATTAGCTTGTGAAGGAAATCAAAAATGCAGGTGTGCATAAATATAGGGATTGGGAATTCAATGTAATGGTTTTTAGTCATCTCCCAGAGTTCTTTTTCTGGGTATAGCTAGTTCAGTTCATTACTGCTCCATTAGAAATGATTTGGTTGATCTCGTTGCTGAGGATGGCCAGGTCCATCAGAACTGGTCATCATATAGTATTGTTGTTGAAGTATATAATGATCTCCTGGTCCTGCTCATTTCACTCAGCATCAGTTCGTGTAAGTCTCTCCAGGCCTTTCTGAAATCATCCTGTTGGTCATTTCTTACAGAACAGTAATATTCCATAATTTTCATATACCACAATTTATTCAGCCATTCTCCAACTGATGGACATCCATTCAGTTTCCAGTTTCTAGCCACTACAAAAAGGGCTGCCACAAACATTTGTGTACATACAGGTCCCTTTCCCTTCTTTATAATCTCTTTGGGATAAAAGCCCAGTAGTAACACTGCTGGATCAAAGGGTATGCACAGTTTGATAACTTTTTGAGCATAGTTCCAAACTACTCTCCAGAATGGTTGGATTCGTTCACAACTCCACCAACAATGCATCAATGACCCAGTTTTCCCGCATCCCCTCCAACAATCATCATTATTTTTTCCTGCCATCTTAGCCAATCTGACAGGTGTGTAGTGGTATCTTAGAGTTGTCTTAATTTGCATTTCTCTGATTAATAATGACTTGGAGCATCTTTTCATATGACTAGAAATAGTTTCAATTTCTTCATCTGAGAATTGTCTGTTCATATCCTTTGACCATTTTTCAATTGGAGAATGGCTTGATTTTTTATAAATTAGAGTTAATTCTCTATATATTTTGGAAATGAGGCCTTTATCAGAACCTTTGACTGTAAAAATATTTTGCCAGTTTATTGCTTCCCTTCTAATCTTGCATTCGTTTTGTTTGTACAAAAACTTTTCAGTTTAGTATAATCGAAATTTTCTATTTTGTGATCAGTAATGATCTCTAGTTCTGCTTTGGTCATAAAGTCCTTCCCCTTCCACATGTCTGAGACGTAAACTATCCTGTGTTCCTCTAATTTATTAATAACCCTTTCCCTTCTTTAAGATTTCTTTGGGATATAAGCCCAGTAAAAACATTGCTGGATCAAATGGTATGCCAAGTTTAATAACTTTTTGAGCGTAGTTCCAAATTGCTCTACAGAATGGCAGGATGTATTCACAATTTCACCAACAATGCATGTATCCCTGTTTTCCTACACCCCCTCCAACATTCTGCATTATCTTTCCCTGTCATTCTAGGCACTCTGACAGGTGTGTGGTGATATCTCAGAGTTGTCTTAATTTGCATTTCTCTGGTTAATAATGACTTGGAGCATCTTTTCATATGGCTAGAAATAATTTCAGTTTCTTCATCTGAGAATTGTCTGTTCATATCCTTTGATCATTTATCAATTGGAGAATGGCTTGATTTATTATAAATTAGAGTCAATTCTCTATATATTTTACTCCAATATCTTTTCAAGAAAATCCCAAAGAGATTCACCAAAGTTAGATATAAATGAAACAATTGAATAACAAGTAATATAAAAGACAGAGAGCTAATTTGTCAGTTAGAAAGATGTGGACTCAAGTCTCATTTATGATACATATGATGTCTGTGAGCCTTAATTGAAAGTAGTCCAGGCAAATCTAAGAGGATAATTTTCTTTTTCTTTTCTTTTTTTTTTGGTGGGGGGGGCAAGGTAGTTAGCCAGTTGGGGTTAAGTGACTTGCCTAGGCACAAACCAGAATGTGTTAAAGTGTCTGAGGTCACTTTTGAACTCAAGTACTCCTGAATTCAGGGTTGGTACTCTATCCACTGCCCCACCTAGCTGCCTCAAGAATAGGATTTTCAAAGAAGTGTCTAACTTATGCTAGATTTTTAACCAATCCTCCTGACTGATCATCCTGAATTCAGATTCAGCCCCAGACACTCACTAGCGATGTGACCTAGGCAAGTCACTTAACCTTGTTTGCCTTAGCTTCTTCATCTGTAAAATGAGTTGTAGAAGGAAATGACAAACTATTCCACTATCTTTGTTAAGACAAATCCAAATGGAGTTATGAAATGTTAAAATTATTGCCCTTATGAAAGTTTATCTTTTATCATATTTTTGTAGTTACATATACCCCTATTATATTTAATTTCTTGAAGTCACAATTTGTTTACTTTTCGTTGTGACCTAAACACCTAGCAAAATGCCTTGCATGCAGTAAGCACTTGGGAATGCCTGTAATAGAACCTCAGAATTAATAAATTATTGAACTTCAAAAAATACAGGCATTTCAAAAAATGCTATTCTATGTTCTCCAGGAAAGATGTATACAAAAATTGAACATAATATGCATGATCCAGTAAGACAAAGTAAAAACTCTTTTTAAAGCATAATGATCTTGTAAATAGGATTCTTCCTACTTTTGTTCTTCTCATCTTTTTTAATGATGCTGAAATATAAATGGTCCAGACAATCTGTCAATAAACATTTATTAAATGCCTACTGTGTGTCAAGTATTGTGCTAAGGGCTGTGGATACAAATAAGAAAAAAAAATAAACAATTCCCACCCTCAAGGAATTTACAATCTAATGGGAGATGAGAATACACAAAAAGGAGCTGAAAAGCAGAAGAGGACAGGGCAATCATCAGGTATAAGGGAAAGGAGAGAGTAGGAGAATAATGTTCAGTAGAAATTAAGGAGATCTGGTAATAGAAAATGAAGTTGCTTGTCAAGGGACAAGTCCCTTTCCAAAGATTTTATGAACTACTGCATAAGTAGCTTCATAACGGAATTAGTATATAAAGGCATCCTCTAATATCCTAGAAAAATGACACTAGCTAGCTGTGAGATGCTGGACAAGTCACTTAACCTCTCTGACCATCAGTTTCTTCATCTATAAAATGAAAGAACTGGACTCAATGGTCCCTAAAATTCTTTCTAGCTTTAAATATAAAATCCTATGATAATATGACCCAGTATCAGTCAGGAAAACAAAAATGATATATACCTCATGCTGTTTCGCCATGATTGTAATCTTGGCTATAAGTCTCGATAAGTTATAAGCTTCTCATTCCATATCATTTAGTGAAACATCAAATAAAATTATTCTTTGATTTTGGCATTTGTGGACAATAGTTTAGTCTGTCACCACAATATGATTCCAGAATAGTTTATTTCTTCAGGATGTTTTGAGTTTTACATTAACGGAATTTGTCATCTTTTATTCCCCAAAAGATGCCAACTTTCTGATGTATAATTCTAGCTACCAGATCATGCCTTATTGGGTATTCAGTAGGACTTAAATTTGTAGAATCTGTTATAATATTTTATCATTCTTATTTATCATCAATCTTTTCTAAGTGAGAATATGTGAAATACCTTCTCTATTTCATTTGTTTCTCCCCTAATTTAATCAAGTTTAAATTGCAGTGAATCTTTTAACTATTTCTTTTGTCCACATTCTTCTAAGGCAATCTCTATTGGCAACACTTCATGTTGTTCAGTTATTGAAGTTGTGTCTGACTCTCTGTGGCCCCATTTGAGTTTTTCTTGGCAGAAATACTGGAATAATTTGTCACTTCCTTCTCCAGCTCTTTTTACAGTTGAGGAAACTGAGGCAAACAGGGTTAAGTGACATTCCCAGGTGATAAGCAATTGAGGTTGACTTTGAACTAAAGAAGATGAAGGTCTCTGACTTCAGACCTCACACACTAATCATTACAATAAAAAACTGCCCAACTCTTCATTGGAGTCTAGATTTAGAGACGGAAAAGATCTATGGTACTACGTCAAAGTTCTTCATTTTACAGATGTGTAAACTAAGGCCAAGAATGATGAAGTTATCTATATGAAAACCAATTAGCATTTGGAAGAGATGTGGGGTTAGAACTTGTGTAGATCGAATGTAAATTCAAAGAAATTTTAGATGGTATAATTTGGAGGAGTGTTACCCTTCATAAGTTGTTGGTACAATGAGCAGTGGGTAGATCATGGGACATATAGTCAGAAAGACTTGAGTTGGAATATTATCTCAGGTACTTATAGTTGTGTTACCTTGGGCAAAAAACTTAATCTCTCTGTGCCTCACTTTTCTTATCTAGAAAAATAAGGATAATAATATCATCTACCTCTTAATTTATTGAGAGTTAATATATATGTGTGTATGTGTTATATAAATGCTAGTTATTATTATCATTACTACTACTGCTACTGCTGCTGCTGCTGCTACTGTTGCTACTACTACTACCATTATTACTGCAGCTCCTGCTGCTACTACTTCTACCACTACTACTACTACCATACTACTATCATTACTGTCACCTTATCTTGCATTATTAGAGAAGCAGAATTCTTGCTTGAGTGGTCTTTGATATTTTTGTCACATTGCATAATTTCTATTATCTACATACCAGAGAAATTATCCTTTGTAGGATTTTTCCAATAATCTTAAAACAGGCCATTCTTCTACTCCTTTCTACTACAAATATTTATCTAGACTTAATATGAAAAATATAATTTGTGGCTTCTGGTACATAATTCCTTTCTTTTTTGTTTTATAATAAAGTGTTAAATGCTGTCATTTTTAACATCTGTTTATTTGTCATTTCCTGATAGACGTGAAACACAATTTTAGTGTCAACTAATTAATATTAGGCCTTTAGTCATCTATTTCTTTTAGGGAGAATATTAATAGAGAAGCAATAATTACAGATGAATTCTCATCTACATAATTGATAATTCATGGCACAAAAATTCTCATCTCAGGTATGACCTTGGTTGGTAAATAGTGTGATGTGGAAAATTTTAAAGGAATACAATATCTATAGTTTTGAAAAAGGTTTCTTCAGTAAATTAAAACTATTCCAATAGTCAACAATATTCAGAATGATCTGTTTATTTCTTTGGGAGAGGAAAATTGTATTTATCTCTTTAATGACATAGTGATGTGACCTGTTATTATTTCCCAATTAGTTAGACCTTTCTTAAGATCATTCTTAAAATGAAAATGTTTTTGTAATTGGTGGAAGATTGTTCCAAGTCTTGCATAAGCTGTCCATGATATTCTTATTCCTTCTAAAACTTATTTATCAATGTGATTGATTGTTAAATTTCACAACTCATTTTTTAAATTACACACATATGTTTACACATACATTTGCATACATGTATATGTCCATGTACACATATAAAATATATATTATTAATATATATTATATATTTCACATACAATTTTCTGTTCTGGTTTAAGTATGTGAAATGCTCACAGTTATAATGTTTTATTCAAATTGATGATAATTTTAAATTTAAATTTAAAAAGATAGAGGTCTGGAGGTGAGACTAAATTCCAATCTCAATATGAGTCAGTTTTGTTCCATAGCAGTAGGAAAGCTAATGCATAGAGAATTATAACTGAATTAATCAGAGAGTTATAGTGTACATGAAGAAGGAACTCATGGTGCTACTGTACTCTATCCCAGACGTGTGTGTATTACTGTATTTAGTTATACATACCATATTTTAGGATGGACGTCAGTCACTTAGGGAATATGTAGAAGGCAACAAATAGCATGAGAGGGATGGAGATCACATGGAGGAAATGGAAAAGTTTAGCCTGAATGAGAAAATTCTAAAGGAACATGTTAATTGTGTTAAAGTAGTTAAAAGTCTGCCGCATGGAAGAGAGATCAGGATAATTGTACTTCAACCCAAAGGATGCAAATGTTTGTGGTAGGTACTTTTACAATGTTTACTTTCCTTAAAAAAAAAAAAAAAAAAAAAAAAAAAAAGAAAAGCAACAGAGTGGCTTAGAGAATGATGTAAATAATTATCCCTACAACAGGTTGTGCTAAGTAGTAAATTAATCTCCATAAGAAATCTTGAAACAAAATTGAGATGGTCATTGTTAGGGATTTCTGGTGCTTTGTGATTTGGAATATGTGGTTTCTCAAACACCTTCAAATTTAAGCTCTTAATTTTTTTCTTTTTGTTTTCATGCCACATTTTTGCTTTATATTAAACTTGTGGGTGCCTAAAAATCCAAAATAGTTTTTATATAATGGTGTCTCCAAAGCCTTTTTCACCCTAAATTTGGACAATTTTGCAATAGTTTCAATTTATATCTGTTAAATCTGATAATGATAATAAGTAGACCAATAATAAATTAGGGGAAAATATTATAGCATGATCATCAAAATGGTATTCCATTAATTTATCTTCTAGAATGTTGATACTAATTGTACAATTGTAGTGAACAACTAGGCAAACAATTATTGCATACTTTTATTCCTTCCTCCCTTCTTGGAAAAGGAGAGTTGGAGCCTCTCAGGCCATAGCTTTACTTCTTACAGGACAGAACAGAAGTGAGACTTTCCCTCTGGTAAGCACTTCTCACTCTCTCTCATTCTCTCTCTCTGTCTATCTGTTTTTCTCTCTCTGTCTCTCTCTCTCTCTCTCTGTCTGTCTCTCTGTCTGTCAGTCTGTCTCTCTCTCTCTCTCTCTCTCTCTCTCTCTCTGTCTCTCTGTCTCTCTCTCTTTCTCTTTTAGTAAGGGAATGTACATATAGGTTAAGAAGCTTCAGCAATACTCTCCATGCCTGTCTTCCACTAGAGCCAAAGTTGGAAATTTTATGTGCCACATAGTATCACAACAGTTGAATCATATTTATTCTAGAAGCTAAAAAAAGCTTCAAATTTAATATTGGTATTTGCAATTTTTATGCAAATGTGAAAATAATTTGGTAGTTATGTGGTACAGGGGATAGAGTGTTAGGAAGAGCTAAGTTCAAACCGACTTGAGCCACTTACATCTTGTGTCCTTTAAACCCATTTGCCTTAATTTTCTCATGTATAAATGACCTGGAGAAGGAAATGACAAAACACTCCAGTATCTTTGCTAAGAAAACCCCAAATGGTCATGGAAAGTTGGACATGACTGAAACAATTGCACAACAAGCAAACAAAAATAAATTATTAGTTAAAAATGCATTACATATCATCAGATGATTTTTAGGTACTACATCAAAAAGGAAAGAATTCCCCATTTGTACTCTCTAAACACAATTAAGGCACATGCAACCAATAAACAACATTCTGTGTTCCCTCCATCTCTGCTAGCGCCACCTCTACCTTTCACAAAGCTACCTATCTTTCCAAAATCTCACCGTGTATCTTTCTTGTCATTTAGCTTCTGGGAGCTCCTTGTCATCTCTGAATCTAAGAAAAGGGAAATGATGATGAAAAAAAAGAGAAATGAATTTAAATTTGCCAAAATAGTGAACCTATTTTGATTCCTGGTCATGTTTTTGTTTTATTTAGTAATTCATTATAGAATTTTTCCAGGGAGTGAAACCAAATGTGCTATCTAGTATTTATACTCCCTCTGCTTTTTTTTTTGGGGGGGGGGAAGAAGAGAGGGAGTTAGGATATCTTCCATTATTAGCATTTTTCTATTCCTCCCATTTTTATTATACACTATGTGTTTTTCAAAGGTAACAAACAGATAACATGTATAAGAATGCATCTTGAAAATACATAATTTTGGCTTGGATACTTTTAAAGCAGCTACACAATATAACTTTTATCTATTTAAGGTAGCACTTCCCTTATATTATTGATTGTACTCTTTCTAGTTTGAAGATTATTTCCTTCTTTATAGACAGTTGAGTATTTCCTTTTTATCTCTGTCAGTTTTTCATCATCACATCATCTTTCACAAATAACATTATATTGCTTCCAAATGAATGTTTATTAGACATATAGGGCGTAAAAAACTTAAGAAATAAATAAGCAAAAGGTAAGCATATAGATTGTTACCCCCAAGAAGTTGTTATTGTTATTATTGTTTGGTCACGTCCTACTCTTCATGACTAACGCTGTCCATGGAGATTTCTTGCAAAGTTGCTAGCATAGTTTGCCATTTCCTTCTTCAGTGTACTAAGGCAACCAGGGTTTAAGTGACTTGTTCAGAAGCACAAATCTTGTAAGTGTCTGAAGATGGATTTGAACTCAATTCATTCTTATTACAGGCCCTAGTACTTTATCATCTATTGAAATATCTAGTGAAGCACACCCTGAAAAAAATCACATAGACTAAATAGATAAGATGACTGAGAAGTATTTAGGGAAAGTAATAGTTCATAATTTTGTCCTAAGTAATTTAGGAAAGTTCACAATTGTTATGTTTCACCTCTGACCTTTCGTGACATTATAAAGGAAAATTAGCTTAAATGCCCTATTCCCACCGAACAGTGGTCCTTAGTTCCACTTGCAAAGAAACATCAGTAGAGTAGATTTACCATTATTATTTCATTTACAAATAATATCAATTATCTCCAAACCTATGGTACTAAAAATAGTTGAAGATCCTACTTATCCAGAAAAGAAATTTGAAACAATTCTGCCCTTGGATATAATCAATGTTCAATGAAATAATAAAACTCCTTTTTTATAGGCATATTTTATTACTTGTTTTTCCAAATTTTTTTTTTGTCCTCGGAATAATAAGGGTAATACAGGTAACAAAATAAGTCAAACAAACACTTCTTTGGAAAAGAAACTATTGTTCTTGTGTTATTGACTATTTTTAAGAATGCATAATGTGACTGTTAATGTCAAGTGTATCCTTGAATATAATTTATTGTTTCCCCTCCCAGTCTAATGCTTCTGATGGACATTCTGAAACAAATACTGCTATCTGAAGGATTTTAGTATTTTCATTTATAAGAAGTTAGCATGTAGCAATAGGAAAGGCATGTTAATGGAGCCTCTTTGATCATTTTGGGAAAAATTCTTGGCTCAATCGGTTAAAAACAATGAGAGCTTACTGTTCTTCCTAAGGATAAGGGCCTGGAAAAGACTTTCAGAAACTGAAGACTGTGGTGGATCAAAAACTGGATACTTTTTCTCATGTTTTATTTATTTGGATCAAATTTAACAGCAGGAGGAACACGCCTAAGTAACTGTATATTTAATGTCCTTTGTTTCCTTAAGTCAAAATTATGGTGAAAGTGATAGTTTCAGAGTCTTCAAAACTATCAAATAAATGTAAGCAAGTATTCCTTTATTTACTGTGGCTGTCTAGCATTGGAGTTCACTACTATGAACAGAACTTCAATTCAACTCTAGTAACACATCTTCAGAAGAGATTTCCTAATAAGGATTAGGATTTTCAAACAAATGCCAGCCTGCTCTATTTTAATTCTTTTTCTTTTTTCCTCCCCCTCAGCTATAAATTTTGAGCTCAGCTGAAATGTAAATATGTTAAGTTGGTTTGGCAGGCAGAATTATTGATGAACAGGAGTGTTAATTTGAACAGCTATTTTAGTATCTATGGGGGATTTTGTTAATTATGTGCAAATGAGAGACAATCATTCATCTTAATAGGTTGATTTATTTTAGCATAAGATATATTCTCAAATTATTAAATGACTACAAAATGTTTAGGTCTCTTTTCCCCTCTGTATTCATAATTATGTATAGCAGAAGCAATATCATGATGATCAAAATATATAGATATAGATATAGATATATACATGAGGCATATATGTATATTTTAAATGAAAATTTTAAAGTTAATTACTCAATATCAACCTCATTCAATTTAATATACTTTTAAATCGACATTTATAGATGAGACAAACAACTGTCACTAAGAGTTAAATTACTTTTTTCAATGAGAGAAGGAAGGCTACTTGATTTAAGTTATACAATGAATTATGTAAAAAACACAAATTTAATTTTCCTGTTTTGCTTATAAATGCTTTGTTGTTCCTTCTAATTGAATTATGTATCTGGCTGTTCTAGGTAAACTTTTGATGACTTTTTTATACTTTTCCTTCTGCAAAAGAATGGCCCAAAAGGCTATCTCTTATATTGAAGAATAGGGGAGGAGGGAAGTCAGCAAAACTAAACACATCAAAAAAAAAAAAAGTTGTGTTATATATAACATTTCATAATCATTATCACCCCAATTCACACATCTCACACACACACACACACACACACACACACACACACAAAACCTTTTAAGAAGAAAGATGCCTTTTTTTGTTAGTTCATTCAGAATAAATTTGGTCCATATTATTCAGTTTAAATTGTTTGATTGATATTGTCCTTTCCATTTACATTGTTGTATTTTGTCTCTGTCTCTCTTTCTCTGTCTCTCTCTGTCTCTCTCTCTCTCTTTCTGTGTGTGTGTCTGTTAATAATGCAATATTGTTAATAATGCATTATGGTATATGTGTACGTGTTTGTATGTGTATATTATATAGTTTTCCTGGTTCACCTAATGTCACTTTTCATTATTTCATGAAAGTTTTCTAGTGGATTTTTATATTTATTATTTTTAGAAGAGAATATTCCTTTACATTTTCATGAAAGCAAAAATTTAGCTAATTTTAAATTAATAAGTATCTCTTTATTTTCTAGCTCTTTTCTGCTACCAAAAATAATCATATTGCTTTTAGTAAGTTAGCTTTTTATGGAATTTTTTTCTTTTGTTATTAACTTTCTTTGGATATATGACTAATAGAGAATCTTTCAGTTTAAGGGTGTGAACATTGTTATAAATTCCCTTGCCCAATTCTAAATTGCTTTAAAAAATGATCAAATAACAGTTCTGCCAATAGCTCATGGATATGCCTGTCTTTCCACAGCCCTTCAACATTGATAGTTCTCATCTTTTCTCATCTTTGACAAGTTTTTGGGTGTGAGTTGAAACTTTGACAATTTGACTTGCATTGCTCTTACTATGAATGATTCGGATCATTATTTCATTCAGTTATTAATAGCTTGAAATTCTTTTGGGGGTACTGTTCATAATCTACCACTTCTCCCTTGGGGAATAGTAATTTTAGACATTTACTTCTGTTCAGTGTATATAAAACAATACTTCATAATCTTATCAAACATTTAATATTGATTTTCCCTTAGCTAATGACTTTTCTTTTCTTAGTCATATAAAGTTTGATCATTCAAAAATTTTTGAATTTCATATAATCTGGAGAATTTTATCTTCTATAATCATCTCTATCCCTCATCTGGTTTTTGAGTTTAATGATTTCCAATTCTTCATTGTATATAGTATGTCCCATTAATCTCCCTTTTGTTTTTTTAGTTTTTAACCAATACTCAATAGTTTTGATGACTGTTACTTTATATTTGAGTTTCATAGCTAAAAGTACCATTCTCATTTCACTGGTACCTTTTTCATCATTTCCATTGATATTCTAGATATTTTAATTCTTCCAGATAAAGTATTATTTTTAGCTAACTATAAAATTTTCCTTGTTAATTTGGTTGCTATGGCACTAAATACTTAAATCAATTTTGCAATATTTTTGTTTTTATTGTATTTATTGGTCCAACTATGATCATTGAATAGCTCTCTTATTATTTAAGTTGTTTCTGGTTTTCCAGAAAGTCATTTTGTATTGATACAAGCATGGTATGCTTTGCAAGATGAATTCAAGTTTTACGTCCATTTTGTTGTTATTTTAATCAGGACTTCCCTTTATGACCTCCTGAATTTTGTCATTGTTATACAGAAATGCTTTGGGTTTTATTAAATAACTGAAATTAAGAATATACTTTGTGCATTTAACTTTAATTAATGATGTTTCCCAGAAATTAATAGATCAGTGTGAGCCAATTTGAATAGATAGGGGTATAATAATAATTAAAAATAAGCAAGATGAAGAAGTTTATTTTGTCTATGCCGATGCCATCTATATAGATGTCTGGACTTTAGCTTCTTCATTTGTAAAATTAGAGGATTAGATCAGTTGTCTAATAAACCCTTTCAAGCTTTTTGTGGCCCCATTTGGGGTTTTATTGGCAAAAATGTGGTTGCCATTTCTTTCCTCAGCTCATTTTTTTAGATAAGGAAACTGAGACAGAGTTAAAGGACCTTTTCAGGATCATACAGCTAGTAAGTGTCTGAGAACACATTTTGATTTGGGAAGGTACTTCTTCCTAATGTCTGAACCAACATACTATCCACTGTGCCACCTAGGGTGCTTTATGACATATATATTGTTAGCATCAGTAAAAATGTTTGGCCATTAATTTAGTTTTTTAAATAGGAATTAATCTTAGAAAGGTCACAAATAATAGAACAATATTCTACTTTCAGCAAGAATTATTTAAAAATGATGATAATCTCTAAAAACTGTCCCAAAAAATTAACAGGTAGAATCAGAGATATAAGTCAAACCCAGAGCCTCTGATTCCAAATCTAACTGTTCCAAGGTACTTTAAACCATGAGATAGCTAGATGGAGCAGTAAATAGAGCACCAAGCCTGGAGTCAAGAGATCTTGAGTTCAAATGCTACTTCAGATACTTATTACAGTTGTGAGAATTAAATGAGATAATATTCTCAAAGTACTTAGCACAGCACTCATTGCATTGCTCCTAAATTGTCATCACTCCCTCAACCCAATTAAGTGTTTACTATGAGTCCATAGGGGTAACTAGCTAGCTAGCACCATGAATAAAGTGCTTTAAACCATGAGGTAGCTAGATAGGACAGTCATTAGAAGATTGAGCCTGGAATTAGGAAGATCTTAGTTCAGATATAGTTTCAAATACTTATTGATTATGTGACTTTGGGCAAGTTACTTAACCCTATTTGTCTCAGTTTCCTCATTTGTAAAATAAACTGGAGAAGGATATGGCAATGTTTTGCAGTATCTTTGCTAAGAAAATGCCAAATTGGGTCACAATAAATGAAAAATCACTAAACAACAACAATAGCAATATGTCAATAACTATTTTAGGTACCAAGAATATAAAACAAAACTGAAACTGACCCTTTTCTCAAGGAATTAATAGTCAATAGGAGAGACAAATATAATTATGCAATGTATCCAAAGTAAATACAAATTAGTCTGAAGTGGAGTAGTTTGGGCAATTGAAAAAATGTGGAAGACCTCACTTAGGAGATGACATGGCTATAGATTGTAAGAAGATAGGGGTTGCAAGAGGCAAAGGTGAGTTCATTGAAAATATAAAAAACAACTGTAACTTAAGGGATGGTGTCAAGGAGTGGTGAAGGAAGGAGAGGAGCTATATTTTAAATAAATGAACAAAAAGGACTTTCTCAGGTTCTTTTATTATCTCATGGGGCAACAAATATAGACTGTACACTTGCATTCTTTCATTTTCATTACTGCCCATCTCATTTTTTTCAACATGCATTGTCTTGATCATGTCTCAAATTCCATTCACATGGTACTTCAACGACAATCATATATGCCTTGTGTTTATGTATGTATTATTGGCCCCTTTAAGGTAGGTACCATGTATAACAATCATCATCATCATCATTATTATCACAGTGTGGTTCAAAGGAAAAAAATATCCATAGCTTCTTATAACTTCACATCCTACTTTTAAAAAGCACAATCTGTGTTACCTTGAGCACTCAACCACCATGAGCCTCAATTTCTTCATTTCTAAAATGAGTTTGAATTTAGGATGACTTTTAAGGTATCATCTAGCTCCAGATCTATGACAATGATAGAGATAGCATTAGAAGAATAGAAGTAGAAATATATGATAGAGATAAGATAAGGAGAGATTGCTTTAATATAAAACTTTAAAATTTGGAGACTGATTTATATACATGATATCATTTGATTCTCATAAAAATCCTATGAGGAAGCTATTCTCCAATTGAGAATCAGAAAAGTTAAATAATTTGCCCAGAGGCAAACAGACAGTATACATTGTATATAAATTATGTCCCCACAATACTTAACAAGTATTTGTTCCCAAGATATCACAACAATTTAAACAATAATATATTGTTTAAATTAATTTTCTGCTCCTTCCCAAGGCAAGATTTCAAGCTTTGAAAATAAACCTACCATCGATGGACCACTTTACATTTTTTAAAAGTTTAAATAGGAGCAACTAGCTGGTTCATGGATAGAGCACTAGCATTGGAATCAGAAGGACATGAGTTCAAATTTGGCCTCAGACACTTAACAGTTATTGTGTGACCCTGGGCAAGTCATTTAACTCCAATTGCCTCACAGAAAAAAGAAAAGCTTTAAAAAGCTTAAATAATTATTTAGCACTGTGTACTAAGTATATTATACACATTTTCCCCTTCATTTGGGGTTTCAAAAGTCATTCCCCAGAAATGTCTGTACTAGCAATCACATGACAGTTAAATTATATATTTTCCAAAAATTTCCCTTTTTTGCCACTTGCTTACATATTATTTATTGTGATAATTAACGAATATATACCTAACAATTCATTATATAAAAGGTATTATGCTAAAATAGATTCTTTACCTTTTTAATGCCCTAGATCCCTTCTCACAAGAATATTTTTTTAATAATTTCAGGAAAAACTAAATATCAGTTAGAACTTGGTAAAAATACAAATATCAGTTAGAAGTTGGTAATTTTCTACACAGGCACGCACACACATACAAACACAAACACACACACAAACATACACACTCCTAAAACCTATGTGTCATCCTCTTGGGAGACTGTGAACTATAAATTTAAAAGTCTTGGTCTACAAAGCTTGCATGTATATTTTCTGTCTTTTCAAATGTCTTTACTTTTCATTTATTAGTTTATATGAGAAATCTATGAATTAAGGGTAGGCACTTGCCACTTAGAGATATTTTCATTAAGCTCCTTGATAATAGAATTGTTTTGTTCTTTTTCATTGTATCCCAGTAGTATTGGCAGCACTTCATAGATAATTAGTGATTAACAGCTGATGAATATTTCTTCCACTTTGAATAAAAAATTAAATAAAAAATTTTAAAACTTCATTATCAGCATAATTTCTTAAATTCTCAGCAGGTGAATGATTACAGTCATGTAGAAGAAATGGCAATTAACCTAATTTTGTTACTATTCTTATACAACTGCATATGTCAAAATATAAAATTGCCCAGTTTTGTTTAATTTTCTTTCTTCTGTGTTTGAAGGAAAACTTGTCCTTGTATAAAAGAACACTTTCTGCCAAGGCAACAGCTTATAAATAGGTCAGTGACTTTTATTATTTGGGCAATCAGCTTTTGTTGACATGCTGGTATATTGTGGTTCTTGTCACAAAACCATTTACATTATCAGGATTCTTTTTCAAGGGCTGGAGAATGTTGAGTGTGCAATGGTTATTCATATTTTTAGTGAGCCATGGCAGACTTGATGTTCCATAACCAATGAGACAGAATGGCATTGTTCAAAAAGACTATACTACAAACCCCTGGGCAGTAGGACTCTAACATCAATGGAATGTCATATTTCATAGTTACTAGGCCATTAAATTTAATAACTTCTAATATTTAATAAAGCACAGCAGATGCTTTCTTGTTTTCCTTAGTGAGGCTTCAGATGTGAGGAGAAAGAATAACAAATGCCACCGACTTAAAAGATTTGTAAGAAATAAATATATGTATATTCACAATTAATATAGTGCTTCATCTTGCCACAATTCCTTGCAAATAAGAATGCTTATTAACTTGACTGTGATGAAATTCTTTGTTATCATCACCCTTTCTTGAACATTTTGAGAATCTGCAATTTTGTCCTTAAGGCTGTTCTTTTCCTTTCCTGGTGTAGATCTCAACCCCTTTATGACTTAGTTGATGAATTTTTATGGTATAAAAGTTCATCATCCTATGATAAATATATCAATGAACTTTCCTGAACTCTGATGGGATACTCATACAATTAATCAGGAGACATTTATTAAGCACCTACTATGTGTCAGATCTACCATGAAAAACATGTGTCAGGACCTGTGCTGATAGCTTTAAAAATATTGCATTTGATTCTCACAACATCTTTATGAGGTAAGTATTATTATTATTCCCATTTTATGGTCGAGGAAGCTGAAGCTATTTACTATCTGAGTCTTTGCACAAGTTACTCCCCTCTTTGTGGAAATCAGTGTGTTGTTTTTGTCAGTCATTTTCAACTGTGTCCAAGTCTTTATGGTCCCATTTGAATTTTTGTTTTTGGCAAAGTTAATGAAATGGTTTGCCATTTCCTCCTCTAGGTCATATTACAGATGAGGAAATGGAGGCAAAATGTTAGATCAAATGATTTATTCAGAGTTACATAGCAAATAAATATATATGGTTGGATTTAAACTCAAGTCCTCCTAACTCCAGATATAGGGACCTATTCACTACATCATCTAAAAAGCTATAGCAACATAGTAATCCTGAATATATATCAAAACATCTGATTTCTATTTTCCTCTCTTCAACAAAAACATCTGACTGATTGACAAATACAAATGTCATATTAGTTAAGCAGGGTACCAGAAAATCAGGGCTGATTAGAAAACATTATTAACTTAACAATTAACTTACTGCCTTTGTTTCAATAGGGGCAAAAGTTAGAAATTCAACTAAACATGGTAACATTCTGAAGAGTATTTAACTTCCTACTATGGTCACAGCAATTCACTATACCATGGACTTTGAACTGGAAGAGAACAGTAGAGTTTATTTAGTCTAATTATTCATTTTACAGATGTTGAAACTGAGACTAATAGAAGGATTGCAAACAATGCATGTAGATACCAAGTGACCATGTCAAGATTAAAACCTGGGACCTGGGACTCCCAATTAAATTGTAAAAGCAGAAGTTTCAGGATTTAGCACTCAGGCAGATTTCCCTTCCCTTTTCCCTCATATTTTTATTGACTACAAAATTAGTAATAAGCACATAATTGTGTGCGTGTTTAATATAAAACAATTCCTCTAATAAGTTTCTTTTCTGATACTAATTCTGGGAGAGGAAAAAAATAACTTCCTTAAGGCTAATGAAGCTATGATAGCTGCCACCTGAAAGTTATATAATAAGATCATAGATGGAAAGTGGTAAAGGACCCTTAAGGACTCTGTGTACAATTTGAGTTCAACTCCTCCCTGCCAGTTTTGAGGATAAGGAACTGAAAACCAGTCCAGCTGCATTTGAGGGATTTATTCCCAATCTGGTCATAGTGATGCTTTCCCCCATCTTCTCCCGGAACCCCACCCCCAGACTAAGAAGCTCTCTAAGAGCTTACACTAATTCAATGGGCATTAGAATTTGCATCAGAGGAAAAAAATTAAAGTTTAAAAAAAATGACAACTTATAATAATAACAATATTTGCTAACATTTGTATGGCATTTTAAGGTTTGCAGAGTGCTTTGCAGATATGATTTATTTTGATCCTCATAACACCCCCATTTTACACATGAGACTGAAACAATTTAAACAAATAGTTCAATAACACAGCAAGAATAAGGCAGTATTCCAATTCAGGTTTCTCTGACTCAAATGTAACCTTCTATCCACAAAAACATTTTTATGCAATATGAGTTTTAAAATTTTGGTTTTTATTATATCATTTTTTTCTGCCTATTGCAATTTTGATAAAAAAAAAGTTCCCCATTACGGGAGATTGTGTAAGCTATTATGATTGCTGTTGTTACTGTTATAATTTTCTTCTTCAATTGAATGTTTTTAATTCTCTAAGGATAAATAAAAAATAATAAATTTAAACAAAAATCAAAATATTTCAGAGTAACATACAAATATTGGTTAGATAAATTGTATTTTCTTATTGGCTCTTTAATTAGGTAGAAGTGCAATTAAAAAGGATTGAAACACAATGTCTGCAATGGCCAAGTCAGTAGCTAAATATCTTATGAGAACTGAATATGATTGGAATAGTTCTTGATTATGTTATTGAAAACATTGCTATTTAACTTAAAAGTTCCTCACTGGGCATTTTCTTAATACTTAACATGTCCTAGTTTTTCTGGCTTATGCAGTGGTATAAGATAGAAATCTAAGTACTAAGGACAGCCACATTATTATAGGATTTGTTGGCCAACTATTCCTTTTTTTCTGTTTTTTCACTTGTTTTTGTTTTTTGTAGTTTACATAAAAGAAATTATTGCACTAGAAAATTTCTGGAGTGCACTTAAATACTTCTTGGAAACTGCAAATATGTGGAACATGTACTAGGGGATAAAGAGACATGACGCTGCCCTTAACCTGTTGAAAGTCTAGTTTATAAGGCATATCAGCATATGCCATTTAGTCTGTGTACATTTTTTAACAGAATTTTTAGTACAATGTAGAAGTAAAGAATATAGAGTAAAGGGAAAAGAACCAAAGAACAGTTTATAAGAGATGATTTTGTGAAAATGAATATGTTAGAATAAGAAAATGAATGACATTTTGGACAAAGGATTAATCTTAAAGTCAACAAGACCAGTAACCCAGTTCTTCCCACTCATTTATGCTATTAACATGGTCTTGGGCAATTTGGACAAGAGGTCTTGACCTCTTGGTTCCAAAGTCATATTCTACAATTGTAAGTTATGGGATAGCTGTTGATATGCATTTGGTAAAGGTAGTTGCCATCCTGGAAATTCTCTTCATGATTTAAACAGTCATCTTGGAATAAAATAATGATGACAATAATAACAATAATAAAAGTTTGAGTTTTCCTTCCTTAATATGACATCTTCAAAGAGAGCTACATAATTTAACATAACTTTAAATAAAACATTCATTAGTTGTTTTAGTTTTCATTAACTCCAATTAACTTTAGAAAATTAAAGATTAAAACAATATTAAATCAACATGGGGATTTCAAACTTAATTTTTTAAAAAAGAAACATATTAAATGGTATATTAGATCCCTTTCATCTTAAATAGCCCCTGGTACTATATGTGTGTATATCTCTACACAAATATCTATACACTTACATACACATGTATTAATATAGATGGGTATAAATATATACCTATATATAATATACATATTTATACTTGTACCTTGCTGATATATTTTAAATAACATCTTAGATTAATTGTGTAGTTTTCCCCAATACTGAAAGTGATATGCAATTATATATTCATTGTATGTTCTTAACACATTTTCTATCAGCAAATATTATTAGACTAAGTTTACTATTGAGAAAAACTAAAACAATATCTGTTGATTGGAATTAAAGCCAATTTAAATACATTTTGTCATATATTATATATATGTATTGTACACATATATATTATGTCTTATATTGTTGTTTTTATATGTATTTATGTATAAGTGGAATGTAAGGCAGCTATGTAGTACATTGGATAGGGTGCTGGACTTGGAATCAGGAAGACATTTTCATGAGTTCAAATCTAGCCTCAGATACTTAGTTGTATGATCCTGAGCAAGACACTTTGCTCTATTCTTTGTAAAATGAGCTCAAGAAGTAAATGGCAAACTTCTGGATCTTTGTCAAGAAAACCCCAAATGAGGACAAAAAGAATAACAACAAAATGATTTTTAAGTCCTATCTCCACCTTTGAGTTCTATAGACTTCTTTTTTCTCCCTAATATCCGATAGCTGAACTGAGAAACCAGAAATTAGTAATTATTCTCCTTTACACCTTAGCTATTATTGCTCTTTTGTATATAAAGTTCAGCATCTTAGAATCTCAGAGATGGAAGGGACTTCAGAGACTCATTAGTCTAAAGTCTGCTCAAAAAAATTCCTTCTAATACTTCTTGAGAAAAGTTATGAATGTAACCTCCATGTGGGCAGGATCCATTTCATTTTTGGTTTTGTATTCCATGTCTGTCACATAGTGTGTATTTAATAAATTCTTATTGATTTATCTATTCATAAAATAGATAATTATATTTCTAAATATCCTCTATAGTGAAGATCTTCCTCACATAGAATAAAAATTTACCTCCCATTAACTTCTATCCATTAATTCTATAAAAGTAATAATCCTTCTACTCATAGCCCTCTATGTTAAAATAGAGGATCAACTCTCACCATTTCCCCAAATCTATCCTTTTCTCAATGTTAAACATACCCATTTCCTTCAATAAATAATCATTATAAGACAAAGCTTTACAAATCCTATCATTGACCCAGTTTTTTATTAGCGCTCATAAGCATATATCCACTGCATATTTTACACTCTTTTCCAAAATGTTAGATAATGAAGTCATTATCTCTTGCTTAGACTATTCCACTAGCATTCTAAATAGTTTCCCAGTTTCAATCTTTTTTAATTTCTTTTTTCACCACTATTTTTTAAAATTTTAATATCTTTTTTATTTTCAAAATACATGCAAAGATACAACATTCATCCTAACAAAACCTTAGTTCCAAATTTTTCTCCCTCCCTTTCTCCCATCTGCCACCTCTAGACTGCAAGACTGCCATATATATTATCCAGTAATATTATCTAATACATATATATGTAAGTTAAATGTACAATTCTTCTAAATATTTTTTCCATATTTGTCATGCTGCACAAGAAAAATCAGATCAAAATGGAAAAAATGAGAAAGAAAACAAAAAGCAAGGAAACAACAACAAAAAGGTGAAAACACTATGTTATGATCTACATTCAGTCCCCATAGTCCTCTTTTTGGATGCAGATGGCTCTTTCCATCACAAATCTATTGAAATTGGCCTGAATCATTTTATTGTTGAAGACAGCCAAATACATCACATTTGGTCATCATGTTGTTGCTAGGTACAATGTTTTCTTGGTTCTACTCACTTTACTTAGCATTAGTTCATGCAAGTCTCTCCAGGCCTTTCTGAGATCATCCTGGTGAACATTTCTTACAAACAATAATATTCCATAACATTCATAAATTATAATTTATTCAGCCATTCACCAAATGATGAGCATTCACTCAATTTCCAATTTCTTACCACTACAAAAAGGAATGCTACAAATGTTTTTGCACATATGGATCCTTTTCCTTTTTTTAATTATCTCTTTGAGATATAGACCTAGCATGAGATATAGACATTGTTGCATCAAAGGGTATGACTTTTGGGCATAGTTCCAAATTGTTGTCTAGAATGGTTGTATCAATTCAGAACTCTGCCAACAATGAATTAGTATCTCAGTTTTCCCACATCCCCTCCAACATTAATCATTATCTTTTTCTGCCATCTTAGTCAATATAAGAGGTATGTGGTATTACCTCAGAGTTGTCTTAATTTGAATTTTTCTAATCAATAGTGATTTAGAACATTTTTTATGTAATTAGAAATGGCTTTAATTTCTTCATCTCAAAATTATCTGTTCAATTCCTTTGACCATTTAATAATTTGAGAATGGCTTGTGTTCTCATAAATTTGAGTCAATTCTCTATATATTTTAGAAAAGAGGCCTTTATCAAAACCCTTGGCTGAAAATTTTTTTCCCAGTTTTTTGCTATCCTTCTAATTTTGGCTGTATTGGTTTTGCTTGTATGCAAACTTTTTGATTTAATATAACCAAAATTATCCATTTTGCATTTCATAATGTTCTCCAGTTCTTATATGCTCATAAATTCCTTCCTTCTCCACAGATCTGAGAGATAGACTATCATCATTACTATACTAATTTATTTATTGTATCACTCTTTATGTCTAAATCATGAACCCATTTGGACCTTATCTTGGTATAGAGAGTTAGGTGTTAGTCAATGCCTAGTTTCTACAGTTTCCAACTCCTTTCCAATTTTCCCCAAAATCTTTGTCAAATAGTGAGTTAGTATCTCAGAAACTAAGTTTGTCAGTCTTTTTTATTTCAATCCATCTTATATGCTAATCAGATTAATTTGATCATTTATCAGATGAATTGATCATTCTCATACAATAAGAATACATGTTGCTTCTCTTATCTGAAACATTTATTGGACCTATATTATTTACCAAACCCAATCCAAACTTTTTAGCGTAGTTTTTAGGGCCTTCAGAACTTTTGTACCTATGATTAATGAGCAGTGTTGGTTCTGTGATAATTTACTGCCTGTTTTGATTTTGTCTTTGTATTTTCAAAACTAGCATAGGATTTTGTACATAATAGATACTTGATAGACCCTGAATAGTACCCCTGGGGTCTGTATTTACATAAAAACAAATATTAATTCCATTCATTATTGCAGTAAATATTTATTAAGCATTCATGAAATCCTGTGCTGAATTTTGAATAGTTATATAAATTTTTGTAAATATTAATTTTCTGGCATTATGGAGATAAAACATTTGAAACTGAAATTTCTTACTGAAATTTCCTGTTTTTAAGTGAATTGTTTCAACAGAGGGATATTTTTCTACACCATAGAGAAGAAACTAACTTTATTCAATAGTTAAATATATGCTTGAAAAATCTTAATAGAACCCTATTTTTATTTATAAACAGAAAGTTTTTCATTATTGGTTTTATAGTCTTGCATCTTGGAATTAGTCTTAAACAATATTTTCCTCCACTCTTCTTAATAATAGTTTTGAATTTTAGGTCTCAAGTCAAAGTAGTAAAATTAATCTTTAGAATTTCTGGTCATCTACTTGTTGTCCATGATAATGTTTTAAGTACCTTGTTGATATTTTTAAAAATAACAGCCTAGAATAATTGCATACCTTTACCCCCAATACTTGAAAGTGATATTCAATTGTACATTTACTATAGAAGATATTTACAGTCTTCTATAAGACTTATTCTGTAAGATATTTAGAGCAAATATTATTATCTCAATTTTACTGCTGAGAAAAGCTGAGAAGTTTAAAAAATCAACAATGACAATAGCAATGATAACTAAAAGTTATATAGATTTCATGTTTGCAAAGAAATTTATAAATATTGTCTCACTTAATCTTCATAACAACCCTATTTCAAGTTATCAGTGGAGCAACAAGAATTACTAATTAAAATTAGTAATAATAGTAGTTTTTGTTTTAGTCAGTAATTTAGGATTTGATCAACCTGTGTTTTCAAGGGAAACATATATACTTATACATTTTGAATTCTATAGTAAAGGAATCAATATCTTTTATAATGATATCTTTCCATCATTTTTAAAAATTACACTCTTTTTATATTTTAACCTAGCATTTCAATTTTGCTAATTTATTCTAAGAAACTGTGTGTATAGTGTGTGTATATATAACTATATGTGTATATATATAAATGCATATACACATATATATTCATATGCAAACATGCATATTTTTATGTATATGCATGTGATGAGATACAAATAATGAGGTTAGTGGTAGTTGTGATGAGATGCAATAGTTAGAGTGGTAAATTATGTGAAAGAATTTGCAAACCCGAAATCTGTGTGGCAAAAGGAATTTATTGTCACTGAGAAGACAATATTTTCATCAGTGGGTAAAAGTCCTGGCAGGGCAGTTTGCCAAGAAAACAGCTTCCTTGGGAAGCATAATCCTGTTTCCGACTTCTGAAAAGGACAGTTTGACTAACCCCTGATTATATGGGTAAATCTTGGCCTGGGGACTGGGGAGTAGTTTGAGGTATGAGACCAAGATCCCCAGTTAAATAAAATCACTTAACTGGGAGTTTGAGCTACTGGGAGTGGTTCCAGACTAATCTGGAGAGAGAAAGAGAAAGAGAGAGAGAGAGAGACAGAGAGAGAGAGAGAGAGAGAGAGAGAGAGAGAGAGAGAGAGAGAGAATATGAATAAATTATTGAATTGTGTTAAGGATTCCCAGTTAGAGAAACTTCTACTAATATAGGCCAGCACCTTCTTTTACATATTCTATAACCAGTATATAAAATCTTCTTGACATTCAAAGTCCTTCATAACCTAATTCCTATCCCTTCCTACCTTTCCAGTTTTCTTATGCCTTACTCCCAGCCACATGCTTTTTCATCCAGTGATAGGCCTCCTGCCTGGTCCATAAACAAAATATTTCATTTCATAACTCTGGGAATTTTTTTTCCTAGCTGTCTCCCATGTCTGGAATTCTCTAACTCCTCATCTTTATTTACTGGCTACCCTGACTTCCTTTAAGTACTAAATAAAATCCTATCTTCTACAGAAAACCCTTCCCAACTCTTCTTAATTCTATTAACTTTCCCCTGCTAATTATTATCTATTTATTCTATATGTACAGCTTATTCACATATATTTATTTGCTTATAGTCTCCTCAATTAACATGGAAGTTGCTATAGGCCAGGGACTATATTTTGCCTCTTTTTGTTTCCCCAACATTATCACAATGCCGTATACATATTAGACACTTCGTAAATATTGATTCATTAATTGATTGTTATGTCAGAGACGAATCTAAAATACCCTATTAAAGATTGAAAATCTACTCAGGTGAGATAACATGAACATCTACTCAAAAATACAACTGTGAGCTTACTGAATTGTAAGTTCCCTCTAGTGATGTAGCTAACAAATAATCCACTGTTACCTGCCTATGAGGTGTCACTCTTATTCATGTTTTCCCAATGTGTTGATGGCCTCTCTAGTTTTCCAATTATATTGTGAAAGTACAAATGTAATATTCTGGCTATTTGTTTGTAATTCCTCATTCTTGTCATCTGAGTCAATCCATCTTTTCTTCCTATTTTACAAGTTTTTGATCATTTAGCTTATTCTTTTTAGGAATTCCTCATTGGTTACAGTTTATTGCTTTCAAATGACCAAAAAAAAAAAAAAAAAAAAACAACTAACTAATCTATTTTCTCTATCAGCCATCTCTCCCACTCTGCTAATCCTAAAAAGAATGGCAAGGCACTGCGTGGTTTATTGACATTTTCAGATCTGTTTTAGAAAAAACCACTTTGTTAACTATATGGGGTAGGGAGATACTTGAAGCACAGGAACGATTTGTTGTATAATTACAGTAGTTCTGGAGTGAGATGATGAAAAACTGAGTGAGGGTGATGAATTTTTAAAGAAAAAATTGTAGACTCAAAAGATGTGTCAATAGCAATTACAAAATTTACATGATGTAAGAATGAGGTGTTGAGAATGACTATTAAAATAAAAGTTTAGTGGTGCCCTTAAGGAAAATAAGGACATTTGGAAGCAATGTGCATTTGGGGTGAAATGTGAGTTCTCTCAAAGGTGTGTTGAGTTTGAGGTGTCCACAGAAAATAATAAGTTTCAATTGCCCAATACAATATTGTAGAAGTAGTGCTGGAGGCAAGAAGAGAGATTTTATATTTGGGATTCATCAGCATAGAGAAGATAATTAAAAAAAAATCGGGTTGATGAGAGAAAATATATAGAGAGAGGAGAGACAGAACTTTGGGATATACCTGCAGGGGAAAAAAACACACAAAATAAGAGTAGAGTACAAGGAGATTTAGGTATGGTTAGGGTAGAAGGAGTGTCAAGAAAGAATAACATTAAAATCTAATAGGAAAAGATACTCATTAGATCAGATGCTTCTAAGAGGTAAAAAAGGATGAAAATTGAGAAAAAAACCATCACATTCAGCAATTAACAGATGATTGCTAACTTTGGAGAGGTAACTAACTTTGCTAACTTTCATTTGAGTGATGGGACCAGAAATCAGACTGAGAAGGGTTACTAACTGAATCAAAAAAAGAAAGGATGGGGTTGGTGAAAAGGGACACATCTTCATGAGAGAGATAAAAACAGAGATTGGAGGATGGTGCTAAGGAGTGATGAGAAATAAAGAGGGGATAAAAAGGGAGCTCATAGTGGTTCAGTGAATAAACTGTATTTTCTTAGCAAATTATTATTGGTTAAGGACCACAGCTGAGATGGTGAATGAAAGAGTAACAAGTAAGACTTGCATATAAAAGAGGAGATTTGGAGCATCCCCTATAGAAAGTCTTTTAGATAATTTGTTAATTAAGAATAAAAAGGTCACATTGTAGTGAGTGTCCAAGTAATATAAATTTGTAGTAGAACCAGATAGCATGATCGGATGATTTTCTCCAAACTTATTTATCAGTGAGTAGAAGCAATTACTGGAAGTAATTCAGGATTGGGATTTTATAAGACACAATGATAAAAAAGTGAACAAGAGATGTGTGAATGGAGAACAAAATTTGACCTATATAACCAAAGAATGAAGACTAAGGGAGAAAATTGAAACCAGATTAATCGTCTGAGAAAATAAGGAATACAAAAGAATAAGACATCAAATTAATGATGAAAAAATAGATTAAGGATGGTTGGCATAGGAAAAGATGGAATGATCGATGTGGTGATGTAATAATAAAGGAGTTTGAGAGTTCTTAGATTATAGAAACAGAACAATCAGGATGATAACAAAATCAAGAACACCACTGTGTGTGCCTGAGAAGTGGAGACATATGGCATGGACTTTGATTAGATGGAAGAATTGAGAGTTGAGGGTGATAGAAGGAACATTAGCAAGTATGTAGAGATTCCCTGGTTCAAGACAGGAGTGATGTTGAAGAGAAATATCGAAAACTATAAATTGAATCCATTTAGAAGGGAGAAATAAAGTTGTGAAGACTGACAGATATTATCTACCAAGAAGTGAAATTGATGATAATTTCTGTGGGTTTAGAATCAAAGGAGAAGACATACCTGGACAGTAGTGGTGGAGAGAGAAGCTGGAAATTATAATGAAGAGCAAGGAGTGTTCAGGAACATGACAAAAGTATATAATGGACTGATGATAAGCCACTTAAATTTCAACTCAGTAGACTTCAAGAAGATTCTTCAAAGATTCATAGATTATGTCTGAAAACACCTAACAATATATGAAATCCTAGTACTAACCCTCATTTAAGTGTTGAATTTCAAGATGGCAGAGTATAAAGTCGGGAAGCTACTCAAGCTCTGCCAGTATCCTTTGAAAGTCACATGAAACCCAAACCTCTGAACAGAGTCTGATGGAATGAAGCCACTCTGCAACTCAATATAGAGTGGGAAAAACTTCAAGAAAAGTCCCTCTCACTGGAACAAAAAAGGATTTTTACTTCTGCTCTGATAGATTTTTTTTAAAGCTTTTTAATTTTCAAAAGACATGCATGGATAATTTTTCAACATTAACCCTTGAAAAACCTTGTGTTCCAATTTCCCCCCTTCTGACTATTCTCTCTCCTAGATAGTAAGATAGCAACATACAATGTATGTTAAACATGATAAAAAATATGTTAAATTCAATATATGTATACATATTTATACATTATCTTGCTGCACAAGAAAAATCAAATCAAGAAGGAAAAAAATAAGAAAGAAAATAAAATGTAAACAAACAACAACAAAAACAGTGACAATACTATGTCGTGATCCACACTCAATTCCCACAGTACTCTCTAGAGGTATAGATGTCTCTCTTTTTCACAAGATCATTGGAACTGGTCTGAATTGTCTCATTGTTGAGAAGTGCCATGTCCATCAGAATTGATCATTGTATGATCTTGCTGTTGCCATGTACAATGATTTCCTGGTTCTATTCATTTCACTTAGCATCAGTTCATGTAAGTGTCTCCAAACCTCTCTGAAATCAGCCTGGGATATAGGCTCAGTATAACACTATTGGAGCAAAGAGTATGCATAGTTTGATAGCCCTTTGGGCATAGTTCCAAATTGCTTTGCAGAATGTTTGGATCAGTTCACAACTCCATCAACAATGTGTTAGTGTCCCAGCTTTCCCACATCCCCTCCAACATTTGTCATTATCTTTTCCTATCATTTTAGCCAATTTGAGAGATGTGTAGTGTACCTCACAGTTGTCTTAATTTGTATTTTTCTGATCAATAGTGATTTAGAACACCTTTTCATATGACTAGAAATGGTTTTAATTTCTTCATCTGAAAATTGTCTCTTCATATCCTTTGACCATTTATGCTCAGATAGATTCTGGGAAAGCCAGTGAAAGGATCTTAATCACAACAAAACAATAACTAAGTCTCTCAGTCCTGGCTCAGTAGAGGAGCAAATCAGTGGGACAGCTTTTTGTCCCCAGCTCAAAAGGCAAACTTTGGGGAACCAGGCTTTTTCATGAAAAGAACAGGCAAAGCTACCCACTGCAAACATAAGGGGCCCCTGTGCTCAAAGCCAAGGCTCAGAGCTGCACAGAAAGGCTTGGGAGCAGAGCTTAATGATAAAGATAAAAAAAAAAAAAAAGAAGAAGAAGAAGAAATAACAAAAGAAAAGGAAAGAAAAGGAGCAAGAAACAGAAAAGAACCTTAACCACAGAAAGCTACTATGGTGACAGGGCAAACCAAAACACAAATTCAGATGAGAACAGAATATTCACAGAAGAAATCCCGAAGAGTAATATAAATTGGTCGCAAGCCCAAAGAGGCTTTTGGAAGTGCTCATAAAAAACTTTAAAAGTCAAAGAGATGTAGAAGAAAAAATGAAAAAGAAAATTAGATGAAAAAATGAACAGCTTAAAAAAGGAAAGAAAAAATTGTCTAAAGAAAAACACTTTTTAAACAGTAGAATTAACCAAATGAAAAAAGAATTACAAAAGGTAACTGAAGAAAATCCCACATTAAAAACTAGAACAGACCAAATGGAAGCTAATGACTGAGACAGCAAGAATCAGTCAAACAAACTAAAAAAAAAAAATGAAAAAATAGAAGAAAATGTGAAATTCCTTATTTTAACAAAAAAAAACAGCTGACTTGGAAAACAGATCCAGAAGAGATAATTTTAAAATTATTAGCCTATCTGAAGGCCATGACCAAAAAAAAGAGTCTGGATAGCATTCTACAAGAGATCATTAAGATAAATTGCCACAATATTCTAGAAACAGAGGGGAACATATTCATTGAAAGAATCCATGGATCACTTTTGGAAAGAGATCCCACAAGGAAAACCCCAAGGAACATTGTTGGGAAATTCCAAAACTACAATCTCAAGGGAAAAATACTGCAAGCTGCCAAACAAAAACAATTTAAATTTATTAAGGAGCTAACAGTCAGGATTACCTAGGATCTGATAGGTAAGATCCTCAATAAAGGATGAGAGGGTCTGGAATACCATATTCAGGAAGGCAAAGAACCTGATATTACAACCAAGAATTGAGTACCCAGCAAGATTTAGCATCATCTTTCAGGGGAGGCAATGGAACTTCAGTGATATAAGAGACTTTTAATGATTTCTATTAAAAAAAAAAACAGAAGTAAACAGAAATTTTAATCTGTAAACACAGGACTCAATAGAAGTACAGAAAGGTAAATGGTGGGGGGGGGGGGAATGTATATATATGTGTGTATGTGTATATATGTGTGTGTGTGTGTGTGTGTGTGTGTATATAATTTAAATATTAAATTGTTTACATTCCTAGAAGGAAAAACTCTAATCTATAACTCTTAAGAACTGTATCTGTCACTGGGGCAGACAGAGGCGGGCATCACATTGACTGAGGGTATGGTTGTGAATGGACTCTGATATGATGACATCAAAGAAAAAAGGCATTAAAGGATGAAAAAAAATGTCTGTACTGGAAAAAAGAGGGAAAGGGAGATATAATGGGACAAATCAGTTCACATGAAGAGGTATAAAAGATCCAGGGAAAAACCGGAGGGGATGAGCATTTTCTGAAGCTTGATCTTATCAATTTGGGTTTTTAGAGGGAATCATTTAATCAATCAGTTGGGCATAGAAATTTATCTAACCCTTTAAAGTAGGAGGAGAAAAAGGAAACAAAAGAGGAGAGACAGGATAGAAGGGAGGGCAGAAACATAGGGGAAAAGGTAAGAGAAGAGGGGAGGGGTTGCTAGAAGATAAGGCAGTAGGTGGATAGAATTTAAAAAAAAAAAAAACACTATTCAGAGAAGAAGGAAGAGTGATAGGAAATAAGATATTGGATGGGTGGGTAAAAATATAAATAAGATGAATTCTTCCATAAAATAGAAGTGAATAGCAGAGTAGAGTGAAAAACAGAATCCTACAATATGTTATGTACAAGAAACACATTTGACACAGAGAAACACATACAGAGTGAAGGTAAAAGGCTGGAACAGAATTTATTATGCTTCAGCTGATGTAAAAAAAAAAACAGAGATAGCAATTCTAATCTCAGATAAAGCAAAAGTAAAAATAGATGTTATTAAAAGAGATAAGGAAGAAAAGCACATCTTGGTATAAGGTACTATAAATAATGAAGTAGTAACCATACTAAATGTGTATACACCAAGTGGTAGAATGGGCAAATTCTTAGAGAAGATTTTAAGCCAATTACTAGAAGAAATAAAGAGCAAAATTATTCTAATGGGGGATCTCAACCTTCCCCTATCAGAATCAGACAACTGTAACCTCAAAGTAAACAAGAAAGAAACTAGGGAGGTTAATAGGATCCTAAAAAACCTAGTTACAATAGAGCTCTGGAGAAAATTGAATAGAAAAAGAAAATAACACATCTTTTTCTCGGTAGTATATGGCACCTACACAAAAACTGATCATGTATTAGAGCATAAAAACCTCACAATCAAATATAGAAGGGTAGAAATTGTAAATGCTTCCTTTTCAAACCACAATGAAATAAAAATTATATTCAATAAAGGGACAATGAAAGATACACTGAAAACATTTGGAATCTAAATAATCTATTTCTAAAGAATGAGTAGATTAAACAACAAATCACAGAAACAATCCATAATTTCATTCAAAAGAATGACAATGATGAGATAACATATCAAAACCTATGGTATGCAACCAAAGCAGTTTTTAAGGGAAATTTTATATTTCTAAATAACTACGTGAATAAAATAGAAAAAGAGGAGATCAATGAATTAGGCATGCAACTAAAAAAGCTGGAAAAAGAACAAATTAAAAACTCCCAATTAAATACCAAATTAGAAATTCTGAAACTGAGAGATTAATAAAATAGAAACTAAGAAAACTATTGAGTAATAAATAAAACTAAAAGTTTGTTTTATGAAAAAAAAAACCCAACAAAATAAATAAACCTTTGGTTAATTTATCAGAAAAAAGGAAAGAAACAAACCAAATCACTAGCATCAGAAATGAAAAGAATGAAGTTACACCTATGACAAAGAAATTAAAGCTTTTGCCCAATTGTATGACAGCAAGTCTGACTATCTAACAGAAATGGATGAATATTTACAAAAATATAAATTTCCCAGGTTAACAGAAGAAAAAAATAAATTATTTAAATAGTTGTATTTTTGAAAAAAGAAATTGAATGTGGGTTAATGAACTCCCTAAGAAAAAATCTCCAGGGCCAGATGGATTCACACCTGAATTCTACCAAACATGTAAAGAACAATTAATTTCAATACTACACAAACTATTTGGGAAAATAGGTAAAGAAGGAGTCCTACCAAATGCCTTCCAAAACCAGGAAGGTCCAAAACAGAGAAATAAAATTACAGACCATTCTCCCTAATGAATATTGATGTAAAATTTTTAAATAAAATATTAGCAAAGAGATTACAGCAACTTCTCTACAGGATAATGTCCTATGATCAAGTGGGATTTATACCAGAAATGAAGGTCTCAGGGAAACTATTCCCATAATTGACCATATCAATTACAAAACCAACAGAAATCATATGATAATCTCAATAGATGGAAAAAAAGCTTTTAATAAACTAGAGCACCCATACCTCTTAAAAATACTAGCCAACATAGGGATAAAGGGAGTTTTCCTTAAAATAATAAGCAGTATCTATCTAAAATCTATAGCAAGCTTTATTTGTAAAGGAGAGAAGTTGGACATGTTCCCAATAAGATCAGGGGTGAAACAAGTATGGCCATTATCACCACATTATTCAACATTGTACTAGAAATGTTGGCTTTAGCAATTAAAAAAAGAGAGAGAGAGAGAGAGAGAGAGAGAGAGAGAGAATTAGAATAGGCAATGAGGAAATAAAACTATCACTCTTTGCTGATAATATGAAAATATACTTAGAGAATCCTAGAAAAATATTCAAAAATCTACTGGAAATAATTCATAGCTTTAGCAAAGGTGCAGGATATAAAATAAAATCATGCTAATCATCAGCATTTCTATATATTACTGACAAAGTCCATCAGCAAGAGATAGAAAGAGAAATTCCATTTAAAATTACTGTAAGACAAAGCAAAATACTTGGAGGTCTACCTGCCAGAACAAACCCAAGAACTTTAAGAATACAATTTATAAAATACTTCTCACAAAAATAAAGTTAGACTAAACAATTGAAAAAATATCAGTTGTTCGTGGCTGAACCAAGATAATATAATAAAAACGACAATTTTACCCCCCCAAAAAAGTGTTAAACTTTCTGTAAGACACAGGTGTAAAATATATATCCACAAAATTTTGTACAGTAGAAGCAGATTAAAATGTAATTAAGATATATTTAGCAAAATAAAAATACAATAAAACATAGGTGTCAAAATTTTAAAACTAAATCAATATGGAGCTTTCAAGGGATTTTTATTTTTACTTGAGTTTCTATTTGAGTTTGTCACCACTGGTCTAGGTTTTTCCAATATGAGAATTAATAATTATAACAGCAACAATGTAAGAAGGCTTTTGTTTGCAAGTTTATCAATTCCATTTCATCTCAGAGACAAAAAAAAATGGTCAGGTTTTTTTGGGGGGAGATGGAGATTTGGAGTAATATTGTTGAGGTGATTATTTTATTTTTGGTTATTAGGAAGGTATTGTGTGTGTGTGTGTGTGTGTGTGTGTGTGTGTTTAGTATGCTTTTAACAGACTTGCCAGCACTCTTAGGATAGCAAAATATTTTGGTGAACAGAAAGTTGCATGACTAGCTATGGGCTTTGGGCCTGTGTTTATTACAGACTGACTGAATTTAGGCAAGCCATTTAACCTTGCTAACCCTTTGTTCCTTCTCCATTTGATTAGGGCTTGTAAGGATTCAGAAGCCAAGTCCTTTGGCAGGGAAGAGCCAAATCCAGACACTTCTCTAAGAAGGAAATCCTTCTTCTAATTAGCTTTTCATCTAATTCTCATAACACAACCTGAGATCTTAGGGTATTTATGGTTGGATTCTGTTTTCTTCTACATGTTCAACTTCTCACAGGCACTAAATACCCTCATTGTGTATT
This sequence comes from Sarcophilus harrisii, assembly GCF_902635505.1. Lineage (NCBI taxonomy): Eukaryota > Metazoa > Chordata > Mammalia > Dasyuromorphia > Dasyuridae > Sarcophilus > Sarcophilus harrisii. The sequence continues at coordinate 237,281,824 of NC_045429.1, read as the reverse complement.
TCTGTAACCTTTTTCTTCTAAATCCACTCAAGCTTGAAAAAGATTTTCATTGTCTTATTTGCTTACAAGGGAAATAGAAAAATATATCTCTCTTTGATGAACAAAGTTCTTGGAAAAGTAAATTCATTAAATACAGAATTATGAGAATGTTTCAAAGATCCCTTTTGGCAAAATGATATAAATTATTGATAAATATTTAAATAATTAAATGCTTCCCACTTGTATCTTTTGCTTAGACATAATATCTGTCATCTTAGTTATGAAGGCCATGCTTCCATAATCATATTTCTTAAAAGGTTCAGAATCTAACTATTTTTCTTGATACCTCATAACCCTACATATCTTTCCAACCTAATTACAGATTATCCCTTCTTCCATATTTTGTAATAATACCAATTTGGCCTTTTTCCTTTTCCTTACACATCTCATATTTGCATGCCATTATTTTGACTTTCTCAGATGCCTTAACTCTTTCCTTGCTCCCTTTTCACAGCCCTCTTTTACTTAAAGAAGTCACCCAAGCACTATTTTCTCATGAAGCCTTTCCTGATTCCCCTAGATGCTAGTGCCTTCCCTTTCACGCTATCTTGGATTTACTCATGTTTATTCGGCATATATTTCTCCCTAATACAATATAAGATACTTGAGAATAGAAACTTTCATATTTTATATTTCTATCTGCAGCACTTATCATAATGCCAGACATATAATTGGTGCTTAATGAATGTTTTTTGATTGATTATAATATCAGAATTGAATGGTCCTTTGAAGTTTCCATAGAAATTACCTGTTCTATTATCATATTCATTTATCAGCTAATGACATATAAAATACTTGAAGCATTTTAGATATATATACATATATCTATATCTATCTATATACTATATATATGTATATAAACATATACATATATATAAAGTGTTCTACAAGCATCATATCACTTTATGGTCATAACAATTCTGTGAAGTAGGTTCTATTGTTATTTCTATTGACAAAATTTACACAGCTAGTGGGAATCTGAGGTCATATTTGAACTCTGATCTTTCTGACTCCAGGCCTAGCACTGTGTCTTCTGCACCATCTAGGTGTCCCCATTTGACAGTTATGTTAATGACTATTATTGAAGAACCTTCCACCAACACCAATTACAAGAGTAAGTTCTTTCTTTTTAATCTACAAAATGAGAAATAATATCTCAAATGCTATGACACTTTTACTGCTGGATATATATATATATATATATATATATATATATATATATGAAATTGTTGTTAATTCTACTTTCACTTCTAAAATTCTATTTCAGTGTCATGCTAATAAGGAAGTTAGGGGATCATAGACTTCATAGTACAAGAGACTGCAGGAATCTATCTATTCTGCTCTTCTTCACAATTTCACAGATGAGAACACTGAGGCACAAGAGCATGATCATAGTTCCTTGAAGGTTAAGCCAGAAGTGAATACAAACCTATCAGAGATAGGACCAAGTAGAAAACCTTCTAGAACTTGAGTAACATAGAATTTCCATTTCTCAAAAGTCTAGTTTAGTTAAATTTATAGAGGTTCATCACCAGAAGGAGGGAGAATCTTTAGATTATGATGTCTTGGCCTTAACAAATAATTAGCTAAAAGTGAGGACAAAGTACATTTTAGTGACAGTCTATACTGAGGCAAAGAGATAGACGACAGTGTGTGAAAAATAGCAAGGGAGAACTATATGACTAGATATAGATTAGAGGAAGGATAGTAATATATATTGTTTTAAGCTTTTAAAGCTTAAAATTTCATTAAGACTTATCTAAAATAATGCTGAAAAGGTAGGAGAAAACCAAACTGAAAAAAAATTTTAGATGCTAAACAGTAACATTCAGATCTGATTCACTAGACCAGCAATGAGTGAATCTCCCTCTTTCTATTCCTCACATCTTTAATCAATTGCCAAATATTGTCTCCTTTCCTCACAATATTTTTCCCAGTTGCTCCTTCATCTAAAGTTACACAGCTACTCTCGTGTGGACTTTTGCAACTGTTTTCTAAAAGGTTTTAGTGTTTCAAATCTCTCCCCACTTTCATTCTATTTTTCACACATCTGCCAAAGTGACTTTTCACTTGAAAAGATTTAGAGATCTGTGAAGGTCCCTAAAGTCAAAACTATTTCATAATAATATTAAAATGTTGTTTTATCTTTGAAAATATTCCTTACTTTTCCATCTACATATATGTGAAGCCAGATTTTCTCCATATAATTCAAGTAAAAAACATTTTGCAAGAGACTAAATGAAGTAGCAGATATGAGAATCCAACTGAAATATTAAGCCATACATTAAAGAGACACAAACCACATAAAACAATGACATTCTTCTTGCTAATTTTTTTGTTTGGAAAAATATTTTTTCATTAAAATGTTTTTATGTTAACATATAATGGGTTTAATTTTTTATGGAGGTTTGATGGTTTGTATTTAATTTTTTAAAAGTTTCCAGTTACATATAAATATAAATATATATAAATATATATATATATATAAATAAATATAAATATAAATATATATAAATATATTTATAAATATATTACATATAAAATAATTTTACATGTTTTTTAAAACTTTAAATTCTAGATTTTCTCCTTTCTTCCCCATCTCCCCCTCATTGACAAGGCACATGTGAAGTTATGCAAAACATTTCCATAAAAAAAATGTTGTGAAAGAATATATAGATTTCCTCCACTCCTCTCCCCCAATAATCCTTACAAAACATATGGTTTAAAAAAAAAAGTATGCTTCAATCTGTATTCAGACACAATCAATTCTTTCTCTGGATATGGATAGCATTTTTCATAATAAGTCCTTCAGAATATTCTTACTAAGAACAGCAAAGTCATTCAACAGCTGATAATCCCACAGTATACTTGTTTGTACACAGTACACTTCACTTTGCTTGAGTCCATGGAGGAGTTCCCAGATTTTTCTGAGAGTGTCCTGCTTACCATTTCCCACAGAAAAGTAATCTTCCATAATTATCACATGCTACAAATTATTCACTCATTCCCCAACTGATAAGATGATATAATATTTTTTGTACATATAGTTCCTTTTCATTGCTGTTGGATGCTTTTTTAGTCTCTTTTGACATTGATACCTAGTAGTAACATAGTTAGGTTAAAAAAAATGTGCATGATTTTTATAGCCTTTTGGGCATAATTCATATCTTGTGATCATTTATCAACGAGGATTGGTTCTTATTTTTAATAAATTTGACTCAGTTCTCTATATATTTGAGAAATGAAGCTTTCATCAGAGAAACTTCCTTAAATTTCTTTTCACAATTATTATTGTTATCTGTATTCCCTTCTGCAATATATTACATTTTCTCTTTGTCCTTTCATCCTGTTCCTCCTTAACAGTTTTGCTTCTGACCACTCCCTCACCCAATATGCCCTCTCTTCTATCAGCCTCTCCTTTCTTTTTGTGTACCCTTTCCCTGCTACTTTCCTGAAGGGTAAGATAGATTTCTGTATCCATATTGGGTGTGTATTTTATTTCCTCTTTGAGCCAATTCTTATGAGAGTGAAGTTCACTCATTCTCAATGGGTTTGTTTTTTAAAAGAATTCATAAACATTTCTTAAATATATCAGTTTAAATATCTAATATGATAAACATCAACAAATATAAACCATATAAACAAAGATTATTTGGATTTCTCTTTGGTTTTTCAGAGTATAAATGAATCCAAAAATTCTAAAATCACTGTTCTAGAATAGAGCTTCTTAAACTTTTTCCACTTACAACCTCTTTTTTCCCCAAGAGATTTTTACATGATCTTCGTTATATAGGTATATAAAGTAGGTATACAAATCAAACATTTACCAATAAATAAATCATCATTTCATGACCTTCACATTCAATTACAAGACCTCATATGTGATTGTAACACATGGTTTAAGAAGCTGGACATTAGGGAATAAAGAGCCACTAAATTTTATTGAGTGGAAGATGTCATGGTTATACCTTTGCTTTAGAAAAATCACATCGGCAATCATGGAAAGGAGAGTTTGGAAAGGGGAAAGACTTGACATAGCAAAAACCAGTTAGGAGGATAATAATTTAGATGAGAGATGATAAGGATCTGAACTAGGATAATGTCTGTATAGGTTGATACAAAAAAGGACTTGGTAAAGATGTTGCAGAGGAAAAATGAGGGAAATTTTGGCAAAGTGAGGGGTGAAATCTAAAATGGAGGTCATGGGCCTGACTGACTAAAAAACTGTGGTGCCCTTGATAGACATAGGGCAGTTTTGAAGGGGGGAAGATGGAAGGAAACAGGTCTTCTTTTGAGTATAGTAAGAAAGCACATGTTGGAATTATGGTGGCAGCCATGAAAATGTGATTAGATATACAAAGAATTGCTCATAGAGCTAATGTATACCTTCCAACATCTAATCCTTTAAAGAGGCAACTGGTTTGACTTATAGTAGGTTTTGCAAATGTTTTAAACCAAAGAGATATTTAATTTCTCTTACGAATTTGTATTTCTGTTCATTGGATGACTCAGAGTTAAAGACAAAAACTGAGTTAAAATACAGCATTTGACAGGAGAATTCAAACTATGTATAATTATCTTCCTGAGGTTTATTTGGTTTTTTTTCCTTCATTCTTAGAATTCTTAGTAGAGGACTAGAAGTAGGAGGAATGCAGAACTGGACCTGAATGGCTTGTAAATAAGTTTGATTGGAACCTAGAGTATATGAAAATGAATAGTTCAAAATAACACAGAAAAGGTACTTTGGAATCAGATTAGAGGAGGAGTTAATTACCAGTTACAAAGTTGACAATTTGTCCTGTGGTCCTCAGATCCCACACCTATACCTAGAAGAGACTTCAGAGACAATTTAGCCCAAGTCTTTCATTTTACAGGTTAAGAAATTGAAGCCTGTGGAAGTTAAATGACTTGATATGTTGGTAGAGTACTTGGTAGAGAATTGGTAGAGTCAAAGATAATTTGAACACAGATCCTCTGGTTTCAAAGCCAATTTTCTTTTCATTGTTTCCTATTGCCATTAAGAACCACAATAATGATTTTAAACAATAAAATTTTGGCACACCTCTAAGCTTTGTAAAACTTGTATGTAGAACTGCACTAAAATTTTAGAGATACCTTATAAAACTGGACAAAAAACTGCCATCCTTGTTGAAGGAATTTCAGGAGTCAGAAAAATCAACAAGCAGCTAAGAAGATATTTGTTGAACTAAGAAGTTCCTAGTAGCTCACTGCCCCAGAAAGCAAACTTGATTTAGTACTGTTAGGTTAGGGTGACTTGGGAGTGGGCATGGTCAATGCACACTATTCAAACATTCCCCTCCTCCCCTTGGGAAAATAGCTGATATTGTTGACAGCCTAGTTCTGTAACTGCTAGGGAGAAAGGATATTTGATTCCTTCTTGTTGACTGCCTTCTCTGGATTTAATTCTGTCCACCATTAGGACTTTAGTATATAATTTAATTGTTTGCATAACAAAGAAAATGGAGAGAGGATGAGGAAGGAAGGGAGGAAGGAAGGAGAGAGGGAGGGAAAGAGGGAAGAAAGGAGGAGGGAGGGAAGAAAGAAGGGAAAACAGGGAGGGAGGAATGGAGAGAGAAAGAAAGGAGGGAGGGAGGGAAGAAGGAAGGAAGAGAGGAAGAAGAGAGACAGAAATGGAGGGAAATAAGGAGGGAAGGAGAGAGAGAAATAGGGAATAAGAAAGGAAAGAAGGAAATAGGAAAGAAGAAAAAGGAAGAAGAGAACAATAGAAAGTAAGAAGGAATAGAAGAAAGAAAGGGAAAGAGAATAGAGGAGGGAAGGGAGGAAGGACAGAAAAGAGGGAAGAAGAAAGGAAGAGGCAATAGAGCAACAGTTTTACTTGTTTCATTGCTTTTGCTTATTTGGACAAAAATCAGATTTCTAATTTTACTGTTACAAGGAATTCTCAGTGAGAAAACTTTCTTCACCAATGTACTTTAAGAAGTAAAATTACTTGGCAATGGTCATACAACTAGTATTTGACAGAAATAAAACTTGAATCCACAATCTCTGAACTCCAAAGCAAGCTCTCTCGGCACTGTATCAGACTGACTTTCACTTCTTTTTATTTTCAGATTTTTTTTTAATTTAATAAATATTTTATCTCTGTCCCTTCATTTGTAGTCACTTTCCAAGGACTTTCTACAATAGAGCCCTCTTGGGAGAAAGGAGTAGATTTAAGCAAAACATTTGCATTGTCTGAAAAGTTATGTCTTATTCTCCATTTATATTCCCCTAGTTCTCTGTAAAGAAAAGACATCCTCTACTATTAATCCTCTGAAGTCAAGCTTATGCACAACATTGATCAGAGTTGACATCTTTCTTTCACTTTCATTTTCCCTTGAATTATTGCTATTACTGCATAAGCTACTCATTTGGTCTTACTTATTTCATTGTGTACTAGGTGTTAGTTCAAGTCTTCTCAAGTTTCACTATATTCTTCACATTTATAATTTATTAAGGCATAAGAAATTGCACTGTATTCATTTAGGTCAGTTTGTTCAGAGATTCTCCAACGCATTTTCTCTAAAACCTGTCCCTTATCTTTTCTCACACTACACTCTAATATATACCACAATTTGTTCATCCATTTCCCAATTGATAGTTCAACACAAAAGAAAGGATTGTACATATAATATCTTTTCCTCTTTCTTTTATCTTTTTGGGATATCATTGGATGAAATGCTTTGCACAATTTTTTAACTCAGGAAGCAAAAATCCAAATTGATTTTTAGAAAAATTGTTAGAAGTCACAGCTATCCAAAAAGTATATCAGTATTCTCATATTCCCTCAAACATTTGACAATGGTTAAAAATGTGTTAATAAATAGACTAGATTAGGTACACAATATAAAGAAACAAAAAATTTCAATAGCTTAGTGTTAAATAATTTCTGGCTACTAGGGTAAAGATTCGCTATTGGACAAAACTGCTAAGAGAAACAGACAAAAGTTTAGCAGAAATTAGGTTTAATCCAATACAATATTTGGATTTTACATTTTTGCCACATTTGCCAGTGTTATGAATATGAAATGAAAATACAGAGTTGCAATAATTTTATTTACTCTAATTATTCATCAAGAGAAGCAATTTTTCATCTGGCTATAAAGTTTGTATTTTTTCCCTTGAAAATTGCTTTTTCATATCATTTCTTGGAGAATTCTTTGGAAATAACTCATAAATTTGACTCCATTCCCTATATATCTAAGAAAAGAGACCTTTATCAGAGAAACTTTTAGTGATTTTTCTTTCTTTAATGTTAATGTCTTCTTTAATGTCTTTAATGTCTTCTAATCTTAGCTTTGTTAGACGTGTTCATATAAAAAACAATATTTTGTTGTCAAAACTGTCTCTAATCCTCTCTAACTCTTCAGTTAGACACTCTTCTCCCAAAGATTCCAAAGGTGATTCTTTCTTTGTTCTAATTTATGTATGATATCACCATTTTATCAGAGTAATATACCTATTTGTCTGAAATATGCATTTAAATCTAAAAAAAAATTTGTTTAAATGCTATCCATTTCTCTTAGAAGTTTCTTCAAATAGTGAGTCTTTATTTTCATATCTGGATATTATTGCATGCTAGACAACTAGAATTTTTTGATTCTGTATGCTACATAGCAAATCTATTCCATTTACTAGCCTCCCTAATTTTAAACACTTTTGATGATTAATACTTCATAGAATAATTTGATATTCATTTCCCTTGGCATCAATTTGTACAAGTCTTTCCATTTTTTTCTGAAATCTGTCTGTTCATCATTTTTATTGAATAATAGTATTCCATACATTTATATGTCACAAGTTGTTCAGGAAGTTCCCAGCTGAAGAGCATTCCCTCAATTTATAATTCTTTGCCACCACAGAAAGAACTGTTATAAATATTTTCACATAAGATCTCATTGGGTTACAGAATTAGTAGGGGGTATTGCAGGATCAAAAGGTATACATAGTTTGATTGCTCTTTGAGCATAGTTCCAAATTGCTCTCCAGAATGGTTGGATGAGTTAACAATTCCACAAACAGGGTTCATTAGTGTCCCAGTTTTCCCACAACCTCTCCAATACTTATCACTTTTCTTTTCTTTTTTTTTTTTTAATCATATTAGCCCATCTAATAGGTGTGAGATGGTACCTGAGTTGTTTTCATTTGCATTTCCCTAATCAAAAGTCTTTTTTTTTCATTTTTTCATATGACTACAGATTGTTTTAATTTCTTCATCTGAAAATTATCTGCACACATCCTTTGACTGCTTATCAATTGGAAAATGGCTTATATTCTTATAAATTTGACTCACTTCTCTATATATTTGAGAAATTAGGCCTTTATTAAAAATACTTGTTGTAAAGATTACTTCCCACCTTTCTGCTTTCTTCCTAATCTTGGTTGCATTGGTTTTCTTTGTCCAAAAGCCTTTTAATTTAACAAATCAAAATTATCTTTTTTCTCATTTTGTAATACTTTCTATATCTTATTTGGTCATGAATTTTTTCCCTCCCTATAGATCTGACCAGTAGACTATTTTTTGTTCTTCTATTTTGATTATGGTGTCATCCATTATATCTAAAGCATGTACACATTTTGATCTTATTTTACAACCAATTTTGGTTGGTTGCCACCAAAATTAAAAGAAAAGCAGAAATCAGGGAAACATTTTTTACAAGAAGTATCTCTATACCTAGTTTGTGTTGTGTTGTTTTACAGTTTTCATAACAGTCTGTCAAATCGTGAGTTCTTATTCCAAAGATTGTTTTTGGGGGGTTATCAAAAACTAGATTACTATGGTCATTGATTACTGTGTCTTTTCCAGTTGGCTGTCTTTTTTTTTTCATACTCTTGTTTTCTTGGACTGTTCTTTAAAAAACAATTCCTTCAGTCTCTTTTGTTTGATATTTAAAGCTTTTTTAAAGTTTTTCCTTGAATTGTTTGGGAGGTAGATAACTATTTGATATTACTCTTTGTGGCAGAATCTTTCTTCCAATCTTCTCTATTTGCCCAGGAAGACCACAGTTCTGCCGCAACTCTTATTTATTTTTACCATTCTACATTTACACAGAGGCAAGATTTTGCCTTGTTTATGGAGGAAATCTTAAGAGCTTAAAATTTTCTGACCTACTTCACCATCTTCCCCAGAACTCTCTCTCCACCACTCTATTTCTGAGCCAGGATCAGTTTTGATGCTTTTGATGTTTTGATGATTATTGCTTTATATTTTGAAATCCGCTATTGGTAGTTTACCTTCCTTAGTATTTTTTCATTGATTTACTTGATATTTTTGACTATTTGTTCTTCCAGATGAATTTTATTGCTATTTTTTGTCTCTATGAAATAATTTATTGGTAGTTTGATTAGTATGGCACTGAATATATAAATTGGTGTAGGCAGAATTATCATTTTTATTATAGTGACTTGACTACCCTTGACTAATTTGCATTTCCCCCCTTCTGACTCTATTTATATAAAGTGTTCGTGTGTGTGTGTGTGTGTGTGTGTGTATTTATTTTGGGTTTATTTTGGCAAATAGTTTTCTAAGTATTTTATATTATTTACTATTATTTTAAATGGAATTTCTTGATCTCTTACTATGGGCTTTGTTGGTCATATAAAGAAATGATGATTTTTGTATATCCTACAACTTTGCTAAAGTTATTAAATATTTCAAGTAGAAATGATTTTCTAGGTTTTTCTAAGTATACCACCATTTCATTGGCAGACAATAATAGTTTTGTTTCATCATTGTTGATTCTAATTTTTTCAATTTCTTTTTCTTCTCATTGTTTTTAGCTAATATTTCTAATAGTATACTTAAATAATGGACATCCTTGCTTCACCCCAGATTTTATTGGGAAACTCTAGCTTATCATCATTACTGATAATGCTTATTGATGGTTTTAGAGAGATTTTGTGTGTCACTTTAAGGAATCTTCCTTTATTCCTCTGCTCTATATTTTTAATAGGAATGCATGCTATATTTTGTTAAAAAAAATTTCAGCACCTATTATTCATATGATTTCTATTAGTTTTGTTATTGATTTGGTCAATTATTTTGATAATTTTCTTAATGATGAAACAACCTTGCATTCCTACTTTAAAAATCAGCAGAGTGCATAATCCTTGTGAAATATTGCTGTGGTTACCTTGCTAATATTTTGTTCAAAACTTTCACATCAATATTCATTAGGAAAATTTTCTCTCTTTGTTTTAGCTTTTCCCTTATTTAGATATCAGCATCATATTTGTGTCATAAAAAGAGTTTGGTACGATTAAATGTTTCTGAACCCATCTGACCAAGAGATTTTTTTTCCTAAAAAGTTCAGTGACTTGGTCAATTTCTCTCTCTAGGTTGGGGTTATTTAAACTTTTTTTCCTGATTTGTTAATGCAAGTTATTCATATTTTCATAAATGTTCCCATATTTCACTCAGATTGTTAGGGTTTTTGATATATAATCAGGCAAAATATTTTCTAATGATAGCTTTAATTTCTTTTTCATTGGTAGTGATTTCATCCTTTTCATTTTTGATACTGGATATTTGAGGGTTTTTTAAAATCAAATTAACCAAAGGATTATTTATCATTTTTATATTTTGATAAAACCAGGTCATAAATTTATTTATTAGCTCAATAGTTTGTTTGTGTGTTTGTTTTACTTTCAATTTTATTAATCTCACAACTTTGTAATTCAGGGTTTCCAATTTGGTGCTCAATTGGGGATTTTAAATTTTTTCCTTTCTTTTTTTTTAGTTACATTCCCAATTTATTGATCTATTCTTTTTCCATTTTGTTGGTGGAAGAATTTAGAGAAAGAAAATTTTCCCTAAGTACTTCTTTGGCTACATCCCACAAATTTCAATATGTTCTCTCATTGTTATCATTCTTTGTAAGAAAATTATTGTTTCTACAGTTTATTGTTTAGGATTAATTTGTTTTCCAATTGATTTTTAATCTGTTTTTCCACTTCCCTCTGTTAGATGTGATTTTTATCACATTATGATCTGAGAATAATACATTCAATATCTTTGCCTCTTTACATTTGATTTTGAGGTTTTTATGCTATATTATATGGTCCCTGTTGCATAGGTATCATATACTACTGAGAAAAATATATATTCCTTTTTGTTCTCATTCAGCATTTTCCCCCCAGAGGTCTATCATATCTAATTTTCTAATATTCCATTTGCCACCCCAGTTTCTTTCTTGTTTATTTTCGATTGACTTTATCAACCTCTGAGAGGGGACAGTTGAGATCCTCTACTAGTATAATTTGACTGTTTCTTTCTGTAAATTACTCAACTTCTCTAAGAATTTAGATGCTATACCACGTGATTCATATATGTTTACTATTTCTATTGCTTCATTGTCTATGGTACCTTTTAGCAAAATGCAGTTTCCTGCTTTATCTTATTTGATTAGCTCTATTTTGCCTTTACTTTGTCTGAGATCAATATTGCTATCCCTACTGTTTTTGTTTTGTTTTGTTTTACAGATTCTGCTTTAGTCCCACAATCTTTACTCTGTATATATCTGCTTCAAGTGTATTTCTTGTAAACAGCATATAGTAGGATTCTGGTTTTTGATCCATATTGTTACCCAGTTCTGTTTTTATGGGAGAGTTCATCTTCTTCACATTCACAGTTATGATTACTATGTATGTATTTCTTCAATCCTATTCATCTTCCTGTTTGTCCTCTTTCTCCTTTCACCCTTTCTCTCCCCATCAGTATTTTTCTTCTGCTATCTCCTCCTAATTGCCCTCTCTTCTATCAGTCCCTTTCCTTTTTTACTTAGTCTTTTCCCCTCCTAATTCCTTGTCAAGAAAGAGATTTCTATATCCAAATGCTTGTGGGCATTATTCCCGCTTTGAGCCAATACTGATGAGAGTAAGATTCAAGTGATTCTCATCACCCAACTTCCCTTCTTCCCTTCCACTATAAGAGATCTTTCACACCTCTTCCATGTGAAATAATTTATACCATTTTACATCTTTTCTTCTGCAGCAAGTATACTCATCTTTTATAGCCCTTATTTTTATGTTATTCCTTCACATTTATCTTATATCCATATCCTCCGTGTGTGTGTGTGTGTGTGTGTGTGTGTGTGTGTACTCCTTTTTGAACTAGTTCTTCCATAAATTCTTTCTAGGCTTTGATGTTTTGTCAGTAAATGTTTTGACATTAATCTCTTTTTCTGAGTTTATGTCTTGGTCTTCTCTGTCACCATAATTAATTTCTACATGCAGGTTCTTTATTTGTTGTTGTTGTCTTCTGTTCATCTTTTTTTTTTTTTTGGCCTTTTCCTTTTCCTTTAAATTTGAGCTCTGGATAGATCACTGAGCTCTGAAGTCAGGAAGATGCAAGTTCAAATCCAGCCTCAGACACTTTATACTTACTAGTTGTGTGATCCTGGCCAAGTCACAACCCCAATTGCCTTGCAAAAATAAAAAGAAAGCTACATTTATTTTTTAAAAATTGATCTTTGCTCTCCATAGGGAAGGAGTACTGTCTCAGGTCTCTTGTGCCTGTGGCTGTAGGCCCTGGCTATTTATCTGGTGCTGCACTTATCTTGCCCTGAGGTCCACAAAGAATTCTCATCTCTGATGCTGCACTAAGGGTGTGAGGTGTGGGGTGGCTGGCACTGCTGGAGACTGGAGAGGCCTGGCAGCTTAGCTAGCACTGAACTGGGGTTCTAGTGGTGGTGTCTAGCATGTGCTGAGGTCTGGTGGGGTATTTCTGCACTTTCTACAGCTATATTGATTCAAACACATAATGGTTTGGATGCTGGAGACTGGCTGCCCTTTTTGCTGAGAGATATGCTAAAGCCTATAAGGGTTTGGCTATAAACTGGTAGCTGTCTATTTGCTTAGGCTCCCATGGAGTTGGCTTCTATCTTTTTGCCCAGATCATACAGTAGTCTGGGAATCTGCTGATTCCCTTTGCTATGTGCATGGCAGGGGTTCTATGTTGGCATTCACTTGCTCTACCACCCTGGCCACAGGGTCTCCTGCTGGTTTGCTGAGGAGATGTTTGCAGCCAGATCACGAGGCCACCTTCCTGTCCTGACTGCACCTTCCTTTTACCAGAATGAGTCTGAATCCTCCTGCCAATCTTCCAAGTTTCCTTGGCTAAAAAGATTGTTTCACCTGTGTCCTTGCTGATTCAGCTGTTCCAAAATCTGTCTTGGGGTACTGTTTTATGTTTTCTCAGAGGTTAACATGGGATAGTTATAGCAATTCATAGTTTACTAAGCTATCCTGGCTCTTAATATTTTCTATTATTTTTTCACACAAATGGATATTGTATTCTGTCAGATTTGAGGAACATCTACTGATATAATTTTTGTTATTATTATTTTGGTCAATCATGTTATATGTTTGTCTAATACTAAAACAACCCTCTATCCCTGGTATAAATTCCAACAAATGATTGAGTATAATCTTTTGATATGTTACCATATATTCTTGACTAATATTATATTTTAAAGTTTTACATCAATTTTAATTAGGGATATTAATCTATAATTTTCTTTCTCTGTTGTGACTATACCTGGTTTAGCAATGAAGACACACATTTATCATAGATAAGATTCTATTTTTTGAAATAATTTATATAATATTTGAAATAAGTGTTCTTTGAATGTTTGGTAGAATTTGCTTGTAAATGCTTCTGATTCTAGAATTTTTTAAAATTCAATTATGACTTTTTTCTTTCTTTTTAGATTGAGTTGCTTAAATCTAGATATTTTATATTTCTGTGAATATTCATCCACTTCACTAGTGTTGTTCAATTCATTGTTTTATAGTATCATAATACTGCCTTTTAACATATAGTATCATGGTTTTTAAACATGGAAAAGATCTTAGAAATCATTTATTATAATTCTCTTATTTTACAAATAGTAGAAATATAAGGCTCAGAAAGTTGGGAAATGACTTTTTTGTTAACATCATATACAAAATAAGTAACAGAATCTAGAATAAAGCCCAGTTCTCAGACAATAAATTTAGTACTCTGTCCACTAAATGGTGATTTTGCAGTTGTAAAACTTAAATAATCAATTTATTAAAGGTCAAAATCCTTGTCATGTGGTATGCTCCTAACAGTTGTTTGTTCACTTGATGTGAAACTACTAGTGGTTCTATATCTTTGCTTCAAAAGGTGCTCCTTTGTATATATATAAAAAAAAGCAGACTATGTATTAATGAAACATTCACACTTAAGTCATATTTCTTGGGTGCTTTCATATATTCTCATTTATCTTTGATGTACATTCTCTGGTCTATTCAAAGTTATTTAACCTTTAATGTTGTTCTTTAATATGTCATTTCTAGACACCACGGTATTTGTGTGATAGTTAGATTTGCACATCAGTACAAATAATTCAAGATGAAATCTGTTCTACAGTTACTAACATCTAGATGGGATTCTTTTTTTTTGATTCTGATCACCATTCTTCACTTACTGTTGCCATAGGATATCTTTCACCATCCAGATTTGATTCAATGATTTTCTTTCCTTAGACCCATACTCAATAGCATGGGTTTAGAGTTGGAAGGGACCATAGAGGCAATCAGTCAATCAACAATTATTTATTAAGAACCTACTGCATGCCTTACACACTGTGCTAAGAATTGACAAGATGACACAGCACAAAGTCATTGCATCTCATCCTGATTTCTGCTCCAGACCATACCTAAGCCTGATACTGACACTAATCTGACATCTCCACTTTCCATCCTCTGGCAATTGTCTGTATAACCTACCCTGCCTTTAGATTAAGTTTTCCCTTCAACATTGTTTATGGTTTAATGTATTCCTTTGCCATTGGATGACTGCTTTTGCCTTACCTTCTTTGGTTTGAGAGGACCAAGCAGTTAAAACTCCTTTAACAGATAATACTCAGGTAGTTATTGAAAATTCCCAATCTAGAAACATTTCCAGGATTCATTAGAAAATTTGCTTATTCCTCCATATCTACAAGTTACTTCATAATCATTTCTTTGTTCAGTTTCTGTGACATCATTTTTCTTTCCTTAAAAAAATTGATATATAATATTAATTTCAGAATATCCCTTCCAATGAACCACATCCCTTATAATAAAGAATTTTTTAAAATGTAAAGGAAAAAGGAGAAGGAGATCAGTAAAAGAAAGCTACACATCAGTAAAACCCAAAAGAATAATCAATATTCAAGAGCCGCAGAGCAGAAGTGTGCTAGAACCAGATCAAACTAGCTCAAGAGAACTGTTCAGTTTTCGGTGTGAGCATTTACACCCTAAAAATCTACAAATGCTGCAAATCAGGACTTCTTATTATTGTTTTGTTAATTGTTTAGATTTTTGAAAGGATGGAGAAAATGTACATACCCCTCCACTTTGAGTCAAATGTTAAATATTTACCAGAACTTCCCATTTCTGCAAAGAAGGAAACAAGATAGTGTCATTTTCTCAATTCTTTTCTTGGGCTATCTTTAACTATTGTAGCTATATGATATTCAGAAGTTTGTCTTGTTTTGTTCTTTCCATTAGTCTTCTTTAGTCACTGTGTATATTATTTTGTTGATTCTACATACTTCATTTTGCATAAGTTAACGCCATCCCAATTCTTCATATTCATTCTTTCCTATGTTACAATAATATTCTATTTTATTTATATTTGTTTAGAAATTTTCCTTTTAATAGAAATTTACTTTATTTAAGTTATATAATGGAATATACAAGTGATCATGTTTTGTTCCATCTTTGACTTTGTTCAGGTACCTAATTAGCAATCTAGAGTAAAAGGTATAAATATTTTATTTACTCTTTTAACATAACACCCAAATCTTGGCTTAGTTTGGCTTTAAAAAAAGAGTACTAACAGGGCTTCAGAGAGAGTAAAAGAAAAGGTTAAATGTGAAAGGGGAAAAATAAAGAAAGATACATCACTAACCTTCACTTTTCACCATCCCATGTAATATCTTTTGGGAAGAAGAAAAAGAAATGGTAAAACTCTACCCTATATCTATCAATAAATATCCAATAAGCACTTGCTCTAGGATTAATTACTGTATTGGTCATTGGAAATGCAAAGACAAAAATGAAGTAATCCCTAACCTTAAGAAGCTTATATGTAAGCTACCAGGACCCTTTAGCTATCATTTTTCTCCTCTTGGATATCCATCTTTCATCCACTTACACTGAACTCCTCAATTGTAGCAAAGAAGAATGGGAATGAGGAGAAAAAGAAGATCCTTGTGTTGCTTCCAGAAGGATCCTAGATTTCTTTTGTTCAGAGTGGTAACAATAACTAAAAGGAAGGAAAGGAAATCCAAGCATTGGTTTAGTACAACAGAAAGAGCACTGACTTTGAGTCATCATATTTATGACAAGAGATCTCCTGTCAAGTGATGCAGAATCTGTTCTTGGGTCTATGCTACTTCACATTTTTTCAATGTCTGAATAAAATCTATGATAATTACTCATCAAATTTGCCATTAAGTGAGAAGGGTTAGCTAACATGCTAGATGATAAATTTCAGATACAGAACCCCTTTGGTAGGGCACTCAGTTAAATCTCACTTGACAAAATTCAATAACTGTATGGTCCCTTGGTCTTCTGAGAAGAGAAGAGGAAAAGAAAAAATACATGAGGGAGAAAGGGAAAGGTAGATGCTATTATTTTCCATTTCATCCTAAGCTGTTATCTTCACCCCTTCCTGTATATAGCAAAAACATCATTTTATATCTCCAGCCTCCTAGAATCCTTTTAGCTAATCATTCTTTTTAAAGAATCAATAGGATTTAACCCAAGAAACCCACCCCCTTTGCTGCCCAATTCCTTAGATACTTTATCTTATTTTATCATCAACTGGTTCCCCTAATTCTTCCATAGGAGGGGGTATGCCTTTCCATGAAAATGGGCATGAAGAATGCCTATTCTTACTATCAGATATTTGTAGGGAATAGGAAGGAGTTGCGTATCCTCCTCAAAACAGAACTTCAATTGTATTATCCTTCACAAACTCTGAAAAAGCTAAGTGGAATAATGGCTAAACTGCTAAGCAGGATGCAGGAAAGACCTAAGGTAAAATCTTGCCTATTTCAATTGTTTACCTCTGTGACCCTTAACAAGAAACTTAATTTTTTATGTCTCAGTTTACTCATCTGTGAAATGAGGATAATAATAAAATGGCAAAGATCAGAAGAGATGATATAGACAAAGTTTTACAAACTTTAAAATACTATATGAATGCTATTATTGTTATTATTGTTAATTATGTGACCTGTTAAATCATATGACAATTTTAGTATTGTGCTTAAGCTACATTACTGATTAAATAGATTTACTGATTAAATAGATAGAAAAATAACTATGCATCAAATGTCAACTAACTAATTAGTCAACAACATGCATGTCTTAAGAATCTATTATAAACTTATTATAATAGTTACAATTTATATTCATATAAGTATATCCAAAATAAATGAAGGTAAACTTGTATAGGGAAGTTTTAGAAACTGAGGGTCAGGAAAGATATCCTTTACAAAATAGGTTTGAAAAGGGTGCCAAAAATTCCAAAAGAAAGTATTAAGAGTCATCATAAATGTTTATTGTTCCGAGAAATAACTTTATACATTCTTGCATTAGGATTATAACCTTGGAAGATAGGTAGAGAATTTCTAACACATTTCAAATGATATCACAGATTCCCTAAAAAGAATCATAAATTTTTAAAACTTGAAAAGGTGTAACAGGTCATCTAACCTTTCCATTCACTGATGAGAAAACTGAGACCCAGAGAGGTTAAGTAGTGCCCAAGATCATACAGAGAATAAATGGCAGAGTGAAGGTTGCAATCCTTTGATACTAAAATGTACAGTGTTTCAAATGCCTTTTTAATTAGCTTTTTTTATTAATAATAGTAATCATAGTCATTATATTGCCTTGAATACTCACCTACTGTTAAATCACATAGATAACATTACATTTTAAAGCATTTAGCTATGTTTTAAATTTATGAATTATTAGTTAGCAAACCATTCAATGAAGTTTTACTTTTGTGACCTCAAAATGTAATCAATTATAAAAAGAACTTGTCACAGAAACAATTCATTCATTTTTGATAGTTCAGGTGGGGGGTGGGGCTGGTTAGAGATAGACAGACAGAGACAGAGGCAGTCAGAGAAAGACTGACAGATAAACAGAGATAGATATACAGACAGAAACACAGGTGGTGGGGGTGTGGGGGAAGAGGTGGAGAAACAGATGGGGAGGAAGAAACACAAAGACAGAGAGACAGGGAGAAAGAGGAAGGAAGGGAGAGAGGGACGGAAGGAGAAGACGAGAGGGAGGGAGAGAGGGAGAGAAAGAAACTGGGGGAGAGAGAGAGAGAGAGAGAGAGAGAGAGAGAGAGAGAGAGAGAGAGAGAGAGAGAGAGAGAAAGAAAGAGAGAGAGACTGCGATTGTAACTGCGACTATACAGGAAACTCGGCTATCTTTCTACCCAGAGACAGTCTGAGTTATTTAAAAGAGGTTGAGTCTCCAGTTTCTCACTAAGGAATCTGTTAGGAGTTCATTTGTATTTTGAGCAGGAGAAGAAGCAAAAGAGGTAAGTCTGTATAGTATCTTATTCTTAGTGAACTTATAATTATATTGAAGGTTGAAGAAAGAAATTTATCCATTGAACTAAAACTTTTCAACTCTAAACTGAAACTAAAGTCTTAAATGTCTGCACTTGTCTGTTGCTCACAATGCATGGTTTTGTTTTTATTCTTTGTTTCTTTTGTAGTTGTTTGAAAGGTAGTGCTGTGTTTTGCTTTATAGAGAAGGATGGCAATTAGAGAAAAAGATGAGAGGTAAAAATTCACATGAAGTATTTATATAAGGATGCTGGCTATTAAAATCTGATTTCTGAGAATAATAGAATAATAAAATTTTAGAATAAGAATGACTGAAAGATTTTTGTGTTGCTCTTGAAATTCACATGATAGCAAATATAAATATTAAGTATATAAAAGGTTATGTTTTTCTTCAAAATACTTGTATTAGACACAATTCCCATTGCTCTATTTACATTGTGTCTCTGTATGAACATTTAAATTAAGTTTGATGGCTTTTTAGAGATACATACTTTTGTCATTTTTATATTATTAACCATATTTTCTAACCAGACTAAAAGGATCTTTTACAATGTAAAAACTATATGTTGCCTATTGTTGTGTACAAACGGGCCAAAGAAATAGAGAATTTTGTTGTCAGTTGCCTATGGGAACTATTGCTGAGCACATTATTTAAGGTAGTTCTTGCTTTCTTTTGTGAACTAGCCTATTTATAATGAAACCAGACAAGAATGAAGAAAAATCATGAAGATTCTGCTATAATAAGCCTTATTATGTTTCTGAAAAACATAACTTTAACTTATAAGAAAAGATCAGTGTTAAGATTTGATTAAAGTCCTTGGTCTTAAGTTAATTTACCTGGAAAAAATTATTCTTTGAAAAGCTTTCATTTAGTGCCTTGACTGAATTTTGAGTCAGAAGTTGTAAGTCTGAATCCTGGTTCTACCAGTTGGGCCTTCCTAGGGATTTACTTCTCTTCTTTGTGCCTCAATTTCCTCTCTGAAAACTAAGAGGGTTGAATTAACTGATCTCTAGGGTCCCTTTCTACCTTAAATCTAATGTTCACTCAGTTGTTGGTGGCTACTATTTCCAGACACTCTGCCTGAGATGGACAAATGTCATTATTAAAATTTATGCCTACTGAGAATCAGCTGGACAAGTGTGATGTTATATACATTCCAAAAAAAAAGTGTCTTTTTCTAAAGACTAAACATTGTCTACATGGTAAAATCAACATCTGTCAGCTCCTTCCTTTGACTGAGCCTCCCTGAAAGATCTCAATTTACAATCTAATATAGAACTTTCTTTAGCTGGAGAGGACTAGATTAAAATACTGAGAGAAAACACTCAACTTCATATGCAATTTTCTAATCTGATTGAGTAATTCACACACAGTAGGTCTTCCTAGTTGTTAGTTCCATTTAACACTGAATCTAGTTTTTATGCCAAACTTATTCCTGGAATGGGAAGAATAAAAACAATTCACTAAGACTGAGACTGGAATAAATATATACCTCTTCAATATCTTGCTTCCCCCTTCTCCCACTACAGTTTCAGTCATTTTGTCTTTGCAAATGATCTATTGAGTTTAAAATCCTCCTCTTACTAGATCTCCTAAGTAAAACATTTATTTCTGTTTTATCTGGGGTCTTTTTTATGTCTGAAATATTTTTCAATGATCAAGGTAATTTTTTTTTTTATTTCCCCACACCTTAAAATTTATCTTAAACTAGAGGTTCAAAAGTGATAATAATGAAGAGATTCTGGATTATTTTCTTTTTTAACTTCTTCAACCAACAAATACGATACATTTGGAGTTTATTTGAAGATAATGGTGACCCCAGTCCTCTGGATCATAACTTTAGAATTTTAATTCAACAACACATCATTTTTTAAAATGATTCAGATGCATAGGCCTTAAACTAAGACTGAGTTCTCATTTGTTCTCTGCCTTCTCCATTTCTTGCTTTCTGAAAAACAATTAGGTCACTACTACCACTGCTACTAGAAAAGGTGAGACATAGCTCCATTCACCATGCCTTTGACTATCTAGACCAGAACTCTGTCCCAAACCACAATTGTTCTATGGATTATCTATCCCCTGTTAGAATAAAAGTTCCCTGAGGGCAGGTATTGTCTCACTTTAGCATTTATAACCCTGACATGCAGCACCATGCTTAGCACATAGGAAGTACTTAATACTTGTTGATTAATTGATTTTTTCTGTAAAAGTCAATATTGGTGATTAGGTTGTTTCCCTTATACAATTTGTGTGACTATAAATCAATCTTAACATGCTATTTAAATAGGTTTTATTCTTATGTTTTTCTTGAAGACATTCTTATCCCATATTTATGTATTCATTAATATCTAAAAGTGCTCTTAGATCACATTGATATAATGCTTTATTTGTAGGGTACTTCACACATTATTTCACTTCACCTTAATAATGATCTAGAGAGGTATGTGCTATAATTATAGCAATTTAAAAGATGAGAAAAGTAAAGACAAAGTATGTTAAATGACTTGCCAATGGTTGCAAAACCTCTTGCAAACCCAGATTTTTTTTGCCTCACAATATAGTATTCTATTCACTATACCATATTACCTCTCCAAACAAAATGTCTTGTTGGGACTTAATTCTTCAACCTCAGACCTTTCACATATTTATGACAGTATACCATGTATATGATTATCAGTATTTCTGGTTTGAGTACTAGGTTGTAAGTTCAATAAGAGTAAGAATTTTCAAACTATTCCATATTAATGTCAGCCAAAGATTTCTTTCCTTCTACCCCTTTCCAGAGCCTCAGGTCTTCCATAGTTGGTCTCCAACTATAGGGATGGCTAATAAATGTTGAATGAATGAATCAAGTTTTACTACCTAGATAGTATAATACCATATGCCTTTGTCAATAGTCCAAGAAAATAATCAGCTAGATAATACAGTAGAATGAGTCCTGGACTGAGTGTTAAGAAGACCTGAGTTCAAATCCAGTCTCAGACACTTATTAGCTATATGACTCTGCATAAATCAATTAACCTCTGCCTCAGTCCTCTTAGTCATAAAATAGAAATAATAATAGCACCTGCCTCTCAACATTGTTTCATAGATCATATGAGATAATTGTAAAGCACTTAGCACAGTGCCTGGAATATACTAAGTGATATATAAATCTTGCTTATTATTATTGTTGTTGTAATAGTAGTAGTGGTGGAGATGGTGGTTCTGGCTGTAGTGATAGTAGTAGGCAACAATATATCTCTAGTACACAAACTGACAATTGGATTTCTTATTTATTTATTTTGAACTTAAATACAGAATTGAAAAAAAATGGTCATGTGTGCAGCAGAACAAGAGAACTGTCCATCTTATCTTTGCTAACATATAGGGGTTTTTTTGTCCTTTGCTTTGTACTTTTTACCTCTTTTCTCCCTTCTTCCCCTTCTCCCCAAAGAGGGCAAAAGTCAAGCTCAGAGATGTACACACACACAAAGTTCTGCATGCATATACAATACACATGTGTAAACAAGCAAATATACACATACACATACATATATATAATCATGCATAGATATATTCATGGGTATCTATATAAGACTATACTTTACTTATTTGTCCTTTTTTTCTCTGAAGGCAGATATCTTCCTCCATAAATCCTTCTTTCCATATTTTTCTAACTCCTTGAAAATATCATCATTGCCTACACAACAGCAATATTTCAACTTTATACTTTCTAGTCATTTTAAGAAGACTAAAACAATATTGATTAATATGGCTGACATACAGTATAGTTTCCTTATTTTTCTCTTTTGATTAAATTTATTTTATCTTTAACTTTATCTGACATTATGATTACTATCCCTGCTTTTTTTACATAACAAATTATATCCCTGATTTTTATTTTATGTCCCTATCTCTACCTGCTACCTTGCCCTCCTATTTAAATTAACCTAGTTTCCCTCTCATATCTTCTCCCCTCACTCTTTCCCCTTGGCTTCTTATTGTTCTCAAAATATAGAAGACATTTATAGTCTCTGAAGTATATGTGTGTCTGTGTTAATACATATGTAATGTGTGTACACATGAATGCATGTAAATATATATCTGTTATTCCTCTTTATCCTGTTACCATTTATCTATACACCTTATCCCATTCATGTCAATCTATATAGCCTTCTACACTCACACCTTATCCTATTCCCTCACTTTTATTTCTTGATAAGTTTACAAATCTTTTATTCCCTTCCAAATGTATGTTTTTTCTCTCTTTAATCCAGATCTGATGTGAGAAGGATTTTTTTTCCCAAAAATCTCTATTTTATCCTTTCCTTCCCCTTAGCTTTATTTCTCTCTAAATTTAGAATTTATACATTTCTAGATATATATCGTATGTGTATATATATATATATATATATATATATATATATATATACACACACACACACAGAGTTCCTTCTTTAATCCATTTCTGATGATAGTAGCGTTCCAGAACTACTAATTCCTCTCCCCCATCAGATTCCTTTGTATCAATTCTTACTCTTACAACTCATTTGTGTAAGATAATTACTCCTTTTTACTTTTACTTGTATGGTTTTGCTTTTTAGAATCACTTCCCACTCAGGTCTACTTCAATCTTTCTTTTGAACTATCCAATTACCAATGACAATCTTAGACAAATACAGGTTATATTTCCAAGCGTAAAAAGTAAGCAATTTGTTGTTATTGAGTCCTTTGCAATTAATCTTGGATGTCTACCTTATATTAATCTTGGATTTTATATGCCAAAGTTTTTATTAAGTTCAGGGATTTTTTTTGGCAGCAAAATCTTAAAAGTCTGGCAATTCATTGAATATCCTTTTCCCCTTTTCATTTGGGATTATGTTTAACTTTGCTGAGTATGATATTTTCATCCACAACCCCAGTTTTTTTGTTCTTCCATATAGAGTGTTCCAAGACCTATAGTCTTTTAATGTGGCTGCTGCTAGTTCTTGTGTGATTCTAATTGTGGTTCTGCAATATTTGAATTGTGGCGTGTGTGTGTGTGTGTGTGTGTGTGTGTGTGTGTTGCTTGTCATATTTTTTCCTTGAGCTGAGGGTTTCAGAATTTGGTTATGATATTCCTGTAGGTTTGCCTTGTAGCATCTCTTTCAAGTGGTGATCAGTGAATTTTTTTCTACCTCTACTTTTCCCTCTTGTTCTAACACTTCTGGACAATTTTCTTTATGTCTTGTATTATTGTAACAAGATTTTTTTTGCTTGTATATTTTAGGTAGTCCAATTGCTCTTATGTTTTCTCTTGGTTCATTTTACAGATCAGTTATTTTTCTTATGAGATGTTTCATATTATTTTCTATTTTTTCCATTCTTTCTATTTTATTTATTATTTCTTGGTTTCTTATAATTTCATTGGCTTCCTTTGCTGAATTTTAGCTTTCATGGACTCATTTTCTTCTGTAAGTTTCTGTATCTCCTTTTCTAGTTAGTTGATTTTCTTTTTATAATCTTGTTTTTCTTGCATTGTTCTTATTTCTTAATATTTTTTCTGGTTCATTCATGTGTATTAAATATATATTTTTAAATACACATTTATTTATGAATCATATTAAGAGAAAAAAATCAGAACAAAGAGGAAAAAACCACAGGAGAGAAAAAAACATAAAAAGAAGTAAATATAATATGTGTTGATTTATATTAAATCTCCATAGTTCTTTTTCTGGATACAGATGGTAGTTTCCATCCAAAGTTTATTGTAAAACTGACTTACTTAGATCACTGACTTACTTAGAGGAACCAAGTTTTTTCATACTTGATCATTACACCATCTTGCTGTTACTGTTCACCATGTATCTGCTTCTGCTTCTTTGGCTCAGCATCAGTTCATGTAAATCTTTCCAGGCACTTCTAAAATCAGCTTGTTCATCATTTTTTATAGACAATTATATTCCATTACTTTCATATACTTCAACTTATTCAGCCATTTCACAACTGATAGGCATATACTCATCTTCCACTTCGTTGCTACTAAAAAAAGAACTGCTACAAACATTTTTACTCATGCATCATCCCCCCCCACCTCTTTATTATTTCCTTTGTACACAAACCAGTAATGGCACTGCTGGATCAAAAGGTATGCATAGTTTTATAGCCCTTTGGGCATAGTTGCAAATTGCTCTCCAGAATGGTTGAATCATTTCACAATTCCATCAAAAATGCATTTTCTTTTCCCACATTCCCTCCAACATTTATCACTGTCTTTTCCTGTCATCTTAACCAATCTGGGGATATAAAGTGGTATCTCAGAGTTGTTTTAATTTGAATTCCTCTAATCAATAGTGATCTAGAGCATTTTTGCATATGACTCTAGATGGTTTTAATTTTATCATCTGAAAATTGTCTGTTTATATCCTTTGACTATTTATCAGTTGGGTCAATTGAATCAAAGCCATTCAATCAAAGCCATTCAACATGTAAATTTGATCCAGTTCTTTATATATTTCAATAATGAGACCTTTATCAGAAACAGTGGCTGTAAAAATTTTTCCCAGTTTCATATTTCCTTTTTATTCTTTGTTGGTTTTGTTTGTGCAAAACTTTTTAATTCAATGTAATAAAAGTGTGCATTTTGCATTTTATAACATTTTCTAGGCCTTCTTTGGTCATAAATTCTTCCCTTCTGCAAAGATCTGACAGTAAATTACCCCTTGCTCCAAGTTGATTATGGTATTACCCTTTACGCCCAAATCATGTATCCATTGACTTTATTTTGGTAGATTGTTCTTATTTTTAAAATTTTTCCTCAATTACTCTCATTTTATTTTTAAAGTCCTTTTTTGAGCTCTTCTATGAATTATTTCTGTGCAGATGGCCATATGACATTACTCTCTGGGGCATGAGAAGCTTTTCTTTTTGCTTCAGTATCATGCTCGAGATGAACCCCAATATTCTCTATTCCCATAGTAGCTTTCTATGATTTGATTCTTTCTCCTTTGCCTGCTAATTTAAAAAAAAATTATAGTTGTTTGTTATTGTAATCACTTCTAGTTCTGAGGTGAGAAATGGTGCCTCTAGCCTCAAGTTCTCCTTAAGTTCCCCTCTCTGGCCTGGAACCAAACCAAGAACTTCCCTCTCCTATAAGTTTCTACAACCACCAGCCTCTCTGTCCTACTGCTTCTGCACTCACCAAGTGTACGCTGCTTTCCTCAGAGCCACATCTTGACATCACAGCTGGGCCTGGTGTCCTGTATCCACAAAATTTTCAAGGAACAAATTAAACTAGGTTGACTGGCACAAAAGATACATAGAAAAGAAATGTCAGTGAGGCAAGAAAGACAGTTTAGAAACAGATTATGGAGAGCTTTCTCATTAAGCTAAATACAGGAAAAAGCCACCACAGATAATTCCCAAACAGGGAAATACCATGATTAGAACAGTGCTTTAGAAATATAAATTAGCCAAACATATTAAGAATGGGTTAAGGAAACTTGAACTTGATTACAGGGATAACCATGAGACTTTAAACCCAGTTAGGTAGAACAGCTTGTGAGCATATCTCTAGATCTTCAGGAATTGTAGAGATCTTTAAATATAATCCTCTCAATTTACAGAGAAAAAACCTGAGATGTAGAAAGGTTAAGTGATTTGGCTAGAGCCACAAATTTAGGAGTGCCTGAGGCAGGATTTGAACCCAGGTCCTCCTGATATCAGCCCAGCTATCTACTATCTAGCTGTCCATAACTTTGTATATACAAATATACACAGTTTCTTCCTGACCAATAAGACTTCATTAATCCAGTTTCTCAACTAGCATAATATTTGCCGACATGGATGGAAATGACAGTTATATGAAATAATTGAAGGTATAATTCACAGAAATAATTGCTTGATTGGATGTGGTCCATGAAAAAGAATCAAAGGTAACACTAATGTTTTTAAAACTGCAAGAGAATTATACCATTAACAAAAATAGAGAAATTAAGAGGAGTTAATGGCAGCACAAAGCGTGTTAAATTAATAATTAGACGATCTAGATTCAAATTTCAGGTCTTCCACTTGCTAACTACATGTATGACCTGGATTTCACCTCAATTTTCTTATCTGTTAAAATGAGTTGCCTTCCTTACATGAATATTAGATCCCTATAAAGTGTCTTACCCCTCTAAATATATGAATGCATGAATGCTGCTTTTTGTCTGGTAGGATGGAAAGAAGTGAGGAAATCCATTTTTGCCCATGTTGAATTGCAAGTGATATTATAGGGAATTAGAGATATGGAGAATCATGAAATCGTAGATATAGAGTGGAAAGGACCTTAGAAATAAACTCCTTGTTTGCTCAAGGTCACATAACAGCAAATTGAAAGGATAGAATTTGAACCAAGGTCCTCTGAAACCTCGTCTAATTTTTTTTTGGGGGGGAAGTGGGAGGAAAAAGATAAGCTTTTGAAAAGGACAAAGAAATTGTCAGAACAGTAATTTGAAAACTAGAAATTATGTACAAGTACTCAACAAGGAGAAATGGACTATAGGAAAAGAAGTAGGGTGGTATAATGTAGAGGTGTCAAAGTCATTGTTCCAGTTCACAGGTGACCCCCAATACTTACAAGTACACCCCAGATTAAAATATTAATTGGGAATCAACTAGCTACCCTAAGTCATGGGTGATTGATGAACAATTTCAGCTGTGTAGAAAAGAGATAAGGTACAGAAACCAAACTTAAGGGGATTCCAAAGAGACTAGGTCATGAAGTAAAGATAAACAACTCATTCAATTTAAAATTAAAAGACAGAACTAGAATTGAGAAAATGAATTGTGGATTTGAGTAGATTTTTTTTTTTAAGAGAAAAAGATTTTGTTGTATATGTCTTAGAAATTTGAACTTCTTTAAAGAGAGTGAAAATATTGGACTGATGCTAGAGAGAAAGTAGATGATTTAGAGACCAGGTAGATAGCACAATAGATAGAGAAACATACAGAACAATGGAACTGAAGTCAAGAAGACCTGAGTTCAAATCTAGCCTCAGATTTTCTTTTTATCTATATAATTCTGAGCAGGTCATTTAACTTCTGTCTGGTTAAGTTTCTTCATCTATAGTAGCATCTACTTTGCAAGGTTGTCATGTGATAACATTTGTAAAATATTTTAGAAATCATAAAGTGTGATATAAATGTTAACTATTGCTCTTAGGATAAAAGGGAATAGATGGATTAAGGGCACAGGGAGAAATGAAAAATAACATCTTTACCTCAATACAAGAAGCAAAGAAGAGAAGATGCAGTTCCTTTCTTTTCCTTTCTCTTCCTTTCTCTTGTTCCTTAATTGTTCCCTTATTTATTTTGTACAGAAACCAGCCTACCATACGTACAGTGTGGTACACATTTTTTTAAAATGTGGATACACTATACATATATGTATATACTCATATAAATATATATTATGTATATGCACACACATATATAAACGATAGATAATAGACATCTTTGAAATTTCAAAAAACAGCTAGCCTCTTGTACTTCAACACATAACTACATTTGCAAACAAAATTCCATTGTTTCTAAGGAGACTGGAAATATAAGAGGTGTTGCTAGGATTTGTCTGCAGTATGTTTGACCAGGAGTGAGTGGGTCTGACTCAAGGTTCCTATTGCCTCCTAATTATTTTGAGGATGTTGTGTAAGGCTGTAGTCAGGTAGCATCACTCATTTTATAACAGTTCATTGTAGCAAGAGAATGTTGAGATCAAGAGAGGTTAGTCCGGACTAGTTCAAGTGTGAATAAATAGGGTGTAATGTGTTTCTCCAGATGCCAAGGTGTACTGGCATAAAGGCTTGCTTACATAATTAGAATAGTCTTAAAAAAAAAGAGAACCTCCCACATTAATGAAAATGGCAGTTTTGTTTGGAGA
Organism: Sarcophilus harrisii; assembly: GCF_902635505.1. Taxonomy (NCBI): domain Eukaryota; kingdom Metazoa; phylum Chordata; class Mammalia; order Dasyuromorphia; family Dasyuridae; genus Sarcophilus; species Sarcophilus harrisii. Next base: position 237,253,269 of record NC_045429.1, on the reverse strand, counting down.
AAGACCACTACACTGGGAGTTGGGAGACTCATGTAATAGTCATAATTCTGTCATTTTCTGGCTGGCTTGGTTTAAACAAGCCTAGGCTAGCTGCCTCTTTAGGAATACAATATCTCATATATAGAATAAGAATGTAAATCTTAAAGATCTATAAGGTCTTTTCCACCTTTAACATGATACCCTTTTTTAATTTTATTATGTACATGCTCAAAGAGAAAGCACCCTGATCATTTTGTGTGACTAAATTTCCATCTGGGTATCTTGATTTTAAATTGATCCTCAGTGCTTAACCCTTTGGGAGTTGCCAGAATTGTGGTACTTAAGTATGTTTTAATACTTACTGACAAGAGAAGCACTGAAGTTTTAAATTTTGAATGGCTCACCTTAGGTGAACACAGGATATCCTTAGAGGAAACAGAGGATATTCTTAGAATCAGCATCGAAAACATACTGACCATGTAACCCACTACAAGTCTATTAATTTCTCAGTGATTGAAGCAACACAGGTATTGACCTGCATTGATATAGAAGTTGTCTCACCTGAGAATTCCTTATGCCAATATCCCTATTACTGCAGTGCCTTTCTCTGTTCCTCCAAATTTGATAAGTATATGTATTGCAATAAAAAATTTCAGATGTATGTATATATTCTTATTTTGATTATATCTGCCATAAGATAAATACTTGGTTGTTGTTATTTCAGTCATGTCCTACTCTTTATGATCCCATTTGGTTGTTTGTTTATTTTTGTCAAAGATATTGGAATGATTTGCCATTTCCTTCTCCAGCTCATTTTACAGATGAGGAAACTGAGACAAACAGGGTAAGTGACTTACCCAGGGTCATACAACTAGTAAGTGTCCAAAGCTGGATTTGAATCAGTTTTTCTTGACTTCAGGGCTGGCATTCTATCCACTACACTTCCTAGCTATCCCTCTGGTTAGTAATTAACTATTATCTTCCTTTAAGAATACATCTATTAACTAATATAGTATAGTGTCTTCAGTATTTGTAATCTACTCTCCCAGACTCTCCCCCCTCTCCCCCTCCCACCCTGCCCCTCCCCCCAACCATTCATATTTCCATAGTACTTAATTCTGGAAGCCAAATAGAATCAATAACTCTCCAAAGAAAAAATAGATTACTTCTTTAACTTTTTTTTAAGCTCTCAGGTCAACCATTCTTATATAATTTGATTTGTGCAGCAATATCATTTTTAAAGAAAATCTTGTAAATTATTACCTAGTCAGTGCCCTGTTTTCCTCAAAATATTGGAAATACATTTTATTTTTTCCCATTGGTGTTCTTAATACATGTATCAAGTTCACAACTATGTGATTTTATTATTATCCGGTTCACTTTTTGCTTATATAGACAGTGCTGTTATACAACAATTCCTTCATTCTTCATAGATTCTCTCCACTCATCATTTTCCTAATATTTCAACCAATCCATTTATTTCCATAATATATGAGTAACCTGCTAAAATGAGTTGAATAAATCACTTTGCTAAATGATAATCTTTAATCATATCTTTACCCATTCTTTAATTTCTTTGCTCTTCATTACATGTGGTATGTTCTCATTGCTAGTTCATTTTTCTGAAGAGACAGATGACACAGCAGATAAAGTTTTAAACCTAAAATCTGGTCCCCAAAAAATTTGCTGAGTGATCCAGATCTCAGTTTAACTTCTGCCTCAGTTTCCTCATATGTAAAATGGGGATAATAATAGCATATACTTCTCAGGGTTCTTGTGAGGACAAAATGAGTTAGTATTTATAATAGATTTTGCAAACTTTAAAATCCAAGTAAATATTTTTTCTAAAGCCTTGGGGGTAAATATTTCTAAAAACATCGAGTTTAGTTGTATTATTCAATAAATAATTATTAATTACCTACTATGTGTAAAACACTGTGGAAGGAGCTGGGAAGATAAAGTCAACAGTGGGAAGAGTTCCAGATTTGAAGAAATTTACATTCTAAGATGTTAAAAAGTCTTTCCAGTATTTCTTTGGTTATTTAAGGACATCTCTGTAATCTCCTCAATTAATTAGTACTTTGTCTGAAATGCCTCTTTTAATTTCTACCAGGAAATGTGTTACACAGGGCAGCTCTCATCATTACAGCCAATAAAACCTTTCCTCAGACCTTTTTTTTTCTTCAGCTTCCATTCCATGGTAGGCAGGAGAAAGTTACTATCTTTCTCCAGTGAGATGAGAATCCCATCCCATTTCAGGGATTCTCATGGTATCATGCAAGAGATTTAGCATTAGCTGCAATTTTGAAGATAAGTAAATTCATGTCAGAGGGAGGCAAGTGAATTCCCAAGATGTGCTTGACAAATCAGTCAGAAACAGCAATGGAGAATAGATGTGATATGCTATCCCTTTAACTATTCTTCTTCAGTCAAGTACTATGGGGGAAATGCCACTAAATTTATCTAGAATAAGATAGAACACAAAAGAGTACTTATCTCAAATATCCTTACCTTGAGGACTATACATTACTCTAAACTCTCCAGTGGCCAGTTCTCAATAGAAAATATATCTGAAAATGTCATGAGGTAGACTTTCAAAGAGTGATAATCCTTATAATAATGGTGACTCCCATATTTAATCCCCATGATCAAATAAAAAATCATTTGTTTGGCATGTTCTACATTTTCAGTTTTCTCACAACCTCCTGACTACTAAGTCCTCTTTTTTCCAATGAGACTGGCCTCATTCAACTTTGTCTCCTGATTTCCTTCACATGCCCATTAAAATCTATCATCATCAGGAAGCCTTTTCCAAATCCTTCTTATTTCTAGTGTCTTCCCTCTGTTGACTTTTTCCCACTTATCTTGTATACAGTATATTTGCACACGTTTGTTTGGAACACTGTCATTAAATTTTGAGATTTTTGGTGCTTAACACAAGACCTACTTCATAGAAGGTACTTAGTTGACTAACATTATATAGTATTTCAAGTTTTGCAACATTTTATCCAATTTAATTCTTAAAAACTATATTAATTAACTATGTTGAAGAAAAATTGATACTGGACTTTATGTTGCAGGCATAAGCCTACCAGAAAATTATGTTGTAGTGTTTTGGGGTTTTTAAAATCATTTTTAGATTAATCTAAATCATTGTTCTGTTTAGAAAAAGGAATGTTCTGACAGTCCTCTTATGTCCTCAAACATTTCTCTAATACAAGTCACTTTTAAATCATATTTGTACAATATTCTTGACATGGTCCAGCTTGTCCACTAAAGTAATCTGAAACTTATTTCTGACGATTTATGTTGTCCCTTCAGGTTATGAGGATTGACAGTGACCTTAATTAGGCAAGATGTAGTTGTCCTTCTAAGTCTAGCTACCACCCTTAAACCATCTTCAGAGGTGCTAGCTTTCAGTAGTAACTGTTTCTATACATAATGCATAATGCAAGATGTAGAGAAAAAAGAAAAAAAAATGGTAGTGGACATTATTTTCTGAGAGGTTTGATCAAGTATTAAAAGATTTCCTTCCTTCATTTAAGTATGGAATGGATTTTAGGATAGGGAGATATTTGTTTTCCATTGAATTTAAAATGAGAGGAAACAAGTCTTTGTTAACTGCCAAAGTACCAAGCACTATGCTAAGTGCTTTGCAAATGTTATCTTATTTGATCCTCACATCAACTCTCAGAGACAAATATTATCATCATTTTAGGAATGATAATAGGAAGTTACTGAGAGATTGGCCCATGATCTCACAACCAGTAAGTGTCTAAGCCTGGATTTGAACTCAGGCATTCCTGACTCCAAGCCCAACTCACTATTCATTGTGTCGCCTCTAATATGCTTTCACATTCATAAAATGAGGTACATACAATTTACTTTTTTTCTTTGTTTCATGGATTGTTGTGGCCAAAAATTTTTCAACTAATTGCCAACCTATCCAGATGTGAGTCAATTCTCTCTAATGCCCATCCACATTGGTCTAAATCTGAATATTTGATTCAGAGGACTAGAAAGATATTGCCAAAGATGCTTAGTTCTGTTTTTGACAAGTTGAGCAGATGATAATATCAGGAAGGGAGATAGAATGGAAAGAGAAGGAAAGAGAGTCAAAGCCAAAGCCCTGGGAAACATATATATTTAAGATGATAAAGAAGAAAACTGAATCAATCTGATTTGAGAAGAAGAAACAGGTATTATGTGAGGCAAGAAAAAAAGTGGTATGTTAACCAAAAGGGGAAGCATCTAGAAAAATGAGGTAGTCGACTGTCAAAAGCTGCAGCTAAAGAAGATGACAATTGAAGGGCTGGGAGGGAGAAATCATTGTATTTCCAAGAGAAGTCATAGGATCTTGGAGATGACCTTGGAAAGGACAGGTTTAATAAAGTATTGGAAACATTGCTAAACCTCAGATTGTAGGAAAGGAAGGGAAGAAGGGAATAAGTATAAAGTGCTTACTGTGTGCCAGGCACTGTGCTCTAAGCAATTTTATACCATCCCTTTTAATCCTTACAACAATGCTGAAAAGGTTATGTGCTATTATTATCCCAATTTTACAATTGAGGAAATTGATACAAATAGCAGTTAAATATCCTGGGTCGTATAGCTAGTAAGTGTCTGAGGCTGAATTTGAACTTCATTATTTCTGACTTTAAGCTCCCCTCTCTATTCAATGAATGAATAGTTACTCCTGTGGGAAGTTGAGGAATGAGTGGTGTGTTTGTTAATGAAGGGAACCAAAAAATATAGAAAGGTAATCTAAGAAAATCATCAAGTGAAAAGGAAAAGGAGAACTTTTTTTTATTTGTGATGGTGGTTTTTAATTGTGGTTTTGGTTTGGTTTGTTGTTGTTTTTCAAAAGTTAACAAATTTGATAGAAAGGTAATAGAGGAAGTGGGTGGGGTAGAGAAATGATAAATGAGCAAGGTCTTGAAGATGGAGAGGATGAGATTAAAAGACCCAAAGGAAAGTAGTCTTAAAGGAAAAAGAATTCCACTTCATCTCAGGAGACTAGAAGAAATGGGGAGAGGTATGTTAAGGATGTTGAAAGGTTGTGAAGCATAAAAAGAGGAAGTCTGAGTAACTTCCCCATGATTATATAGAGAACAAAGGCAGAGTTAAGATTCAAAACCAGGTCTTCTAGCTCCAAATTCAATGTACTCTTTAACAGAATAATAAATGCAGTAATATAAATAGCATGATGCATTGGAGCAGCCAATCTTAGCTCTGATGTCTTCTACCTGTGTGACATTGAGCAAGCCACCTAACCTTTTTAAGGCCTCATCCCCATATGTAAACATGAAGGGATTCTATTCTATAGCCTCTAAGGCCCATTTTGTTTCCAAATATATGAGTCTATGAACTCAAGGACACTTTTCATATAAGATTACCCACTGGCATTTAGTATATTTTAATTCACAGCTTATGTATATGTGTATGTGTGCATGCACGCATGCATGCATATGTTTATATGTATATTTGTGCGTATGCATGTATGTATATATTCTGTTTCTCAAAAAACTAAAGGGATAATTTCTTCCTTCCCAATTCCTTCTTTCATCTACTTAATTTCCTTTTTAATCAAAATAAACAGCAGTCACTATCATGTTTAAATAACAACCAAGTGGGTCACAAAGTATGTTTTATAAACTTTAAGCTTGTTAAATCCATCATTGGATTTAACTGGAGTGAGGAAGTCAGTATTTGCATGTATTCTTAAACTAAATCTACTCCTCTTTGCCTTAACCCACTCCATTCCCAGGACTAACCCCCAGTGTTCCTTGGCATTTGCAGACATAGAAAAGCTGTTTTTTTTGTGTGTTTTATAGTAATTGGTAAAATTCTTCACTTTAATATTGTGTGGGATCTTTTTGAGTCCCAATTGCTAAATGGATTGAAATAATCAAATTCTCCATGCTGAGGCGGCTTTTTATTATTTTCATTTAGAAGAGAGAAGACATCAAGGTTATTTTCAAGACAACTACTTATTATGGTAAAGATTGCATGTGAGGCTAAGTGAAGACAACAAAGAGGACAGATGAAAGAGAAAGTTTCATAGAGCAGTGTTAATTCGTCTTATTTCATAAATGGGTTTTCTTACTCAAGGGTAAAATATAGAAAGAAAATTTTTCTAAAGCATAAATATGAAGGTTCATCCAGGACAAACTACATTTTCTGAATAGGATTTGTTGGGAACTTCAAGCACATACTAATAAAATAAAGTACTTTTGTGGGTAGCAGGAATTAAAAAAAAATAAATGAGATAACATGCACCACTGGATTTAAAATGGTTTGGAAAATATTTGTGGTACTTTCTTTAAGTTTACTCATTCATCTTCTGTGAAGGTCATTCTCTGTGTCTCATAAAAATATATTATGTATCTCAATATTAGGCTTCTGGGCAACTTTGTTTCCTTCATTTTAACTCTCTCCTTTTTGGAAAAAAAAAGTGGGGTTAGGAAACAACAGGGAACAAGTAGTATTGTCACAATATTCACAAAGATGAAACTGTTAAGTGAACAAGAGTAAGGGAGAAGAAAAGAAAACAGAAAAAAAATGATGAAACTGAGGGGTTATTTTCAAAAAAGAAAATACCAGGCTGGCAACATTTTCATAGACTGAGCTTATCACCCATGTAATGAATGATATTTATAACTTTGGCATGGACCAAAAGGAACATTATTTTGTCATTTCAATAATGAATAGTGTGGCACTATTATATCTAATAAAAATTCCAGATAGTAATGGTAACTACAACAATGAGAGTATTTAGTATCAACCAAATAAAGAATAAAGAGATTTAATATTTTCTTGTTAAGGGTGGGGGTTTTTTGTTTTATTTTATTTTTAACCCCTCAGGCAATGTTACTGCTGTTTAGAAAAGCAATGGGAAGAGAGCTGATCTCAGAAACAGGAAGACTTGGGTGCCAATTCTGCCTCTGTCACATCCTAGCTATCTGACCCTAACTAAAATATTTGAGCATATCCAAGAAACTCTCTAAAATAAAGAAGGTTTCAATCCATATTTTGAGAAAGAATTTACCTCACTGAGGTAAATCTATACTAATTAAATCATAAACCCACTCTTCTTTTTAAAAATTTAAAAAATATAATTGCTATAGCACTGTACAGCTTTGTCTTATCTCTGAAATGGGTAGAACCTTTTTGTCCTCTAGTCCAACTTTCTGTCTCTAGGAGGAAAGTATATATAACAACCCAGTCAATTAGTCCTTACATCAATATTAAAGGTATCTATTGCTTAGTATGCTTAGTATGCTTAATATGCTTAAACGTTTGATTTTCTCCATAATTTAATGTAGTTTTGAAGTTTGAGATAATTTGTAACTATTTTCCTGATTTTATCCAAGAAGCTTTATCTCCTTCAGGTTTCTACCAATGGATAACAGAAGATAACAAGTATTTAATAATAGTACAGAAATTAAAGAATAAATGAAACTATTATTATATGATGTGCTAGAATATATAGATATATCTATACATATAAATATGTATATGTATGTGTGTATGTAGCTTCAGGGCAGATGGAAAAGCTTAATAGTCCTTTTGATACCAAGATAAAGTAAATAGTAATATATTTTTAGCATCATTTATATTGACAAAAACAATAATCATTTAGCCATTTGAAAGTGAAAGGGGCTTTAGTAGTGAAAACTTTCTTTTTTGAGTCTGGAGTAGGTATAGCCATCTAAAACCCTCAGAAATGTGTAGAAATAATAACAACTATGAGGGTCATATTCAGTATATAACAGAGAGAAAGCCGCTATGGAGGCAAGGGCAAGAAGATCAGAGTTCCTATCCTATCTGTGAAACTGTGTGATCCTGGGTAAATCATTTTAACATCTTAGTGATGTAGACCTTTCTCTGTATCCTTAAGTTGCAAACTAGTTGGTGATCTGTATTGATTAAAATGGGTTATCTCACTAAGAATTCCCTACAACAGTAAAACTATAGGTCTGCCAACAACAACAGCAACAACTAAACAACAATACATAGCATTTAATAATTCTTAAATCACATCACATGTATCATTTTATTTATTTTCACAACCTTGTGAGTGAAGCAATGCAAGTAGGATGATTTCATTTTTACCAAGATTCAAAAAGTGAATCATTAATGAACACACAAATGGTAAATAAGAAAGCAAGAGCTCTACTGTCCAAGGGTTTTTCCACAATACCACATGCTCTCAGGGCATTATGTATAGATGTCAAAAATTAAGCTCTGGACACTTTTTGTTGCATTTTTTAAAAAAGCGTATCTTACTGTAAACAAAATAAAATGATGCTAAACAATTAAGAATTAGATGGAATTTGCAAAAATAAGAAACATGTATATACTCACAAATACATATGCTTATATATATGCATTTGCCTAATTATTATTTCAGTAATGAAATCTTCCTTTCCTCAATCTATTCAGTAAAGGGATATTTATTTATTTGTTTTTTACCCTTCTCATTGACTCAAACTTTAATTGCTTTTCTCCTGACAGAATTCTGACAAGCTTCACAGTGTCAACTATACTCAATAATGCCAAGACTTCTCACTTCATTAAAAAGTCATTCAATAAATCAGAGGGATTCTTTTTTTTAAATAAAACTATAAAAACTATTTTTTCTTTACACAAGAGTACACTATCTTTATAACCACCATTTCTCCTTCACTGATCCCCTTCAGCCTTGCATTTATTTCACTGTCTCTGAAATTGCAATCTACCCACATCTGACAAGACTTCAGCATTTTGAGCTGTTAATTGTATGAAGAGCCATGCACACATTTTACTACACAAATTATTTTCTTTATAGAAAGCATTGTCTGTAACACAAGGTTTTGTTTTAACAAAAATACAATCAAATTTGAATAATTGTCTTTCATAGAATAATGGATTCCTAGATTTAGAGTAAAAAGGGACGTAAGAAATAATCTAATCCAAATCCCTCATTTTATAGACTTGTCATACAGTGTCACAAATGTGGTAAATATCAGTGTTTGGATTTGACACCAAGCACTCTGAAAACACATCCATCATTAGTAGGAGGAGTATAGTTTGGGGGCTTAAAAGGGCCTTTGAAACTAATCCTGTCATTTTACAGTGGAAGAAACTGAAACCCAGAGTGGTTAAATTATTTGCTCAGGGTAACAAAGGAAGTAGGTGATTGTTATTATACCTTTCTACATCTACATCTTACTCTAATAACCCATTGCAGCAGAGGTGGACCTGAGTTCTCAAAAGTTATGCCAACCAAGGAAAAACTATGATACATCCTTCAAAACTGGAAAGACTTAATAGGGTAGTGATGGACTTTCTGTCACCTAAAGACTATCCTTACTAAGTAAGTCAAGGCTTTCTTTGTCAACATCAGTCAATTTGGTGTCCCCAATTAGAGTAACAATAGATTCACAATTATCTATGTCGGGGGAAGAAAAACCCACAGAGATGAAATCAGAGCTCCCCCAAGGTATTGAAATGTGGTGCAGAGGAAAAGAATACCAACTTCAGAGTCCAAGGTTCTGGGTTCCTACTGCTTATGTGGGCAAGTCACTTAGTTTCTTTAGGTTTCATTTTCCTCATCTCTAAAATGAGATAATTGGAAGATATTTGAAGACTCTGCTCTGAATTTATGATACCATGATATAATAAAAACAAATTTAATGAAAAATGAATTTTATTTAATCTAAAACAAAGTAAATTCTGTAATTACTCTCAGCAGACTCTCTTGAGATATAAACAATTCAACACAATTAACCCATTTTTAGTATATATTTTGATATCCATTGTGTATATCTTACAACAATCTTATAAGGTAAGCCAGAAAGTAGCCTCATTTCACAGACTGAAAAACAAAAAAACAAAAAACCTAAGAATAAGGGAAGTTGTTAGTTGATAAGGGACACCCAAATTCAGAAGCTAGATTCTTCTGAATCTTCTGCACTCTAAGTCAGTATTCTATTCACTATGTTATATTGCCTCACAAAAGGTAATCCCCTTCCAAATTGATTTTTTAATAGGTAAAAGAGGCCATTTTTGGCCTCATTTCTTATTTAGCCTCATCACTAAATGGGCATTGCCTCAAATAGACTGAGTTCTGGGAATGACCTTAGCTTGAAAAGGCCAAGGTGTCCCACTGCATCCTGAGCCATTTCCAGTCTTACTGAACCATATGGATCTGGAAGAGAGCGTGAAGCTGCTGACTCTACACACTCACTTAAATCCAATTCACTTGTAAGTCAAGAAATCACCTTCTTGTTGTTATTAGTCCTCTTTGAGAACTAAAAGTAAACAAGAAAGACAACTTAGTATTATAAAGACATGCATTTTATATGTAAAGAGGATTCCTGATTCTCTTATAGGTAAGCACATATAAGGTTAATTAAACTGTAAGGATTTGAATTGACTATTTTGATTAATTGAATTAACACCTGTTTGTCTCAGATCATTAAATTTTTAAATAGAAATAATAATAGCACATACTTCCTAGAATAGTTGGTTGTGAGGATCAAATGTCATAGCATTTATAAAGGATTTAGCACATTTCTGGCACATAGGAAGTTAGTTAGCCCTATAAAAGACCACAAAAGACTAATGTATTGCAACAAAACTTAGTTCTGTTTTGAACTTTATTCACTTTCATTATCTTTGCATGAGTAACTTAAAAATTGCACCCAGCTTTACTCTTCCATGCTTTGAATAATTAAAAAAAAAAAGTTGGGGCAGTTAGTTGGTATAGTGGATAGAGCACTGGCTCTGAAGTCAGGAGGATCTGAGTTAAAATCTAACCTCAGACACTTAAGACTTCTGGCTGTGTCACTCTGGGCAAGTCACTTAACCCCCAATTGCCACAGCAAAAAAAAAAAAAATCTGTCTGATACATTGTACTTAAGATCTAATAGGTATGATTATTGTCATACATATTGAACATCTACTTCACAGGAATGTTATGAGAACTGAACCATTACCACTTACAAAGTATTTTTTTTTTATTTATCATTGTGTTATATTCTACCTCAGAGAGAAGAGAAACGGAAAGGGAAAAACATAAAGATAATATATAAATGCATATTTATATGTATATGTTATGATGTCTTAATTAACATATCCTCTGTTTTACTCATGGTACAGTAAAGTTCATGCTTCATTTGGAAATAATATATTTGAGCCAGAAGTGTCACTTAATTACTATGAAAGATCATGTTTTGATTAGAATCCAAAAGAGCAGGAGGAGGTCATTTTGGACTTGCATAATTTTAAGGTGATAATCCACAGCTGGTGATCAATACCCCATTATTATTCAAAATCACTTAATGGCTTTATGGAGAAAAGAGACAAAGATGGGAAAGAGTTTAAACTTTGAATGCATCTTTCTTTTAAACAACTTGTTTCTTTTTAAAGGTCATAAGTCATAATCCAACTCTCTTCTTATTTTTTGGGGGTCAAACTCAGTCCTGGTTTCCTTGAAATGCAATATTACATGTTGAATGGATTATTAGAAATGAAACTAGGAAAATGTCTTCAAATTATATTTCTGGTGCTGATTTCACTTATCTAACTCTCTGTTTCCTCATTATTAAAATATTTAATTCTTTTTTTTTCATAAAGTTGTTGTGAGGTCAAGTGAAATAACTTGTGTTTCACACAAATTTTGTTTCAACAACAAGTGAAAGATGTGTTTCACAAACTTTTAAAGTTGTCACCATGCTATTTAGTATTATTATTATATGTTGACCGTATTTCCACATTATGGATCACATGTCAGATCCAGTTTTCCATCAGAATTATTATCATCATCAATGATTATATAGGTTCATTCATTATATAGGTTCATTGAAAACTCATTGAAGCTTTTGAGAGAATTATTGGCCAATAGCAATTGTAAACTATCCTTCTTAGGCCAAGTGGAGTTCAGAGTTTGGTTAGCCAAGAATTTTGCTGAGGAAGATTGTTTCCTGAGTGGGTGATACCTTCTTGATTATCTTCTAGCAGTGCATAGAATTACTTCTATATTTTTAAAAACAAATATGCAAGAAAAATCTGGTTTGGATGAAATTCACAGTCTCTCTCTCTCTCTCTTTCCTTTTCTTAGAATCTGGACACAAGAAATTGAAAAGCACTATACAGAGAAGCACAGAAACTGGCATGGCAGCTGAAATGAGGAAGATGGTACGGCAGCCAAGTCGAGAATCTACTGATGGCAGCATTAATAGCTACAGTTCAGAAGGAAAGTAAGTAGCTTGAGAATATTTTGTATTCATTTAAATGCTAACCACTGCAGTCATTAGATCAGATAGTCATGAGTAAACATGGGATTTCTTTAATCTATAACATTAACTTTTATATTGCCCCATTTGATGATGAGTACAAATGCTGAGGGAATATAAATTATCTTCTACCCTAACTATGTATCTAAGAGATAGAGGAATTCAAAAGCAATGATTTTACTGAATGTGATTTGGTAAAGGTCAAACATTATCTAATAAATACCATTATTAGATCACAGATCCTAGAGCTGGAGCTATAGTGTATGTCAGGATTCCTTTGTCTAGTTCAGTCCCATCATTTTACAAATGAGGAAACTGAAACCTGGAGAAGTTGGTTGATTAACCTAAGATCAAACAGATAGTAAGTAAAACAAGCAAAGCAAGGAACTTGGTTTAGTCATATTTCCAATGCTTGAAGCATGAAAAACAGACAGATAGACAAGCAAAGAGAACAGACTGAGACAAAGGCAGAGACAGGAGACAGACGGAAAGATATAGAGATACACAGAAAGTGACAGAGAGACAATGATAGAAACAAAGACAGCAAGAAAAGGAGAGATAGCAGAGGGAGAGGTGGGGGGAGGGGGAGTATAAAGCCCTCTTTCTTCCTTCCCTTGGCTTCCTCTCCCTGTAATTCCAGAACTTGAACTGTGGGCAGTTTATTGCCAGAGGCAACTTCACTTTCAATTATTTGAGGGATCATTTTTTCTCTCTTAGAAATAAAGGATAACATTTCTCCAAATTTCATATTTCTCTCATACTACGTAGTTGTTTGGTTCATTATGAAGGACAAACAAACGCCTACTCATGTGACCTTTTCCTCCCAGTCTCCACATTTATCCATTCATCCTACAATTCTAAAATTGCTTGTTCTTAAGACATAATGCCTGTTTTAAAATCAGACTTTTTCCTGATAATTAGAAAATTAACCCAAAGTGATTATTCTTACTCATTTGCTGGCATGGGGTTTAGTCATATATAATTACTTATAGTTGCTCATTTATTAGTGCTCATACCATTCATAACAAGTTAATGTCATCTTTGGAGAAAAAAATTATTAATGAATTCACTTTAGCTTTCACTTGTAAATGATGCTTATTGAATAAGAGAGTGAATATATAGAATGATGACATAACTTTTATCTTCAGTGTTCTGGGTAAAAATAGGAATTTTCTGAGTTCAAATATCTTTTATTTAAAAGTATTTCTGAAAATATGTTAATTTTTAAAATAGATATAAATATTTTATATTTGTGATAAATCATATCCAAATGAGTTTATAACCTTGCATTAATTTTTCAAAAATAATTTATGTTTCAATATTGAAAAGTAAATGATATACAGTCTAGAGAACTTATCATAGTGCCATCTGATCAGTTTGATAAATATTTATTGAAGCATCTGCCATGTGCAAACTGCTAGAGATACAAAAAAAGGGAAAAGACAAGCCCTGCCTTCAAGTAACTCACTCCCAGTTTAAGCCTTCAGTGCTTGGCATAATTGCCTGATACATAGATGGCATTTAATAAATTTTTGTTGATTATTTCAATAAGATCTAATCTTGGAGTCTGTAAGATCTAGGTTCAATTAATGTTTTTGATTTATACTGGCTGTGTAATCTGCAAATATATTTGATCTTTCAATTCCTCAGACAACTTTCTAAAACTACTAATTAAGTGTCAGATTCTGACTTGTATTGATAGAGGGAATCCGTTAAAAAAAATGCTCCATACTATTTAATTTATATTTTATGCAAGTTTCTAAAGTAACATAAAAGTGCTTATGTTTGATGAGTAGTGTGAATATCCATATATTTATAGATACCCAGGGAATATATGAAATACAGTAACTGTGTCCATGTGAATAGTGTGTCTCATTTCATAATTTTTCTTAGTACAAATTCAAAATGAGGGATAAAATTGCCATAAAAGTCAATCAATATTTTGGCAATAGCACTATCAGAGTTAGCTTTCAGATATAAAACTTATATTTACATTTCAAAGTTAGGAATTTTTTTCACTCCCAGAAATCACTTCTATTACACTTATATATTATGATAAAAATCACAGACTCTTAGAGTCAAATGGGAATTCAGTCCATCCCATACCTGTCTGAGAATGCCCTTTACAATACCTCCAGAAAGTGGGCTTTTAGTCTTCCCTTGGAAACCTCTAGGAGTTCTTATACATGTGACTGTCTGATGGTCTGGGAAAACCCATAGAGTCCTTAGAGCAATTTCTTTAAGTACACAAAATAAAACACAAAGATAGTTATAAATTCACAGATGTTGGGTTAAGAACTCTTGTGAAGAAAGAGGGAGTAGCACCAAATCCTAATGTAATATCTTCGTTTGGATATCTCTAATTATTTGTCTTTCCTGATATAAAGCCTAAATTTTGCTTTTTGAAAATTCTTAGCATTGTTCCTAATTCTTCCTTCTCAAACAAAGAGAACACATATCTATTTGACATTCCATTTGATGACACCCAAATGCTTAAAAAAAAAAGACTAGGTTTCCCTGTTTTCTTCAGGGGGCCAATTTTATTGTCCTAGTAGCTTTAAGCAAGTCCCATTTTTGACTAGTATAAGTTTATTCCTCTGTGAACAATCTGATGGCCATATGTTTCTAGAGCTATACCATACTGATTCCAGTCTTAATGTGGGCTTCTTTCTTGCTTGCTTTTCTTTCTTTCTTTTTGGCAAGGTAACTGGGCTTAAGTGACTCGCTCAGGGTCATACAGATAGAAAGCGTTAAGTGTCTGAGATCAGATTTGAACTCAGGTCCACCTGACTCCCAGAGCTGGTGTTCTATCACTGGGCCATTTAGCTGCCCCTTAGTATGGATTTTTTTTCCCTAGTAAGTTTATTTTTTTAGTGCATATTGCTTTATGAATCATGTTGGGAGAGAAAAATCAGAGGAAAAGGATAAAAAACTATGGGAAAGATTTAAAAAAAACAGAAAAAGAAGTGAACATAGCATCAATTGATTTACATTCAGTCTCTTTAGTTCTGGATACAGATGGAGTTTTTTGTCCAAAATCTATTGGGATTGTTTTGAATCACTGAACCACTAAAAAGAAGCAAGTCTTTTTCCCTCTTTTGTGAATTCTTTGAGATACAGACCCAGTAATAACACTGCTGGGTCAAAGGATATGCACAGTTTTATAGCAGTTTGGCCATGGTTCCAGATTGCTCTCCAAAGTGGTTGGATAATTTCACAACTCCACCAACAAAATGCATTAATGTCCCAGTTTTCCCACATCCCTCCAACATTTATTATTATTTTTTCATGTCATCTTAGCCAAGGATAAGGTGGTATTTCAGACTTTTTTTATTTGCATTTCTCTAATCAATAATGATTTAGAGCATTTTTTCTATATAAGTATGAATGGTTTTAATTTCATCATCTGAAAATTATCTGTTCATATCCTTTGATCAGTTATCAATTGGGGAATGATTTGTATTATTAATTTGACACAGTTCTTTATATATTTTAGAAATGAGACTTTTATCAGAAATTCTGACTGTAAAGATTTTTCCCAGCTTTGTACTTCCTTTATAATCTTGTTTCAGTTGGTTTTATTTGTGCAAAACCTTTTTTTAATTTAATGTAATCAAAGTGCCTTTCATAATGTACTCTAGTTCTTCTTTGTTCATAAATTCCTCTCTTCTCCAAAAGTCTGATAGGTAAATTATCACTTGTTCTCCTAATTTGCTTATGGTATCCTCCTTTATGCCCAGATCGTGTATCCATTTTGGCCTTATTTTGGTATGAGGTGGAGATATAGGCCTATGCCTAGTTTCTGACATATTATTTTTCAGTTTTCTCAGCAATTTTTGCCAAATAGTGAGTGCTTTTTCCAGAAATGGGAGTTTGGGGGGGGGGGTTATCAAATACTAGATTGCTATAAGCCTTGATTATTGTTTCATGTGTATCTAAACTATTCCACTGATCCACTACTCTATTCCTTAGCCAGTGCCAATTTGTTTTGATTACTGCTGCTTCATAATATAGTTTTAGGTTTGGTACTGTTAAGCTATCATCATTTGTATTTTTTTTTTCATTAATTCCCTTGATATTCTTGACCTTTTCTTCTTCCAGATAAATTTTGTTATAAATTTTTTAGTTCTATAAAATAATGTTTGGGCAGTTTGATTAGTATAGCACTGAACAAGTGGACTGATTTAGACAGAATTGTCATTTTTATTATATTACCTGGAGCATAGTCATGAACAATTGATATTTTCCCAATTGTTGAAATCTAATTTTATTTGTGTGAGAAGTGTTTTGTAATTGTGTTCCTAGATCTTGGGTTTGTCTTGGCAGGTTGTCTCCCAAGTATTTTATTTTGTCTAAATTAATTTTAAATGGAATTTCTTTTTCTATCTCTTGCTGATGGGCTTTGTCAGTAATAAATAGAAATTTTGATGATTAGTGTGGATTTATTTTATATCATACAACTTTGCTAAAGCTTAGAATTGCTTTCAGAAGATTTTTAGATGATTTTTTAGGATTTGCTTAAGTATATCATCACATCATCTGCAAAGTGATAGTTTTATTCCATCATCATTATTCTAATTTCTTTAATTTCTTTTCTTCTCTTATTACTAAAGTCAACATTTCAAATACAATGTTGAATAATAGTGGTGATAATGGGCATCCTTGTTTCACCCCTGATCTTATTGGAAATGCATCCAGTTTCTCTCCATTAAAAATAATGTTTCTGTTTGAAACAGAAATTGGTTTTAGATAGATACTGCTTATTATTTTAAGGATAGTTCCCATTATCCCTATGCTCTCTAGTATTTTTAATGGGAATGGGTGCTGTATTTTGTCAAAAGCTTTTATGGCATCTATTGAGATTGTCATATAATTTCTATTAGTTTTGTTATTGATATGGTTAATTTTGGTAATAGTTTTCCTGATACCTACATTCATGGAATAAATCCCACTTGATCATAGTGTTTTATCCTGATGAGAAGTTGCTATAATCTCTTTGCTAATATTTTATTTAAAATGTTTACATCAATCTTCATTAGGGAGATTTATCTGTGATTTTCTTTCTCTGTTTTGGCTTTTCCTGGTTTAGGTTATCATGTGTCATAGAAGGAATTTGGCAGGACTCCTTCTTCACCTATTTTCCCAAATAGTTTATTTAGTATTGGAATTAATTGTTTTTTAAATGTTTAGTAGAATTCACTTGTGAATCCATCTAGCCCTGGAGATTTTTTCTTAGGGAGTTCATTGATGATTTCTTCAATTTCTTTTTCTAAAATGGTATGAATTAAGGATTTTATTTTCTCTTCTGTTAACTTGGACAATTTGGTTTTTTTAAATATTCATCCATTTTGGTTATATTGTCAAACTTGCTGCCATACAAGCGGGCAAAATAGCTTCTAATTATTGCTTTAATTTCTTTTTCATTGGTGGTACATTACCCTTTTTTGTTTTTGATGCTGGTTATTTGTTTTTTCTTTTCCTTTTTCTGACCAAATTAATCAAATGTATATTTTGTTGGTTGTTTTCATAAAACTAATTCTTACTTTTATTTATTAATTCAACAATTTTCTTAGTTTCTATTTTATTAATCTCTCCTTTGAGTTTCAGAATTTCTAATTTGGTATTTAATTGGTAGTTTTTCATTTGTTCTTTTTCTAGCTTTTTTTAGTTGCATCCCTAATCATTGATTTCCTCTTTCTCTATTTTATTCACATATTTAGAAATAAAAAATTTTCCCTAAGAACTGCTTTAGCTGCATCTTATAGGTTTTGGTATGTTTTCTCATTATTGTCATTCTCTTGAATGAAATTATGGATTGTTTCTGTGATTTATTGTTTGACCCACTTATTCTTTAAAATTAGATTGTTTTATTTCCAATTGGTATTTAGTGTATCTTTCCCTGGCCTTTATCGAATATAATTTTTATTGCATTGCGGTCTGAAAACAAAACATTTATTATTTCTGCCTTTCTGCATTTGATTATGAGGTTTTTAATACCTTAATACATGGTCAATTTTTCTGTAGGTTCCATGTAGTGCAAAGAAAAAGGTGTATTCCTTTCTATCACTATTCATTTTTCTCTAGAAAATTTCTCTAGAAAAATGAATATCTATCATACCTAGATTTTCTAGAATCCTTTTAACTTCTAGTTTCTTTCTTGTTTATTTGTGGTTAGATTTGTCTGATTCTGAGAGGGAGAGGTTGAGGTCCTCCACTATAATAATTTTGCTGTCTATTTCTTCCTATAACTGGCTTCAAATGTTCTGTAGGAATTTGCCTGTTCTGCTTGGTGCATAAACATTTTGTATCCTTACTACTTTATTAAGGTACTCTTTATTAATATGTACTTTCCCTCCTTATCTCTTTTAATAAGTGTTGTAATACAGGAGAGCTGTTGAAATACACAAGAGCCACCTGACAGTGGCTGCTGGAGAATGAATATTCTGTTGTATTGTGTGATCTCTTTCCTCTTCCCTATGCCTCCAATTTATCTCATTCCTAGTCCACAACACCTGTGTCAACAAAGGCTGCCTTGCAATTCCTTCAGATGTTATGACTCACCACCATGGAGGCTCTCAGAGAATTGAGCTGTCCCTAAACAATAAGATCTGTTTTGGGTTTTGCTTTATCTGAGATCAAAATTGCTACCCTTGCTTTTTTGTTACTTCAACTGAGGCATAATAAATTGTTTCAGTCTTTTACCTTAACTCTGTATGTGTCTCTCTGCATCAAATGTTTCTTGTAAACAATATATTGTTTGTTTTTTAATTCATTCTGCTATTTGCTTCCATTTCATAGGAGAGTTCATCCCATTCACATTCACACTTATGATTACCAGCTCTGAGATTCCCTCCATTCTATTTTCTCCCCCATATATACTTCTGTTCTCTCTTTCCACCTTGACATTGTGTTTTATTTTTACCCACCCCATGCAATACCTTATTTCCTATCACCCTTCCTCCTTCTCTTAGTAGTATTTTTAATTCTTTTCACCCACTACTTTATCTTCTAACAACCCTTCTCCCTTCTCTTATCTTTTCCCCAGTGTTTCTGTCCTCCCTTCTATCTTATTGCTCCCTTTTCTTTTCCTCTTTCTTCTCTTGCTGTCTTAGATAAATTTCTATGCCCAATAGATTGATTAAATTACTCCCTCTTAAAATCAAAATTGATGAGATCAAGTTTCAGACATTGCTCATTCTCCTCCCTTCTTTCCCTTGCACCACTTCATGTAACCTAATTGTCCCATTATACCTTCCTTTTCCTCTTTTTCCATAGAAACCTTTTCCTACCCCTTAATGTCTTTTTCTTTGATGTAATCACTTGAGAGTCCATTCACAATCACATGCTCAGTCTATGTGATGTTCCCCTCTTTCTACCCCAGTGATAGATAAAATTCACAGGAGTTACAGATATTGTTTTCCCATCTAAGGGTATAAACAGTTTAACCTGTAAATATATATATATATTTCCCCTGTTTACATGGTTATGGTTCTCTTCTTTCATGTGCTTGTAGATTAAATTTTCTGTTTAGCTCTGTTTTCTTCAATAAAAATGATTGAAAATCTCTTACTTCATTGAAGCTCCATCTCTTCCCCTGAAAGATGATGATGAGTCTTGCTGGGTAGTTAATTCTTGGTTGTAACCCAGATCCTTTGCTGCAATGTCCATACTAGCTCTCTGGAGGACTTTGGGAATAACCTGAGTCCTTGGTCTTAGTGGAGGAATGAAGGAGGCAGGAGAGCTGCCATATGGCTGGTCAAAGATGGAGTCTGGAATCTGGGATTTTCTCCTGTGTCTGTGGCTGAGAGCTGTGGCTGAAAGAGTGTTCTTCTGAGACTACCTTAAATACCTCAGTATGATTACATCACTACAGCATAGTTAGTATGCTCAACCATTACATCACCATACTATGTACTAAGTATATGCTTAGCTATAAGTACCTTGCTGATCTAGATTTAAGTGCACCTTTTCAGAGTTCTGGCCCTTTTCAATTTCCCTTCTGAAATATAGTATTCCAGGCCCTCTGATCCTTTATTGTAGAAGCTGCTGCCACGTCCTGGGTAATCCTGATCTTTCATATTTGAATTATTTTTGTCTAGCAGCTTGCAATATATTTTCCTTGAAATTATAGTTTTAAACTTTTGCAACACTATACCTTGGAGTTTTCCTTGTGGAATCTCTTTCCAAAGGTGATTGATGAATTCTTTCAATGAGTATTTCCCCCTCTGTTTCTTGAATATTGGGGCAGTTTTCCTTAATGACCTCTTGTAGAATGCTATCCAGGCTATTGTTTTGGTCATGGCCTTTAGGTAGGCCAATAATTTTTATATTGTCTCTTCTGGATCTGTTTTCCAAATCAGCTGTTTTTTTTCCAATGAGATATATTTTATATTTTCTCCTATTTTTTCATTCTTTTTAGTTTGTTTGATTCTTGCCGTCTCACAAACTCATTAACTTCCATTTGCCCTGTTCAGATTTTTAATGTGTGATTTTCTTCAGTTATCTTTTGTATCTCATTTTCTATTTGGTTTATTCTACTGTTTAACTAGTTGTTTTCTTCACTCAATTTTTTCTTTCCTTTTCCAAACTGTTGACTCTCTCATGCATACCTCTCATTTCTTTTCTCATTTTTTCTTCTATCTCTTATTTGCCTTTTGCAGTTTTTTATGAGCACTTCCAAGAAGCCTCTTTGGGCTTGAGACCAATTTATTTCACTTTTTGAGATTTCTTCTGTGAACATTCTGTCCTCATCTGAGTTTGTTTCAGTCTTCCTTATCACCATAATAGCTTTCTATGGTCAAGGTTCTTTTCTGTTTCTTGCTCATTTTTTCCCGATTCTTTTGGTATTTCCTCTTTTTTTACTTTTAAGGTGGAGCTCTACTCCTGAGGTAAAGGTAGCATTGTCTCAAGCTTCCTGTGTAGCTCTGAGCCTTGGCTTTGAGCACAGGAGCCCCTTGTATTTGCAGAGGATAGCTTTTCCTGCTCTTTTCCTGAAAAAGTCTGGTTTTCCAGGGTTTGAATTTTGAGCTGGGACTGGAGGGTGTCCCACTGATCTGCTTCTCTACTGAGCTAGGACTGAGGGTCTTAGTTGCTGCTTTGCTTTGATTAAGACCTTCTAATTGGCTTCCCCAAAATCTATCTGAGAAGAGGTTTTATCCTAGTGAGACTGACCTTTCTTGAAGTTTTTTCAGTCTGTCTTGAGCTGGAGCATGATTTCATTCCATCAGATTCTGTTCAGATGCTTGGTTTCATGTGCTTTTGGAGGGAAACTGAGAGAGCTCAAGCAGCTTTCTGACATTACTCCACCATTTTGGCTCTACCTAAGAAGGATCTTAGTGTGGGTTTCTGATCAGCTTAGCCCAGTATATCTGAGAATGATCACAGGCATATGCCCCTATGCTTGACATAGCCTTTCAAATATTTGAAAGCAGCTATCATGTTAGGAAACTACATGAAAATTTATTCTGAGAAGATGTATAGACACGAGATAGCTATGGAAATATTGTATTTAATTTAGTTTATGCTTTTATAATTACATTTAAGAGTTCAGTGTTCCATATAAAATAATTCTGAAATGTGCACATTTTTTTAATAAAGGTAGTTATTTTACCTTACTTTGTTTTAATAAAAAAAAATGTTTCACCATCTTTGCAGCCTAATATTTCCTGGGGTCCGATTGGGAGCTGACAGTCAATTCAGTGATTTCCTTGATGGACTAGGACCAGCTCAGCTTGTTGGACGACAAACACTAGCAACTCCTGCTATGGGTAAGAGTAATCCCTGATATTAATACTGTTTCATATGTGTATATATAAGTGAAAATAACAAGAAAGGGAAATACTTTCCAGAAGGGTATGAATATAGTTTTTGCATATTCTACTAATAGTTGGTGTGGTTGAGTCCAAAAATTGTATTTTCTCTTGGAGCTTTCAAAATCCCCATCAAGAAAAATGTTTGATTACTGAAGTCAGGGTTCTCTCTAAACTTGGACTTAAATTTTGTCTTCCATTTTTGTAACAACAACAAAAAGCAACAAAAAAGTCACTAAAAACTATTATTTAACTTTTAATACATATGGCAATAAATTCCAATAATGGAAAGGAGACAAGATTTGGGGAAACCCCAAGATCCAGATGAATCAAAAATATGAAATGAAAACCATATCAATGTAGTTTTAGGCTACATTTTAAGAGATTTAACTTCCAGGAAGAATAAAATGATAGTCTGGAGAGCACAATGTTCAATCCTGGAAACCACATTTTAGGAAGAATGCTAATAAGCTGGAAAACTTCTAAGAAGGCAATTAGAAAAATAAAGGATGGGGGGAGGTAGGTGGTACAGTGGATAGAGCACCAGCCCTGAAGTCAGGAGGACCCAAGTTCAAATCTGATCTCACACACTTAATACTTCCTAGTTGTGTGATCCTGGGCAAGTTACTTAACCCTAATTGCATCAGCAAAAAATAAATAAAAAATAAAAATAAAGAACTTCAAATCCATAAGATATGAGCATCTTCATGTAGAGAAGAGAAAATTTAGGGGGAAAGGGAAACACTTGATAATGTTCTTTAAGTATCTGAATGGTTATTACCTACAAGAGAGATTTGTTCAGTTTCCAGAGAGCAGAAACCAGAGGTAATGCAATAGGTAGAAGTCTCAAAGAGGTTAAGGAATAATTTTTAAAGAGCTAGTTAAATAAGATGGTTACTGAGGTCTCTTTTAATTTGTAATATATATTATCCTCCCCCTTGTTGTAAGGTGGTTGATTCTTCATTATGCTATCTAAATTATTAATAGCTTTTGGTACCATTAAATCTTGTAGTTCATTGAGTCTATAAAAAAAGAAACATTCAATCAAATAAATAAAATTAAGTTCAAATTAGAATAAGTGAAGTAAAAACAACCATAATCCCACTTGGGTCCATCTCACAAAGCAAGTTCCAGCATTAGCAATCATTGTAAGACATACTAAACTATCTTCAAGAAAATTATGTATTCTCTTCTATTCCTCAGTATTAGTCAAAACTTCATTTGGTTTTATGCCTATTTAACTTTTGATAAGTCTCTCCACAGTTTTCAGAATTACATGTTGCTCATAAACAATATATAATTACTTTTGTATGATCCAAGTCAAAGTAGTTATCAGCCTACGATAAATTAAGGAGGGGATGAATTTTAAAATAGAAATATAGAATATACAGAGAAGATAGAAGAGGTTTTTTTTTTTTAAGAATAAAACCCACAATAACCATGTGATTTATCATTATTTCCTTTTTCAGGTGATATACAGATTGGAATGGAAGATAAAAAGGGTCAATTAGAAGTGGAAGTCATCAGAGCAAGAAGCCTCACTCAAAAACCTGGTTCCAAATCTACACCTGGTGAGAAAAAGTCTTAATTAATTGAGATAAGAAAATATACACTGTGCAATTAAACTTAAAATTTGTGTTAAATTAAAAATTTTAATAATATTCTGCATGCAGCAAACAATAATTTAATAATTATTAAATTTAGTAATGTAATAATTCCTCATTTTGAAACAGGACTAAAATCCATGTACATTATCAGTGTTGCACCCATATATTAAAAACGGGTTCTACAAAGCTTTTTTCTATTTATTTTAATTTCATAAATATAAAATTACATTGATATGTGTTTCTTAAAATAGCGCAATCACTCTTCAAAGGGCATTTGAGCTAATTCATTCATGTGATAATCTTTTTTCTTATAGCTCCATATGTTAAAGTCTATCTTTTGGAAAATGGAGCCTGCATAGCAAAGAAGAAAACAAGAATTGCCAGAAAAACCCTTGATCCATTGTATCAACAATCCCTGGTTTTTGATGAAAGTCCACAGGGCAAAGTTCTTCAGGTCAGTAATCGTTTAATTTAAAGGAAAAAAAATACACACACACATTCAAAAATAAAGGAAGGATTAAAAATGATAAACTTCTTCTTTTGTCCCCCACCAAAAACAAAGACATGGTAGATAGACAGACAGACAGACAATATATATGTGCCTAAATGTCCTAAAGCAATAAAACTGCTTAAATTTCTAACTGAATAAGACTTTGAAATGTTCAGAAATTAAATTGAGTTCATCAAAGATGAAGCAATGATTTAAGAAAAGAAAAAGACAAAGGAACAAAAGCATATGCAATGAAGCCAAATCATTACCTAACCAGTATGTAAAGCTTTCCCAGCTTGATAGGAAAAAACAAAACAAACAAACAAAAAAAACTTAAAAATTTCTAGCACAGCACTTTGAAGAAAAACAATAAGGAAAGATGGTGGTTGTTGCTTCTGCTGCTTATTATCTGTGTGATATTAGACAAATAACCTACTGTGCCTCATTTTTCTCATTTGCAAAATGGGTAGGTTGAACTCAATGGCCTCAGAGATTCTTTTGAGTTCTAGATTTTGCCTATCCATCGTCAATTTGACATTTCAAACTGATTGTACCACAGGTATCTCAAACTTACTAAGTCCCAAATAGAACTTATTTTATTTTATTCAAGCACATGAGACTTCCTGAAATCCTTTATTTCTGTAGATTGCACCACCACCCTTCCTATCACCCAGCTTCACAGTGTAGGAATCATGCTAATTCCTTGACTTTCAGTCAGTTGCCAAAGCTTCTACCTCTGGAACATCTATCAAATTGATCCCCTACTTTCCTCCACCATCATTCTTCAGAATCTTGTAGACTGTTGCCTAAGTATTACAATGACTCTTCCTATCTCTTGGCTTTTCACTTCATCATGTTCTCAGATATACATACATAAGGTATATACTATTCATTGAATAAAGGAACAATTTCATTTATGTTTTTGTATTATAAGTTTCCTATTACCTATATGATGCATCTTCATGGTTTAATGAATGTGTATTGGCTAATTGGTTGATTGGAGTTAAAAAAGACTTGGTAGGATTAATGGGTGGAAATTTCACAAAAATTGTGTGAGTTGTTTGCCCATCAGCATGTCAGTTAACGTCTTTGAAGCTCTAATTCTTCATCTGGGGGAATATGGAGATATCCATGGGAGATAACACGGGGATAGTCATGAACTTACTTCATAGAGTTTCTGGGAAAAAAGTAGGTTATAAACCATAACATGCTATATGAAGGTGAATTGTTATTACTAAAAACATTCTAAGAATTAAAACTGTCACCTCATGAGAAAAAGAATAGCCTATTTCTTTAAAATTTCCAATCAAGCAAAAAAGTAAAATCATCCAGGATTGCATAAAGAGCATTTGTCCATAATGCAGGAATGTAGACTGGATTTGTGAGATTCACTGCAACACCAATATCCTGTCAGTCTATGAAAATAAATAATTAATTCAGCAATATCTCAGCATTAATTATTCAGTTATTGAAACAATTAGGTGGTACAGTAAATAGAGCTCTCTGGAATCAGGAGAGTTTGAGTTCAAATCCAGACAGTTACTAGCTATGTTACTCTTTGAAAATCAGCTGACATCAGACTGTTTCAGTTCTTTCTTCTGGAAAATGAAAACAGTAATAATATCTATCATCTAGGTCAGAGATTCTTAAACTTTCCAGTCATGATCCCTTTCCACCCTAGAAATATTTAGATGGCCCCATGTAATACAGATATTTTTAAAAGACTCCTATGGGATTACATAATTATGATTGATTATCAGTAAATATTTGATTTGTATGTGAGGTCATGATCTACGGTTTATGAAGCTTCGACCCAGGTACAATTGTGAAGATAAAATGAGATATTTGCAAAGTGAAAATAATAAAGTATCATATAAATGATAGTTATTATTGTTGTTATTCAGCTATATGTGGCAGGTAAATTGTGCAATAGGTAACTAGGTGGTGCAGTGTATGGAGCACCAACCCTAGACTCAAGAGTATGAAGTTCACATCCAATCTCAGATGCTGTGTGATCCTGGGCAACTCACTTAAACCTTTTTGTCTCAGTTTTCTTCTCTGTGAAATAATCTGGAGAAGGAAATGACCTATCAATTCCAATTGCCAGGAAAACTCCAAGTGGGGTCAGTCAGGATGATCTGAATTTAAATCATGCTTCAAACACTTAACTAGCTATATGATGTTGAGCATGTCATTTAACTTCTTTTGACCTCAGTTTCCTTATCTGTAAAAGGTAAAATAAGTATCTGTATCCTAGGATACAGATGCTAGAAGGAACAAATGAGATTATATATGTAAGGAATTATGCAAATCTTAAGGCTATATAAATGCTAGTTATTATCATTTCAGTAATTCAGATTTGTTCATATATATCTCACAATTTTGTCAGTTTAAAACAATTAATAGCATGTTTCTTAGAAAAGGCATCAAGGAAATATATTCTTTTTTTAATTGACCTTGGAAAATCCCTAAACAAACAGGAAAGTGGCCATTTATGTATTAGAATTTCTAGAAATTCCCTTGAGCACCATTGTGCAGTCACTGATGCTTTTTTCTCAGCCATGCATATTGGTGCTACCTCAACTTACTTTCCCACTTAAAAGCATGAAAAAAGTGGCATTTTGCATTGAATTAATTTTATGCTCTGTGCATAATCCTCTCTCTGCAGGTGATCGTCTGGGGGGACTATGGGCGAATGGATCATAAGTGTTTCATGGGTGTAGCTCAGATTCTTCTGGAGGAACTTGATCTGTCCAGCATGGTAATAGGATGGTACAAGTTGTTCCCACCCTCATCACTGGTGGACCCAACCCTCGCTCCCTTGACCCGGAGGGCTTCCCAATCATCTCTGGAAAGTTCAACTGGGCCTCCTTGCATTCGATCATAGTGAACTTATAGAGAATGGATCCTAGTTAAATAAAATGCTACCAATCCAGGATAATAACCCGAACTAGATATTATGTGATCAAAAAATTGTTGGAGACAGACAATCAACTTCTGTTTTACCTGTAATAGTTATCCAAAAATATGTCTGAATTGTTTATTTAAACCTGGCTTCAAATGACAGATCAAGGGCATCTATCAAATTACAATAAAACAAAAACAAAAAGTTAATTTGCTAGTGAGAGTCACTGATGCTTCTGTTAGCAAAAAAAGAAAAAAGAAAAAAGAGGGGGGAATTAAAATTCACACACACACACACACACACACACACAATATATATATATACATAATTGAACAAACTGGAAACCCTCACTCTGTGGAAAATCTTGTGTTATACATGTTCTCACATTCTTACCCAGACTACAAACAGTGTTATTTCCCCTGGTGTTTGAGCAGTGTTTTCTGTATTTGTTACTTCCTATAGTTTTCTGCTGTGTGACCCTCTCTTCACCCATGTTGTGACAGTCCTCACCATGCTAATACAGACCCTTTCCTTTTTTTCTCCCAGATCACTGATAAAGGGTTGCAGAACCTCTGCAACTGCCCCCTAAGTGTGCAAAATCTGGGCAAGGTGATACCAATTAAGGGTCTCATGTTCCCTACCCCCTACCCTCACAACCCCTCCAGTATCACCTCTTCAAAGTCTTATGTGTAGAAACCCAAAGCAAACCAAGAGGCCAGAATGTTTCCCTCCCAATATGATAAGTACCACTGTTTATTTTTTTTTGCATTCTGGACAAAGCATAAAAATTTTTTAAAAGTCTATGTTTTGCATGAAAGACTTTTGAAGAAACTTATCTGCAACTAAGGCTGGGGACTGCAACAGCTTAATCTTAGTTTCTGACATTGAAACCACTCCTTGTTAATGCTGTTCTCTTTCTAATGTTCTAGCAAGAATAATCACATTCATGTATAGGAACTATACATTTGATGTCCCACAATGTTGACCAGAAATGGAATTAAACATATGACACTTTCAGCTATACCCGGCTTCTCTGCTGTGTCTCCCTTCAGACACACCTGTCGGCCCTGGATAGAGCATGGTATGGGCTGTTCAATATTTCACTGGGAATTCTAGTTGAAATATTCTGCACTTAACTAATGTTTTTATCCAATTTTAGTTTACATTTCTTTAAGACTGATGCAAGCACAAAGCTTGATTTTTTAACACAAAGTATCTTTTTTGAGGGAAAAAAAAAATCCAATTTCATTTGCATTTTCTTCATTTGAGTTTTTCTTGGCCTTGACGTTCCCTTGTGATGTGCTACCAACTGCAGATCGTGCAGGTGCATTGATAGGTTTTTCCTTCCTTTTATGGGCCATTCAATTTTGTGATCACACAGGTAGAGCAGCATGACTTGGAACTCTTCAAAGCTGCATGCATGTTTTGTTAAAAAAAAAAAAAAGTAAAGAAACAAAAAGGTAATTTAATAATGTATGTTAGCTCCACGTAGGCTGGCTTGTATGTTGCATGTACTTGTACAGTTTGCTCGTTAATAACTATACTGAAATAACCAAGAAATCTAAGCCATCCATTTTTGTTATAGACATTTAGCAGGCTTTAGCCAGACTCAATCAGTCTGGTGCAAAATGTCTAGAGATGGACTTTATTTTTTACCCTATGGAAAACGTGATGTAGTTCGGACCAAACCTTCTTATAAATTATTTTGGTGTAGATTCCTACTGTGGGGCTGTAACACATGTAGAAATTGTGTACACACTAGGTTTTAATCCATTAGACATACTGCCTGCACCGAGTGAATTATTAATTATTATTTAACATGCCAGACTTATCTGCCCACCATTCCATCGGGCATAGATTGACTACTGCTCAACCTGCTGAGCAAGAAAAGCTGAAGCATTGGTGCACTATTACTAGAGTCCGTTCTGTCTTAGTGGCCAACAATTGACTAAGTACAATTGGGTAGTATCTTTCTATTTTGACCACTTGTCTTAACACTCCCCTGTGCTTTTAAATGAACTTCCAACTCATGTTATGTAAACATGTTTAATAAAATTTACTTTTCACGTCAGTTGGTAGCCATCTGTGTTCTATGTTTTGCCAGATTGCCATTGCAGGTCCTATGGTGGAGAGCGGGAGCTGGGTCATGAGAATGAGAAAGACTGGGCTTTGTTCTCTGTTGCTGATGTTTAACTTGACTTGTCACTGCACTAAAAATGTCTTAAAGAATGGCCCAATGGGTATATCACCTCACGTACAAGTTTTCACTTTGTCAGCCTGTCTAAGTGAGCACATGAGTACACTTCTGAAAAGTGGCATTATTCAAAACAATAAATCTCAGTAAGAAACAAATGGAAGGTTGTTTTTCTGCTGCTGTTTGAGTGTTCTAATAATAATAATTTAAAAAAATGACCCAGTTGTCCAATTGTCAAAACATTTCCAGTTATATGAAAAGTCATAATATTGAATCTTGTGGATATAAGTCATTGAATATTGAAATCTGGGGCTGTCTTCAAAGCATCTGGTTCTTTCCATCCTGTCCTTCTGAAACAATGACAGATTTTGCAACACATCTTGCATAGAGAAAGCTGGCATATCAAAAGTAGGTGGTGTTTGTTTGCCAAAACATTTCCAACAGAATATTAGGGAATAAGCATATATACAAACACAGGTGGTCACAAGATCATCTTCTAAGAATAATACATGTAAAGTACAACTACTCATGGTACAATGAAAAGGATACTGCCTTTGAATGAGAGTATTTGGACACAATCTCACCTTAGAACCTTAAGCAATCCAAACTTTTTGATCTCAGTCTCTTTATCTACAAGATAAGCACAATGCTTGCCATATAGGAAGCCTTTAAAAATGCTCTGTGATTGAATGATGAAGGAGTGCAACTATAAAGCCTTTGAGGTCCCTTATCATTCCAAATCCATGATCTTTTGAACAGCAAAAACTACAAAGATTTGAAAGTCTATTGTCTATAAGATGCTGGAGATATAAACAAGATAAACAGTAACACTGTCTTTCATTTTCATTTTGGAAAAATAAAAGCATACATTTTACAAAAATGAAATGTTCTCTGAGCAAAACAAAAATAACAACAACAATATCAACAAAAAGCATTTGCTTCCCCCCAGAATGCCAGGTCTAGAGTTCAAAGGAAGGAATTTCAGAGACTATCTAGCCTTTCCTATACATTTGCACACAGGAACCTGAGATCCAGGGAGCTTAAGTAGCCGTTTCTAGGTCACACGGGACTAAATCATCAGAAGTGGGATTTTATTTATTTAACTACTATTTCTCCTCTATAATACTTCCTCCTTCAGGAGATACTCATTCTACTTTCTTTGATGTAGCTTTCTTTACTAAAGCAATGCTGTCTCCCTGTATTTACATAAGAATTCACACAAATCTCCAGTGTTTTTATACCTATCATTAGCATGACTAAAAAGCTTATACTGAGTGCTTATGATGCTTTCTCATACTATAAATAATAAAAAATCACCTATAGATACAACTAGCTAGCTTATGAATAAACATCTGATGTAAGAATATCTGATTTAAAAAGGGAAAAAAGTAAATCAATAGAAAGAAAAATACCAAAGGCCAACATTCTACATCATATACCAGTAAGATTTACAAAGTTTTATATATTACACACACACACACATATATATATGTACATATGTGTATATATGTAAATCTGATTTGCTAGTCATAATCATTCTTCAAGGTAGTTACTTTTAATATATATTAGGAAACCCTGATTGAAAAAGGTTAAATAACTTGCCCAGAATCACTGGGAAATGTCTAAGGCAAGATTTTAACTCCTGACTCTAAGCCACTTCTAAATCTATCACAGATATAGTACAAGAAAAAAAGAATAAAAAAAGAAGCCAGATATTTAATGGTAGGAGAGACAAATGGATTCTTTTTTTATTCTTTTTTTCTTGTACTATATCTGTGATTTTATCAGGATTGGGTACTCCCAGGGATAAACTCCACTTTTATAGTTAATTTTGTCATAAAGAATCTTAGAATTTCCTGAGAATCTAAGTGATTTGCCCATAGTAAAAAAGAGTATAAGACAAAAACAAAATTTGGACCCAAGTCTTAATACCAAAGCCAACGTTCTTTCCACTATAGTATAAAGTCTCTCTCTTTCTGCTTCTCCTGATTATTTCCAGCTGCTAACAGTGGGTAATTGGATAATTTGCTGAGAACATAATTAAATTCATTTTTAAGAAATTAATTGACTAACATCACAATTTTTGAGGGTAGAAACCTTAGCCAAAGTTGACATTGTTTAATTTGCTGCAGTAGAACAAAAGGAATTAAGGTCAGGAAAACCAGAAATAAAGCATTTGTAGAAGCTTCTAGAAAGTTTCCTCATCTATAAAATGTAAGAGTAGGCTTTGATGACCTCTAAAGTCCTTTCCAACTCTAGGTCTATGAGAAAATTATGAAAATTATATCCATCATTCCTTTTCATGATGAATTTCACCCTGGACCCTTGAAGAAATAGGATCTGCATTACATTTCACTTGACTTAATAGAATTGCATTAGTACACTGGAGATGGTACTTGATCAACAGAAGTTTACTGGTCTAGAGTTTAAATTAATTGGACAATGAGTTCACCTGGTTGGAGCCTGAGTTTCCCGTTCTAAAAATAAATTTTTTAAAGAATCAGATTAGATGATATGGCCTATCTCTTCCTTCACTAAATTTATGATCCTGTGATATTTAAAAATGAAGATGTTGAACTAAGTGACCAGTGAAATCCCTTCTACACTAGATCTAATCTCTTAAGGAATCAAGATAAAAAAATGATTTATTCAGATTTACAAACAAGGGTGTGAAGAAATGAACTTTTAAAGCAAGTCTGCAATAGATAGCTCTACTTCCAATCTTTTTTCTGATTACCAATCAATCCAAAAAATTTTAAATGCCATAGAGAGGCAACCTTGTATAATGGATAGAGAACTGGACTCTGAACCAGAAAGACCTGATTTTAAGTCTGCCTCTGACATATATTAGCTATGAGTCCCAGTCAAATCATTTTACCCTCCTCTAAGCAAGTTTATAAATTGCAGAGAAAGTTTACAAAGTAGTTTTCTCATTCGGGAGTACCCTATACTCTATAGTTGTAGTCCTTAGTCCTAGCCTAACATTTTGCAGACACTAAGGATAAACAGACAAAACCGAAAAAAGTTTTTGCCCTCAAGAAGCCTACATTTTCACTGGGAAGACAATACCTACATATGTAACTTAGCTTTGAAGTATCTCCAGATCACCTAAGATAGAGGCCCTCATGTGAAAGATAGTGAGGTTCTCTAGGAAGACATCAAAGGAAGGTTTCTGCTGTACTCCACATGGGTACCTCTCTCTTAGGTGATCCAGACATGGATCAAAACAAGGTTGTTTGATCAAAGCCAACTGTTTGAAATAATTGCCAGCCCCAGAAAATATGTAGAAGGCTATTCTGAACATAATTCCTCTCCCCCAATTTAGAATCATCCTCTAAGGTGTCTAGAGAGTTATAGCATTATCTTTCTATTTGCTTCTCCAGTTTCATATGGAAAAGGTATGCATGGGATGTTTTCACCCAGAATCAGGTTCCCTACATCTCTTGCATGAATATTTCCATTTTAGATGAACCAGGCATAGATAACCAAGCCCTGTCACACATATATGAAATAGTTGGGGAAAGAAACACAATTGCAGCTTGACAAAGGGGATCATTTGTTTTTGTGGGAGAGGGGGGAAATAAAGGATTGTAAAGAGGTATAGATGAGGAAGAAGTACATAGATGGGAGGAAAAAAGAACTTTTTTTCTTTCTCAATCCTGCTCTGCCTAGAACATGCCCACAATACAAAGGGAGAGCTCAGGATAAAGGTAATAAATCTACATATCCACAGAGTATGCAGTCTCATTTATTCCAGTTCAGGTATTCCTAGGAAACAAACAAATAAATAATAATCAAGCTTTTGCAGCACTTTTTATTTCTGCTTCTGAATTTTCCTTTTTTTCTTTGGTATATTCAATTCTGAGTTCTGTTTCTTTGCTTCCTGTTCAGTGGAAAAAACAATACCTTGTTTCTCTTTGGGACCCAGTATCTCCTCTCACTTCTAGACCCAAACCTTACTGACACCTCTCTGAATTGTTCTTTGAATTGTGTCCCACTCACAGAAATCTAGACCTCTTTCCTAATACATTGATCTCAGATATCTCTGCCACCCCTTCTGAGATTCTTTTCTATTATGGCCCAAAATTTTGGAACTCAGGTTCTCTGAATCAGAATTCCTTATCTCTCTCCCCTTACATGATTCTTTTGTTCTTTCTTTAATTGCTTCTGAATAACCCTATTTAGAGAGGTCATCCTCAAAGTTAAAAGCTTCCATCCAATAGCCCAAACATCTCTCAGAAAAAAATCTGGGTTTTTGTCTTCTCAGAACAAACATTAACCCATCTACAACCCAACCTAGAGGTTGAAGAGAAAGAAAAAAAGTATTGTAATGCTGGAGAAACTGAGGCAGGATAGAGATTAGAGAAAAAATTGATTATTAATTTATTGGAGAGTAAATCATTTGACTGGATCGGACTCTCCTCTCAAAGTATCCAGCAGTGAATATCAGATACAAGACTCTTTTATAGGATAACAAAAACAATGACATAATTGGAGGAGGTGCCTGGATGGGGATGGCATAATGGGAGGAGGCATCTAGGATGACATAATGGAGGGAGGTACCTAGGATGACATATTGGAGGGAGGTACCTAGGATGACATATTGGAGGGAGGTACTGGAGAGGTTCCTGATATTCTAATGATGTCTAAAATGGATAGACTTTTATCCCATCAAACATTAAGAAGGAATGATTATAGCCTAAAGATATAAGACCTTTATCTCATCAGACATTAAGAGGAAATGGTTATAACCTGAGACAGAGTAACTGAATAGGGCAATTAAGGAAACTGGGTCAGGACATTAAAAGAGAACTGTGACACAACAGTATTAGGGAATTTTAATCAATAAATAAATCCAATTTCCTAGCATCCTGGGGAAACCACTTTGTAAAGCATTTCCTTTAACTTGTCATCCTCTAACAGGAAAAATATATCATTTTATAGGGTTTTTATTTCTGAAAAAGATTTATGCTTCTGGCATAGGCTCCTGTGCAATTGTACATAAATAAATTGATAGAAGTAAATATTC
Organism: Sarcophilus harrisii; assembly: GCF_902635505.1. Taxonomy (NCBI): domain Eukaryota; kingdom Metazoa; phylum Chordata; class Mammalia; order Dasyuromorphia; family Dasyuridae; genus Sarcophilus; species Sarcophilus harrisii. The sequence goes on along the minus strand of NC_045429.1, from coordinate 237,218,975 downwards.
ATATCAGTAGTGATAGTAGTGAGAAAAGGGGAAGGAAGAAGAAGAAGATGAAGAAGAAGAAGAAAAGGAAGATGAAGAAGAAGAAAGAGAGAGAGAAGAGGGTGGGAGTGAGAGAAAAAGGAGAAATGCAAATGGGTGCTAGTTATAAATCAGTCAATTAGACAATAAGCATTTATTAAGTGCCTTCTATTTACCAGATACTGTACTAAGCTCTGGAAATTCAAATAAAGGCAAAAACCAGGCTCTGCCCTCAAGGAGCTCACAACTCAATGAGAGAGAAAACAAAAATACATACAAATAAACTGTTGACAGGATAAATTTGAGATAACATTCAGAGAGGAAAGATCCTAGAATTAAGGAGGAATTTGGAAAGGCTTTCCTCAAAAAGTAGCATTTCAGTTGGGACTTGAAGGAAGCCAGGAAGTAGAGACAAGGAAGGAAAGTATTCTAAGACATGCAGAAGAGTCAACTAAAATGCCTAAAATGCAAAGATGAGTATTTTATTCATTAAGTATCAAGGAAACCGATGTCACTAGATTAAGGAATATGTGACAGGGAATAAAGTATAACTGGAATGGTAGGATTGATCTGGGTTAGGAAAACTTTAAATGTCACAAAAACATTTTGTACAGTCGTATGGCACAATAGGGATGTGATAAGTTTGGATGGTACATTAGGAAAGTCATTGATAGCTAAATAGAAAATGGATTAGAATGGACAGAAACTTGTAGAAGGCAGATTCACCATATAAATCAGTGATAGAGAAAGACACATAGAAAGATAAATTCAAATAGTAGATGAAAAAGACAGAAAGACAGGAACAGTAACTTAAGTGTTTTACTATGTATCAGGTATGGAGCTAACTGCAGGGGATACAAACATATTTGAATATATAAGATTCCATATGAAAAAAAAAAAGAGAGAGAAACAAGGTTCACTTATATTTCTCTACAGAAAAATTCTATCACAAGACCCAGAGAAGTCTATAATTCCAGAATTGGGATCTCCTTCCTAAACACTCCTACTCAGCACTAAACATCCCAGCTAAATATTAGGTAGAATACTATGTAGAATTAGATGCAATATTAAGTGGAATATTTGGTGATCCCCAAATTCAGTCTATATGCATGCATGAGAGCGCATTGTTTTTCTTACCCTTGCCTTCCAAAAGCTTCATATTCAAGGTTAAATTTAGACACTCCACCATGAAGATTTTTTTTCATATCTATAGATGTTCAGTTCCTTCTAAAATTTTCATAAGGTTCTTTGTCTAAATCTCCTTTGTTATTATCAATTCTTTTGTTTATATGTGAGCACTTACTATAACTTCTTTACAGCCCCAGAATTATGGTATTTGAAGACAAAGACTTTATCATGCTTCAACCTTTATATCCTTAGTGCTGTACCCACAGAAAATGTTTGATAAATGACTATTGATTAAATTAATAAAATTAGCAGAGCTGATATTTGAACCTGTGTTTGCTGGCTCCAAATACAATGAATGCTCTTCACTCTATCATAGGGACTCTCATCCAGTGATATGTATGTCCCCAAAAGATACTAGAAGTTTGCCGAGAGTACTGAAAATAATTGGTAAGCTGCAAATGTTTAGTGTGCCCTTGGAGAGAAACTGTTTTTTTTTTCTCCATCAATTAAACAACTAAATGGACAACCACATTCCACAGACAGAGCAAATACATCATACTGCTTGAAGCAGCAAGACACACTGAGTAGGACATATGAGATAGTCTTTGTTAGATTAGTCAAATGACTCTATCACCATAATTACTTTCTCCCTTCAAGCCCCACTGGAGATATTCCAATTCCCTGAATCCAAGAAGTTTGGAAATACCAATAGATCCATATCCAACCCAGCTTTTGAGGCTATTATGTAGGGGGAAAATTATTGTAGAAAAGTTCACCATTTCTTATCATCACCAGGAAAAGTAGTTGGACCACTAGCAAGTTTATAATCAAAAAGCCCCAGTGTTGGAGCATTTATACATATACTCAATTTCCTTCCAGTTTTCATATCATCCATATCATCCATATCATCATATCATCCAGGAAAGCAATTCCTATAGAGTGATGGTAGTCATACCCACCAATTGCCAACCAGCTGCTACTCACAGGGTAAGCAAGCAAGTCATCTTAAGGGAGAAGAAGGAGGCATCCAGCAGGAGCCAGATAAATACAACCAATTACTATCATCTTGACCTCCTCTAAGACCTGATGAAAACAGCCCCAGACCCTTAACGCAAAAGCCTTTAGAATGTTTTTTTTTTGTTTGTTTGTTTGTTTGTTTTTTAATGCAAGCTCCGGAATCTTTATTCTGGGAAGCAATCCCTATGGAAATGCAATTCAAATTGCACCTGTGAATACTAGTCACATCTATTGAAGACTCTGAAAAGAAAGTTCTAAACACCAAAGTCCTTGGTATTGTCAAATAATTCAATGTCAGAAACTGGTATGATTTTATCAATGGAAATTACATTTAAAAAGAGGCATTATTATCATCTTCCTCTCTACTTTGCCACTGCACCATGAGGACTATGGAACTTTTCCATCTGATTTACATCCAAAATCTTCCATAATTATATTGTCTTTCCACATTAGATTGTTAGATTCCTTGAAGGCAAATATGTCATTTGCTTTTCTTTATATACTTAGTGCTTAGTATTATGCCCCGTACATAATACACTTTATAAATGTTTATTGATTTGCTAACTCATCATTATTTCTATGTGTGACCATCTTCCTTTTGTGATGAATGAAATTTGAAATTGTGTAGAATGGAAAGATAAAGTGAAGAACTTACAGGAATGTTTAAATTCTTTTTCTGTATTTTTTATTATTTCTATGTCTCTATGACCTGCATAAGTACAGTGTGTGCAAGCCAATATTTACTTAAAACTTTAGATATATTTACTTAACCAGAAATGATGACATTTATCCTTGTTCAATGTTATCAATATTTAGATTATTAAATGCCATCAGCTCAGTAATCTGAAGTTTGAAGGTCCAACTGATGATTCCTCCAGAATGCAGAGGAAACAAAGCATTCTGGTTCTAATCTGCCTTTGCACCAACGTTTAACATTCAGATTGAGAGGGACATTTCTCAATGCTCCAACTAGTGATGTAGACTTTTAGACCAAACCTATAAAACTGTATACTTTAAAATTTTTAGCCGTTTACTGTGAGACATTTCTCTTTCCTCTCAATGGACATTGCTCATTTAGGAATTTATTAATAAATAACTTTCTGCTTTATACTGAGTGAATTCTAAGGAGTCATTGGGTGAAGAGATCTTCAATCCTCATCAAATGCACTAAGGAACAGAAGTTTGGCTTCAAAGCATATCAATTTATTAGATAACTACATGCTCAGATCTGCTCTAACAAAGTGGTAGATCAGACTCTCCTCTGATTAGTCTCAGTGCATCTGACACGCAAGATCATGTATTTCTTTACAACGATCAGGATCAGGAGATTCAGGTAGGGAAAATCCAGTCTTTATTCAATGTAAGAAGGATAGAGGTGAAGAGCAATCGCAGATTACATTGTCAGCATCACGAAGCTTGCTAACTAGCAGCACACAACTCAGCAGCTCAGGAGTCTACGAACCCAGGCCTCATATCTCTTCACACAGCGTGTCATCATCCTGACTCTCTCTGCTCTCCACCCAAGGATGATCATCATTTCCTATACAACTCATCAGGACTTGAGGAGAGTGGCAGGACCATTCTTTATCCAATTATGTATATTAAAGAGTCACAGCTCCAATTCTATTGTCTCACGTAGCTTGGTGACCTCAGGATGCATCATACTCAACACTCAGGAGCCGAGATACAAGCCCCTTTTATTATTAGACACAGGGGTCATGCCATCCCTGATTCCTCAGGCTGAGGTCTGTATGCCAACCCAAGCTGGGAGGTGATCACAGCCTTCTAATTCTCAGAGAAGGAGGTGAGCTATGAAAAGGAGATGATCACAGCCTCCCTGATTTCTCAGGAAAAGCGATGGTGGAATGCATAAAAGGAGATGAGCACGCTCTGACATCCAGGAAGGAGTGAAAGCAAACAAAGTGAAATGGGTTACTATGGATTTTGGGTGAAGGAGTCTACTAGACAATCCATCAGAGGAGGTATTAACAACAAGCAATACGAGAGGCGTAGATGACACCTTCTCAGTCAGGCCTGATGTGGTCAAACAACATGACATTGTACACAAGTAGGAATAGCACAAATGAAATCACCTGGTGTTGAAAGTCACTGCAAATCTAGTAAGGTAGGGTATGTAACAACAGTCACAATCACTTCTCAGCAGCATATGAGAAGTCCATGTAAACAATCATTATCCATTGTCTCATGTAGGAATCCAATGATCCTGAGATTTTAAGTCCGCAAAGTCTTCTATGTGTTAGGAATCCAATGATTCCGAGTTTGAAGTCTGTCAGTCTTATGTCTCAGAGAATCCAATGATTCCTGAGGTTTTCGAGTCCATGTCTCAGAGAATCCAATGATTCCTGAGGGTTTTCGAGTCCTATGGCTCAGAGAATCCAATGATTCCTGAGGGTTTTCGAGTCCTATGTCTCAGAGAATCCAATGATTCCTGAGAGTTTTCAAGTCCGACAATCTTTGATGTCCATGAGTCAAACGCCATAACTGCCATGCTCTTTCAATGGTGAGCACAATCAGCAACAGAACCACCCGATATTTCTTGAGTCTTCTCCTTTGTTTCAAGGGTCTGCCATCGTCTCTGCCATGGACAAGGCGAATATGTTTCTGTTGGCTACCCATCTAATCCTTCTCCACCTGTAGAGATACAAGCAAACCCTCTCCCCAAAGCAGTTAGCCTATCTGGTCCTTTCCATTCACCACTTTCTGGGTCTCTCCACATCACCTGGCGATTATCTAAAGATAGTGGAGCTGCTCGACTGGACACTGACCTTCCGTGGGTTATAAAACCTGTCTGCTGGAGCCAGTGCATCTTTGTCAAAATCAAGAAGTTAATAGTATAAAGAGCTAGATTTAGAAGTTCTCTAGGGTTGCCTGTGGCTCCCCTTTCTTTTGTTTTTTGGAGGAGTGTCTTAATATCTCTGTTTCTCCTTCCACTATTGCCTGTCCTTGAGGATTAAAAGGTATGCCGTGGTGTGTAAAATCTTATACTGTGCACAAAAGTGTGCAAATGTTTTGAAGTATAAGCAGGACCATTGTCTGTTTTTATTTGCTTGTGGCACACCCATAATGGCAAATGCTTGTATGAGGGAATTCAGTGACCACTCGGCTGTCTCTTTTGCTGCTGGCATTGCAAAAGTGAATCCTGAAAAGGTGTCTACCACAACATGGATGAAAGACAGACGACCAAAAGATTTATAATGGGTCACATCCATTTGCCAGATTTCATTGGGTCTCAAACCACGAGGGTTCTTCCTGAGGCAGTGTAGGAGCATGGAAGAAGGCAAGCCATACAGGCTTTTACTATGCTCCTAGCTTCCTCTCTTGTTATTCCAAATTGTAAACGTAAAGCTCAAGCAGCCTGATATTTAGAATGAGATGCCTGAGCTTCTTGGAACAAAGGGGTATTGACCAACATAGTTAGAAGGCTATCTGCCTTTGAATTTCCATCAAATATGGGACCTGGAAGTCCACTATGAGAATGGACATGTAATATATAGATCTTACCTGGATGCTTTCTCACTTGCTCTTGAAGTTTCTTAAAGAGCTGATATATATTAGAGGCTGCAAATTTTATTTGGGCTGTGGCAATTCTTTGTACCACACCTACTGAATAGGCCGAATCAGATATTATATTTATGTCTCCTGGATAATAAGTAAGGGCTAGAATGATCACGTACAATTCATTCTGCTGAGTGGACTGAAAAGGAGTTCTGACTACTCTCTTTATAGTTAGATCATGAGAGTACACAGCACAAATATGTTTAGATGCATCCGTGAAGATAGTTGGTCCTTTAAGAGGAACTTTAGAAACTTTTTCTTCAAGAATCCATTGCCAATTATGTAATAGTCTAGTTATCTTTAATGGAGACCCATGTATAAAATTTGGAGCCATGGCTAATAAAATTTGCCACTCTGGGATGGTCTCACAACACACATTAATTTGTGTATTGGTATAAAAGGTGTATATCTTGTCAGGTCTTGTCCCAGATAATTGTACTGCTTGCTTAGTGGCCTTTAATAAAATTCTAGCCACAAGCACTGGGTAGGGAGTAAGGCTTTGTTCTGGTTGTGCTGGGAGGTTCACCCACTCTATCACACTGTGTCCTTGATGAAGGACTGCTGTGGGTGCCTCTTGTGTGGCAAAAACTGATATCTCCAAGGGTTTTTGAGTGACTCTTTCAACCACATTGGATAAAGCCAGTTCAACTTCTCTCAAAGCCTCTTGAGCTTCTTTTGTAAGCTGGCGTGGTGAATTTAAAGCACTGTCTCCCCTTAAAATGTCATATAACGGTTGTAACTGATAGGTAGTCAAACCTAACACTGGTCGCATCCATTGGATATCTCCTATCAATTTCTGAAAATCATTCAATGTGTTTAGCTTTTCTGTTCTTAAGGAGAGTTTTTGAACTGTAAGCACCTTAGGGTATACTTCATATCCTAAATATTGAAAAGGAGCATGTCTTTGAATTTTTTCTGGTGCTATGTATAATTTGTAATTCCTTAGTGTTTCTATGGTCTTTTGTAGACATGCCTCTAACATTTGTTCCTCAGGTGCACATCCCAAAATGTCATCCATGTAATGTAATAGCATAACTTTTGGGAATGCTTTTCTTACTGGAGCAAGAGCAGCAGCAACATACATTTGACACATAGTAGGGCTGTTTTTCATTCCCTGTGGCAAAACTGTCCATTCATATCTTTTATAAGGCTCAGCTAAGTTAACGCTGGGCACTGAAAAGGCAAATCTTTTCATATCCTTCTTATCCAGAGGGATAGAATAGAAACAATCCTTAATATCTATGACCCAAAGAGGCCATTCTCTAGGCAACTGAGTAGGAGATGGAAGTCCAGGCTGAAGAGTTCCCATAGTTTCCATCTGTTCATTCACTTTTCTTAAATCCGTTAACATCCTCCATTTTCCAGATTTCTTTTTCACAACAAACACTGGGGAATTCCAAGGACTTAGAGAAGGTTTTAAGTGTCCTTGGTCAAGCTGCTCCTGTACTATATCTAATAAGGCCTGAATTTTATCTTTACTTAAGGGCCACTGCTCTATCCACACTGGTGTATCAGTTTTCCATTGGATAGGAACAGGTGAAAGTGTTGGCAGGCCTTCAACAGCAGCCCTGCTTAAAAAACCGAAGTACTCATTTTTAACCCTAATTGCTGTAAAACGTCTCTTCCCCACAGATTGATGGGGATTTTTTCAACTATAAAAGGAGTAAAAACTCCTGTTTTGCCTTCAAAAGTCCATCTCATAGGGGCAGCACTAACTTCAGCTGCTATTGATCCTCCTACACCAGACATGTAGGTGTCTGCTTTAATCTTTGGCCAGTGACTGGGCCAGTTGGCACCTCTAATGACCATCCGATCTGCACCAGTGTCTACCAGTCCTTCCAATGGAAGGTCATTTATATAGATTGTGAGCATAGGTCGGTCAGTTGTCACAGCTGCTGTCCAGTAAATTGCTGGATTTTGTGATCTGGAATCAGAATCTGGGTGACTATCACCAGGCTGCTTATTGGAATTCTGTATGAGTAAACCTGATGCTACTATTTCTCCTGGGTGATAAGTCACACATTGTCTGCCTGTATTGGTGACTGGGATATTATCTACACATTCCCCAGTTTCCCACATCAGTATGTGGATGGACACTGTTTTGTAAGTACTCTCAGGAGGTAAAATGGTCAAGCCTACTGTGCCTGGAGGCAAGGGATCCATAGGCTGGAGAGGAACAGATTTCACCTCTCCAGGGGGTATCTCAGTTGTCTCAGCTGCATACAACTCTATTCTCCCTAATTGTAATCCCTTTCTTCCTTCCTGGCTGATTGATTGTGTAATCTCTTTCTGTCATCATATGGCTTCCTGGCTGATTGGTCATATTGGGGTATTGGCCCCTCCCTAGGCACTCTCTGGGTGCACCATTGGCTGCCATCATGCCCTAAGTGTTTTTTGCCTGGGGCCTTGGGGCTGGGCCCCTCATCCTGTTTCCCTGAACCTGTCTACATTCTGAGGCCCAATGGAAGCCTCTGTTGCATTTTGGACATGGGGTACTGGGTCTTGTTCTCCCACCCTGTTTTCTCACTCTGCCTCTATACCAACATTGAGCTTTCAGATTCCCTACTTTACCACACTGAAAGTATTGACGTGTCTCTCTAGAAGTCCCTTGCCGGAAGGGACCCAGTCTACCCATGTTGGGATCTTGGGAAGTCTGCATCATAGTCTGGCTATAAAAGGCATTTGTGCTCACTGTGGCACAGCGTCTTATGAACTCCTCTAAAGGAGCATCCTTAGGCAGTCCTAGAATAATCCTTCTGCACACCTCATTAGCATTTTCCTTAGCAAGTTTCCTTAGCAAGTATTAAAACATCTGTTGTTGGATTTTCCCCATTAGTTCTTGTGATAGCAGTCTGCAAATGTCCCACAAAGTCAGCAAAGGGCTCATCTGGCCTTTGCATTATTTTTGTGAAGGCCTCACCTTTGTCATTTTTATTGTGAATCGAAGCCCATGCTTTGATAGCATTAGCAGCAATTTGCTCATATGCTGCTACTGAATAATTAACCTGTGCTGTGACGTCTGCATATGGACCTATACCTTGTAGTAGGTCATAGGTGATTGCAGCATGAACAGCATTTTGACTATTTTGTTGGGCTTGTATCCTACAGAACTCACTATATTCAGAAAGCCACATGTAATTTTGTCCAAGTTCTAGGCATACCCTTGCTATAGATTTCCAGTCATCAGGAGTCAAGATTTCAAAAGCCAAATTCTGTAATAGCATCTTAACATAAGCTGATGTAGCCCCATAAATAGTGCAGGCCTTTTTAAGATCTTTAATGATTTCTAAGTTAAAAGGGGCGTATCTTCGACTTTGTTGACCAGAGGCATTAGACTGGGAAATTACAGGAAACATAAGTGGCTGAAGCTCCCGGATATCCACACCCTTTTCTTTGGCCTTCATTAAGCCCTCTTGCAGTCTACTCAAGTTTGGTCCTGTCACTGCCCCCCACACTGCCCCTCCTCCCTCCATCCCGGAGGTGGAGTTGGTGGAGGAGTCAATCACTTGCTCCTGGGGTGGGGCTGAAGCTGCCTCCTGAGGGGGAAGGTCACCACACCCTTGCTCACTTAAGTCTCCATGCCCTGTGGGGATATGGTCATTAATCTCTTCATTGTCTTCCTCCTTAATATCATGGCTAATTTGAGAAGTAGAAGGAGCCACAGGTTTTTCTTTCTTCTAGGGATAGGGTTTCTTAGTGCTAACTGAAATATATTGTATAAATAAAATGCCTCGATGGAAATTGAGTGAGGACCACATTCTCTGAAATGCATGGACATCTCTTGTCCAACACAGGACCAGTTATCTTGAGAGATCTGCTCCTCCTCTACGAACCAAGGGGAGATGCAGTTTAATATACCCACAAATCTCGCTATCTGTTCCCAAGTTATAAGTAACCCATGTATTTCTATCAGCTTATCCATGCTTTCTATAGCACCACTCTTGGGTGGGGTTGGGGGGATGGAGAGTCTTTAGCTAGCATTTGTCCCATTTTAGCCAAAAAAAAAAAAAAAAAAAAAAAGATTACTGGTTTAGTTTTTAAGAAAATAAGTTCCTTATTTGTCTATTAACAATACTCACCCAAGTTCCTGGTCACCAGAGACTTCTTCAGTCCTTGGTTCCCACCATTGGGCGCCAAATGTGAAGATCGTGTATTTTTAAATCAACAGGAGTCAGGAATTCAGGTTAGGGGAAAATCGTCAGTCTTTATTCTCAGTGAAGAAGGATAGGAGGTGGAAGAGAATCGGCGATAGCAATGTGTGCAGCTGAGTCAAGAAGCTAACTCGACCAGCAGCCACACAACCAGCAGCTCGGAGTCTCGAACCCAGGCCCAATCTCTCCCAGCTTCTCTTCCAGTCTCTCTCTCTGCCTCCACCCGCCAAAATCGTCATTTCCTATACAACACATCAGGACTTGCACGGAGAGTGGGCAGGGACCATTCTTTATCCAATCATGTATATTAAGAGAGTATAGCCCAATTACTATTTAGCCTCACGTACTTGGGACCTCAGTGCATCAACTGAAACCTCAGCCCATTACAGACAATATAAAGGAAGATAGACTTTTCTATATTAAAAACAACTAATCAAATTAGGCCAATTAATTAAAAAGAAAACAAAATATGTCTAATTAGATGAAAGATTAGGGACTTTCCAACTTGGAATAGGGAGAATAAATAGATGAAACTCCTTGAATTCAGATACCCTTCCCAAGTATCTGTGGGTCCTCAAGCTACAGCCCAAGGGCCAGATGCAGTCGCTGAGGACATTTATCCCCTTTACCCAGGGCTATGAAGTTTCTTTATTTAAAGGCCCACAAAACAAAGTTTTTGTTTTTACTATAGTCCAGCCCTCCAACAGTCTGAGGGACAGTGAACTGGCCCTCTATTTAAAAAGTTTGAGGACCTCTGCTGTAAACAATCAAGGAAACACAGAAGCAATAGCTTATTGATCAATATGGGATCAATTTTAAGACAAGTGGATTACTTGAGATGTACAATTGGGAAAATATTCCTTGCATCAGTCTTTGGATCTGACTGAGTTTCTGGTAAACTTGTTAGATCCTTGGTTAATAGTCTCTAAGCAGAAGGGAGAAATAATCCATTTTCCCAGCCACACAGGGTAAGTTTAAGCAATGTAATGAGGTTTTCTCCTGATCTTCACAATTGAATAGTTTCCTCACAGGATAGTGTAATGCCGGAGAAACTGAGCAAGATAGAGATTAGAGAACAATTTAATAATTTATTAAATGAAGAGATTTACTGGAACCAATTGGATCCATGTTTGGTCCCAGGACTGAATGAGACTATCATCTCAAAGAATCCAGCAGTGATTGTCAGATACAAGATTCTTTTATAGGGTAACAAGAACAATGACATAATGGGGGAGGTACCTGGGTGGGCATGACCTAATGGGGGGAGGAACCTAGGATGGCATAATGGGAGGTACTGGAGAGGCTCCTGATATTCTAATGATATCTAAAATGGTTAAAGACCTTTATCCTATCAAACATTAAGAGGGAATAAGTATAGCCTAAGGTCTAAGATATAATTTATCCTATCAAACATTAAGAGGGAATAGTTATAACCTGAGGCAGAGTAACTAAATAGGACAATTGGGGAAACCGGGTCAGGACATTAAAAGAGAACTGTGGCACAACATTCCACACTCTCTCTTCTAACTATTCAAATCTTTGAATTACCTTCTTCTAGAAGATCTTAACACTATAATTTTGACTAACCCTATGTGAAGTAAATAGACCAAATAAAAATCAAAATAAAGCTAGAACAAAGCAAGGTCTTATAGCAAGGACAAATCTCTCCCTTATAACCCCAGAGTTAATCAGTAATACACAAAGGTCCTTATTGCAATCATGTCAGGTCCTCTGCAGTTGGGGAGCATATGGACAATTCACTGTGAGTTAGGTCTATGGTCATTTATGACTCAGCCTCTGCTTACAGAGCAGCAGGGTTCAAGACAGTTGCCCATTCAGAGGGGTAACCAGCTCCACGGGAGAAGGGTGAGGCTTGGAGTAGCCCCACCTGTCCCTGCCAAGAGGAACAGACAGGGTTGCAGAAAGGATCAGATTTCTGAGCAAATTATGCACAATTAGACCAAGGCAGGCAAACCCCAAACTTTTAGAGACCTGACACAAAATTGCAAGGTCCTTTTAAGTATGCTGAAATACTAATTAAGGACCTGGGGTAACAGGAGTGGAGAAACAGATCAGAGAGACTGCCAGTCCCAAGACAGGTATCTGATTTCTGATCGTTTCTAAAAAAAATGATCCCTAAAACTGACTGCCAGGGCAATTCCAACAGAACAAGGGATTTCAAAGTTAAAGCATAACTAGCAAATCATAGTCCAGTAAATTTAAGCAAGGAGTAAAAAATGAAAAGGACTGTTTAAAGGACTTGCAATTAAATCTGAACTAGTAAGATAGAGGGTGGGGCAGAAGTACCTAAGAAAATACACCAGTTTCCCCAATATCCTATTTCTTCTTCCCTTTTTTTCTCACTGAAAGGAATTATCAAATAACCATCCCACATATAAATCATATACATATACATAACAGACTAAAAATCCCTCAAACATAACAACAATAGTTACACAAATTTAACAATTTCTACCCCAAGTCTTAAACACACAGTAATACAGTTAAAATTCTAACAATTCAACCACTTTCCCACTCCCCCATATCAGTCCAAATTACATCAGGAGCAGTGGCGATGGTTTTCTCAAAAACTGCTTCCTGCTGAAGATGGGCGAATATGCTCAGTCCAGGGAGGGGGATGGGTGTGATATGGCATGCTGACAATCAAAGCTTGATCTAGGTCCTAGAAGCAAGTCAATATATCTGTAATTTGACCAAATGTAACAAAAAAAAAAAAGTTAGAATAGTCTGAGATAGAAAGACTGTTCCACAAGGACTGCTATAAAATGTGGCCTCTCATTAGTTATAAACCTTAAAAAAATACTTGAATATCCAGACATAATATCTAGTAACAGATAACTGACCAGACTAAATACTTATTTGCTCAAGTATTTAGGACAGATTGGAACCAGCAAAGTATGACATAATTGAATTGTATTAACAGTTTCTTATTGACCATTGCTCTGATTATAGAAATCAGTTACAGGAGGAAAAAATGCAGTGACATTAACTACAAACCCAAGAAATTTTACCTCCAATAACAAATCCCATTAACCAAAGTTTCAGATAAATCCTAAACAGATATTTACCATAACCTTATATTTACACAAATCGGTTTGCTTCTTTTAGCCAAGAACCAGTAGCTACAACTTGATTTTTTTAAATGGCTAGAACAGGTTGGGGGGGGGGAGAGAGGAAGGAGAGGATTCCACATGGCTGCCCTTTCCCCCACTCCACCTCAAAAGAGGCAGGGGGGAGGGAAGGCGAACTAAACTGCAGCCCAGGTTAACTAGATGATCCATACCTGAAGTAGCAGAGAACAGTGGAGGGTGAATTTAAATCTTCACCTTTGAAGACAAAAAATCCCTACCCCACCCAATATTTAAAGTAGTAGAAATCAGTGAGGGAATGGGGAAGGGAAGATTCCATAAAACCCACATGTCCAGCAGAGCTGGATTTAAAGCATAACTTACAATGTTATAATATAGATAACAAACTCTGAACCAAAATACAGCTTTAAATTCCCAATAACATAAAACTGCTTTTCCTATCAAATTTCAAATAATGAAACAGCATAGTTTCTTTCTCTCCTTCTGCCCCCATGTGGCCATTATTCCCAAGGGACTTCTCCTAAGCTCCAACTTGGCCAGAGTTGGAACCTTCAGAAAGTCAGATCCTTTTTGCTACATATATTACCTAATTAGAGACACATGACCCCTTTCAGGCAAGTTAACAGAACTTCTTTAACAAGCTGTTTGTTCTTTTAAGATGTTATACTTAAAGCTAACTAAATCTAACCTGAATAGACAACAGTAAAATTATTTCCCACAATTTTAAAACTGCCCAAAAGAATACTCAGAACAAATCTGGCATGCAAAGGCAAACTAGTAAATTTTCCAAAGTTAGAATCATCCTAAAATTCCTAATCAAATGTTTTCTCCAGCTGGAGTTCAGTATTGAAATAACCAATTCCCAAATTTGATCATTATTCTTAAATTAAACAGAGCTTTTAAAATTAATAAAACAGACAAACAAATCACACAGAACACAGAACACACATAGACTGCACAGTCAAAACATTTAACACAGACCAGGGGCTATCTGGAAAGAATAGCCCTGAGGGAAGTTGTCGGCTCCAGTCTTTCCTCTCATAATCCAAACAGAGCCTTTCAAATTTTTTTTTAGCCAGATGGTGTCTTTTAAAAGACACTCAGATTTATACCTGGAATACCCAGAGTTGTGCCAACTGGCACACAGATGTGTCTTAGATACCCAGGCAGGGTCCCCTGCATCCAGAAGACCCTACTCCCAAAATTTATGCCCATCAGCATTTCATAATTCTGGGAATACAGATGCTAGTATGCATACAGAACAGAGCAGGTCTTAAGACTTAACCAGATGGTACCCAAAAAAGTACCCAGACAGACTTACTCTCCTGTGGCTGAAATGGGGGTATCTACCATCAGGCTATTATGTCTGGAAACTGTTCTCTTTCCCAGAAGCTCTGGAAAAAAAATCCAAGGGGGGCCCCATCCTCTCTAGGCCAAGAATTCAAATCCACAGCCACCCTGCTCAAGGCAGAGATTGTAAAGTCTCTTATTTCTAATCCTGCTCATTTTCTAACATCTCGCTGGAGCCTCCAAAATGTAATGAGAAACTGAGCAAGATAGAGATTAGAGAATAATTTAATAACTTATTAAATGGAGAGATTTACTGGGACCAAATGAATCCATGTTTGGTCCCAGGGCCAAATGAGACTATCATCTCAAAGAATCCAGCAGTGAATATCAGAGACAAGATTCTTTTATAGGGTAATAAGAACAATGACATAATGGGGGAGTTACCTGGATGGAAATGACCTAATGGGGGGAGGCACCTAGGATGACATAATGGACTCCTGATATTCTAATGATGTCTAAAATGGATAAAGACCTTTATCCCATCAAACATTAAGAGGGAATAAGTGTAGCCTAAGGTCTAAGCTATAAGACCTTAATCCTATCAAACATTTAAAGGGAATGGTTATAACCTGAGGCAGAGTAACTAAATAAGACAATTAGGGAAACTGGGTCAGGACATTAAAAGAGAACTGTGACACAACAATAGAAATTGGGCTAGATCCATAATTCAATAGAAACTAAACTAATTCTAGAATTGAGTCCCAAGATAGAGTCAATATGGTTTGCACAATTCCTACAATTAACAACTTGGTGCTCTCAATTGTACATTTCTTTTCTTGGTATCTGTGACCCTGCCTTATTCTGATTCCTCCCAGAATGAGTAATATAATTAAATGTTTACCCTATAGTTGCATTGGGCAAACCCAGGGAGTAACTCTGTCTGCCACAGACTAACTACTGTCTGGTTAACTCTAACTTCTCAGAAAACGAATGAGCCCCTGATCAGAAATCAAGAAGGAAGAGATCCAAGACAGTTCCAATGGTGTCATGTTTAAAAATGCTATCTGCTTCTAGAGAGATAATTGATAAACTGAGTGCAGATTGAAACATTTTTAAACTTTATTTTTCTTGCTTTTTTCTGTGTTTTCTTTTACAACATAAATA
Organism: Sarcophilus harrisii; assembly: GCF_902635505.1. Taxonomy (NCBI): domain Eukaryota; kingdom Metazoa; phylum Chordata; class Mammalia; order Dasyuromorphia; family Dasyuridae; genus Sarcophilus; species Sarcophilus harrisii. The sequence goes on along the minus strand of NC_045429.1, from coordinate 237,203,521 downwards.
ATATAGAAATGTTGTGCATGACTTCACATGTATAATCCATATCATAGTGCATTTCTTCTCAAGGAGAAGATGAGGGTTAGGAGAGAGGATTCAACTTCCTCAAATGATCACTTGTATTTGTTTTTTTTTACATTTTTTGTTTCCTGTATCTTCCAGCAGATTATAAAATCCTAAAGAGTAAAGATTTAATTTCATTTTGTATTTGCATTCTCAGTTCCTAGCATAGTGCCTCAAACACTCAAATTGTTGTTTTAAAGGGATATTAACAATTTTACCAATAATTGGTTTAAAAAAATAAATAAAATGTATTTTTTAAAAGAAATAAAATGGTATAGATTAGAGAGAGGAGTGTATAGAGGTGGTATCTCAAGTTGCAGAAGTGATCATAAAAATGAACAAAATATAATATTAGGGACAAGACAGTTGGGGAAATATGCATATTTAATAGATAGCAAAATCTCTACTTTGAGGGGAAATGCTAAAAATTCTAGAGGTGATTTGTAAAGAGAGAAAAATATCAAAAGCTACATATAAAGTTCTGGAATGTCAACACTGAAATTTTCAGTAACCCTTCCTATTTGAGTTTATAAAATCATAATGCCATGATAACAACTAACACTTGTTTTGCAGATCACTTTATATGTCCTATTTCTTTTCACTTTTACAACAACCCATTGAGTCAGGTGAGATTAATAAATTCACTTATAGATAAGGAAATTGAGGCAGAGAAATATTAAACTGACAAGATTTGAACTTAGGTCTTCCTATGGAGAAAATCATGCTTTAGAATTTAATTTCCAATGGCTGACTTTATCATCTTATAACATTTAAAAGATCTTTCTTATATAAAACTGTGTTCAAAAAACATTGAATTTTCATGCTACTTTCATGTTCTTTGACCGATTCAGACTTACAGATGGCTATCAACTGTACAAAGTTCTTTATACCTCAATCTTATTTACCTTTCCACACTTTCTACATATTAGTACCTCCAATCTAGAATAAATCCTTACTAGTATATTTGCTGCTCCACATACAGAACTGGCCATCTTCTATCTCCAGGCTATTGTCCTTGCCGTGTCTGGTGCCTGGAATGTTTTCCTTCCTCACTTTCACTTTTTGGAATCCTGTGCTGTCTTCAAAACTCAATCCAAAAACCAGCAACGATTTGAAACTCTTCTGAGCTTCTCTTTTTCCCTATGCAAACTATGTATTTGTTGTTCATTTTGTATATATTTCATATGTAGTTATATATTCTTTCTCCACATTAGAATGTAAGTACCTCTTGAGCACAAGGAATGATTCATTTTTGTTTTGTATTCCTAGGAAATTGATCAAGCACATATTAATGTGCTAGAGAAGTTCCTAGCACATAGTAGGTATTCAAAATATGCTTGATCATTGGTTATTAGTAATTTGATGCTTAATTTTTGATTAACTAAATTGAAATGAATTTAACTGAACTAAGTCATTTTCAGAAGAAGGGAGATGGATTTGGGGACTTACCAGAGAAGGGAAAAGTTTTCTGAAATAAATCGCTACATGTCCAAGGTTTCAGGCTCAGATCAGTTCTTTTTGAGAAAATGTTTTTGGTATATGTAAGCAAATTACTTACCCTCACTGGTTTCTGGTAGGATCACAGGTGGACTTTATATGTATCTAATAAATATAAAACAAGAGCTTATTTCTCATAATTCTGATATAATTTCCTAATAAAACTGAAAAATGAGAATACTTTGTGGTTGTTCAATTATTTCAGTCATGTCCAATTCTTGTGATGACAGTTGGAGTTTCTTTTGGCAAAGATACTACAGTGATTTGCCATTTTCTTGTCCAATTCATTTCATAGATAAGAAAATTGAGGCAAACAGGGTTAAGTAACTTGCCCAGAGTCTCACAGCTAGTAGTGGATTTGAACTCAGGTCTTACTGACTCTAGTAAGGCTTCCTATTTTGCATCACCTAGCTACTCTTTGCAATAAGTTTAATGTACAGGATCCTCTTTTTGATAGTCATACTGAATCCTAATATATGAGAGACATAGATGTCTACATAAAAAAGGAATCAACCAATTAATCAACATGCATTAACTAAGTGCCTACTATGTGCAAGACATTCTGCTTAGTGCTGGGAATAAAAGGACAAAACTAAAAAGCAGTTCCTGCCTGAAGGAATTTACATTGTGTTGGAGGGTAAGTTAGGAATAACATTCATACAAATAAGGTCAAAGGAAATGTAATATTAGGAGGGAAAAAGAGAACCAAAACATCCGGAGAGATTGTAAAAGTCTGTGTAACAATAGCTGACCTGAGCCTTAAAGGAGTCTGAGAGGCAAGGATGAAGAAGGAATCAGTTTGAGACATGAGGGACTCATAATGTGAAGTTGAAGGAACAGCAGAAAACAAACAAAAGGGAGGAATGTAAAGTCAGATTGAAAAGATAGTCTGGAGCCAGGTCACATAGAGGACTAAATATTAAGCTATGCTGTTTATATTTTGTTCTAAATAAAAGGTAACTAACAGAAATTTTTGAGTGGGGGTAGGAAAGGGTGTTGTGGGGTGCAACATTTTCAGAGCTATGTTTTAGGAACTGAATTGGAAAGAAGAAAGGCTGGAAATAAATACACTACTGAGAAAAATATTATAATAGTCCAAGAAAGAAATTATTAGAAACTAAGTTATCAATAGCAATATTTTTAATTTATAAATTACTACTAATTAGAAAATGCAAATTAAATCAATTTTGGAATTCTACCTCAAGCCCATCAGAGTGACAAAGGTTCAAAAAAATAGGCAAATGACAAATATTGGAGGGACTAGAAAAAAGGAGTCAAACTGTAGCACAGTTGATGGACCTGTGGATGGAAACAACCTTTTAGAAAATTTAGAATTATTCACAGAAGGGTGAAAAAGTCCATGCACTTTGACCTAACTACACAATAGTTAAATCTATAATCCAAAGAGATTAAAAGAAGAGTAAAAGGTCCTATATTTACCAAAATGTTTGTAGCAGCAAGTTTTAGTGGTTGCAAAAAATTGGAAATTAAGGGGGATTCCCATCAATTATGGAATAATTGAACAAACTATGATATATGAATGTGATGGAGTACTATTATTCTATAATTAATGAGGAAATAGATTATTTTTCAAAGGACATGGAAATTTGGATGTGAATTTATGTAGAACAAATTAAGCAGAACCAAAATAACAATTTATACTATTATATCAATATTATATAAAAAAAAACAATTTTGAAGTCTTTTATAAACTGATAAAGGAGAAAAAAGATCAGAACCAGGAAAACAAATTATACAATAATAAACAACTTTGGAAGTTGTAAGAACTATGATCAATTTAGCAACAATTCAAAATTTCAGAAGATTAGTGATAAATCAATACTATTCATTGCAGAGAAATTGATGGACATTAAGAGAGATGGATGAGGAATATTTGTGTCCATGTCAGCATTACATATACACATATGTATATATATATATATATATATATATATATATATATATATGGATGTATGAATATATATGTGCGTGTATAGACATTGTTCAGAGGAATTTGCTATTGGATTTGTATGTTTTTTTACTTGAATGAGGGAGGGAAAGAAAATATATTTCTATTCATTTTTTTAAAGGTAGGAGAATGTCACATGTTTTCAAATAAGATTATTGTATTATTACTTTTACTTGTTTTTAGTCTGAAAATATTCATAGTGTAAAAATAGAGAACAATATGGGAATAGATGAAGATTATATTGCACAGATAGAAGTGAATAGATTGTAATTGACTGGCTCTAGAGAGGTAAAATAGAATGAAAAGTCAAGAAACTAAAATCACAAACCTTGACTGGAACAATGAAAAGAAAATACAGATATTTGGAAGGTTGAGAATAGATACAAATATAATGAGTTATATTAGGAACATGTTGAATGAGAAATGCTTATGTGATATTCAGATATAAAGTACAGTAGATAGTTGATGAAACAAGACTGGAAATCAGAAGATATATGAGTGCTAGATATAGTTTTTTCCAAATCACTATCATACAAAACATTATAAAACCATGGTAACTAACCAAGGCAATGAAAAGAGAGAAGGCACATAGTGAGATATGGACGATGGTCCAGCAAAAGAGACTGGAGAGGAGTCAGGCAGATAAGAGGAGAATCAGGAGAGAAAATATCATAGATGTCATGGGAGAAGAGAACATCCAGGAGGAGAAAGAAGTCTAGAATTCCAAGTTTCAGAAAGGTCAAAAAAATTTCTGAGGATTGAAAAAAAATTTATTGGTTTTAGAAATTTAGAGATTTTTTAAACCTCCTTAAACTCATCTATTCCCCAAATTTAATGAAAGTAAAAAGGCACCCTGGGGACATACCTAAGGAGGGATTTCATAGTTGTGATCATGGGCCCAGAATTTCTAATTGTTTATACTTAACTTTTAATTTCATATCTCTATCCTTGAGATAGACACTTTAGGACAGGTTAAAAATGGTTATGTCTCCATTTATTTTGCTTTAATACTCGACATCCACTTCCCTAAATGTGATAAGATATGCAAAAGAAATTTATTTTGAGGATAAAAATATCAAAAGGACTAAAAATATTTAGTTGTTTTTTTTAAAAATAGCCTTGTAATATCTAAGTTATTTCTTCATGGCAGTTTGGATCTTCTGGGAGATTTTCGCTCATGTCATACTAGCAAATTGTAGACAGATTGAAAATAGCCTTAGTTGTCTCAACTATGGGAAATCAGAGAAGTCATCATTCTTTCTTTCAGTTTGATAAACCAAAAAACTCCTGGCAAACTATGAAACAATACATTTAGTGAAACACAGATAAAGTCACTTATTAGGTTCCAATCTCTATACAAACAACACACCACACACACCACACACACACACACACACACACACACACACACACATAACGATAACTGTATATTTGGAAATAACAATGACTATGACTAGTCTAATAATGACTAGCCAATTTTTTTCACTCAAATTTATAAGATCTTATGGTCTCAGATAAAATGTAATTTCTATAAGTAATAATAATAACTAGGATTTTAAAAATACTTTACAGTTTGCAAACTGCTATATCAGTGCCTGAGAACAAAATAGTCAGAAGATACTCTGAAAACTCTGATGCTTGGCTGATGGATCTTGATTGTAACTCTGAGAAGAGAGCTTCAGTCTGTGTAATGAACTCATATTATTATTGGATATAGTTCTACTATGGCTAAGTCACTTTTTCTTCTCTGTTGAATGACCTGCAAGGGCCTCCTATTATTACAATATCCAACATAGACTTGAGTCAAACACAGCCTAGAATAGTAGGGAGTCTTCATGTCTTGGTACCAAACATCATACCTGGAATTTAGAACATGCCTTATAAGTACTTACTGATTGAAGGGCCCTCCCTTGCTGGAGTCTTGTCATTCTTTTTGGTTTGTCCTTCATTTTCAGGCCCAAGGACAACACAAGACGAAGTCTTGAATTGTGAGTGAATTGGATTTAAGTGAGGCAAGCTTTCACATAGTCAATAGCCTCACTGTCTCTTCCATAGATATTGAGATCTCATGATGTCCGGGGATGCAATGGATAACTTTTAGTGTCTGACCAAATCTGTGATCCACAGCACCTGCTTCAGACACCTTCACAGCCTTTGGATCTAATAACTATATCAATGTAAAAAAAAGTTGAATCAATCACTTAAAGATGTACCTTGGAGATAGTCCCTTACATTCATAACTGTTTGGCTCCTGTATTCAGTGGTGGGTCCCATTTTCCCCAAACTATCCTTTAAATTATTTCTTAAGTTATTGTCTCTCACATTGGTCTCAAAATGTACTCCCTCTCATTTTCTAAAAGTGAACATTCTAACTACTTCAAATTACAACTCCTTTAGTCTGTTGGATTTCCAAAGACCCAGTGCCAGTTGTCTTCTCAGGAAATTATAAGACTGGCTCTATTAATTTGTGCTTTACACGAAGAGCAAGGATTTTGAGAAAATAATTGACACAATAAAATGTTTTGCAGTATTCATGAATCTTTTATCAGACTTTCATTCCACATATGGGAGTTTTGAATGTTTGAAACTGAATATTCTTGATATCAATCAATTAGCTAGCATTTATTAAATGCCTACTATGTGGTAGGCACTGTAGTAAGATGTGAAGAAAGATAAAAAGCAGTCTCTAATCTCAAGAAGCTTACAGTTCAAGGGGGTGGAGTAGTTGCCTTCAAAAGTTTGTTCTTAATACGTCTGTGGATGATGAACCTTTGATCCTTGCTTATATAGATACTCTTGTCATGTGTCTGAGCCTATATTTATATGTCTATGTCAGAAAAGAAAAAAAAAAAGAAACAACAACATTTTTTTAAAAAATCCTGGTCTGTAATTTCTAATACAGGGAATGCCTAGAGTGCAAAACCCTATAGCTAAGCAGATTGGCATTTCAGTAAGTATATATGATGATCTCTAGGTATCAGTTTCTTTACAAGTTGTATGCACTGCGTAAGTAGATACAGCATATTAGGAATGCTATTGACTATTTTGTGATGTATTGAGCAAGAAAATTTACATGGAGCCTGTTTGCTCTAGGATAAATTGACCATGTATAATTGGAAGAAAGACTTTCCATCTGAATACCAACATTTTTCTTCTCTAGACTAATTATGCCCAGTTCTTTCAACTGAGCCTTATAAATCATGAACCCAAGGTCTTGTCTATCCTGGTTATCTACCTCTTATCACTTACTTTTATAAATTATAATAACCTCTATGTTTCCAAATCATTGTCATGGATTAGAATTCTCACTTAAATGTGTATATTTCAGAGTTTCATAAACTCATCGATTCAGAAACAAACTGTTTGGTTTAACCCTCTACCCCTCACCCATCAGAACCTATCTGTAGTCAGATGGTCTTCTATTTTGTTAGCAGAAAAAAGTAACCCAAAACCTAGAGAAAACAAATGACTTGAATCACAACCTCAGTAGCCTGATGTCATAAGCAAGTGCTAGATTCAGGTTTCAAAGAGATGCTCTTTGACTGTGGGTTTATAATTAATAAATGACACAGAAAGAATATTAGAATCAGTTCTGTCTTTGAGAACTCCATGTCTCTTAAGACTAAGAAGTACCAGCTTATCTCTAGTTTTTAGCAATCTTTTCTTGGAAATTAGATGATTATTTTTAGGGAGTAAAAGAAACCTCCCAATCAATAAAGTTACTAATATTTCTATTGCACTTTAAAGTTCCCAAAGCATTTTACATGTGTTACCTCATTTTGCCTCCACAATAAACCTGTAAGGCAAGAGATATTATTATCCCCATTATACAGATGAAGAAATTAAAGCCCAAAGAGACTGAATGATTTTTATTGTGTCACACAGTTAATAAATGCCTGAGACATGTTTTGAACTTACCTTCCAGTCTCAAATTCCTATATTCTATCCACTGTACCACTTAACTATCTCACTGACCCGTTATGGATTCAGTTATAAGCTTCTCAGATTCAGAAACACAACCCTTTTATTGAGAATACCTTCTTTACTCCCACCCCAGAGTTTACTGCCCTCTAACTGACAGCATTTCTAGAGGTATGGAAAGGAGAGGAAAAACTTTAATCAGTTATTCTGTTTATTAGAACCTCTGAGAAAAAGATGACTCAACAAAAATTCTGGGGAAAATATGTGCATTATCGTCCACAGGCATTAAGGCTCTGTATTGCATTTTGGTACAGCCTTAGGGGGGCCCTTAGAGACTACCCAAAAGATATCTCCTTTATTCATTCCAAAAATAAGAGAATGTTATGACATTGTTAAACCACAAGATGTCATTACTGCTTCGCCCAATTCTAGCCCACACTTTCCTATGAAATCCCAAAAAAACTTCAGCTTTGCTCCATAAGTACAGAACAATATTCCCTTCTCACCAAATATTATTGTTCAGTCATTAAATCATTCCTGCCCATACTGTATGTGGGGTTTTCTTGCCAAAGATACTAGAGTGGGTTGCTCTTGACTTTTCTAATGGATTAAGAGGGGAAGAGGCTAAATGATTTTTTCCACAATTCACAGCTAGTCCACACTAGTTGCTGTCTAAGGCCAAATTTGAACTCAGGTCTTCTAGACTCCAGGACCAATATTCTATTCACTGAACCAATTAGCTGTCTCTTTTCAGCAAATATATCCCCCCCACCTTCCCACACAGCAAAAAATCCCTTGAGAAATATAGCTCATATCATATGGGGGAATGATACTCCTGTGTTATTTTTTAAAAATTCAGCAAATGAACATAAAAACATTCTTATCTTTTTATTCTACAAAAAGTAGAGGGAGAAAGGAAGGGATGGCGGGAAGGAGGGATGGAGGAGGGAGGGAAGGAAGGAAGGAGGGAAGGAGGGAAGAAGGAAGGAAGGAAGGAAGGAAGGAAAGAAGGAAGAAGGAAGGAAGGAAGGAAGGAAGGAAGGAAGGAAGGAAGGAAGGAAGGAAGGAAAGAAGGATGGAAGGAAGGAAGGAAGGAAGGAAGGAAGGAAGGAAGGAAGGAAGGAAGGAAGGGAAGGAAGGAAGGAAGGAAGGAAGGAAGGAAGAAGGAAGGAAGGAAGGAAGAAGGGAAGGAAGGGAAGGAAGGAGGGAAGGAAGAAGGGAAGGAGAGAAGGAGGGAAGGGGAGAAGGAAGGAAGGAGGGAAGGAAGGAGGGAAGGAGGGAAGGAAGGAAGGAAAGAAGGAAGAAGGGAAAGAGGGAAGGAAGGAGGGAAGGAAAGGAGGGAAGGAGAGGAAGGAAGGAGAAGGAAAGGAAGGAAGGAAGGAGGGAAGGAGGGAAGGAAGGAGGGAAAGAAGGAAGAAGGGAAGGAAGGAAGGAAAGAAGGAAGGAGGGAAAGAAGGAAGGAAGGAGGGAAGGAAGGAAGGAAGGAAGGAAGGGAAGGAAGGAAGGAAGGAAGGAAGGAAGGAAGGAAGGAAAGGAAGGAAGGAAGGAAGGGAAGGGAAGGAAGGAAGGAAGGAAGGAAGGAAGGAAGGAAGGGAAGGAAGGAAGGGAAGGAAGGAAGGAAGGGAAAGGAAGGAAGAAGGAAGGAGGGAAGGAAGGAAGGAAGGAAGGAAAGGAAGGGAAGGGAAGGAAGGAAGGAAGGAAGGAAAGGAAGGAAGGAAGGAAGGAAGGAAGAAAGGAAGGAAGAGAGGAAGGAAGGAAGGAAGAAGGAAGAGAAGAAGGAAGGGAAGGAAGGAAGGGAGGGAAGTTGTTAATCTCTCTACAATTTGCAACATATGTGGCCTTAGGCAAATCACTTAACTGTCCTTATATAAAATAAGGGGAGTTTGATTGGATAGCCACTAAGATCACTTTTAGCCTTAGACCTATGATCTATTGTCCTGGGTTTAAGCAATCTGTGTGCCCAGGAAAGGGGTACCTTTAAAGGCCCTTGTCTTCCCTTACTTAGACTATTTTACAACAGCTTTCTAATTGGTCTAATTAGTCTAATTGAGACAAAGGTCTCAAGTCTCTCCCGGTTCCAACCCATCTTTCCATCTTCCCTTCAGTCATTCTTAAGAAATTTTCCTGAAGTACTGGTCAGACTGGTCAGACCTAAATAATCTCCAGAGACCCCCTCATCTCTAGAATCAAATCTTCACAATCTTGACCCTTCCTATTACATTTTATACCTCCCTACATAGACTTGATTTGATTAGAAATCAAATCAAACATATCATTAGGGCAATCCATGAATGTCTTGCAATTATATTATTGTAAAGTTATAAACAGCTTTCTGATCAGGTCAAGTTTTTGTTCTCCACTGCTGCACTTGCGCTTTATTGTAAACTGCATTTCTGTTGGACACATTTTTTCCATTAGGCTTCTGACACCAGAGCCAGAGTCTGGAATGTTCATCTCTAAGTGGTGCAATAGAGAAAGAACATAAGGTTGGTTGATTATTGTCCTTAATTTTTGAAGAGAACCAAAATGATATCACACACTATATAGTGTGTCTGATCAGACCAATATGAGTTTGGAATGTTCTGCCACAGGTTGAACACAAATAGTCCCTGTAAACGTTTGGGATGGTTTCTCTAATTCTGCATTATCTTGCATTTCTTCTGAGCTTATTTAATTGTGTTTTGTTCATTGAGCACACCTTCTCTGATGAGGTCACGCCATTCTGTGTGGTCTTGTGGTAATGTCTTCCATGTCACATAATTGACTCTAAAGTAGAAAGTACTTAGAGTAAAACATCAAGAGGTAGGAGGCCTTTGAATTTCTGCCATAAGAAGGTTTGAAAAGTCTAAGGAAATTGAGACGTCCAATATCTGAAGAAATGTCTTCAAGATATCTTCAAATATCTGAAACTATGTCTATGGAAGATGAATTATACTTGTTTCATTTGGCTTTAGAGGACAGAATCTGACATGAAAGGTGAAGTTGTAAAGTCGAGATTTTAGATTTGATGTCAAGAAAGAAAAAAAAATTTCACATTAGAGCTGTCCAAAAAGTAGAATAATCTATAATGGGAAACAAGTTCCCACATCCTGGAGTTATTCATGCAAACTAGATAACCACTTTGGGGGAATGTTATAAAAGAAATTCCCTTTCCAGAATGGGTTCAGGGAGATTTGTACCACAATTGCTTCCAACTCTAAAAGTCTATCATTCTGTGACCCTTAGAAGACCAAGATTCAACAATTCTAACCAAGTTTGTTGCTATTCACTTGTATTCTGTTGTTTGTAACCCTATTTGGAGTTTTTCTTGGCAAAGAAAACTGAGCAAAACAGGGTAAGTGAGTTATCCAGGGACACAAATTTTATATGAGGGTCAGATTTGAACCCAGGAAGAGGAGTCTTCCTGATTCTAGACCCAATATTTCTATATATTGTATCACTTGCCTTATCAAGTTACTGCAGTGTAATTTAGTGTCCTGAAAGTATTCTTATGTCTAAGTTTCAGCAAAAGAAGAAGACTAATGATAAGGGGAACAGATTTCTTGGTCATACAAAGGCTAGGTAATTTAAAAATAAACAAGTATGCAAAAAATAGCTAATAATCCTCATAAGATCCTGGAGAGTAGGAAACTTGATCAACCACTCATTTCATATCTTAAGGCTGACATTCTCAATACCCTGATCTTTGTATTCCAAGGCTGCCTATCTGCTGTAATTGAAAAAAAATCAATTCCTCTACACTCTCCCTATCCTTTCATCTTTAAGTTCCTCAGCTCTATCTCTCCAAAGTCCATATCTTGTTCTGGTCTCCCATTTCATTGTGCCTTCTGGAAAGCCCACTTTATTGTTTACAAACCTCCATTCCATCTTTGACTTCTTCATCTTAAATTAATTCCATCTTCTGGACTTCCCAGAAACAGATTTCTATAGATTATATTGGCTCCACTCCAATGGGGTTTGTTTCTTTTTTCATGGTCCCCCAACTCACTAATCCTCAGGAGAAGCAGTGCCAAAAATCAAACTCATATCTATTAAACTTGCAGAATCATTTTGATTGAATTATTTTTATGATCTCAAACATTTAAATTCCCCTTTCTGCTTATGATGTCCTATACTTTCATTTCTGTTTGTCTCACTTATTCCAATCCCTTTTTTTTTCTTTACTATGTCTTCTCTGTCCTAATTCTCCACTCTTCGCATTTTTGATCTTCCTGTTGATCAGTTCAACTATATTTTATCTTTCACTTTTGACTCCCTTGCCTTCTTTTTCTATCATCATTCATATCCAAAAAATCCTTAATCCTACCTAACGTCCACTGTCAGGTTTCTCCATTCTTTTCAAATTTTATCCATTTTGACCTCATTTTGATAAGAGGCATGAGATGTAGTTCTGACATTATTTTCCAATTTTCCCAGCAATTTTTGTCAATGCTGAGTTCTTATTCCAGAATCTGGAGTTTGGGAGTTTACCAAATACTAGATTGTTATAGGACTTGATTATTGTGTCATGTGTATCTAATCTATTCCACTGATTCACAAGTCTATTTCTTAGCAAGTACCAAATGGTTTTGCTGACTACTGGTTTATAATATAGTTTTAGGTTTGATACTACTAAGCCAACATCATTTATATTTTTTTCATTAAATTCCTCTGATATTCTTGACTTTTTGTTCTTTCAGATGAATTTTGTTATTATTTTTTTCTGGTACTATAAAATAATATTTTGGCCATTTGATTGGTATGGCACTGAACAAGTCTCATACCAATTTAGGCAGAATTGTCTAATGAAAATGACATTGTCATTTTCATTATATTAGCTTGGCCTAGCCATGAACAATTGATATTTTCCAGTTGTTTAGATTTGACTTTATTTGTGTGAGAAATGTTTTGTAATTGTCTCCATATAATTCTTGGGTTTGTCTTGGCACATAGAGCCCCAAATATTTTATTTTGTCTACAGTAATTTTAAATGGAATTTCTCTTTCTATCTCTTGCTGATGGTCCTTGTCAGTAATATATAGAAATGCTGATGATTTGTGTGGGTCAGGTTTTTCCACTATTCCTGATCATTCTTCATGCTCTGTAATCCCTACAAAAAGCCCCTGTAAAATTAACCAGGATCTCAATGATGGACATCAATTTTTCATTTTACCTTATTTGATGCATTATCCTACTGTCCTGACTGTCTGTTTCAGATCTCTCTCTTCAAGCTTTTCAGGCCTCTTTTATCACATTCTTTATCACTAAATCACAATGTTTTTCCATTTGATGGAAATCAAGACAATCCATCTATCTCAGACTTTTATTTCCCTTTGTCCTCATCTCACAACCTACTAATCATTTGACTATGCCATCCTCTCAAGCTATCATTCTAGATTATTGAATTGGATGTGCAACTACAAAAGCTAGAAAAAGAACAAATTAAAAATTCTCAATTAAATGAAATTCTGAAAATCAAAAGAGAGATTAGTAAAAGTGGAAGTAAAAAAAAATATTGAACTAATAAATAAAACTAAAAGTTGGTTTTATGGAGAAAAAAACAATAAAACAGATAAGTCTTTGGTTCATAATAGTTTAAAAAAAAAGAAAAAAAGAAAACCAAATTACCAGTATCAAAAATGAAGAGGGTGAACTCATCATCAATGAAGAGGAAATTAAAGCAATAATTAGAATTTGTTTTTCCAAACTATGCCAATAAATTTGATAATCTAACAGAAATGGATGAATATTTACAAAAATATAAATTGCTCAGATTTACAGGAGAGAAAATAAAATACTTAAATAATCCCATTTTAGAAAAAGAAATTGAATAAGCTATCAATGAACTCCCTAAGAAAAAAGTTCCAGAACCAGATGAATTTATATATGAATTCTACCAAACACTTAAAGGATAATTAATTTCATTACTATATAAACTATATGGGAAAATAGGTAAAGAAGGAATCATACCAAATTCTTTTAAAGTACAAATATGGTGCTGATATCTAAAACAGGAAGAGCCAAAACAGAGAAAGGAATTTATAAACCAACTTCCCTAATGAATATTGATCAAATTTTTTAAAATAAAATATCAGCTAAAAAGATAATGGCAATTTATCAGGACAATACACTATGACAAAGTAGAATTTATATCAGGAATGCAAGATTGATTCAATATCAGGAAAGTTACCAGCATAACTGACTATATCAATAACAAAACTGACAGAAATCATATGATTATTTCAATAGATGCATAAAAATAATTTTATAAAACATAGTGCTCATTCCCAATACAAAACACTAGAGAGTATAAAAATAAGTGTAGTTTTCTTTAAAATGAGAAGCAGCATCTATCTAAAGCCATCAACAAATATTATGTGTAATGGACATAAGCTAGAAATATTCCCTATAAGATTAAGGATGAAATAAGGATGCCTGTGGTCTCCACTGTTATTCAATATTGCACTAAAAATGTTAGCTTAACACTAATAAGAAGAAATTACATGAATTAGACTAGACAATAAGAAAACAAAACTATCACTCTCTGTAGATGATATGATGGCATACTTAAAGTATCTTAGAAAATTAGCCAAAAAAAAAAAACTACTTGAAACAATTAACAACTTTAGCAAAGCTATTAAAAAAAGTCACATAAATCATCAGCATTTTTATATATTACCAACAAAGCCCAGCAGTAAGAGAGAGAAAATGAAATTCCATTTAAAATAACTGTAGCCAATATAAAATATTTGAAATCTATCTGCTGAGGCAAAGCCAGGAACCATATGAACACAATTGTAAAACACTTTTTACACAAATAAAATCAGATCTAAACAAATGGAAAAATATCAGTTGATCATAGGTAATCAATCTAATATAATAAAAATGACAATTATACCTAAATTAATCTATTTATTCAGTGCCGTACCAAAAAACTGCCAAAAATTATTTATAGAGGTAGAAAAATAATAAAAATTCATCTGGAATAACAAAAGGTGAAAAATATCAAGGACATTGAGGAAAAAAAATATACAAGAAAAAGGTGTTCTCACCCCAAACCAGACCTAAAACTGTATTATAAAATAGCAGTTATCAAAGACATTTGGTACTGGCTAAGAAACAGACTGGTAGATCAGTAGAACAGCTTAGGCACATAATACATTATACTCAATAATTCTTAAATCTTTACATTTGCCAAATATAAAGTTATTATTATATTTATTTGCTGTTCTAAATTGTATGTGTATTCCATTGTTCTACCTTTCTATTTCCAAGCCAATACTAGATACTTTTAATAATTATTGCCTTATAATATAGTTTAAAATTTGATATTGTTAAATCTTTTCTCTTCAAAATTTGATAATTTTATTGGATGACATTAAATATATAAATTAGTTTAAGTTAAATTGCAATTTTATTATATTGAATTTGCCCACCCATGAACAATGAATCCTCCATTACTTAAATTATTGTGTTTTGATACTTTTGACCACAACATCTTCCTGGATATTCTTTCATTCCTTGATTTAGAAGCTGTAATTACCTGACTTTCTTCTTACCTATCTGATTGATTAACAAGGAATACTGAAATGTGGCAATCTGCAACTCCCTAAATATAGCTTTTTCTCAGAATTCTACTCTTTGTCCTTCTTTTCTAGATGTACTCTCTTTCTTGATCTCATTAGCAGCTCCTATGCAGATCCAAGTGACTTTCAAACATATACACATATGAAATAAACTTAATCTGCCCCAATGTTCACTTTATAAGCACTATCAAACTCTTAGTTACTCTAAGTCAGAATATTCCTTTGATCTTCTCCTGTTTTTACATTCTACAATCAGTTACCAAGTATTGATAATTGGAGATTCATAAGATTTTTCATGTCGAAGCTAGATGGCACAGGGGAGAAAACATTGGCTTATAATTAAGTAGATCCATTTTTGTGAGTTTAAATCTGGACTCACACTAGCTGTGTGACCCTGGACAAGTCACCTACCCCTGTTTGCCTCAGTTTTCTTACATATAAAATGACCTGGAGATGGAAAGACAAACTACTCCAGCATCTTTGCTATGAAAACCTCAAAGGGGACACAAAGAATTGAACATTACTGAAGCAAAGACTAAAAAACAACCATCTCTCATATCTACATTTCTCTGCAATCAAATAGATACCACCCCAATTTAGATTTTAATCAACTCTCCCATGAAATATAGTAATAATCTTCTCATCTAACTCATTGCTTCTGATTGCTTCTAAATCTAATTCATCCTTTCCACCACCAATAATACAATATTCTTAAAGCATAGACCTAGCAGTATTATTTCTCTTCTCAAAAGGTTCCTTACAGGATAATATATAAACTCTTTAGTCTAGGGTTTAAAGGTCTTAGTGGTATGACTCCAACCTAATTTCCCAATTGAAGTTCTATGTTCTAGCTAAATTGAACTTTTAATTGTTCCTTGAACTTCTTCTCCTTTGCAAAATGTACCTTCCATCTGCACTCCCACCTTATCTTTGCCTTTCAGAATTATTACATTCCTTTAAGGTCTTCAAAGTCATTACTCTCTATGAAGTCTTTGTAAGCTCCTCTAGGACAGAGATTGTCTTTTCCCTTCTTTTATATCCCCAGTGCTTAGTATAGTGCCTGGAACATAGTAAACACTTAATAAGGGTTTATTGATTTGCTAGTGCTTCCTCCCTCCTCACATCATCTTGCAATTACTTCTCTGTATACATGTGATTGCAGCTCTGAAGGTGAAATGGGTTTCATTCATTTAACAAATGAGGTGCAAAGAAATTATGTGTCTTGCTCAAAATCACAAGGTAGTAAGTATTATAGGCAGAATCTGAACCTAGATTCCCTGGCTAGGTAGTATTCTTTCTATTCTATGTGGTTGCTTCTCAATACATATTGCATTCTTCCAGAAGAATATAAATTTTTAAAAGGCAAAGGCCACTTAAATTTTGCCTTTTTTCCTCCAGTTCCTTGCAGAGAATAGGTGTATAATATTTCTTCTGAAATATCCTCCAATTCATATTTATAGTCATGGTTTGAATCCCAAAAGATAGTATGTTATCTCTAGCTCCAAGGGCAAGTATGTGAGTGGCTACCTCTACTTCAGTACTCCCTATGAGTGTATTTCCCCTCAACAATTAGCCAATATACTGAATTAACTCTTAGAAAAGACATTTTCTAAAAAAGCATAGTAAAAATTCTAACTGTCAAACATCAGTATAGTAAAAATTCAAATTACCAAACATCCCTAATAAAAGTGGGTTCTAACATAGAGTGCAGTTATAATGATGCTCTTCTAGTGGCAGTGCAGAGAGTGGGAATCCCCTTTGGTCAGAGACATGGGTCTAACGTGAAAAGAATTCACAAACTCAAAAAGTTTGAGTGGCAAAAGGGAAGTTTATGTGCATTGAGAAGTCAACTTTGCTAGGAAGGTATCCTGGAAATAAGGGTTAGTATTGAGAAGAGAATGTCTTCACAGTGGGCAAAAGTCCTGGTAGGCAGCTATGCCAAGAGGAGAGGTCCCTTGGCAAAAGCATATTTCCTACTCCAGATTTCTGCAAAGATATGGAGTTTAAAACAGTACTTTATAGAAGTCTGAAGCTAAAGCTCCCAGTTAAAAAGAGAGCCAATGCCCCCAGGCCTAGATACTTATTTTGGAGTTTCAAGCCACTCAATATCAGACCAAGATCTCCCAATTGAATGAAAATCACTTTGAAGGCTTTTTTCCAGAATTTGAAATTTCCTGAATGGAGATCTGACTACCCAAAAGATCAATGAGGAGTTTTGGGGGGAAGGGGGGAGTAATTTGCCTTAGAAAAGGCCCAGTCTGGAAAATATGCCTTCTTCTAGAGTCTCTGGAGTCTGGGAGACCCCGAATCAAAGGGGACACAAATTCAGAGTGATTATTTTACAGATTAAAGGGGATACAGTTTCACCCCCATCAATAGTATAAGGCTCAAAGGTAGATATGACAACTCACAACTCTGATATTTTAAGGACTACAAGTCTATTCTCTCTCACATGACTTTAGACATCTCTAGACTTCATGACATTTCTAGAGTCATAATTGGTTCAATGTTTCTGCCAAGCTGATTGCTCAATTATTTTCCAAGGGTTTGTCAACTCTCTGAAGCAGATACTCTTCTCTGTTACTAGAGGTCCTATATTTTAAGCCACTTCCTCAAGTGACTGTCTTAACTATCTGTTTGTAATATGAGTTTCTGCTCCCTCAGCTGTGCCTGGAATGTTCTCAAATCTATAAACTTTTGGGATGCTTAACAGGGTGCCTCCCTCTGTTAAGTCACTGCTAGATGCCATGACCAAGATAGGGGAAACTGGGAAGAGAAATTCCCTTTTTATGCCCATCAAGAGTCTCCTCTAAAATGTACTTCTGAACCTACACTCTCAGAGTTGACCCCTATCCCATGTCTAATGCCATAATTTGTTTTGTTTGACTATACATATTTGTAATGGGTTTTGTTTTTCTTCCTTTCCCAGTGGGTGGTGGAGGAAGCAGGAGGGAGAGAATTCAGAATGAAAATAAAATAAAATTGAATGGAAAAAAATAAGAATTGAATCCTGTCTGCAAAACTTAGCTGTTTGAAGTCTTGTTCATCCAATGAGTTTGCTCCCTAAATATGTCATACATCCCAAAGAGACAATGAGCTTATTTGAGTTAGCTTAACACCTTATTATTCTTATTATATTTCAAGCTTTCTGTTCTGGGATGAGGAGCAACATCCTTCTTCATATGTACTTAATCAGTGTTAAATTGAATTGAACATAAAGGACTCTTTGGGGTTTGAATGAAAGGCTGTGTATGCACAAGGGATGAGGCATTAGACTTGAAATCAGGAAGACTCAGGATCAAGTCCTGCCTTATAAACTTGCTAGCTATGTGATATTAGTTGAGTCACTTAATCATTCTGGGTCTCAGCTTTCTCATCTGTAAAAGTAAGGAATTTAATTTGATGATCTCTAAGGTCCCCTTCAGCTTTAAAATCCACAATCATGTAATATCTTTGAATATTTTCTTTTTTAAGTTCTGTTTCTGACAGATGCTGGAGCAGTAAAATGTTATGCAGATCAGGAAGGCGTTTGTGTTGCTAGCTGTGTAAACTTGGTATGGTCTCCCTTTTCTGAAGCATAGAAAGAAATGGCAATACTGCAGAGTTTAACTTAGTTTCACTGTGAGCAGTCCAGCTCTCTGACTATGAGCTGGTTGCCTAGGAAACCATTGCAGGCTAAGATCGGACCTGGGTGGTTTCTCAATTGATTGGTGGAAGTGGGAGCAAAGTTTGAAATAAAAGATTTTTATATATATACACATACATACATATATTCAATGACCACAAAAAAAAGCAACTGGATGATTCTGAACCTTAAACTGTCTATATTATCCTTAAGCAACTTAGTTAGGAAAGAAAGTGCTAACCTTCCTGCCAGCAGTCCTTGGGCAGCTTGTTATGTCCTTAGAATAAATGTGTTTCAAGCTGTTATTTCTTAAAACTTAAAGGAACATACTTTATGTCCTTAAAGGACTTAAAAGCTGTAAACCCTGTTTCTAGTGGTCAGCATAATTCTAAAAGAAAAAATTATCAGCCCAGAATATGAGAGATTTTCCTTCCCTCCATGTGCTGGTATATTTGGGAAATATGTTAATTCGGTCTTATCCTAAGATGAGACCATTTTGTCACAGTAAGTTATCTTGTGTGGAATCAATCTCTTCCTGTTTTCTTCCCATAGATTCTTCGGAATATATATACACACTATTTGACATTCCTGTTGTTGTTGTTTTGTTGTTTTCAATTGTGTCCAACTCCCCATGACTTGATGTTGGGCTTTCTTGGCAAAAATAATAGAATAGTTTGCCATTTCCTTCTCTGGCTTATTTTACCAATGAGGAAAATAAGGCAAAGTTATGTGACTTGTCCAGGATCACAAAACTAAAAAGCATCAAGCTAGATTTGAACTCAAATCTTCCTGACTCCAGGCCCAGTGCTCTATCCATTGTACCACCCTGTGTGAAATTCCTGCTGTAGTCCAGAATGATTCCTAAGGTCCTGAATTCATGTTATCATATTTTATTATTTACCCATGTATGGAAACATCAATAGACCTGATAGAGTCAAGGCAACAAGTCTCTGAGCTACCTTGACAGTAAAGGAAGAATACTCAATCTATAGTAGGAAGCTGTTATCTAAAAATTTGTTCTGCAATGTTGATAAACATAAAGGGAAAGAAATTACTTTTGAAACCATTGACTCCAAATCCCTCATTTTACAGATGAGGCTACTGAGTAGCTGAGAACAGAAGTAACATGTCTATTGTCCAATAAATGGCAATTGGGATTTGAATTTATGCCATCTGAATGGAGATCCAGGGCTTTTTTTCATTGTCCACAGACATATCATGGTAGTAGTGGCAAGGCCATACTTAATGAAAAGACAAGTTACTTTTGTTTGAACATTCTCAGTTGTGACCAACTCTTTGTGACTCTATTTAGGGTTTTCTTGGCAAAGATGCTGGTGTGGTTTGCAATTTCCTTTTCCAGCTCATTTTAGATGAGGAAACTGGGGAAGCCAAGGTTAAATGACTTGCCCTTTGTCACATAGACTTGCCCTGTCTGAAACCAGATAGAAGATCTGGATATGGACTTATCTGAATAGCAAATAGGATTCAGACTGGACCTGTGGTTTCAAGGATATAAGAAATACCAAGAGAAGGAAATCACCTTTACCAAAGCATATATCCAGATCCTCTGTAACTTAGAGTCTTAAAGATTTGCCTAGAGTGCTGAGAAATTAAATGACTTAGAGTCACATAGACAGTAAATTTCAATAAGATTTGGACACTGGGTGACCCTAAAGCCACCTATCTACCAAATAAAGCAACCACAATAATTAAAGATAATATTATAAAATGATTTGTCTAAATGCATATCCCTTAAATTTTTCTTGAATATCATTTTTTGAGGAGGTTGAAAAAGACCTCATTCCTTAAGAAAATCTCACGAATCCACAACCTAGCTGAATGACCTTATTTAAAAAAATTTGGCATTTCTGTTTCATATTTGAGATGGAATTAATAAAAACACAGTTGAAAGAGATATGAGACATTTGCGAAAGTTTTTGTAGCAGCCCTTTTTGTACTGGTAAGGAACTAGAAACTGATTGGATATCCATCAGTTGGGGATTGGCTGAATAAGTTATGGTATATGAATGTTATAGAATAATATTGTTCTATAAGAAACAATCAGCAGAATAATTTCAAAAAGCCCTGGAGAGATTTACATGAACTGATGCTAAGTGAAGTGAGTAGAACTAAATGAATACAGCAACAACAAGATTATGCAACAATCAATTCTGATGGATATGGCCCTTTTCACATTGAGGTGATTCAGGACAATTCCAAAAGACTTGGGAAGGAGAAGGGCATCTGCATCCAGAAAGAGTATAGGGACTGAATGTGGATTGCAACATAACATTTTATCTTTCATGTTGTTGTTTGCTTGCTTTTTGTTTTCTTTCTCATTTTTTGTTCCTTCCTGATCTGATTTTTCCTATGAAACATAATTGTGGAAATATGTATAGAAGAATTGTACACATTTAACATATATTGGATTATTTGGTGTCTAAGGGAAGAGGGAAGAAAGGGAAGGGAAAAAGTTTGGAACACAACGTTTTGCAAGGGTGAATGTTGAAAACTATCTTTGCATATATTTTGAAAATAAAAAGCTATTTTTAAAAAAGGAAGAAAGAAGTGTGAGAATCAAATAAGGGGACAATTATAAAGGGACTTTAAAGAATAAAAAAGCCTATCATAAATATAGTGACTTCCTTCTTCTGTTATTATTTATAAGACAATAACACACTCAAAAAAGTTTAGGTGTATACTGTATGCAGAATACTGTACCAGGTGCTAAAAAGATATCAAGTTATAAAATTTAGACAAGACATGCATACAAATTTCTCTCAGTAGAATGTAATTGTTTTTGAAGATATCAGAGAGCAGACTTGATTTTCTGTGACCTCCTCTGACCTTCTCTCAAATCAACAGCAGAGTAAGTATCTAAACTGGTTTTGGAGTCAAAGAATACATAAATATTTGTAGTACAACACATTTCCAGAAGAAGATACTTTGGAAAAACTATAGAACAGGTCTGTTTCCAATGGACAAGCAGTCAGTCTGCCAACCCCAGACCACAACACAGGGAGACGGGGCAGGGAGCTGGGGCAGGGAATCAGAGCATTTCAGCTTCCATGAACCTGGAAATCTTCTGTGAGCCTCTTAGGCTACTCTTTCCTGGGTGCAAGCAGGTGGTTTGGCATATTTTATACAAAAGGCTAACCACTGAGCCCCAGAAGAGAGCCAAACCTAGCTGGAATTACCCAGCACCAGAAATCAATCAGAAGGACTGCCCCAGGGCAAATTAAAGCAGCTGTCACTCTTGCAACGAGCAGATCTAAAGTCTTAAAAATAATAATAATAATAATAATAAACCAAAAAACTAAACATAGATAGCTTTTATGAAGAGAAAAAAGAACAGACCTCAAATCCTGAGGTTCCTAGAGGGCAAAGCAATTCCAGATGAAGTCCCAAAAGGAGATACAAGCTGGTCCCCATTTCACAAGACTTTGTTGGAAAATTGCATAAAGGATCTTAAAAGAGAGTTAGATGAAAAATGAGGAAATAAAATGACATCATTGCAAGAAAGAATGGAAAAAGCATATAATGTCCTATAAAAGAGATGAAAAAGACACCAATTCACTGAAAAACAAAATTTGTGAAATGGAAAAAACTGCCCTAATATTTTAGAATCAGAAATGTAAAAAATAGCTATTGAAAGAATTCATCAGTCAACTTTTGAAAGAGACCCTAAAATTAAATCCCCAAGGAATATTGTGGCTAGGTTTCAGAACTATAGCATCAAGAAAAAGATATTACAAGCAGCCAGAAAGAAACAATTTAAATACCAAGGAGCCACAATAAGGATTAGCCAGGATTAAAGGGCCTGGAATCCAAAAGGCAAGGAACTTGGATTACAGCAAAGAATAAGCTATCCAGCTAAAATGAGCATTATTTTTCAGGGAAGAAGATGGACATTCAACGATATAGGTGAATTTCACTTATTTCTAATAAAAAGACCAGAACTGAACAAAAAATTTGATCTCCAAACACAGAACTCAAGAGAAGCATAAAAAGGTAAAAAGGAAAGAACTCTTGAGAACTATATTTCTGTTATAGGTATATTTAGAGAATGCAGGTATAATTTGATTTTATTATGATAATATGAAAAAAGAAACTAAAGGTGAAAAGGATATCATACTGGAAAAAGAGGAAAAAGAAAGTAAAATAAGGGAAATTACATCTCATGAAGAGGAAAAGAAAACCTATTGTAACTGAGGGAAAAAAGAGAGGGAGATAAACATTGTGTGACTCCTACTCTCATCAGATTGGCTCTAAGAGAGAATATCAGATATATTTGGTATTATAAAGAAACGTGTCTTACTTCATAGGGAAGTAGAAGGGGATAAGGGAAAAGAAAGGAAAAGACTAATAGAAGAGAAAACAAGTATTAGGGGAAAGGTGTAAAAAAGGAGGAGGAGTTCTAAAAGGGGAGGACTGTTGAGGGAGGGGGTCATCAAAAGCAAAATACTGGGGAAGAGGAAAGGGGGAAAGGAAAGAGAAAAGCATAACAGGGTAAATAAGATAGTAGGAAATACACAATTAGTTATCTTAATTGTGAATGTGAATGGGATGAACTCAAAGGGGAAGCAGAGAGCAGACTAGATTAAAAGTCAGAATCCTACAATATGTTTTTATAAGAAACACACTTGAAGCTTGATGATATATATATATATATATAGAAGAAAGATAAAAGGTTGGAGCAGAATCTACTCTGCTTCAGGTGAAGTAAAAAAAAAAAAGGGATAGCCATCCTGATCTCAGAACAAGAAAAAAGCAAAAATTGATCTAATTAAAAGAGATAAGGAAGGGTACTATATTTTACTAAAGGGTACTATAGATAATGAAGCAATATCAATACTAAACATATATGTACCAAGTAGTATAGAATCCAAATTCCTAGAGGAGAAGTGAAGAGAGATGCAAGAAGAAATAGACAACAAAATCATACTAGTGGGAGATCTCAACCTTGCTCTCTCAGAACTAGATAAATCAAACCACAAAATAAATAAGAAAGAAGTTAAGGTGGCAAACAAAATGTTAGAAAAGTTAGATATGATAGATCTTTGGAGAAAATTGAATGGAGACAGAAAGGAGTTTACTTTTTTCTCACCAGTTCTTGGGACTTATACAAAAATTTACCATGTGTTAGGGCAAAAAAACCTCAAAATCAAATGCAGAAAGGTAAAAATAGTAAATGCCTTTTTTCAGATCATGATGCAATAAAAATCACATACAATATAAAGTCAGGAGAAAATAGACCAAAGGTTAATTGGAAGTTAAATAATCTAATCCTAAAGAATGAATGGATTTAATGGCAAATCATAGACACAATCAATGATTTCATCCAAGAGAATGAAATATTGAGACAACATAGCAAAATTTGTGGGATATACCCACAGCAGATATGAGAATTTTTATATCTCTGGATGCTTATTTGCATAAAATAGAGAAAGAGAAGATCAATAAATTGGGTTTACAATTTAAAAAGCTAAAAAAAGAACAAATTAAAAATCTTCTATTAAATACCAAATTTGAAATTCTGAAAATAAAAGGGAGATTAACAAAATTGAAAATAAGAAAACTATCGAATGAATAAATAAAACTGAGCTAGTTTTATGAAAAAAACAACAAAATAGATAAATCTTTAGTTAATTTGATTAGAAAAAGGAAAAAAAACAAATCAAATTGTTAGTCTCAAAAATGAAAACAAAAAACTTTCCACCAATTAAAAGGAAATTAAGCAATAATTAGGTGTTGTTTTGCCCAACTATATGTCAATAAATTTGATAATCTAAATGAAATGGAGGAATATCTACAAAAATATAGATTGCCCATATTAACAGAAGAAGAAATAAATTAATTAGTCTAATTATAGAAAAAGATATAGAACAAGCTATTAATGAACTCCCTAAGAAAAAATCTCCAGGGCCAGATGGATTTACATGTGAATTCTACCAAATATACAAAGAACAATTAATTCCAATATTATATAGACTATTTGAAAAAATAGGGAAAGGAGTCCTACCAAATTCCTTTTATGACATAAACATGGTGCTGCTGATAGCTAAACCCTGTAGGGTGAAAATGGAGAAAGAAAATTATAGATTAATTTCCCTAATGAATATTGATGCAAAAATCTTAAATAAAATATTAGCAATGAGATTACAGAGAGTTATCTCCAAGATAATACATTATGACCAAGTAGGATTTATACCAGGAATGCAGGGCTGGTTCAATATTAGGAAAACTATTAGCATAATCAACTATAACCAAACTAACAAAAATCATATGATCATCTCAATAGATGCAGAAAAGCATGTGATGAAATCCAGTACCCATTCCTATTAAAAACACCAGAGAGTATAGGAATAAATGGACTTTTCCTTAAAATGATTAGTAGCATCTATTTAAAAACATCAGCAAGCATCATATGTAATGGGGACAAACTAGAACCATTCCCAATAAAATCAAAAGTGAAACAAGGCTGCCCACTATCACCAATACTATTTAATATTGCATTAGAAATGTTAGCTTCAGCAATAAGAGAAGAAAAAGAGATTAAAAGAATTAGAGTAGGTAATGAAGAAATCAAATTATCACTTTTTCAGATGATATGATGATATACTTAGAGAACCCTACAGAATCAATTAAAAACTACTAGAAACAATTCACAACTTTAGCCAAGTTGCAGGAAACAAAATAAATCCACATAAATCATCAGCATTTTTATACATCACTAACAAAATCCAACAGCAAGAAACACAAAGAGAAATTCCATTTAAAATAACTGTCAATAGAATAAAATATCTAGAAATCTATCTGTCAAGGAAAGTCAGGAACTATATGAACAAAACTACAAACACTTTCCATACAAATAAAGTCAGATCAGTTGGAAAAATATCAAGTGATCATCGATAGGCCAAGCAAATATAATAAAAATGACAAATATATATATATATAACTTAATCTACTTATTTAGTGCCATACCAAACTCCCCAGAAATTATTTTACAGATCTAGAAAAAATGGTAACAAAGTTCATCTGGAAGAACAAAAGGTCAAGAATTTCAAGAGAATTAATGAAAAAAAAAATGCTAAGGAAGATGGTCTACCTGTGTCAGACCTAAAACTATATTATAAAGCAGAGGTCATCAAAACCATTTGGTAGTGGCAAAGAAATAGAGTAGTTGATCAGTGGAATAGGTTAGGATCACAGGACAAGATAGTCAATAGATAGCAATTTAGTATTTGACAAATGCAAAGACCCCAGGTTTTGTGTTAAGAACTCACTATTTGACAAAAACTGCTGGGAAAATTGAAACTAGTATGGAAGAAATTAGGGCTTGACCCACACCTAAGACCACATACCAAGATAACATATAAATGGTTTCATGATTTAAACATAAAGAGTGATATTATAAGCAAATTAGAGGAACATAGGATAGTTTACCTCTTGGATCTGTAGAGAAGGAAGGAATTTGTGTCCAAAGAAGAACTGGAACTCATAATTGAACACCAGATAGATAATATTGATTATATTAAACTAAAAAGTTTTTATACAAACAAAACTAATGCAGACAAGATCAGAAGGGAAGCAATAAATTGGGAAACCATTTTTATATTTAAGGGTTCTGATAAAACCTTAAAACATATAGAGAATTGAACCAAATTTATAAGAACTCAAGCCATTCTCCAGTTGATAAATGGTCAAAGGATATGAACAATTTTCAGATGAAGAAATTAAAACTATCTCTAATCATATGAGAAGAAGAATCATATGCTGTAAATTAGTATTGATCAGAGAAATACAAATTAAGACTACTCTGGGATACCATTATACAACTCTCAGATTGGCTAAGATGACAGGAAAAAATAATAACAAATGTTGGAGGGGATGTGGGAAAACTGGAACACCGATGCATTGTTGATGAAGTTATGAATGGATCTAACCATTCTGGAGAGCAATTTGGAACTATGTTCACAAAGT
The DNA here is from genome assembly GCF_902635505.1 of Sarcophilus harrisii. NCBI lineage: Eukaryota > Metazoa > Chordata > Mammalia > Dasyuromorphia > Dasyuridae > Sarcophilus > Sarcophilus harrisii. The sequence continues at coordinate 237,176,904 of NC_045429.1, read as the reverse complement.
TATCAAACTGTGCAGACCCTTTGACTCAGCAGTGTTTCTATTGGTCCTTGTTATGGGCCAGAATTTGAAACAGGGTGCTAGGTCACTGGAATTGATAGAAACAATGTTTATGTACTTGGTTCACATCTTTGGAATTCACACCTTTAGGAGAGTTCACACATTAGCTCACACATTAGAGTTCACACCTTTAAGAGCTCATATATAAGGAGCTCCCATAAGCCAACTAGAGACTTCCGGAGATTCACAAGTCAGGATTCAGTAGAGGAGATTCACAAGTCACAGCTCCCACAAGCTCACTCTCTTGGAGGAGGAGTCAGATACATTCGATATTCCACCATTGTGCTGACTGGAGACTTTGGATTCAGAGGGAGCTGGAGGCTGAAGCTGGCAGAGGCAAAGGACTAGGAACAAGAGCTCTCAGAACCAAGGAAAACTAACTGGGGTATTTTGGAAGAGACAATAAAGGATTGAATTTTAACAGCTGACTGCATTTGAGGTGATTATTACTCAGAACTGAAAGGAAGGCTGCCTCCAGAAGCCCCCCAAGAAATCTTCTCCCAGAGAACGATTATATTTTAGAGAAGAGAACATTACAGCTCCTATATCCCAAAGAGATATTAAAGGAAGGAAATGGACCCACATGTGCAAAAATGTTTGTGGCAGCCCTTTTTGTAGTGGCAAGAAAATGGAAACTGAGTGGATGCCCATCAGTTGAAGAATGGCTGAATAAGTTATGGTATATGAATGTTACAGAATATTATTGTTTTATAAGAAACAACCAATAGGCCTGGAGAGATTTACATGAACTGATGCTAAGTGAAATGAACAGAACCAGGAGATCATTGTACATAGCTACAACAAGATTATAGGATGATCAATTCTGATAGAAGTGGCTTTCTTCAACAATGAGATGATTCAGGCCAATTCTAATGATCTTGTGTTGAAGAGAGCTATCTACACCTTGAAATAGAACTACAGGAACTGAATGTGGATCACAACATAAGATTCTCATTCTTTCTGTTGTTGTTCACTTGCATTTTGTTTTCTGACTCATTTACTTTCTTTTTTATGATCAGATTGTTTTTGTGCAGCAAGAGAATTGTATAAATATGTTTATATATATTGGATTTAATATATATTTTAACATGTTTAACATATATTGGATTGCTTGCTATCTTGGGGAGGGAGTGGGAAGAAGGAGGAGAAAATCTGAAACACAAGGCTATGCAAGGGTTAGTATAGTTAAATTATCCATGCATAGATTTTGAAAACAAAAAGCTTTATTAAAAAAAAAAAAAAAAAGAATGCAATTGTATTTGTATGGAGCCAGTTTCATTTTTGTCTTTATACGCCAGTGCCAAACACAATATTTCTTGTAGGTGTATCCAGGAAACATCAGGTGCTAATGGGGTAATAAAAGGATAAGATACCAATAAAATGAATAGGAATATAATGCACAGCCTTATGTTATAAGCACTGGAAAATTAGCAGAACCTAAGAAAGAAGTTCATTGCCAAACCCAAGACTTAATGTTCCTAAATTACTTGCAGTTTCTCTTTGCTTATTTTCCCCACTTACCAGGTCCAATTCAATTTTATTCAACAAACAATTTATTGAACACTTACTATTACCAAAATACTCACTGCTAGACATTAATATGAAAACAAAAATATAAAAAAGAGTTTACATTTTGCCCTCAAGAAGGTAAGGTTCTATTGGAGGACACTGAATATATGCAGAAAAAAGTAAATACAAAAGATAAAGAAATTGACATGAGAGATGGGGGAAATGCTGATAATCGATGTAAAGGAATTAAGAAAGGTACCTTGTAAGATGTGATCTACGCTGAGTTTACAAGAGCTTTAGGGATTTCACAAGAAAAAAACAGAGGAAGAATCTCACAGACTAGGAAAGTCTGCCTAAGCAAAAGCAGGAAAAAAAAAAAAAAAGACTTAGAATGTCTGGTACAGGAACTATTTGCTATTATGTAACCTTGAAAGAAAAGCTGAAATTTTGCTTCAGTAGGAAACTCACACCTGAGACTGTGTTCAAATTTCTTTTGTGTTCATTCTGTGACTTCTTACTCTCTCCAAAGAACAGGGCCAATTTCCTACCACAGCTGGCTTATGAGGAGCAAGAGAGTGAGAAACATGTTTACTTTCAATGGGACAGAGGATAAAATTCCAGCTTTGTCATATCCTTGCTTTGACTTTTTTTCCTTTCCTGATGGTTTTTTCCTATTTCTGCCTGCTTCATTATATCCTATACTAATCCAAGCCCTTATAATTATAAGACTTCCTCTGGCCTTGAGCGGTTGTCTAGCGAGTAATTTGATAGCCACAGAAGTAGTTTTTAATGTCTGACTGGTTACTTCCCAACCACCCTTTGCCCTAGGCCATATTTAAAGCCAAACCCACAAACCAGCCTTACACTCAGCAAGTTTCCCTGTTGCCAATTTGGGGTAAGCATTGCCGTGGTTCTCCCACCTCATTAGATTAACTGCTCACAGGTTCATATTGCCTACTAACAGTTTCCAGCTGACAAATGGGTCTCCAGTCACTAATGTTCTTTGCTTTGCTTAGGAGAGACAGTCTCTTGAATGCCAATGATAGAATCTCATTCCGAGGCCCTGAACTAGCCTTTTCAGTTCAATGGGTCTCAGTCTCATTCACTGACATCCTGGTGACAGGAACTCACAAGTCCAGAGCTGACTATTCCTGAGGTTTTGATATTTAGGGGGGTGAGTTTATTTTGTTCCAAAATTTGCAATTTCTGTCTTCACTTTTAAAAATTCCTAGCCCTAAATCCATTTATTTTCCTGAAAATAAAGTAGTTCCCTTTCAATATCATACAATCAAAAAGCATTTATAAAGGGACTACTATGTGTCAGACACTCTAAGCAGTGAGAACAGAAGAAAAACAAAAACAATTCCCTGACAGCAACAGCATACAACCTAAAGGGAGAGACAACATGAAAATAACCAGGTACGTGCAAGATGAATGCAAAGTAGATGAAAGTTAATATGGGAGGGGAAGGCACTATAATTAAGGAGCAATAAGAAGGTCTGTTGGGATTTGAAGCTACAGATGGAATGTCTTATTTAATCAATTGCAAGTAGGCCAATGTAGCCCAGTATAGAATGGAGCAGGAGGTAGAAAAATATAAAATGTAACAGAAAAGTAGGAAATATTAGCAGAAAGAATGCTGCATTTGGCCTCGGAGGACCCAGGTTCGAATCATCACTCTGCTACTTGCTATTTGTATAACCTCAGATAGGTCATATACATCAGTTTCCTCATCTACAGAACGGGAGGATGAGCTGGGTGATTTTTAAAATTCTGTTCTCATTCTAAATCTATATTATTTAATATTAGCTACAATTTAAAATGTTACCAACATTAGAATACTCACTATTTGGGGGGGCAGATGTGTTTTGTTTTGTTTTTACTTTTTAAGTTCCAGAAAAATGGTAATCAGGAGCAGGAGACATGAATGTCTTCAATTTATCTATGTTTAAAACGAACAGGTTTATCCTAATGTCATTTTTTTTTTTTTTTGGACTGAAGCTATGTTTTCATTTTATTTCTATGGAGATGTCTTGATATGGAAACTCCCCGTGCTAAAGCAGATCAAACAACTTTTCTGTAACTTACCCTCTTAATAATTGCTAGACAGTGAAAAGTTAAGGGACTGATCTGGCATCATATGATCAATATTGGTCATGATTCTAGGTCTTTCTGATTCTCTACCCAACACTATGTCTCTCTTGGCTTGATGTAGAATACAGTAAAGAGACAGAAAAATCCAACTTTTGAACATATTTAACATGACATTTTCTTTGGTTAAAATCAGCCATGCAAATAGCATTTTGCCCTAGAATCAGTTTGTCAGTTTTTAATGCTGCTGTAGCTTAGAAGTTTAAAAGTGAAAAATGAGGCTAGGGGAAAAGTGCATGACCAAACATAGGATAAAGGGGAATCAGAAAAGGTGAAATGAACTACTCTAATTACATAAAATAATAATCTTTTTGTACAAAAAGAAAGCCAATGTAGCTAAAATTAGAACAGAAGCAAGTACATTGAGGGAGAGGAAGGGGGGGGGAGAGAGGGAGGAGGGTAATCTTTGCAACAAGTTTCTTGGACAAAGATTTCATTTCTAAGTTAGAGAATTGATTTAAATTCATGAGAATAATAATCATCCCCTAGTTAATAAATGGTCAAGGGATATGAACTTTTAATTTTTCCGAGGAAGAAATACCATCTATTAATAACTACAAAGAAAGATGTACTAAATCACCAATAATTAGAGAAGTACAAATTTAAATGATTCTGAGATTCCACCTCAAACCCACATCATTAACAATATCGGTGGGGGGCAGGGAAGGAAGAAAATAATAAATGCTGAAGAAGCTATGAAAAAAAAAAAAACAGGTTCATTATTGCACTCATTCTTGGCAGAACTGTGAACTGATCTAGACTAAAAAGATCAAAGAAAAGGAGAAAGAGTTCATATGTGAGGGAGGAAAATTGTAGCAGCTCTTTTTACAATGGCAAAGGATTGCTACTGAGGGGATACTCATCAAGTGGAAAATGGTTGAACAAGTTATAGTTTAAGTGTGATAAAATATTATTGTGCTAAAAGAAATAATAAAGGATATTGTTTCAGGGAAACCTGAGATTTGTATGACCTGATGCAGAATGAAGTGAGCCACATTAGGAAACCATAAAAACAATAATAACAATATGGTAAAAGACAAACAATTTTGAAAGACTTAAGAACTCTGATCAATGCAATGTTCAAATTTGGTTCCACTAAACTCAAGTTATGGATTCAGTACAGACTGAGACACTATTTGGACATGGCCAAATAAGGATTTGTCTAATTAACTATGCATCTTTGTTACAGGATTTTTTTTTTGTTTTGTTTTGTTTTTGTTTTTTATCCTTACTGAGAATAGGGGAGATGGGAAGGAGAGAAGATACATTTTCTTTAAATGAACAAGTGTTTGCATGTTTATACCTCCTGTTTTCTTTTATTATTATTTTTTTTTGGGGGGGAGGAGAAGAGAGGAGGTGTAATGACTAACAGGTGGGATGGGAAGAATGCAGAGAAATTAGATAAATTTAGGCTGTCAAGTGTCTCTGCCTCAACTCTTCCCACAAAATTGAATGTGAGCATTCAGCAGATTTTACTGACTATTAAAGTAAACTAGTCTTTAATTTAATAATCCAGTGAGTGGAAAAGAATCCTTCATTGGTTTGCAAAAACTCTCTACTACTCCAATCCAATTTGCTCCTTCCCAGAAATAATCCTTATTTGGATCCAGTCCTGCAAAAACAATGAGTCAAATACTACATATCTCTTTGCCCTGGGGCACTTTTGCTCATTTGTTTTGCTTTGATATGGACAAAAGGATTCAGACTAGATTTAAGAGAGCTGAAAGAGGGGGAAAAATACAAAGGGAATAAGACAAAAAAAGACAAGACAGGAGGAAAAATAACATGGAAAGAGAATCTCTTTATACTTCCCCCATCTCTGGAATTCAGAGATTAAGACATGTCCAGAACTGTACTCATCTTCCTCATAAAACTTGTCCCTTGCCCAGAATCCTTTAATTCAATTAATGACAACTGTCTTAAATTCAATTTGACTTTAACTCTTCCCTCTCCCAAGCACTGTTTATTTCACCTCCAGAATATCTCTTATGTTTGTTCCCTCTTCTCTATTCCTTCTGTTACAATCCTAATTCAGACACTCATTTCTTCTCTTCTAGACTCTCATAATAGCCCCCTAAATTTATGCTTTTTATCCATCTCCCCAAGCTCAAGAAATCATTATAACACATTCCTCTACTTTTGAGATTCCTCAAAAATCTTTTGCAGTTCCCTTCTGCCTCCTGAAAAAAAAAAAATGACCTGGTTTTATAAAATCTTACTCCAAATTACCTTTCCAATTTACTTTGTACTTCTCTATTTCATGTGTCCTCCACTTCAGCCAAACTCGGCTACTGTCCATTTTTTATTTTCATCATGCTCTATATCAAATCTGTGTTTTTGCTTTTCCTCCTAACCTGGAGTCAGGAATATTTGAGTTCAATGTGCTCTCACGTACTAGCTGTATGACCTTGGGTAAGTCACTTAACCTTTGTTTATTTCACTTTCCTCAGCTATAAAATGGAGATAATAACCACACCTATTTATGGGGTCAGGATAACAAGACTTAGTTCAAAGTAAAGATGTGAAATCCAAATTGACCATTCTCTTTGCCAAAAGGAAGGCTTATTTAGGAGAAGAGTTTACAGAAAAAATAAGAGATAAAATAGGCACCAGGAATGGTAAAATATAAAATAGAGTTAAAAGTGCATATAGTTAGAAAGGAAAGGAATTCAGAAGAATCCATCAAGGGAATATGCCATGAGGTCTAACCATGCCATTGACTGGTAAGTTAGATCCATAAAGGAGTTTAACCAGAGTAAAGAGAAAGGTTCTATTAAAGAGAAGGCACTATGAAGGAGAGAGAGTAACTCATAGTGGGCTTAGTCCTGAAAGGAATTTAACAAAGTTCTTCATAAACAGATTTTTTATAGGGGAAAAGCCTTGCTGTTTCTCAGGTGCAAAGGCATGGAACTTAAGAGGGAGAATAAGAGAGCTAGATTGAATGCACTTGGCAGACCAGGTCCCTGACCTATCTAAAGATGTGTTAATCAATATAGTCTGGGAAAGCTAACTTCCTTTTTGTATGCAATTTTGGTTGATAGAATTTACATTATGACTGTTTTAACTTATGGTAATAAGATAGTCTGGAAAAGCTGTTACATCAAGGTTGTCTCAAAAGTTGTTGTGAATATCTTTAAAATTTTAACTAGATTGGAGACAGGATGGATGAATTAACAATAGACTGATTTCACATTCATTCTATACAAACAGGATTTGGGCTTCTTTCTGACAGCAGATAGTTCACATCATATGTTTTACACACACACACACACACACACACACACATCATAATCATCATCATCATTATTATTATTATTATTAAACATCTGTTCTTTTTGCTTATATTGAAGAAGCTATTAAGATCCAGTCAGATGATTAGGGCTCAGTAAAATGTAATGAATTCAGGAAGAAGATGATGTTTCCCAGTGGGATAGGACTTTAAAGTTATTTTGATTGAACAAATTCACACAAACCAAAGTGATCAGAATCAGGAAAACAATGTATTAATAACAACAATATTGTGTGATGTTTAGTGATGATAGACTGACTTAACTCTTCTCGGCAATACATTGATTCAAGATAATTCCAATAGACTCATAATAGAAAATGCTATTCATATTCAAAGAAAGAATTTTGGCATCTTTTAAGGGCTGAGAGGAGTGAAAACGAGAGTCTCCATCTTTGACCATCCTGGTGGCTCTCCTGCCTCCTTCACTCCTCTAATAAAGACCAAGGCTGGTTCAGAGCTCCTCCAGAGAGCCAGTCCAGACACTACATTTTGGCACCCAAACAGGGACCTCTATAAGGACACTACATTTTGGCACCCGAACAGGAACCTCCAGAAGAACATTACAGCATCTGAACACAGGTTGAAGCATGTGATTTTCACTTTTTGTTTTTTCTTTCATGTTTTTTCCTTTTATTCTGATTCTTCTTTCACATGACTAATGTGAAAATATGTTTAATATGATATATATATATATAATATATATATATATATAAAACATATGTTGTTTGCTATTTTAGGGAGAAGGAAGAAAAGGGAGGAAAGAAGAAAAATTTGGAACTCAAAACCTTATAATGATCAATGTTGAAAACTATATATGTAATTGGAAAAATAAAATTTATTATTATTTATATTATACAATTTATTATTGAGTGTGAGGAAAGAAGGGAAAACAAATCCACACTAATCATACCTCCTAAACTAACAAAAAGAGTACTAAACTATCTTAAAAAAGGCAAAGATAAGGGATAGGAGATTACCAACTTTCTAAGACTCACAGAGTTCCTGACACTTTCCTGAAGCTTCCTTTGAAGTGAGGTAAAGTATATTACTATTAGGCTTCTTAGCATTCATTTTTTTTGGTGATGAGCATCTACATAGTGACTACCAGATCTGATGACTCCTGAGAAAGTTGCAAGACCTGAGAAACCCTAAGGCTGCCTGGCTTTGGGAGTGCCATAAACAATGTTGGCCAATAGCAGTAATTTAATAGTGATTCTATTGGTCAATAAGCTGGAGAATTCAATGATGGAAACAATTCCACCCCTACCACTCCACAATTGTACTTCTAAGCTATCATATTAGCAGATCAACCTAATCTTGGTTTCTCTTTCCCATAAAATTGTCTCCTTGATTTACATTCTTTGCTAAACTCTTTTGGAACTTTAGCAGCATTTATATTAAGCAGCATAATGTCTTCTTGTTTCTAACTATTCGATAAACTCCCTTGAAAATTAGCCCATTATTTAGTAAACTTTTACCTCTTAACTTGGAAACTGTGTGAATTCTTTTGTCAAACCTATGACACTGACTACGTGGACTCTAATCTTGTTAGGGTGTCTTCCTCCTCAACATATCCATGTAGTGGTCAAATATACCTTCTCCCTGCCTTCTCAAGTCTGTAGTTTTGTAGTTTTAACACAAGGCAAAAATACTTTGATTGACTTAGTGATTATTTTGTTCAATTAACTAATGTAAAAAAAAAAAGTCAGCCAAAATGATAATGGAAACTTCAGGATAAACGTCAGAGTTATAGGTATAAACACAGGTGGAATAGAAAGAATGCCTATTTTTGATTTCAGAAGACCCGGATTTAAATCAAAGCTTTGTTATATACAATTTGTCTAAAGGAATGGGGTTGGACTAGATGGCTTCAAAAGTCTTTAAAAATTTTTACTGCTTATTTTTTTTATTTTATTCTGAACTCAAACATAAAAGACCATTAGAATATAAATAGCAGAACATAAAAAGATTATAATTAAAACTATGAATTTCCATTTCATACCAGGTTGTTGTGGTGGTTGTTGTTTTTTCATTTTAAAAGATTACAACAAATTCTTACATTACTTTCAAAACCTTACTGACTGTACTTCCTTCTGTTTTCCTCTTATGTGTATTTAAAATAGCCTTTCAATGTATTTGGTTTTTGGCAAAATTATTGTTAATCCTTCTTTCCTTCTATGCTTTCCCCAATTAAAACTTAAAAGAAAAAATAAGTCCTTGTAACACCTAAACATAATTAATGGAAGGTTAGATGTTGACTTTCAAGCAATCTCAAGTTTTGTTTTGTTTTTTTTGTTTGTTTTTTTCCTTTCCAGTGTGAATCCAAGTCCTTAAGGAAGTGCCGTGATTCTGGAACACCACCTCAATCACTGATGTAGTAGGACAAGAAGAACTACCTGGGGCAGAAAACATAAAGATATGGTTTATAGGCAACTGTGAGTCCTCTTTATTTTTGCACATTTTACTGTGGAGTGGAATAAGTTTATTTTAGTATCTAAAATATATTATGAAATGGGTGTTGACATGGGATCTCAAGGTCCTCTTATATTCATCTATAGCAATGTAGACATTAATTATGTTCTGTTATTCCCAGGGGAAATTCGGGGGGAAGGGGAAGGAAGGGAGTGAACAAGCCACAGAGAGACTGATAAGAAGCTCTCAAGTTTGAACCCAGTATTTGTAAAAATCAGAGTTTAGGTGTCTGGGAAATGTGCTCCACAATTTAAGATACACAAATTGGACCATACAAAGAATAAACCTTATATAAACTCTAGATTTGTAAATGTGCTTGAAAACCAGGTTGAAAATGACAAAATGTCATAAATGAGGATGATCTCCTTTGTTTTCATTGCAGTGTCTAGATGAATGTTACATTATACAAGTAGGGAAATTTTGCCTTCAACTACTTATGCTACCTAGATAGCAAAGTGAACAGTAGAGATCACTTGAAATGGCAAATGTTCATTCTTTGTTTTCAAAGAAGATGAATGACATTATGGGATAATGTCCTGACTTCTACATGAATTGGATTTAAGTGAGACAGTTGTACAAATTGACAGATTTACTCTCTCTTCCAGAATCATCAAAGTCCAGAGGCAGGACAAAATCGAAATGATTGATGATTGCTCAGGATGCATTAAATGATATTGGGATCTTTGCTGTCTGACCAACATCTAAGCTTTCAACAGGGCCTGCTTCAGCTGCTATCTCATGGTCTGTTGGGACAAATCTGCCCATTCCAGGGAGGGGAAAGAACTTTCACATACTTAGGGGTAGACATTCCCCTAATTCACCAACTGGTTTAAGGTCTATAGGCTACCTATGATTAACCTTTTTTAGTCTACCTAAAAGAGATATTTTTAGCAAGATGACTGCTGCTCTTGTTACAGCTTCTTGGAACCACAGATGATTAAGATGACAGGGGAACACCAGAGGTAGATAAGCAGCTCTGAAGAGAACTCAGCAAGTCCTCATACTAGAGTAGCTAATCATGGCTAGAAGCAAGTAAATGCAAATCTAATTCTGCTTTTTTTTCCCCTTTTTGAATCAACAATCAGCAAGCATTTATTAAAACTCTGCAAAGTGGTAGGTATTAGGCTATCCTCTGGAAATGCAAAAATAAACAAACAAACAAACAAATAAATAAAGAGGCAAAAACAATCACTATTCTCAACGAAATTTTGTTTTCATGGGGGAGATGGCACTTAAATACATATAAAATTTATGCTGAGTAAAGAGCAAAGCACTAGCAGCTGGAAAAAATGAAAACCATGTTTTCACTCTCAGACTTCACCGTCAGGTATCTAGGTTCAATTAGACTGCCCCATGATGCTCTTGACTCATCCCTGAGGCAGTAATTGAGAAAACAAGAACCAGGGGAAAGAGGACCAGAGTGGGGTCATTGCTTCCCATCACAATACATCCTTGCTTCTGCCAGAGTGCTGATGACAAGTAATAGCATGGCACCTTTCTCAGTTCTAGACCACACTGGGATCACTAAATGTACATATAAATTATAATTCTTCACAGATGAGTTTCTAGGAATATTTTTGTTCCCTGTTTTCATTAGTTTGTACTTCCCTACTGAGATTTGTATGAGCACTTACTTTCCCATAGGAGATTTGATATAGCTATTCCAACAAGGACATCAAATTATCTGCGTCTGGCTTTCAGCAGCTAAATGTATATTGTTCTTCTAAAATTTACCTTCCCCCACCCCCCAACCAAAGCTCTCTTATCATGATCATGCCTGAGAACCTACAGTCCTAAAATTCAGTGAATCATCCCAGTCTTTAAATGGAGGTAGCACAAGCTTCAGAATCAAACATTAAAAGAGAGAAGCAACATAGGACAGGTAGAAAGACATTGAAGTTTAACTTACAGATATGGGTTTAAATTCTATATGATTAATACTATATGTCATATACTATATTAATATTGTATGTCATAATTAATACATAATTAATGATGATCACTTGAACAATTCACTTTAATTTTGCTAAGTCTCAATTTACTAATATCTAAAATGAGAAGATGAGAACAGATGACCTCTAAGTTCCCTCAGTTTTAAATATATGATCTCCTTAGTCTTTTTAATTCCTATGGAAAAACACAAATCCACATTCTAGTTCTTTGAAGCTGTTTGATTTCATTATCTACTCAAAGCCATTTCAAAATTCCTCTCTTTTTTGTCTGAAACCCCTAATGACCAGTCAGAATTTAATCACAAGATCTCATGTAAACCAAAAGGACTTTTATTAAAATAATATTCAAGGAAAATAACAGTTGATTCAAGTATCCGACTCTTTCCAAGCCTCCAGTCCTACAGTAGTAATAGCATGAAAAATAATTTATTCTTTCTTCAGAAGACTTGCTTGGGGGCTTATGCATTACAAGCTTTGATCCAAATTCAAAGTCTGCAATTTTAAAGAGGTATCTACAGATTCTACATTGTGAATGACAACTAATTATCTATATGCTAAACTAATTGCATTCCAAGAAGTGATTGGATAAGCAACAATATTTGGCTCTGTGACAAATGAAAAAACCTGAGAAATAGAATGTCAGTAATTAATGATTAATTTATTAATAAGTCTAGCAAAAAATGAAGAAATTTATGGTCAGTGGTCTCTTTTAGTGACCAAAGACAAAACTTCCCTGAATGTTTAAATACTTTTGCAAAAGTAGGTGCTCCTGATACGTGAAAATCAACCCTTACTGGTGAATGATTAATAAGCTGGGGACAAATTAATAAGGGGATGGAATAATTCTTCATCTCCTGCTAAGAATTTCAACTTAGCATGAAACTCAGATGCCTCCAGCAATCTGGACAAAGTAGTCAGTCTCTACCAAGATCATTTTTGTTGGTTTTCTCTTTCAAAAGCTGGATAAGTCATTTAGACACTCTAGAATTTTTTCCTTACCTGTAAAATTGGTATAGGAATACTTACATGGTTGCTATGGGAAATTGCTTTAATAGCTCCAAAGTGCTTCATAACAGGATTTCTTATCATCATTTTTTTTCACTAAAATTTATTTCATCTTTTTATTCTTTTGTCTTATCACTTGTTTAAATACTTCAGTCTAATAACAAGGTCAGTTTTAGAAGATGTGGAAATGATGGGTCACATATGAGAAGTGATATATTAGTTTCCATTTCAAGGAAAGTATATCCACTGAAACTACTGACAGGTGAAGGAGAATTATTTGGATTAGGAATAGTGGACATGTGTCCAAGCACCCACATTGGACAGGATGCTGATTTCTAGTCATGAAGAAGCATATTATCACATTATATTTACTAAGCATCCTTATGTGTCTACTGTTTTATACATTTTGAAAACATTATCTTTCATAAGTGTTCAGTGGGAACACTTATTTTTATATTTAAGTTTTAAGTTTATCTGGGGAATGCTCTAATGAATGACTATTCCTTTAGTTTTCTGGTCATTTTACAGGCAAGAGAAAAATATTTTTAGGATTTAACTGAAGAAAACAATAGAGCTTAAAACTGCATCATTTTTAATTTAAGTCTTCATATATTTCTTTGAGTTTCTGTCTTATCTGGTATTGGGGCTAGATTTATGCTTCTCAGTCAAATTCATTGGAAAGATTAATGATAGCAATAACAGTAAGAGGAAATAGAGGCAATAACAACTCTTCACTTTGGCCAAAAAAGAAGGAAAAATAGAAACAAATTGCAAATTTTATGCACTTGTAGCTGGCTGTTAGAAGAAGCTGTGCTTTTATGTAGCAAGGAGCACAAAGCAACTTATAAATCATGCTTAGAACAGAGAGAACTTTCATAAACAAAAGGAGCCACCAGAATGCATGGAGAAATTCCCTAGTAATATTCTTTCCCTCTTGTCTCCTTCATCTGCCCCTCCTTTATTTCAAACTGAAATATGGATGAAATAGTCTTGGAGAGATTGCATAATCAACCAGTTACTCATTATAGAATAACAGTTCAACTGGCTAACTTTAGAACAATAGGTTTCTCTTTAAGAGTTTCCCAGAGAAAGGTCTTTATGGTCACCTGCTGAACCGTTTCCTACTATAGTGTAAATCAATGCATTTGTTCATATAGGAGAAATTGGATGGTTACTTTTGGATAAGCAGAACAATCAGGCAAAAGAACCTAGAGGCTGAGTTTCCCTCCTTCACAAAGACAATGTGACGTAGGAGAAAAAGTCCAAATTTGGAATCAGAAAAATTGCTTTAAAATCCTGAGTCTAATAACAAACCTGTGTTACTCTGGGCACATTACTTTGAGCCTACAGCCATTATTTACTTTATCTGATAGAATAAGGGTAGGAGTTCTTTCATTTTTTCTCTGTAGCCAAAGGCCCTGGCATAGTATCTTGTACATGGTGATGCACATTGATGTCTTTATTACTGGGAACTTCCAGGTGAGGAAACACAGTTCATCAGTGCAGATCTACAACTTAGAAGATAGTTGCCTAAAAGAGCTTCAGTGACTTGCTCAGTGTTCCATATCAAGTATGTGCCATTGGTAGCATAGCGCCATTAATAAATGCAAAAATAAATTAATTGATGTAATTAATTTATTGCTCTGTCAAATTAAGGGATTTAGAATGGCTCTTGAGCCTTTGGATCCTATGATCTCCTATTGAGGCACACAGTTTTGCCTATCAGGTAGAGTTTTAAAAAAAACCTTGTAAACCTTCTAAATACATCGTATGGTCATAGATTTAGAGCTAGAAGAGATGCAAAGTTCAAGTTCAACTCTCTCATTTTTTAGATGATATCCAGAAAAATAAAATGACTTACCTAAAGCCATAAAACTAAGCAGTGAAACAAGGATTTGTATTCAAGAACTGGAAACAAAGATTCGAACCAGAATCCTAAATCCAACCTTCCTCCCACTGTATCACTACATTTGTGAGTTTAAAATTAGATGTACACAACTGATGTTTTTGTACATGTGTAATTCACAGTGTGAGGGAAATAACAGATATTCTGATTATTACAATCAGAATTCCAATTGACCAAATGTGATTTTTGTAGCTTCAAGATGACTTCCTCTAACCAGCTTTCCTTAATTTTCAGGTTCAGATCTACAAGAGAATTTAAAAGGATGGGATTTTCACATATATGTAAATCATACAAGTTTTGTTGTTTTGGTTTTTTTTTTTTTGATAGTTATTATGTGTTTACACTTGGCTATGTGCTAAAGGACACAAGCACATATTATCTTCCATAATTTGAATGTACTATCTTCTTACTTCCACTTCTCAGGCTCTAAGTGAAGAGCCCATTCCTTCAAAATACCTTTTGTGATTCCTCCAGTTGCCAGTATTCTTTCACCATAATGTATTTATGCTGTTTATGTCTCCTATTTAGTGGCAGCACAGTGAGGTGAAATAGAAAGCCAACCTAACTAAGAAGGTTGAAAGTCAAGTCTTGCTTCTCACACAAACTGGCTGTGTGGCCCTGGGTAAATCCCGTAATTTCTCCGCACCTTAGGAAAGAAATTCTCTAAGATACCAAGTTGCAGAGAACATTCTGTTTTGCATCAGTAGACATGCCCCACCATGAGGTCCCAGGACCAGTGAAATCATAGATTCAGTTTTTACCCATATCAGTGTCATGGGTTTATTTCTCTAGAAATACATCATTTCTCTCTATTACAATCTAAAGTCTTTGAGGGCAGATAAGATTTTACTTTTGTATTTCTATATATTCCCACCCTCAGCCTGATAAGCACCTTACAAAATGCTTGCTGTACAGAAAGTAATTAATCAATATCTATTAATTTGTCATTTGATTGATTAATGCAGAAAACGTGTGAAACAGCCCCTATCCTAAGGATCTTTGTAGAGTGACAAAACCAATATGAAGTAATACATACAATAATTGTTATAGACTATATATATATATATACATATGATATGTATGAATATATTGAGCATATGTATTTTTTCATATAGTGTGTGAATGTGTACATATGCATATATGGGCACTATCTATTCTTGCATGCATATAAACATGCATATGCATTCTGCAAGCACACATACATATATTTTTAATCAAATTGTGGGGTATATGCTAAATAAAATTGAAACACTTATTATAGTAGTGGTAATGAATAGATTTTCATTCATTTTTTTCTCTCAAGGAAGAGATAATGCTGGAATTTTAACAATGTCATCTATTGGGAAAATATAGATTAGTTCTTAAAAGATTTCTATAGTTACTTTTGAAGGGCAAGTACTGGGCCCAAAAGAAGTGAGATACTGTATCCAAATCCTATCCTATGCCCTGATATGAGGTCTAAATTGAGTTCAATTCTGGAAATCTGTCTCTAATGAGAAGGGTTAAGCTTCTTTTTTTAATACTCATCAATTCATTAAAGACTTTCCCTTACACCTCAAGTTAAAATTTACTTATAGCTTAAGTTAAGGCTAGGACTTCACCCAAAAAAATGGAGAAGCAAAAAGGTATATAATATGAATCAGCGATGAAACAGGCACTGTATTCCTATATAGCTACAAACAAAAGAAAAGCCAAGTATAAAAATTTCATCATATACATTATTAGGACAACTTAAATGATCATCAGGCCTTTAATTTATAACTACCGTTACCATCTGTTAAGGACTTGAGATTTAAACTTCATTAGAAAATAAAACTGCTATTCAGAACTGCTATGCAATGTCTAAATATCTTCCAATACATGTTTGCTAATAAAACAGTCAAGCTTAGATCATTCTTCTTGTTTAATGTTCATCTTTTCCAAGACTACTATAGACAATTCTGGATACTTCTTTCCTGCTGCCATTAAACTAAGATTCAGTAGACTTTTCAAGCTCACAAGATCTCCATCAAACGTGGATATTTCCATTTCAAAACATGCACTCAAAACACTATTCTAAGATAATTAGAGAACAAACACAAAAGAGACTTCCTAAATACAAATTCAATTTTACTCAGGTAGGATATGTTTTTTAAATGTCATGTGTTTATAGCTACATGGAAGTCAGTAAAAGAAAATAATACAAATCCCTGCCTCCTAAGTCTCCCTATTGGAAAATGTCTTAACAGAATCCTAATAATTCACAGGTAGGAAGGAAAACACTGGTGAGGTGGTCACTCCTTTTCATACAACACTGACTCAGCACATTTTGCTCTTCAGCCAATAAAGATATAATGATCATCTCAAAATATAGACTCTTTTGTTGTCTGTCATGCATGATCAGAAGTAGACTATAACTTTTTTTTGTGGTTAATCAGAACCAGGAAAGTAATTCTGAACATGTACCATAGGATAGCATCTGTTGACCAGTGTAACTTCTCTACATAAGTCTTACATAATATCTAAATAAATATTTATTTTTATCCTTTCCATTCAAAAGGCTTTAAGCAACTTTGTAACAACCCTTATTAATCCCTGAAGTCTTTATTGTTGCTGTTGTTCCATTGTTTCAATCTGTTTCAATCACATCTGACACTTCATGAGCCATTGGGGGTTTTCTTGTTTTGTCATTTCCTTCTCTAGCTCATTTTATAGATGATGAAATTGGGTTAAGCAGTGTTAAATGGCTTACCCAAAAGTGTCTAGAAGTGTCCGAAAGGGTCTGAAGCTAGAATTGAACTCAGGTTTTCCTTATTCTAATACCAGCACTCTATCCATTGCACCACCTAGATACTTAGACTCTTCTATTCTATTTACTAAGGCTATCAATGCTGGTTAATAATTGAAGATTTGTATTAAAGATAATTGGAAATATTTTCTGGTTGGTAAGTTGTTAGAGAATAGGATTTTTATTATATTCATTTTTCACTTCTCTAATGTCCTCTGATTTTCTCATTTCCTTCATTTTCTCACCTTGGGTTTTTAAAAACTTTTTTTCAGATCATTTGTTCTGATTAATTTTATTAAACTGAAAAGCTGTCAAGTATGACCTAGTGAAAAACCATATGATGATTATCTCTGGACCAGCCTTGAGTGAGAATCATCAATGGGATACACAAGAACTAATGACATTTTTCAACAACAGAAATTCTGAAACAACTTCTACCAAGTTGTCAAAGATCTATCTAGGGCACCATTAATCTTTGAAGCATTTAAATAGTGTGCTATTTTAAATTAGTGTTTATATATATTAAAATAATAGAATGTTAGGACTAGACATCACCCTTGAATTCATGAAATCCACCATTTCCTTCATTTTATAATAAAGAAATTATGTTTTCTTCTATTTTATTTAGATCATCTACATATTCTTTCTCCTTAAGTAGTTTGTAAACCCTTTAAAGTCTTCTCTCCCTCTATTACATCCTACACATCATCAAGTGCCAAACTGTTATTTCTAACACAGAGAACTGACTGAGTCATTCTCCTCTCAAGAAATTTCAATGGCTTGCTGCTCACGTCTATGATAAAATACAAACTCTTTTATATATTTAAAATCCTTCAGGATATGTATACAATCTGCTTTCCAGAATGATTTGCCACTATTCCTCCTTATTGTTTGTATCTGCATATTTTCACTAAATGAATGCTGATATTTAAACAAATAGCTCTTAGAGATTCTTTACATTTTAAGTTGACTTTTTCAGAAATGTAGCTGTTGCTGCTGTTTATCTTGAAGATGAAATCTATGAAATTATGATGTCAGTTCAAAAGACAGTGTGTTCAATTGTAGTTGATCAGTCTAATACAAGCTTAGAAGACTACCACACAAGGAACTAGAAATTGAATGGATATCCATTAGTTGGGAAATGGCTGAATAAGTTATAGTATATGAATGTAATGGAATATTATTGTTCTATAAGGGACTCATTTCAGAAATACCTAGAAAGACTTACATGAACTGATGCTGAATGAAGCGAGCAGAATCAGAACCAATATTATGTTATGGTCAACTATAATAGACCTATCTCTTCTCAATAATGTGGTAATCCAAGACAAATGCAATAGTTTTGGGATGGAAAATGCCATCCACATTCAGAGAGAAAATTATGAAAACTTAATGGGATTGAAGTATAGTTATTTTCACCTTTTTTGTTGTTGCTTGTTTGCTTTTTCTTTCTCACAGTTTCTTTTTCTCTTTTGTTCTGATTTTTCTTTCAAAACATGACCAATATGGAAATATATTTAAAATGATTGTACATCTATAATTTGTATCAGATTATTTGTTCTCTTGGAAAGAGAAGGGGGAGGTAAGGAAGGGAGGGACAAAAAGGTTCAGAGCACAAAATCTTACAAAAATGAATGTTAAAAGGGCGGAGCCAAGATGGCGGAGAAGACATACACGACTTTCTAAGCTCTTCTCTTACCCTCTTTATCAATATTATATCGAGCCTCAAAAATAGTCTTGACTGCTACAATTCGTAAAGTTAAGAAGTAGAACAACTCACCAGCCGAAGAAAAGCTGCAGTCTCGCCAAAAAAGGTTGGTTCCGAGGCCACTGGGGAGATCAGCGCAGACCGGGAGAGAAATTAGGTTCTGAGGAGAGCCTCAAACCGAAAGTGAAAGCACAGATCTCAGCACAAATACGCAGCCCCAACCCGCAGTACGGGGCTTTTCCTTGGGGCAGTTGTGATCCTGCACAGCAGGAGGACGCAGCCCCGGTTAGCCTCCAATCTGCTCAGTGGGGAGCTCGGCTTGGAGCCATAGAGCTTTTCCAGGGCCGATTTGCATCAGGCAGAGACACTGGGCAGAGATCGGGGCGGTCTGCGGTCTGCAGTCTGCGGTCTGCGGTCTGTGGTCTGTGGTCTGTGGTCTGCGGTCAGCTGCTAATACTCACAGTCCCACAAGAGGCTCCGGCCTGGGGCAGTGACACTTTCACCCCTTAGTCTCTAGCCGAGGGCAATCGATAATCCACTCAGCCCTACTAAGCAGTTTGATAGCTCGGCCAGTGCTGAATCCACTTCCTGTTGGGGGAAGGGAAAACTCTCACTCAGAGCACTCCCATACCTCGGAGCCGGAAATCGGTTTACATCTTTCCCTGCTCTGCAGAGGAAGCTGGTAACGCCCTTGCCTAGGAGACCTACCCTAAAGGCTTTAAAACATGAATAAAAAGATGAAAAGAACGATCGACAGCTTCTATGCAGAAAAAGAGCAGGTCAGCAAACCTGAAGAGACCTCAAACAGCAAAAATGCATCAGACTGTCCTCCTTTACATGATGCTCTCATAGAAGAGACCATTAAAAGTCTCAAAAGAGAGTTAGAAGATAAATGGGGAAAGGAAAGAGAAGCCTTACAAGAGAGCAACAACTTCCTGAAATATGAATTGGAAAAAGTAAAAAAATCTCAGGAAAGTAAGAATTGTGAATTGGAAAAAATAAAGAATTCACTAGAAAGTAGGATTTGTGAATTGGAAAAGACAAAGAACTCGCAAGAAAGTAGGATCCGTGAATTGGAAAAGACAAAGAACACGCAAGAAAGTAGGATCTGTGAATTGGAAAAAGAAAATAATTCACTAAAAAAAAAAATTAGTGAAATGGAAAAAAATTCCACAGACCAAAACAATACATTCAAAAACTCAATTGGACATATACAGAAAGAAGTAAAAAAAGCTAATGAAGAAAATAATTCTTTAAAAATTAGAACTGAACAAATAGAAACTAATGATTCATTGAGACAGCAAGAATCAGTCAAGCAAAAACAAAAAAATGACAAACTGGAAAAAACCATGAATTATCTACTTGCAAAAACGACAGACTTGGAAAATAGATCTAGGAGAGATAATCTGAGGATTATTGGACTTTCTGAAAACTATGATGAAAAAAAGAGCCTAGATACTATTTTACAAGAAATCATCAAAGAGAACTGCCCAGATGTAATAGAATCAGAAGGTAAAATAGGCATTGAAAGAATTCATCGAACACCTTCTGAAAGAAACCCTAAAATAAAAACCCCAAGGAATATTGTGGCAAAATTTCAGAACTATCAGATTAAGGAAAAAATTTTACAAGCAGCCAAAAAAAAACCATTTAAATACCGAGGTGCCACAATAAGGATCACCCAAGATCTGGCTGCCTCTACATTAAAGGAAAGAAGGGCCTGGAATATGATATTCCGAAAGGCACAAGAACTTGGGATGCAGCCAAGAATAAACTACCCAGCTAAGCTGAGCATTTTCTTCCAGGGAAGAAGATGGACATTTAATGAAACAAATGAATTCCATTTGTTTCTGAAGAAAAAACCAGAACTAAACAAAAAATTTGATCTCCAAGAATAGAACTCAAGAGATGCAGAAAAGGTAAAAATAACTCTTGAGAATTGTATTTCTGTTGTGGATATACAAAAAGAATACATGTATAATTTGATTGTACTGATATAACATAAAAAAGGGAAGTAGATATGGAAAAGGGATGATGGCAGAATAAGGTGGGAAGGAGGGATAAAAAGAGGGAAACCACATCCCACAAAGAGGCTAAGGAAACTTATCATATCTGAGGGAATTTAGAGAGGGGGAGGAACATTGTGTGAATCTTACTCTCATCAGAGTTGGCTCAAAGAAAAAATAATTGACATTTGTTTTAGAGAAAATTCTCTCTCGCCTCATTAAAAACGGGGGAGAGGAAAAGGGAAAAGAAAAAGAGTAATAAGGGAAGGAAGGGGGAAAGACTCAAAGGGGGGGAGGGAGGGATTATAAAGAGGATAAGTATCGTGATACAAGAGGGGTACATAAGTTTAAAAGGGGGAAAGAGGGTTGGGGGAGGCAAGAATAAGTAAAGCACAATCTGGGGTTATTAGGATGGCAGGAAATACAGATTTAGTAATTCTAACCGTAAATGTGAATGGGATGAACTCCCCCATAAAGAGGAGGCAGATAGCAGACTGGATCAAAAGTCAGAACCCTACAATATGTTGTTTACAAGAAACACATTTAAAGCAGGGGGATACATATAGAGTAAAGGTAAAAGGCTGGAGCAAAATCTATTATGCTTCAGGTGAAGTCAAAAAAGCAGGGGTAGCCATCCTTATCTCAGATCAAGCAAAAGTAAAAATTGATCTAATTAAAAGAGATAAGGAAGGAAACTACATCCTGCTAAAGGGTAGCATAAACAACGAAGCAATATCAATATTAAACATATATGCACCAAGTGGTATGGCACTCAACTTCCTAAAGGAGAAGTTAAGAGAGTTGCAAGAAGAAATAGACAACAAAACTGTAATAGTAGGAGATCTCAACCTTGCACTCTCAGAATTAGACAAATCAAACCACAAAACAAATAAGAAAGAAATTAAAGAAGTAAATAGAATATTAGAAAAATTAGGTATGTTGGATCTTTGGAGAAAATTGAATGGAGATAGAAGGGAATATACTTTCTTCTCAGCAGTTCATGGAACCTATTCAAAAATTGACCATATATTAGGACATAAAGACCTCAAAATTAAATGCAAGAAAGCAGAAATAGTAAATGCTTTCTTTTCAGATCATGATGCAATAAAAACTACATTCAACAAAAAGTTAGGGGGAAATAGACCAAAAAGTAATTGGAAACTAAACAATCTCATCTTAAAGAATGATTGGGTGAAGCAGCAAATTATAGATACAATTAATAATTTCACTCAAGATAATGACAATGATGAGACATCATACCAAAATTTGTGGGATGCAGCCAAAGCGGTAATAAGAGGGAATT
Source organism: Sarcophilus harrisii (assembly GCF_902635505.1). Classification (NCBI taxonomy): domain Eukaryota; kingdom Metazoa; phylum Chordata; class Mammalia; order Dasyuromorphia; family Dasyuridae; genus Sarcophilus; species Sarcophilus harrisii. Next base: position 237,154,779 of record NC_045429.1, on the reverse strand, counting down.
TTATATCCTTAGAGGCTTACTTGAATAAAACAGAGAAAGAAAAGATTAATGAATTGGGCTTGCAACTAAAAAAACTAAAAAAAGACCAAATTAAAAACCCCCAATCAAATACTAAATTGGAAATTCTAAAATGAAAAGGAGAAATTAAAAATATTGAAAGTAAAAAAACTATTGAACTAATTAATAAAACTAAGAGTTGGTTCTATGAAAAAGCCAATAAAATAGATAAGCCTTTGGTAAATCTGATTAGAAAAAGGAGGGAGGAAAATGAAATTAGTAGTCTTGAAAATGAAAAGGGAGAACTTTCCACCAATGAAGAGGAAATTAGAGAAATAATAAGGAGTTATTTTGCTCAACTTTATGCCAATAAATTTGATAACCTAAGTGAAATGGATGACTACCTCCAAAAATATAGACTTCCCAGACTAACAGAGGAGGAAGTAAATTGCTTGAATAGTCCCATTTCAGAAAAAGAAATAGAACAGGCAATTAAACAACTCCCTAAGAAAAAATCCCCAGGACCAGATGGATTTACATGTGAATTTTACCAAACATTTAAAGAACAATTGGCCCCAATGCTATATAAATTATTTGATAAAATAGGGAATGAAGGAGTCCTACCAAATTCCTTCTATGACACAGACATGGTACTGATACCTAAACCAGGTAGGCTGAAAACAGAGAAAGAAAATTATAGACCAATCTCCCTAATGAATATTGATGCTAAAATCTTAAATAAGATATTAGCAAAAAGACTACAGAAAATCATCTCCAAGATAATACACTATGATCAAGTAGGATTTATACCAGGAATGCAGGGCTGGTTCAATATTAGGAAAACTATCAATATAATTGGCCATGTTAATAACCAAATTAACAAAAACCATATGATCATCTCAATAGATGCAGAGAAAGCATTTGATAAAATCCAACATCCATTCCTATTAAAAACACTTGAGAGTATAGGAATAAATGGACTTTTCCTTAAAATAATCAGCAGCATCTATTTAAAACCATCAGTAAGCATCATATGTAATGGAGACAAACTGCAACCATTCCCACCCAATAAGATCTGGAGTGAAACAAGGTTGCCCACTATCACCGTTACTATTTAATATTGTATTAGAAACGCTAGCTATAGCAATAAGAGCTGAGAAAGAGATTAAAGGAATAAGAATAGGCAATGAGGAAGCCAAATTATCACTCTTTGCCGATGACATGATGGTATACTTAGAGAACCCCAGAGATTCTGCTAAAAAGTTATTAGAAATAATCCACAACTTTAGCAAAGTTGCTGGTTATAAAATAAACCCACATAAGTCATCAGCATTCTTATATATCACTAACAAAATCCAACAGTCAGAGTTACAAAGAGAAATTCCATTTAAAGTAACTACTGATAATATAAAATATTTAGGAATCTATCTGCCAAGGGAAAATCAGAAACTTTATGAGCAAAATTACAGACCACTTTTCACACAAATTAAGTCTGATCTAACCAATTGGAAAAATATTAAATGCTCTTGGATAGGGCGAGCAAATATAATAAAGATGACAATATTACCTAAACTAATCTATTTATTTAGCGCTATACCAATCAGACTCCCAAAAAACTATTTTAATGACCTAGAAAAAATAACAACAAAGTTCATATGGAAAAACAAAAGGTCAAGAATTTCAAGGGAATTAATGAAAAAAAAATCAAATGAAGGTGGCTTAGCTGTACCAGATGTAAAATTATATTATAGAGCAGCAGTTACCAAAACTATTTGGTATTGGCTAAGGAATAGATTAGTTGATCAGTGGAATAGATTAGGTTCAAGGGATAAAACAGTCAACAAATATAGCAACCTAGTCTTTGACAAACCCAAAGATCCCAGCTTTTGGGATAAGAACTTACTGTTTGATAAAAATTGCTGGGAAAATTGGAAACTAATATGGCAGAAACTAGGCATTGATCCATACTTAACGCCGTACACCAAGATAAGGTCAAAATGGGTTCATGACCTAGGCATAAAGAATGAAATTATTAATAAATTAGAGGAACATAGGATAGTTTACCTCTCAGACCTGTGGAAGGGGAAGGTCTTTATGACCAAAGCAGAACTAGAGATCATTACTGATCACAAAATAGAAAATTTCGATTATACCAAACTGAAAAGTTTTTGTACAAACAAAACTAATGCAGACAAGATTAGAAGGGAAGCAATAAACTGGGAAAATATTTTTACAGTCAAAGGTTCTGATAAAGGCCTCATTTCCAAAATATATAGAGAATTAACTCTAATTTATAAAAAATCAAGCCATTCTCCAATTGAAAAATGGTCAAAGGATATGAACAGACAATTCTCAGATGAAGAAATTGAAACTATTTCTAGTCATATGAAAAGATGCTCCAAGTCATTATTAATCAGAGAAATGCAAATTAAGACAACTCTAAGATACCACTACACACCTGTCAGATTGGCTAAGATGACAGGAAAAAATAATGATGATTGTTGGAGGGGATGCGGGAAAACTGGGACATTGATGCATTGTTGGTGGAGTTGTGAACGAATCCAACCATTTTGGAGAGTAGTTTGGAACTATGCTCAAAAAGTTATCAAACTGTGCATACCCTTTGATCCAGCAGTGTTACTACTGGGATTATATCCCAAAGAGATTATAAAGAAGGGAAAGGGACCTGTATGTGCACGAATGTTTGTGGCAGCCCTTTTTGTAGTGGCTAGAAACTGGAAACTGAATGGATGTCCATCAGTTGGAGAATGGCTGAATAAATTGTGGTATATGAAAATTATGGAATATTACTGTTCTGTAAGAAATGACCAACAGGATGATTTCAGAAAGGCCTGGAGAGACTTACACGAACTGATGCTGAGTGAAATGAGCAGGACCAGGAGATCATTATATACTTCAACAACAATACTAGATGATGACCAGTTCTGATGGACCAGGCCATCCTCAGCAACGAGATCAACCAAATCATTTCTAATGGAGCAGTAATGAACTGAACTAGCTATGCCCAGAAAAAGAACTCTGGGAGATGACTAAAAACCATTACATTGAATTCCCAATCCCTATATTTATGCACACCTGCATTTTTGATTTCCTTCACAAGCTAATTGTACAATATTTCAGAGTCTGATTCTTTTTGTTCAGCAAAATAACGTTTTGGTCATGTATACTTATTGTGTATCTAATTTATATTTTAATATATTTAACATCTACTGGTCATCCTGCCATCTAGGGGAGGGGGTGGGGGGGTAAAAGGTGAAAAATTGGAACAAGAGGTTTGGCAATTGTTAATGCTGTAAAGTTACCCATGTATATATCCTGTAAATAAAAGGCTATTAAATTAAAAAAAAAATCTTAAATAAAGATGTAATGATCTTGAGCAATTAAATGAGGCAGTGAACCTAGAAAAAAAAATGAATGTTAAAAATTATCTTTATGTGTATTCAGAAAAAAATAAGTACTATTTATGAAAAAAAAATTACTACCATAGGTTGGACACAAATTTTCCATTTGAGCATTTAGGATGCAGATGCCTCTATATTTGTATATTTCATATTTTCTTTGTTCTACTACAATTTCGCTTTGCTCATAGAGCACAGAATCTTCTTTTATGTAGGTATATAGCATGCTGGACAGTCCTGTGCCAACATCTCTCATGGCTCATAATCAATACTAAAGTTCCTCATAGAAACCTTGAGATTGTCCTTATTCTGATTTCTATGTGAATGCTTGTTTTGTATTAGTTCTCCATAAACAGTCTTTTAGGTAAATGTATGTTTGGCATTCAGGCTATATGGCCAACCCATCTGAGTTGCACTAGCTGTAGTAGAGTTTGAATGCTTTGCAGTTCAACTCAAGAGAGGACTTCCATATCTTTATCTTGCCAGGTAATCTTCAGATTTTTCCTAAGACAATTTAAATTGAAGTAGTTCAATTTTCTGGCATGGTGCTGGTAGACTGCCCAGGTTTCACAGGCATACAACAATGAGACCTTCTGTTTGGCTTCCAGCCTAATATTTCTGAAATATTAGGAGAGAGAAAACATCTCTCCCATGTTTTCCCTTTTAGAGCCTCCCAAATGCTGACCTAGCTCTGGCAATGAGTGTATTAACACAAGCATATGGATTGTGCAGGGAAATCTAATTCCTCTGGTGTGAGGGCTTGTTGAGCACTTTTTTGGGCTGCTTTTCTACCTTTGATATGTGCCTATGATCAACTCTCACCTGTGACTAAAAAAGCTATAGTATGTGCAACAGCCACACCGTGTTAAAATCGGCTCTGCCCACTCTTTACAGATGATATGATGGTTTACTTAGAGAACCTCAGAGATTCTACTAAAAAGCTATTAGAAATAATTCACAACTTTAGCAAAGTTGCAGGATATAAAGTAAATCCCATAAATCCTCAGCATTTTTATACATCACCAACAAAATCCAAAAGCAAGAGATACAAAGAGAAATTCCATTCAAAATAATCATTGCCAGTATAAAATATTTGGGAATCTATCTACCAAAGGGAAGTCAGGTATTATATGAGCAAAATTACAAAAAACTTTCCACACAAATAAAGTCAGACTTAAATAACTCAAAAAATATTAAGTGCTCTTTGGATAGGCCTAGCGAATATAATAAAGATGACAATACTCCCTAAACTAATCTGTTTATTTAGTTCTATATCAATCAGACTCCCAAGAAAATATTTTAATGATCTAGAAAAAATAACAACAAAATATATATGGAAGAACAAAAGGTTGAGAATCTCAAGGGAATTAATGAAAACAAAAAATCAAAAGAAGGTGGCCTAGCTGTACCTGATCTAAAACTATATTATAAAACAGCAGTCACCAAAACCATTTGGTATTGGCTAAGAAATAGATTAGTTGATCAGTGGAATAGGTTAGTTCATAAGACAAAATAGTCAACTATAGCAATATAGTGTTTGACAAACCCAAAGATCCTAACTTTTGAGATAAGAATTCATAATTTGACAAAAACTGCTGGGTTAGTATGGCAGAAATTAGGCACGGACCTGCACTTAACACCATATACCAAGATAAGATCAAAATGGGTCCATGATTTAGACATAAAGAATGAGATTATAAATAAATTAGAGCAACATAGGATAGTTTATCTCTTGGACTTGTGGAAGAGGAAGAAATTTGTGACCAAAGATGAACTAGAGACAATTATTGATCACAAAATAGAAAATTTTGATTACATCAAATTAAAAAGCCTTTGTACAAACAAAACTAATGCAAACAAGATTAGAAGGGAAGCAACAAACTGGGAAAACATCTTCACAGTTAAAGGTTCTGATAAAGGCCTCACTTCCAAAATATATAGAGAATTGACTCTACTATATAAGAAATCAAGCCATTCTCCAATTGATAAATGGTCAAAGGATATGAACAGACAATTTTCAGATGAAGAAATTGAAACTATTTCCACTCATATGAAAGTGTTCCAAATCACTATTGATCAGAGAAATGCAAATTAAGACAACTCTGAGATACCACTATACACCTGTCAGATTGGCTAAGATGACAGGAAAAAATAATGATGAATGTTGGAGGGGATGTGGGAAAACTGGGACACTGATGCATTGTTGGTGGAGTTGTGAACGAATCCAACCATTCTGGAGAGCAATCTGGAATTGTGCCCCAAAAGTTATCAGACTGTGCATACCCTTTGATCCAGCAGTGTTACTATTGGGCTTATACCCCAAAGAGATACTAAAAAAGGGAAAGGGACCTGTATGTGCCAAAATGTTTGTGGCAGCCCTGTTTGTAGTGGCTAGAAACTGGAAAATGAATGGATGCCCATCAATTGGAGAATGGTTGGGTAAATTGTGGTATATGAATGTTATGGAAAATTATTGTTCTGTAAGAAATGACCAGCAGGATGAATACAGAGAGGCTTGGAGAGACGTACATGAACTGATGCTGAGTGAAATGAGCAGAACCAGGAGATCATTATATACTTCAACAATGATACTGTATGAGGATGTATTCTGATGGAAGTGGATTTCTTTGACAAAGAGAAGATCTAACTCAGTTTCAATTGATCAATGATGGACAGAAGCAGCTACACCCAAAGAAAGAACACTGGAAAATGAATGTAAACTGTTTGCATTTTTGTTTTTCTTCCTGGATTATTTCTACCTTCTGAATCCAATTCTCCCTGTGCAACAAGAGATCTCTTCGGTTATCCACACATATTGTATCTAGGATATACTGTGACCTATTTAACATGTATAGGACTGTTGGCCATCTAGAGAAGAGGGTGGAGGGGTGCAGGGGGTGAAGGGAAGGAGGAGAAAAATCGGGACAGAAATGAGTGCAAGGGATAATGTTGTAAAACCTGGCATGGGTTCTGTCAATAAAAAGTTATTAATAAAAAAAAAAAGTCTCTGCCAATGGACTAAAATTAAGGGTTCCAAGATTAAGGGTAATTTACAGGCTTTAAATCCATTGGTGATTTAGACAGATGTCTACTCCAAGCATATGAAGATTTCTCCCTGTAGAATGGATGAATGAGAATAATTTTTTCCAACAGTCATGAAAGTGCCTGAAGCAGATGCTGTGGATCACTTAAAACTTGGTCAAACATCAAAAATGCCAAGGTCATTCATTGCATTCTGGGCTATTACCAATCATTTTGACTTTTGTTTTACTACTAGACTTTAATGATTGGAAGAGAGATTGTGGCTGATTACTTTGTGAACTTAAATCCAATGTATCTAGAAGTCAAGAACATCATTTATTATCCACTATTTTACTATCTTATTATTTTTGCTATTAACAATTTTATAATTTTGCTATGTTTTATTATTTCACTATTTTGCTACTTTGCCATTTTTACCTATCTTGAAGTCCTATGGCAATCCAGTCAAGTGATGAAACAGAAGTACAGATACATGGGAAAGTATAATCACAGCCCTGTATACAGAGTCCAGGACTGAAACAGTGGGATTCAACAGCTCCCTGAATGTGTGAACAACTATAACTAATATGGTACAAATTAATCTTTACACTAAAACGCTAACTTTTTTGGGGGGTGGGGTGGGGTGGGAAGGGTAAGCTGATAGGGGGATGTTTCACCTGATACAAGTGTATTTCCCTCATACAAGTTTCCTTCCCTTTCCAAATGTCATCTTCAATCTTATCTCGTGGTCATGCTGCAGGCTATCAGATAGCACTGTATAACCATTCCAAGACACCCTATATCTCCTTGCCATGCCAAGCCTCTTTCAAGATTAACCTTTGTTCCCAAACCTCAAGGGCATGAAGCCCAGACCAGCCTTTATTTTTTTCCCAAAAACAATTACACTTCCCCTTCTCTACTGCACCAGTTAATACTATCTTTTTCCCCAGATGTTTTTGTATCAGGTGAAAAAATTTTTACTCAGAATTCTTTTTACTGAGCTCCCTTGGTTAACTGACAATTAGATAATAAACTAGAGAAAACATTGCATATGAATTCAGGAAGACCAGAGTTCCATTAAAACGTTGGGCACTTAATAACTATGAGATCCTAAACTAGTAGCTTAAACCTCTGCTTCCTCATCTATAAAACAGGTCTATGAAGAACACTTACCTTCCAAGGATCTTGTGAGAATCGAGATAATATTTTACTTAATATAATTTTCAAAGTTTTAAAGTGCTACCTAAATACTAGCTACTATCATTATTAATAATCTCTAAGATTATTTCCATTTCAAACAAACTTGTTCTCTGATTATTTAAAAAAATCTTTCAATCCTTTGTTCATACTGATAGATAAAACATTGGTAATTGAGGGTTTTTTCCCCTTTCTGGACATCTGTACCAAAATGGTTTTCTTAAGAGTTCTCAGTATTTTATTTGAGACCTTTCATCACCTGCTGTGTTTTAGTCTCTTTTCACATAACTCTACTTCTAACTTCAAATAGTACCACATAAAAAGATGACTTGGTACAAGCAAAGAGAAACCTGGCCTTAGGGACAACTCTGGAAAAGCATTTTTCCCTTCTTTTGATTTCTGACAACCTTTGACCCTAAGCTTTCCCAGTATGCAAATGTACTGCATAATCATTATCAACAATTCCTGTTCAGAGTGAAGAATGTCTAGTTCAGAGGGTGTGCTGGGGCTAGATCACATCCTTAAGCTAACTGGTACATTTTCAAGGTGAGTATTCACATTTCTCAAATCTTCAAATGCTCTAAGTCAGGCCTTGATTTGTTGTTTTGTTGAATATCTAGACTTAAGAAAGTTATGAAGAACATTTTAATGGTGCATATTAAGTGTAAAAGTGAGATGAAAAATAAATTTAAAACAAAATATTTTGTTGTTAAGCAGTTGCGAGTTTATCAATAAATATTCTTGTAATTTAGCCTTCTTCTTCAGACTCTATTAGTTAATATTAATTAATATTAAATATTAACAATTAAAGAAACATATTACTTTGAACAGGAATAGTTTTTCATAGATGAACATTAAGTAGATTAGGGACAGCAAACCTTTGTGGTCTGCTTGCCATACTTTCCTACAAGGGATAGTCTTTTGTCTGTCTATTTAAAAGAATAGTAATCACATTAATGTCAAAAAGAAAAGCTAAGACCTAGATAAGAGAAATACAAATAGACTAAATGTGAACATGAAGACTATTGAACTGAAACTCACATAAAGAGGCTGTTGTTTCTCCTTTTTGAGGAGAACCAATGACATCCTAACGTGATATCTTGATATGTTTGTGAATTCTATTTAAGTGAGACAGAGACACACAAAGTTATCAGTCTCCCTATCTCCTCCAGAGTCATTAAAGTCCAATGGCAAGACAAAAGTTAGGATGACTGACAATGGCCTGGGATACAATCTATGTTCTTGGTATCTTTGATGTCTGAACAAGCTCTAAGTAATTTATAGAACATGCTTCCGTCACCTTCATAGCCTTTGGAACAAATTGTTCTCATCCAATATTCAAGTAAGAGAAGTCTTCACATGCTTGGGGTTAGATATTTCCCTAACTCACATATGTGTTCACACCCTGTCTTTAGAAATCTTTTATATGAGTATGATTGCTGCTTATGCTATAGCTTCTTGGAGCAACAAGTGATATATAGATTTCACATTAAGAGACAGATCTCATTTCTCTCATAGATAAGCATATTATCTATCTTGAATTTCAAATTAAAATCTCACTTTTTTTTAATCAGTTATCAGACTCAAGGATGGTCCTTCCCCCAAACCCCACCCCCTCCTCCAAAAAAAAAAAAGTGATTGAGGAGTGTGATTGAGGGGAAAACTATTTTCTTTGGAAAGAATTGTATATTTTAGTATACATTTTAATCCAATTGTACTCCTAGAAAAAGACAATGAGAAGCAGCCAGCCAGCCTGAGGAGTTGGAACTAGAAAGCTTTATCTTATTAAATATTTAATGAATGAAATCAATCATTTGGTAAATATTTGTTTAACATATTGTATCAATTGCTGCTATTCAATCATTTCAGTCATGTTTGACTTTTTGGCAAAGATGCTGGAGTCTTTTACCATTTCCTTCTCTAGCTCATTTTTTACAGATGTGAAAATTGAGGCAAACTAAGAACAATTTTTTTTTTTCTTGAGGCAATTGGGGTTAAGTGATTCCCAGGGTCACACAGCTAGGAAGTATTAAGTATCTGAAATCAGATTTGAACTCAGAGCCTCCTGACTTCAAGGCTGATGCTTTCTCCAGTGTACCACCTAGCTGCCCCTAAGAGCTAATTTTTTATATTGGCTGTGTGATCCTGGGTACATCACCTAATCTTTTCAAGACTAAAAATGCAGAAACATTCAGTGAAAATAAGTATATTAAATTACCATGACTAATTCTATTTTGTCTTAAATTTCCATCTTGTGACTAAGTTATTTTGATTGAGTTGTTTTGCTATTAAATTGTCTTTCAGTAAGATAAACAAATGTATAGCATAGTTTGAAAAATAACATGTGTGTGTTCATAAACAGTTGACAAACATATGTGAACCCTCATATAGGACAGACCACCAGTGAACAACTATTACAATTATATCAATAGCTTATGTGGTAAACTTTTAATAAAATTATATAGTAAATGGTAAACACATTACTTAATAGACCATCAATCAAAACTTGAGTGTAACACTTCATGTCCCTAGCCCAAACCAAAAAAGTTAGCCTAAGGTACCAGGCATCAGTCTGCTCCTGGGTAACAATTAGAATAGACACTTGATATTCCCCACACTTGAGATTAAAGCATGCGTAGTTTCCTTAAGAACAGTGCAGATTTAAAAGGAATTGCCAGACAACATTCTTGGAAGGAATCATTTGGCCTCCACCTGGATGGAGAGGGAACCTTGTCATAAACTCCATTATATTACACCCTTACCAAGAGTCCTGGGAGTCAGGTGGTTGGATTGTTCCTAGAAGGAACCCCTAGAGGGGTTGATGTTTATATTGATGAACCAATAATTGCTTGTTATATTTTAATAAAATTTTATTGCATCCAAGGATGAGCATAAATCTGATTTAGTGTTTCTGTCACACTAGTCAGAAGGTAGCATAAGCATCTGATAAACGTCAGTTTGGGGTAAGTCACATTTGTCTTAAGAAGGTTTGGTTCTGTATTGACATGAAAATTTCCTCACTAAGAGATTCCTATAAAGATGAAGCTACAGATCTGATTTTTAAAAATACTACAGGAAAAGTAATATGAAAAAAAAAATAGAAAGATCTGAAATAGATTGGAATACTGGCTCAAATTTGGCACATTAGACTACAGTGACTTTTATTTTTATGCAGCCACGTGTTGTAGTGGATTCTTAGTTAAGAAGTTCTGTATTTCAAGAAGACTTAAGATCAAGCCCTTTCTCTGACATATCGAGAAATAAGACTTAAAGCAAGTCATATAATCTCTTATGTTATCCCAATCAATTCTTAGATTATGAATATATTAGTTACTAATGTATGCAAGTAGTGAGAATTTGCATAGTGGAATTTCTTTAGACTCATGAAATCACAGATATTCACCCTAACAAAAGACTTTTCTTTTAACATTGAGAAGTCACTTAAAAGTTTTCCTTTATCTTCCTGGAATTGCTCTAACAATAAATTACATATGAGCAGGAAATTACTGCTTGCCAAGTTCTGTCCCACCACCATTTCCCTGCTGCTTTTGTTGTCCACTCCATGAGCTCATTCATCTGTGGAACTTTTTATTTTCAGATAGTTTATATTTTGCCTAAGCAACATATTCATGGTGTCTGCTGTAAACTAATGTTCTCAGCTTGTATAAAATCCAATTAGAAGCACCATTGTAATGTTCCCCTGTGTTTACTACAAATGATCATTCTAAAATGCTATTATCTTATGAAAATTATGCACCATATTTGATAATTAAAAAAGAAAGAAAAACTGACTATGAGAGAATATTATCTACACATATCTACATTTTAATATCTACTGAGATGTGAATTCGGCTTAAGCTAGACATCACCAATCATACTTCTATTTCAGTATCAGTTCAGTGGTATATATGGCGTGTTGAGAACTTGTCTTTTAATAGTTCTCTTTAAATAAAAGGAAATGAATCATTGAGAAAATTTTAAAAAATAAGTTTGTTTTTAACATAAAAATTATCTTGGGACATAAGACTTTTTTTTTACCCTTTCAACACTCTTTTATGATAAAGAAAAGTATTTAAACAAAACCAAACACCATAGTGACAGTGTGCGTTCATAAGCCCCATGTTCAGTATTCAGTCATATCTGACTTTTCATAACCCCATTTGGGATTTTCTTAGCATAGATAAAGGTATGGTTTACCTTTTTTTATTTTCTCCAGTTCATTTTATAGATGAAGAAACTGAAGCAAATAGGGTTAAGTGACTTGTTCAGAGTTATATAGCTAGTGAAAATATGAGACCAAATTTGAACTCAGATCTTCTTGAATCTAGGCCTGGTTTTCTTTCTGCTGTGCCATCTGGCTGCCCCATAGTGATGAAGTCCTGAATGGGGTGTGATTGGTAGAGAGAAATTGGAGCATTGATTGAATTGTTCCTTGGGGCAGGCAGGGAGACAGCTCTAATAGAGATCAGTTTGGCTCCAGGGTCCCACCCTCTGTGGAGGTCATCTAGTCAGAAATCCAAGTTATACTGATTCAACTCTTCTGGAGAGCAATTTGTAACTATGCCCAAAGTTCTACCAAACTGTGCATACCCTTTGTTTGTGTTTCTACTGAGCTTATATCCCAAAAGATCATAAAAAAAGGAAAAGAACCCATATGCAAAAATGTTTGTGGTAACCCTTTTTGGTAGAGGCAAGAAACTGGAAACCAAGTGGGTGACCATCAATTGGAGAATGGCTGAAGAAATTATGGCATATAAATATTATGAAATAATATTGTTCTATAAGAAATAATCAGCAAGATGATTTCAGAGAAGCCTGGAGAGACTTATAGGAACTGATGCTAAGTGAAATGAACAGAATTAGGAAATCATTGTATATGACAACAGCAAGATTATATAGTTATCAATTCTACTGAACATGGTTCTCATCAACAATGAGATGATTCAGGCTAGTTCCAATGATCTTGTGATAAAGAAAGCCATCTGCATCCAAAGAGAGGGAAGCAAGAGTTGAATGTGGACCATAACATAGTATTTTCACTCTTTTTGTTGTTTTTTGCAAGCATTTTGTTTTCTATCCCATTTTTTCTTTTTGATCTGATTTTTCTTGTACAGTATGATATTTGTGGAAATATGTATAAAAAATTGCACGTATTTAACATATATTAAGTCACTTGTTGTCTAGGAGAGGGAGTGCGGGAAGGGAGGGAAAAAATTAGAACATGTTTTGTAAGGATAAATTTTGAAAATTATCCACATAGATATTTTGAAAATAAAAAGCTTTAATTAAAAAAAGAAAGAAAGAAATCCAACTTATATGAAGCCCCTAAAATATACTCTCTGTGGGGGCCTTGGGCAAGCTCACCTTACTATGTCCCTGTTAGAAATTCCAGTCAGGACCCTGAGGTTAAAATTTTCCTATAAATTTACTTATAGCCCATGCCATGTTCATTGCCTTCCTTTGGGTCAGTCCACCATGACAACCTGTCTTGTGGTATCTTACCTCTAATTTCTCCCCCATGCCATGTGATATCTCCTAACCTCACTATGCTTCTCGACCCCACTTCTCTTTAGAGCTAACTCTTTCAAGGAGCTAAATTCCTTTCAGGATTTAGCCTTCCAGCTAAGGGCATATCCCAACCTTGTGAGGTGATTTTTTTTCCTTCTTGTAAATGGCAAGTTCCAGTAGTCAGGAAAGGCGTGATCACCTTTTTGGAGTTCTCACCTCCTTAAGAAGTCAAGGAGGTTATGACCACCTATGTTCTAAATCAAAAGAAAAGGGGAGATGTTGGAATCTTTACAAAGTGTAAGACATTGGAGTTGATTTGATCTTAGAAGAAGATATTTTGGGCCAGAACTTGAAGCTAGGTATTAAGTGGAACTGATGGAAACAATGCTTGTGTTCACACCTTTAGAGAGTTCATAAGTATCTAAGTACTCAATGGAGTTTACACGAGTAGGGCTTAGTCTGAATTCACACCTCCCTTATGGTCAGAGAGCACTCTGGGAGATAACCCAGAATCCCTCTCCCTCTAGAAGATGGAGTTAACCTTTGGGAGATCACATATATAGGGAGCTTTTGAAGCTTGGGCTTAGTTCTTCTTGTGGGACTTAGGAGACAGAGACTCTGGAAGAAAGCCTACAAGCCCTATCTTCGAAGCAAGAGAGATTCATTACATCTTCCAACTTGGTGCTGGCTGGAGGCTGAAGAAAGCAGAGGCAGAAGCCAAGGACAAAGCTGCAAGAGCTCAAGCAGAGAGATAGGTCTCTGAACTAACCGGGCTAATTTGGAAGGAGAAATAAACGTTTGCACTTTTACCAGCTGGCTGCGATAATGGAGTAATTATTTATTTCAACTGAGACTAAGGCTGCCTCCAGAAAACCTCCACAAGTAATAGTACCTATCTCCTAATATTGATGTAAATATCAAAAAAGATACTAATTGTAAAACACTTAGTAGTAAAGCCTAGCACATAGTAATTCCTGTGCAAATCATAGTTATTGTTATTATTCCCAAGGTTCATCACCATGTGATCTTGGTCATGTTATTTCACAAGTTTCTTCATCTGTAAAATTAAATGATTGGACTAAATTATCTCTAAATTACTTTCCTAGTTCAGACCTCCTATGAGTCAGATGGATAAATGTTTTCCACAGCCCTTTTCCCTCATTCAGTAAGAACATTCTTCTATTAAATTTTTGCAAGCTTTTTTTCCCAGTGTACAATTCTTAGCTATGCAAGCCACAGGATCTCCCATAATACACTACTCTTCAGTCTAACTGATTTCTTCATTAAGTTAGCTTATTTTCCCATTCCTTAATTATATCTAATTAAGTTTGTTTCTACCCTGCTGTCTTGTTGGCATCTTTTACCACTTGAAGACTGTCACTGTCCACTGTTGGTCTGTTTTGTCCCTAACATTTAGCAGTCTTTCAGAAAAATTTCACTCAATTCAGTTGAATTCAGTATAATTGTTTTAGTCTCCTGAATCATCACTACACTGACTAAGTTCTCTTCCTCCTACAGCATCATCATGTGCATGTGTTCAATCAAAGAACATTATAGTACAAAGGTTCTTAATCTATTAATGTTTCACAGACTCTTTTGGCTGTCTAGTGAAGATTACAGATCCCTTCACAAAATACTTTTAAAAATTAATGTTGTGTTGTTTCAGTCATGTCTGACTCTTCATGATAGCATTTAGGATTTTCTTGACAAAGATATGGGAGTGGTTTGCCATTTCCTTCTCCAGCTCAATTTACAAATGAGAAAATTGAGGCAAACCAGGTTAAGTGACTTGCTCAGGATCACACAGCTGATGTCTGAGGCTAGATTAGGTAGACTCAAGAAAATGAGTCTACCTAATTCTTAGTCCAGAGCATTATCCATTAATCACCTAACTTCCCTGCTTGTTTAAATGCAAAGAAGAAAATATATAGAATTGCCAAAAAAAAAAAAAAATCAATGCCATAGAGTGGGAATAAATGTTAAGCTTCTATTAACTTTTTTCTTCGCCAATCTATACTCTCCACTAACATGCCAAATCATAAAGCAAAACAAAATGTCTCCATGTGTAGAGGTTCATAGAAGACAAATTCAGTCACCTCAGTTGTGTCCTACTCTTTGTGTCCTACTTGGAGTTTTCTTGGCAAAGATATTGGAGTGGTTTGCCATTTTCTTCTCAAGCTCATTTATCAGATGAGGAAACTGAGGAACTGCCCGGTATCATAAAGCTAGTAAAGATCTGAGTCTGGAATTGAATTCAGGTCTTCCTGACTCCCAGGATCCCAGTGCTCTATGCACTCTGTCACCTAGTTGCCCAATATAAATATTGTTTTAATTTGGAGTGAGTGGATGAGCTTGCTGCCTTCTTCAAATCCAGTTGGTTATATTATGTTGCTTCTTGTTGAATCTGATGAAATGGACAAGTTAAAAGTTTTCCAGAGTCACTGTTCCGGTAAGTATCCTAGGAAAACCATAGGTAATAAAAAGTGAGAGAGGACTTCAAATATATAGTTCTCAAAGATATCATTATTAATTGATAAAGTGCAAAAAAAATGTAAAGACTGAAGGAGAAAATAAAACAAAATGAAAGTCATTTCTAAAGAACACCATATGGCATACTAGATGTGTGGGAACAGGGGAAAAATACAACATGTGCTGGGGGAGACACACAGATTCTAGAAACTCAAAAAGAAAAGCACCCCTAAAGTAGGGCATGTCTTATCATCAAATTTCTCTTGCTTTGATTTCCTATCTTTACAATTTCATTTCTCTCAGGGGCAGGAGAGAGGTCACATTACTATATAAAAACTAAATCAAACCTCATTTCAACTCTGTAGTGACAATTTGCAGAACAATTTAGATGAATTCATTATCAGGGGGGAAGAAGTAAGCATTTCCTAAGTATTATAGCAGCACTTTTGTGATAGCAAATAACTAAAAGATAAAGTTGATATTCACTGACTTGGAGAATGACAGAACAAACTGTAGCATTAGAATAATATAAAATATTAATGTACTGGGGGGGATCCTATCAGTGAATTCAGAGAAGCATGAATTGATATAGACTGAAGTAAGCAAAATCAGGACAAAATATAAAAATTAATAAAATCATGGGAATGGAAAAGTTGGAATGATTCAGACATAATACCATAGTGACAAGGACAAAGCTTGGTCTTAAAAGAGAAATGAGAAAATGCACTTCATTTGCTTCTTTATTAAGGCTGAGGATTCTGAGTGTAGAGATGTACTGTCAAACTCAGTATGTTGGATAGTTTTAATTAATTAATTTTTCTTTGTTTTTTGTTTGTTTGTTTTTGCCTAATTGTTAGGATGATAGGTCTCTGAGTAGGCAAGGTTAAGTGAAGGAAGTATATGTGGAAATTATAATAATGTAAAAACAAATGATAATAAGGTAATTTTTAAAAGAAAGAAAAAGCAGATACACAGCTATAATACTACCCTTGCTTTAAAAAAAGCAAGTACCTTCTTAAATACTGAGTGATCTGTCTCATTGAAAATAGAAATGGCCAAAGGTAACTTTGGAGCAGCTAAATATAGTCAAAACTCCTGAATTTGGAGCCAAAAAAAATGTCACTTTGTGACATTTGTGAAAAACAAAATGGGATGTTTGACTGGATAATCCCAATCTAATTTTTTTTTTTGAAAAATTCATTGATTTGCCTCCTCTTCTGCTGTAGACTTAACAAGAAAATTTTATTCAAGTACTTTCACTCTATTTAAACTGAATACACAAAATCTAACTGTGCACAGTATTGTTTAACTTCACACAGCCCCAGCAATTTGAACCCAACATGCAATTAGGGATTTTCCATATCTCTTTTCCTTTAGGAACAGACTACATCTCATAGTTCTATTTAAACTCATTGTTTTACATAAGGATGCTACTAATTGGCTATGTATTCTTAGAAGACCTAGCAAAGTTTTATAAATTAACAGTAGTGCCTTAGGAAGTTCAGACCACCAGAAATCAGTCTTCCTTAGTACACTAGTAAATTTACTTTCCTTTTGATTTGGCTGCTCATTTTATTTGACTCAGTTATGTAGATCTGTCTATAAGTAAGACTGTGCTTGATCTGTTAAGGAACCCAAGATGAGTAATTCTCCCACAGCCAATCCTGTCTCCTTACTTAAGGGTCAGTGAAAATTCAAAGTACAATTCACAAATTGCATAGAAAGGGCTTATGAAAATGAAATCATGCTTACAACTGAAAGTAACTCTTAAGATTCATAGTCGTCCATTAATACATTGTTGGTGGAGTTGGGAACTGATCCAACCATTTTGGAGGGCAATTTGGAACTATACCCAAAGGGCTATCAAGATTCATATACCCTTTGATCTATCAGTGTCTCTACTGCACCATATGTGCAAAGAGATCATAAACAAGGGAAAAGAAACCACATGTGCAAAAATATTTGCAGCAAACCTTTTTGTAGTGGTCAGAAACTGGAAACTGGGTGGATGCCCATCAGTTAGAGAATGGCTGAAAAAGTTACGGTAGGTGAATGTTATGGAATATTATTGTTCTCTAAGAAATGATCAGCAGGATGATTTCAGAGAGGACTGGAGAAACTTACATGAACTGATATAAGTGAAGTGAGCAGAAGCAGGAGATCATTGTACACAGCAACAAGAAGATTATGCAATTAACAATTCTGATGGACATGGTTCTCATTAACAATGAAATGATTCAGGCCAATTCCAAAGATCTTGTGATGAAGGGAGCCATTTGTACCCAGAGAAAGGACAGTGATAACTGAATGTGGACCACAACATAATATTTTTACCTTTTTATTGTTGTTTGCTTTCCTTTTTTTCTCATCTTTTTCCTTTTTGATCTGATGTTCCTTATGTACCATGATAATTGTGATTAAAAAATTGTGTTTAATATGTTGAGGAGAGGGTGGGTGAAAGAGAAGGAAAAAAATTTGGACACAAGGTTTTGAAAGGTGAATGCTGAAAATTATCTATGCATAGGTTTTAAAAATAGACAGCATTCATAAAAAAAAAAAAGAGTTGTCTCAATTAGGTCCAAAGTACCTTCACAATTTAATTTCTTGTTTCTCTCAAAAATGTAGTCTATTTGAAAATAAAAAACATATTTCTATAAAAAAATTCATAGTCATCTTTGAGGTTATTAGTTATTCAATCAAGAGGTTATCTTTCTTTCTTTTAATGAATATTCTTCTGAAATATTGTGAACTACATATAATCACAAATGTATAATCTGTTATTATTACATAACTTACCTAGTGAAGAGTATGCCTACATTAACCCAAATTTGGATTGGGCTATGAGCTAAAAGACTGAGAAAATCCACTGAAGTATATCCTCATTTTTTTATTTTAATAACTTTTTATTTACAACTTATATGCATGGGTAATTTTACAGCCTTGACAATTGCCAAACTTTTTGTTCCAACTTTTCCCTTCCTTTCCCTCACCCCTCCCCTCGATGGCAGGATGATCAATACATGTTAAATATATTGAAGTATAAATTAAATACAAAATAAGTATACATGTCCAAACAGTTATTTTGCTGTGCAAAAAGAATCGTACTATTAAATGTTGTATAATTAGCCTGTGAAGGAAATAAAAAATGCATGTGGACAAAAATATAGTGATTGGAATTCGATGTAATGGTTCTTAGTCATCTCCCAGAGTTCTTTCACTGGGTGTAGCTGGTTCAGTTCATTACTGCTTCATTAGAAGTGATTTGGTTCATCTCATTGCTGAAGATGGCCAGGTCTATCAGAATTGACCATCATATAGTATTGTTGTTGAAGTTTATAATGATCTCCTGGTCTTGCTCATTTCACTCAGCATGAGTTCGTGTAAGTTTCTCCAGGCCTTTCTGAAATCATCCTTTTGGTCATTTCTTACAGAACAATAATATTCCATAATATTCATATACCACAATTTATTCAGCCATTCTCCAATTGATGGGCATCCACTCAGTTTCCAGTTTCTGGCCACTACAAAGAGGGCTGCTACAAATATTCTTGCACATACAGGTCCCTTTCCCTTCTTTAAGATCTCTTTGGGACATAAGCCCAATAGTAACATTGCTGGGTCAAATATACACAGTTTGATAACTTTTTGAGCATAGTTATCCTCATTTTCATGAGAGTTTCTGACACAAGGATTATAAAATACAATGGAGGATCAGGATATATTTTAGGCAATATTCAATTTAACTTTACATACAGATCCCTTTATTTCTAAACTGAATGTTTTCTTGGGTTAAATTCTAACTAATTCAATACATATAATGAAATATAGGCTGTTGGGTTATAAGATGCGAAAAGGAATAAGATTTATCTAATGCTATCCAGTACTAGTTGGCTTTCTTTATAGACCTCAACCTGATCTTAAACAGGGAAAATGCAGAGGGGTTTAAGAAATAATCATTCCAATGCTATTTATTTAACAAATGAGGAAATGAGACCCAGAGAAATGAATTGATTTGTCCATAGTTTCAAACTAAATAGTGAACAAAGACAAGACTAGAATTCAGGTCTTTAATTTCCAGTCATTTTCATTATATTATAGTAGCCAATCACCCTATTCAGCAGTTCTAGGCTTACCTACCCACACAAAAAGATGGAGGCCCAAAGCCCTCCATGACTTTATTTACCAAGTAACATAAGAATTTAAGTCTTTATACAATTAGCCCAGTAGTTTTAAAAAATATTTACTTAGTCCCTGCCTCCTCTCCCTTAATCCCAATAGTGTTAAACTACTTTCTTGATGGGGAGATTTATAGGTTAGAAGCACTTAGTAAAGGAACATTATTAGTTCAGGCTTTTCCTATGTTTTTCCTCTTTTGGCAGAATATGACAAGGCAGCAGCAATTACATATGAGCAAACAAAACACAAAAGGCTAAAGAGTATAACTGTTGCGTTATTAATAAAGGACAGTCTTCAGCAAAATTATGAGTAGGTAGTTTCTTTTCCAGGTTTACAGCCTATGACTTTCTGTGGCAAAACTTCTTAATTTTTTTATGTATGTCACAGACCTATTTTCCAGCCTGAGGAAGCTTATACACTAAGCCTTCTTTTATTTTTAAATGGATAAAATAAAATACATAATATTAATAAAGAAATTACTTAGATTAAAATAATTGTCAAAATATTTAAAACAAAAACAAATTCATGGACAAGTCTATGGACTCAGATTAAGAACACTGCCTTGCTTCCAACAAACCTACTTATCAGAAAGACCTAAGTGGGGAGCAGAGCCAAGATGACAGAGAGTAGAGGTATCCCTATGTGACTTTCTCTGAGCTTCCCTCAAGTAAACAGCAGATTAAACCTCTGAACTGGTTTTGGAATGACAGAACCCACAAATATTTGGAGTAAAACAAATTTTCAGAAGAAGATACTTTGGAAGAACCTCAGAAAAGATCTGTTTTAATTGGGCAGGGGGAGAGGCTGCTGAGCCCAGACCACAATGCAGGGAGCCTGAGGGGTGGAGGACTGAGGTGGGGGGTGTGAAGTTCTTAGGCTATTCTGTCTTGATAGCAAGCCAATGGTTTAGCAAATTTGCTTTTAGACACTCAAAAGCAAATATAAAAGGTGAATTGTAAGTCACTGAGTGTAATGTTCTTTTCTATTCTAAAAATATTATTGTTTTCTGTGGGAGCAGGTTTCTCGGGAGGAGGGGGGCGTGTGGAGGGGAGGGAGGAGCTTCTGGAGGCAGCCTTAGTTTCAGTTCAAATCAATAATCATCTCAAATGCAGTCAGATGTTAAAAGTTTAAATCCTTTATTGTCTCCTTCAAAATAGCCCGGTTAGTTTTCTTAGAGGCCTATCTCCCTCCTTGGTTCTAAGATCTCTTGCAGCTTGTCTGCCAGCTTCAGCCTCCAGTTCTTTCTGAATCTTGGTTCTGCCCGACTGCAGTCTCTAGCTTCTCAATCTTCTCAACTGACTTCTCACTCACTCCTAGAGCTTCTTATATATGATCTCTTAGAGGTGTGAATCCAGAGGTTGACTCCTCCTCCAAGAGTGGGATTGTGAGAGGTGTAACTTTGTGAATCTCCCAGACTTGTGAACTCCAATGAGTGAACCAATGTGTGAACTCTCAAAGGTGTAAACCCAAGCACATAAGCACTGTTTCTATCAATTCCAGTGACTTAACACTTTGTAAGGATTCTAACAACTGAGCCCTGGAAGAATATGGGACTTGGCCTCACTTACCCAGCCCTACAAGTCAGTCAGCAGAACTGCCTCAGAGCAAATTAAAGTGGCTGTCACTCCTTTGCTTTAAGAGCAGATTTCAACCTATAAAAATGAGCAAAAAGGCAAAAAAAAATTCTGACCATAGACAGCTTTTATGAGAAAGAGAAAAAGAGACCTCAAACCTTAAGGATCCTAAAGGCAAATCAGCTCCAGATGAAGCCTCAAAGGGTGGTATGAGTTGGACCTCATTTTATAAGGCTCTTTTGGAAAAATTAAAAAAGGATCTTAAAAGATAGTTAAAAGAAAAATGGGGAAAGGAAATGAGATCTTTGCAAGAGGGTATGGGAAAGGAAAATCAGAAATTATCTGAAAAAAAAAACTCCTTAAAAAATAGACTGATGAAATGGAAAAAGCATATAACTCCTTTCAAAATGGATATGAAAAGAAAAGAAAAGAAAAGAAAAGAAAAAGAAAAAAATGGATATGAAAAAGAAATCAACTCACTGAAAAACAGAATTTGTGAAATGGAAAAAAAAATAATGAACAAAACACCTCAATTGGCCAAATGCAAAAGGAGATAAAGAAAGCTAACTGGAAAAAATTTTAAAAAAATAGAATTGAACAAATGGAAATGAATAACTCCATGAGACTTCGAGAATCAGTCAAACAAACCCTCCCTCCCCCCCAAAAAAAAGAAAATATAAAATACCTCATTGGAAAACTGACTTAGAAAATAGTTCTAGAAGAGACAATGCAAGAATTGTTGAAATTCCTGAAAACCATGATGACAAAAAGCATAGACATCATCTTTCAAGAAATCATTAAGAAAAACTGCCCTTATTTCCTAGAACCAGAGGGCAAAATAGTCATTGATGAATTCACCAATCACCCTCTGAAACAGACTACAAAATGAAAACTCCAAGCAATATCATAGCTAAACTTCAGGATTATCAAGGAGAAAATATTGCAAGCAGTCAGAAGGAAACAATTTAAATATCGAGAAGCCACAATGAGGCTTACCCAAGACCTAGCAGCTTTCACTTTAAAAGATCCCAGGGCCTGGAATCTTATATTCTGAAAGGCAAAGAAAGTTGAATTGTAGCCAAGAATCAATTATCCAGCAAAATTGAACGTCATCTTTCGGGGTGGGAGAAGGGAGAACATTCAATGAAACAGATGAATTTCATCTATTTCTAATGAAAAGACTAGAGATGAATAGAAAATTTGATCTTCAAATGCAGAACTCAAGAAATGTATGAAAAGGTAAAAAGGAAAGAAAAAAATAACTTTCTCTTAAAAGTTAAAAAGCTTCTATCCCTATATGGAAAGATAATATTTTTTTAACTCTTGAGATCTGTATGTTTGTTATGAGTATACTTAGAGGTTATAGGTATAATTTGATTATATTGTGATAATTTAAAAAGGAAACTAGAGGTGAAAAGGGGATTTTATTGGAAGAAGAGGAAAATGGAGTTAAAATTACATCTCATAAGGTGGCAAAAAAGAACTATTGCAATTGAAGGAAAGAGGGGAGGGGGATTAGCACTGAGCATATCTTACTCTTATCAAACAGATTTAGCTCAAAGAGAGAATAGCAGGCATATTTAGCTTCACAGACATGCTTGTTTCACCATATAAGGAAATAAGAGGGGAAGGGGGAAAGAAAAAGGAAAGGCTAATAGAAGGGACAATAAAAGTAGAAGTGGAAAGGTTTAAGAAAGGGGGAAGGGCTACAAAATGGGAGGGCTGTTTGAGGGAGGGGATGATCAGTGACAAAATAATGGGGAAGAGAGAAAGGGGAGAAAAAATATAACTGGGGGTAAACAAGGTGTCAGGAAAAACAGAGTTAGTAATTTTATCTGTGAATGCAAATGGGATGCACTCTTCCATAAAATGGAATAGCAGACTGGATTAAAAACCAGAATCCTATTCTTTGTTGTTTACAAGAAACTCATTTAAAGTAGAGTAATACATTTAGACTAAAGGTAAAAGGCTGGAGCACAATCTATTGAGGTAAAAAAAAAAAAAAGCAGGGATAACAATCTCGATCTCAGACCAAGCAAAAGCAAAAATATAGCTAATTAAAAGAGATGAGGAAGTTAATTACATCCTACTTAAAGGTATCATAGATAATGAAGCAATATCAATACTAAACATATATTCACCAAGTGGTATAGAATCCAAATTCCTAGAGAAGTTAAGAGAGCTGCAAGAAGAATTAGACAAAAAAACTATACAAGTGGGGAATCTCAACCTTGCTCTCTCAGAACTAGATAAATTGAACCACAAAATAAATAAGACAGAAGTTAAGGAGGTAAATAAAATCCTAGAAAAGTTAGGGATTATAGACCTTTAGAGAAACTTGAATAGAGACAGAAAGGATTTTTTTTTCTCAGCAGTATATGGAACCTATACAAAATTGACTATGTATTAGTGCATTAACAACTTCAAAATTAAATGCAGAAAGGCAGAAATAGTAAATACATTTTTCTCAGATCATGATGCAAAAAAATGACATGCAATAAAAGGCCAGGGGAAAACAGACCAAAAATTAATTGGAAACTAAATAATCTAATCCTAAAGAATGAGTGAGTAAAACAACAAATCATAGAAATAATCAATTTCATCCAAGAGAATGACAACAAAGACAACATACCAAAATTAATGGGATGCAGACAAAAAAGTTCTTAAGGGAATTTTTATATCGCTAGATGTTTATTTGCATAAAATAGACAAAGAGAAGATCAATGATTGGGCATACAATTTAAAAAGCTAAAAAAAAGAACAAATTAAAAACTCCCAATTAAACACCAAATTATAATTCTGGAAATACAAGGGGAGGTAAGTAAAATTGAAAATAAGAAAACTATTGAATTAATAAATAAAACTAATAGTTGCTTTATGAAAAATCAATAAAATAGATAAAATTTAGTTAATTTGATTAGAAAAAGGAAAGAAGAAAATCAAATTATTACTCTTAAAAAAGGAAAGGAAGAACTTTCCACCAATGAAGAGGAAGTTAGAGCAATAATTAGGAGTAATGTGACCCAACTATATGTCAATAAATTTGATAATCTAACTGAAATAGAATACCTACAAAAATATAGATTGCTCAGGTTAGCAGAAGAGAAAAATTCTAAAAATAGAATTTTTAAATAGTCCCATTTTAGAGAAAGAAATAGAACAACTTATTAATCAACTCCTTAAGAAAAAGTATCCAGAGCCAGATGGATTTACATGTAAATTCTACCAAACATTTAAAGAATAATTAATTCCAATACTATGCAAACTATTTTTAAAAATAGGGAAAGAAGAAGTCCTACCAGATTGCTTTTATGACACAGATATGGTGCTAATACCTCAACCAGATAGGATGAAGACAGAGAAATAAAATTGTAGATGAATTTCCCTAATAAATATGGATACAAAAATCTTAAATAAAATATTAGCAAAGAGATGATACAAAAGCATCCCCAGGATAATCCAAGTAGGATTAATACCAGGAATGCAGGGCTGGTCCAACATTAGGAAAACTATTAGCATAATTGGCTATATCAATAACCACACTAACAAAAACTATATCATTATCTCAATAGATGCAGAAAAAAACTGATAAATCCAATACCATTCCTGTTAAAAAACACTATAGAGTATAGGAATAAATGGACTTTTCTTTAAATGATAATAGCACCTATTTAAAACCATCAGCAAGCATCATATGTAATAGGGACAAACTAGAACCATTCTCAGTAACACCAGGGGTGATCCAAGGTCATCTACTATCACCATTATTATTCAATATTGTATTAGAAATGTTAGCTTTGACAATAAGAGAAGAAAAGGAGATTAAAGGAATTAGAGTAATGAGGAAACCAAATTATCACTTTTTGCAGATGATATGATGTTATACTTAGAGAACCCTAGAGAATAAAAACTACTAGAAGCAATTTTCAACTTTAGCAAAGTTGCAGGATACAAAATAAATCCACATAAATCATCAGCATTTTTATTTATTACCAACAAAGCGCAGCAGCAAGAAATACAAAGAGAAATTCCATTTAAAACATCTGTCAATAATATAAAATATTTGGGAGTCTACCTGTGAAGGCAAAGTCGGGAATTATATAAACACAACTACAAAACACTTTCCACACAAAGAAGTCAAATCTAATCAATTGGGAAAATGTCAAGTGATCATGGATAGGCTGAGCAAATATAATAAAAATGACAGTACTACCTACATTAATCTACTTATTCTGTGCCATACTAATCAAGCTCACAAGAAATTATCTTTTAGATTTAGAAAAATAATAACAGTTCATCTGGAAGAACAAAAGGTCAAGAATTTCAAGGGAATTAATGAAAAAAGATGCAAATGAAGGTGGCCTAGCTATACCAGACCTAAACCTATATTATAGAGGCAACTAAGTGGCACAGTGCATAGAGCACCAGCCCATAAATCAGGAGGAACTGAATTCAAACACTTCCTAGCTATGTGACCCTGGGCAAGTCATTTCACCCCAATTGCCTCAGGGGGAAAAAAGCTATATAAAGCAGTGGTTATCAAAATCATTTGGTAAGAAATAGAGTAGTCTATCAGTAGAATAGGTTAAGTTCACAGGACAAAACAGTCAATGACCATAGTAATCTATTGTTTTACAAACTCAAAAACCCCAGCTTTTAGGATAAAAACTCACTATTTGACAAAAACTCCCGGGAAAATTAGAAATTAATATGACAGAAACTAGGCATTGACCCACACCTAATACCATATACCAAGATAAGGTCAAAATGTGTTCATGATTTATACATAAAAAGTGATATTATAAGCAAAGATAAGAACATAAGATAGTTTACCTTTCAGATCTGTGGAGAAAGAAGAAATTTACAGTCAAAGAAATGGTGTTGATTATTGAACACAATATAGATAATTTTCATTATATTAAGTTAAAAGATTTTGTACAAATAAAATGAATGTAGACAAGATTAGAAGGAAAGCAATAAACTGGGAAAACATTTTGATATTCAAAAGTTCTGATAAAGACCTCATTTCTAACAAATATAGAGCATTGACTGAAATTTATAAGAATTGAAACCATTATCCAATTGATAAATGGTCTAAGGATATGAAAGGACAATTTTCAGATGAAGAAATTAAAGCCATTTCTAGTTATATGAAAAGGTGTTCTAAATCACTATTGATCCGAGAAATGCAAATTAAGATAACTCTGAGGTACTGCTACATACTTTTCAGATTGACTAAGATAACAGGAAAAGACAATGATGAATGTTGAATGGGATGTGGAAAACCTGGGACACTAATACATTGTTCCTGGAGTTGTAAACTGACCCAACTATTCTGTAGAGCCATTTGGAACTATGCCCAAAGGATTATCACAATGTTCATACCCTTTGATCCAGCAGTGTTTCTGCTGGGCTTATATCCCAAAGAGATCTTAAAGGAGGGAAAGGGGCCCACATGTACAAAAAAGTTTGTGGCTGCCCTTTTAGTAGTGGCTGGAAACTGGAAACTGGGTCGATGCCCAGTTATGACTGAATAAGTTATGGTATATGAATGTTCTGGAATATTATTATTCCATAAGAAATGATAAGCAGGATAATTTTAGAGAGGCCTGGAGAGACTTACATGAACTGATCCTAAGTGAAATGAGCAGAACCAGGAGATCATTATACATAGCAACAATATGGCTCTCTTTAACAATGAGATGATTCAGGCCAGTTCCAATGAACTTGTGATGAAGAGATTCATCTGCATCCAGACAATGGACTGTGGGAACTGAGTATGGAGCACAACATAGCATTTTCAGTGCTTTTTTGTTGATTGCTTCATTTTATTTTCTTTCTCATTTTTTCCTTTTTGATTTGATTTTTCTTATGAAGAAAGATAATTGTATAAATATATATGCATATATTGGATTTAACATTTTTTTTTACTATGTTTAACATATATTGGATTACTTGTCATCTAGGGGAGGGGCTGGGGTGGAGAAGGAGGAAAAATGGGTCACAAGGCTTTACAAGGGCTAATGTTGAAAAATTATCCATGCATGTCTTGAAAATAAAAAGTTTTAATAAAAAAAAATAAATTAAAGAATGTTATGGGCCAGAAGTGGAAACAAGGTACTAAGTGGAATTGATAGAAACAATGCTTGTGTTCACACCTTTAGAGAGCTCATATAAGCAAGAAGCTCTTAGGGCTAAAGAGCACTCTGGGAGGAAGCCCACAAGCTCATTCTTGGAGGTGGAGTCAGATTCATTCCAACTTTCACCTTGGTGCTGGCTGGAGATATTTGGAAGAAGAAAAGCCGAAGCTGGCAGAGACAAAAGATTAGTAGCAACAGCTCTTGGAACCAAGCAGAGAGATAGGCCTCTAAAAAAACTAACCAGGCTATTTTGGAAGGAGAAAATAAACATTTGGATTTTATCAGGTGGCTGTATTTGAGGTGATTATTACTCGGAACCGAAACTAAGGCTGCCTCCAGAAAACCTCCCCAAGAAACCTGCTCCCAGAGAGAACCATTCATTATATTTTAAAGAAGATAACACCACAAAAGAAAAAGACCTCATGCCTTCTATTCCCTTCAATACTGGCTTTAAAGAAAAGAGATGAAAACTGTCATTTATACCTTAATGTGAATTTAAAACTCCATGTTACCTCTCTCAGTATTCTTCAATATAACTTGGTTTTGCTTTGTGAGAGCTTCTATTTCCTTTGAAAAGAAATTTAGACATCATGTAACCCGTAACAAATTATTTACTTTTCTTGGCATCCAAGGAAATTCTTCCACAGGGTGGCAGCCTATTGTGTGAAACCCAGAATATGAAGCTAGGAAATGACAATAAACATAACTGTCCCTTCCTACTTCTGTCCTTTACTCTCTGCCACTCAACTTCATTAATGTTCAGTACAGTAGTACTTAAAAGGGTATCTTATCACCTTGACAGATGATAAGTATGCTAATTTCAGACAACACCATCATTCAACAAATGTACCTCTATTCTGTCCTTTTTATATTTGCTTCCTTCTTTATCTCTCTACTTGTTATTATTACATGAAAATGTATTGACTAAAGGCAATTCTCACACAATTAAAGTCAGTTTCCTGGGAGGGAAGTGGGGAAAAGTGTTGTAAATTGAAATTATGAAGTCAAATATGATTGTTCCATTGAAATCTAATAATAGCAATAACTACTGATCCTAAGGTAATGAAGAATTGTGTTCATCCCCTTTCCACTAAGTATCATATCTCATCAGGAAACACTGATATAGAAAAAGGTTAAATCCTGGTGAACCAGGTAGTGATGTGCTTATAAATGTTTGACATTGGATTCTCAAAAAAAAAAAAAAAAACAAGATAGTTTTTAGCTTGATATACATTATTTACATTTTCATCTCTTTTTTAAGATTAAAAAATTAAAAATAAATATTAAATATTGATTTACATTATTTGTTGATTTCCCAGTTGTAAATACTCACACTGAAACCTTAACAAATTGGTTCTGGAGAGGCAAGATTTGAACTGGCTCCAGCACACCTATGCAATAGGGTGAAGATGGATCAAACTTCTCATATTTGGTTCTCCCTCCACTCCCAATTCAGAATCCAGTATAAAATTACTTAAGTTCTAAGTTTTACTTCATGTCTAAAGTATCTCCAAAAGTGGGCAATGGAAATACAATTAATATACAATATAAGTGATGTGTAAGACAAGGATTTATTTCTATAGATAAAAGAAATACTTAATGCCAAACACAAACATATATTGACAGAAAAGCTTAAGACAGGATTCAGTAATTAAAATGAAATCTGTTGTAGTACTGTCTCCAAAGACAAACACTTAAATGTCAATCTAAACCTAAAACAGTTTTGGAGTTTAGAGATTAGGCATTTTACATGCAATCTCAGCTCTATAATTTCTTTCTCAAAGTAATTCCAAATTCAATTCAATTTGTTACAGAAACTATGTATGGTATGATGGAATTGGGTATGAAATGATCAAATGGGAGTTGGAGAGGAAGTTTATATTCCTATGTAAATTTGGTCTTGGTCTGTTCTGTTTTTCACTTTCCATAGAAGTCATCAATGCCATATTTAACTATAAATTATATGCCTAAACCAGTGTGTTTTCTAAAAATGCACATAAACTGATTAAGCTGGATAACACAATGACTAATTTTATGAAATTTTCTATACTGACTTGTAATAACAACCTGTTATTAATAAGGTTCTAAATCTCTTCCAAAAAGTGCTTTAATTTTCCTATAACCAAAAGCATAAATTAATAATTGTTATAAAAATTCAGATCATCACTAGGAAGATTTCAACAAAAATATTTAATGGCTTTGAAAAGATTTAAGGATACTTTGTGACTTTTTTCAGGAAGTACCTTCCTGTCTACCTTCAACTTATTACTTCCAATATGGGAATTAGAAATCAAATTTTTGGCTATTCTTTTGACTTTCTTTTTTATCTTTTGTCTTTTTTCCCAACTACATGTTGAAACTATTTTAACATTTTTTTTAAGTTTTGAGATCTAAATTATATGCCTCTTTTCCTTTTCCCCACTCATGGAGATAATAAACATCTCCATTTTAGTTCTTTTGACTTTCAAAGACTGTCTGCTTTCTTGATCTATGACCTCACAAACAGCTTTGCCTTTTGCTTTGAGGTTATATGAAGCATATACAAACACAAGTCATTCTCCAATTGATAAATGGTTAAAGGATATGAATAATTTTCAGATGAAATTAAAGCCATCTACAGTTATATGAAAAATGCTCTAAATCACTATTGATTAGAGAAATCTAAATTAAAACAGTTCTAAGGTACCCCTCATACCTATTAGAATGGCTAAGAAGACAGAAAAAGATACTAATAAATGTTGGAGGGGATGTGGGAAAACTGGGACACTAATGTATTATTGGTGGAGTTATGAAATGATCCAACCATTCTGGAGAACAATCTGGAACTATGCTCAAAGGGCTATTAAAATGTGCATACTAGTGCCACTACTTGGACTGTAAAAATCCAAAAATCCAAAAAAATCATGAAGAAGAGAAGAGGACTCATATGTGCAAAAATGTTTGTAACAGTTCTTTTTGTGGAAGTAAAGAATTGGAAATTGAGTAGATACACATCAATTGGGGAATGGTTGAATAAGTTGTGGTATAAGAAGACAATGGAATATTATTGTTCCTATAAAAAAGGATGAACAAGCTGATTTTAGAAAGGTATGGAAAGATTTACATGAACTGATAATGAACCAGGAATACATTGTACACAATAACATCAAGAATGTGTGATGATCAACTATAAAAAACTTGGTACTTCCCAATGGTTCAGTGATCCAAAGCAATCCCAATAGACTTTGATTAGAAAATGCCATCTGCATCCAGAAAAAGAACTGTGGAGATTGAAAGAATACATGCTATGCTCACTTCTTTTTTTCTGCTTTTTTTCTCTCTCTCATTACTTTTTCCCTTTTGTTCAAATTTTTCTCTCCCAACATGACTCATAAAGCAATGTATATTAAAAATTCATTTTTAAAAAACTATAAAACAAAAAACAAAAACAAAAAAAGAAGTTACATGAGGCAGATTTGTTTTCAAAATAGAAAAACCAATGCATATTTACACTGAATTTTTTATCCCTTAGTTTCTCTTCTCATTGTTCTGTTAGAGTGTCAAAAATTCTAAATATTTTGGCTTTAGTGGGCACCAAGCTCAAAAGTGCCAAGCACAATTCTAAGTCTAATAACTTGTACTTCCCTTCTTTCTTTCTTCTAAGTTCATTAGTTTAAACTCTGCCTCTTTTCTTCCTTCTCTGACTCTGAACAAAACAGCTCTTCTGATGCTGACTAGAAATTATGACCTGATGAAGAGATAAAGAATTTGGGATTGTGAATGAATGGGATAAGGTTGGTTCAAAGGAAGATTAGACTAATGTCAAGAGCCTCGTAAATTTTTAACTGAAGAACATCATATGAAAATTCATTTGGGTATCTGCTTTAAATTCCTTAGACTTACAAAACAAGTCAAATTTTACTTAAGTATCATAAGGGTAAAATTTACTAGAGATTGACGTGTTCTAAGCTCATGGTTGCCTATGATTAGGATTAGGATGTACAAGTATTAAATTACCACTAGAATCTAAGGTACTATTGCAGGCCTACACAATGTTATTGGCTTACATAATTCACAGAAATTTTTTCATTCTGCCTCATGAGTAAAAATAATGTTTGATAGTTATTACCAAGAGATTTTGATTTCTTATTAAGAATTCCAGTAAACCAGAAATATAGCAATGAATCACAGAAATATATTTGCCACTTTTTGTTTAAAAATTGACTCATTTTAATGTGGCACTAGGTGTACATTTCAATTCACCTAATGGAATCCCTGACAGTTGCCATAGATTGAAGGTACTCTTTAGGGTATACATCTATTCAAAACCAAAAGTCATGAGTGCAATGAGTATACTTACTTTTATTAGTCATCCAGAGAGCATAACTAATTCAAAGAAAAGATGGAATTTCATGAAAAATCTTTGTAAGAAAATTAGAAATGAACATTTGACCCATAAATCTGGTATGTATTGTCATTAAAATATATATCATCAATGAGAAGATTACACACAAGATAGTAATTTTATATGAATAAAAATACACATAAGAAATACTTGTAGGCAAACCAAACGTATGGAAAGTCAACTAATATCTGTGATAAGCTTCAGAGATGCCAGAGTCTTCGAGTGATATTATCATGCTTCTTTTGCTAGACCTCCCCTATTCAAATCTCATGTACAATGTAAACTCTATTGGACATTGCTTTCTGCTGTCCTTTCATGTTAAATGCTCAGTGTCTCACCAATGGTTCTATGACCACTATGAGGCACAGATCCACTGGGCATAAAGTTCTAGAGTATCTCTCTCCTTCTGGTTATTACTATGGAGACATTACTTCTTCATTATAGAAGGAGGAATGGATTCCCTACCTGTCTCATTAGAGTCTTGACAGGATTTGATTCTAACTTTTCTGTCTTTGTTAGGATTCAAGCTATATGTGTCACCTTGAGGGCATCACAAAATCTTAAATGTATTTAATAGGAAGGAAGGAAACAAAATTTATTAACTGCCTATGTGTGCCAGGGAGTATTTAAGCAATTTATAAATATTATCTCTTTTGAGCCATAAAACAACCTTGGGAGGTAAGTAATATTATTGTCCCTATTCTAGAATTGAAAGAGGCAGAACAAGGTTAAGTCAATTGCCTAGGGTCATCTTTGAACTCAGGTTTTCCTAACTCTAGACTCGGTACTCTATCAACTATACAATGTAGCTAACTTCCAGCTCAGTAAAAGCACTAAGAGAAAACATTTGAAAACATTGTTTCCAATTGCATCACTTTACCATTGACAATAAGCAACAGGAGGATGAGACCAAGCTATACTGTATCTTGCAAGAAAGTATGAGTTGACTTCAAAGATAACACAAAATTTAAAGTCAAGAAATAGACCAGGGGCAACCAAGTGGTCCAGTGAATAGAGCACCAGCCCTGAAGTCAGGAGGACCTGAATTCAAATCTCATCTCAAACACTTAACACTTCCTAGCTATGTGACCCTGGGCAAGTCACTTAACTCCAATTGTTTCAACAACAACAACAACAACAACAACAACAACAACAACACAACAACAACAAAAAGACCAGAAAATCAGCAAACAATAACAACAAAGATTATTTTACCATAAAAAGCTACTACAGTGGCTGAAAAAAAATCAAGACATAAATTCAGATGGAGATAACAATGTGCAAATAGGTACAAGCAAAGCCGCAAAGAAAAATGTTAATTAGATACAAGGCCATCAAGAAAGAAAGAAAGAAAGAGACAGGAAGATTCATCTTCCTGAGATTAAATCTGACCTCAGATACTTGCTAGCTATTTGATCCTGGGCAAATCATTTAACCACATCTGTCACAGTTTTCTCATCTGAAAAATGGACTCGAAGAGGAAATGACAAACCATTCCATGGTCTTTGCCAAGAAAAATCCAAATGGGCACAACAAGAGTTAGAAATGACTGAAGGAAAAAAACTCTCTAAATGCCAAATTCTTGCCTAATAACTATATCTACATGCATCTGGAATAATTTAATTATATTAATCTTGATAATTAATCAAAGACTTTCCAGTATCCTGAGGAAATTGAGAAATCTCTCTTTGCTGATAACAGATAAAGTTCTCATTGATTGTGTTATCTTATTTCAGGAAGTCAGTGACTGTAACTTCAGTTCCTTAATATTGAATTAGACTTTTGGAATTTAATCTAGCTATTTATCTCAAAGATATAACAAGAACAAATGTAAAAATATTTACTCCAACACCTCACAGGCATACTTCTCCCCACTGCAATCTCAATCTCTGGAAAAAAGGAGTAGGGGGTGAATATATTGCATTAGGCTCACAGTTTAATTCATTTCATTCATAGCACTACTATCAAGTTCTATTATCATCCAATTTTGCTCTTTACTTTGAACTGGCTATAAGGTCCAACCTAGATACTTGAATCCCTAAGGGGGAAATGAAGAATCTACCTTTCTATAAAAAAAAAAAAAAAAAACCCCACAAAAAAAGTACAAATTTATCTTCCACCTCTGACATATATTGACTGTATGACCCTCAGTATATCACTTAACTTTTCCAGGCACCCCTCAAAAGTAAATCTCAAAGCTGGATTAGGAGAGGGGATTACCCCATATCAATAAACTCATAGCCTATATACATTCTGGGTTCCCCACTTAATGGAGAGAAAAGAATTATGGCAAAAAATAACTCCAGAAGAGGGTTTGTCTGGAATTAGGAACTTAAACTGCATCATCAAAAGAAGCCCCAGGGTTGATTTCAATAAATTATTACATTGTATATTTCAATAATTAAAAAGATGCTCTCTGCATCCAGAAAAAGAACTGATAATAAAAAATTATACATGGAATAATTTTATATTATATCTATATATATATATCTATATATATATATATCTTTCTGTGTCTATTGGTAGTCATCACTAGAGTGGGGAAGAGGAAGGGAAGAAAGCAAAGGAAGAAAAGGAATGATAATTTTATTATATATTTCAAAGGAATAGCAAGTTATATAAACTAGATTTGTAGTTTCATATGCAATCATCTTTTTGTTATACTATTTTATGAATATCGTTTTATTCTACAAATTAAAAAAGAGTAATTATGTATAAGATGATAACTGTGTACATGGTTCTCTCTATGGTGCACTAAATATTTGGAAATAGGTTTCCATTTCAGTGACAGAGATTCAGGTTAGGTATAAGAACATTTTAATTGAAAGAAATGTTTTTTTAATTGTCCATTTTTAGGAGAAATAGACAAAGCTCACACACACATAAAAAACCAATAATACATCAGTATTCTGTGGGAGATTTATTTTAAAAGGCAATTTCTAGTAGATATCCTTGGATCAATCCATGTTCAGCACAGTCCCCTACACTTTCTACAACAAATTAACATGGTTTTTCACCAATCTTCAGAATAGTGACCTCAGGGCACTTTGTGATCTTCAGTCAACCAAGAAATATTCAATTAGATTTGATACAAAATTCTTGTTCAAGCAAAAAAGTTTATAGATACATTTTAGAAAGATATTTCAGCAGTAAGATTTGAGATTAAAAAAAAAAAAAAGGAAGGGGAGATTTTCTCAGTCCTAGGTGAATCAGAAAATTTCAATGAGCCTTCATCCTATCTCTGAGGATTCTAGTTAATAGTCTATTACACAAAGGGCTTCCACAATCCCTGCTTAGAAAAGGCAGTTATGTAAATTCTGCATAGAAGGACAGAGGAGGGGACTGTTGGTATCAAATTAGATTATACCTTGAGCTCCTTTTCAGCATAGGAATTTTCTGATTCATCCCTTAAGATCACTGACTTAGCAGCCTCAAAAACATCTCAACAGACAATCTTGGAATGAAGATAAAGAATTCAACCTTTTCTAAATTTTCATGATGAATTGGATTAT
Source organism: Sarcophilus harrisii (assembly GCF_902635505.1). Lineage (NCBI taxonomy): Eukaryota > Metazoa > Chordata > Mammalia > Dasyuromorphia > Dasyuridae > Sarcophilus > Sarcophilus harrisii. Next base: position 237,119,382 of record NC_045429.1, on the reverse strand, counting down.
GGGTGGCATGTAACATTAAATTTAATGACTAGGAAAGGAATAGAAGAGTCACAAAACATGTCAGATTTTCATGGAGTCCTGGATGGCTGAGCAAAAGCCTGCAATATGAGCTTCTTTTACTTCCCACAATGTCTTCTATTTTCCTAAGTGTTTGACAATGTGTTTGTTCCAACCACTCATCTGGACACTGATAGAAAGGTCTGAATCCTCACTCTGAAAGGCTAACATCAGCAAGAGAAAATCATTTCAGTTCCACTTAGCTGCTTAATAGAGATAGTCCATCCATCATGAAAAATTAGATGCTCAGCAGTGCCAGTATGTTGAATGTTCAATTAACTCCATCCCATAGGACATTGAACATCATTTTTAAAATCCAGAACACTATTAAAACTGGCAAGGTAGGGCCTTTGTTTCCCATCAAAAAAAGCAAATAACTAGAGAACACTCCCCATATTTTATTTGAGGGGAAGTTTAATCTTTCTTGTTGAATTCCCTCACCTGTTCTATCTATTAAAGGGACAAATTGGCTGTGAATTTTGGGGCCTGTGGTTCTCTGTGAAAAAAAGTGAGGGCTTCTTTTACAGATTCTGGTTCTTTACTGATGTGTCCCAAGAGAGATGTATTAAGTCCCTTTTTACCTTTGACTCTTACCTTTTTCCTTTCTTACCAAGTTGTAACAATGCTACTTTTGCAGTAACTGTCTCATTCATTCTCTTTATCTCATTGAGTCACAGAATCAGAGTTTCAGGGAGTCTCAGTCATTCCCTCATTTATTCAATAATTATTGAGTGCTTCTGTATATATTCATGTCTTCTCTTTATAATGTAAACTCCATGATGGAGACAATGACTTTTTTTTTTTTTTTTGCTTTCTCAAAGTTTAGCTTAGGGAGGAAAACCACTTTAATTGATTACGATAATTCTTAGTTTGTCTAAAAAAGAGCTTAATAGAATCTTGTAGGTTGATTAATTCTTTTCTCTCAAAGGAGGTTCAAACTTCTTGGCAAGAAATTTTAAGAATTTCAGTCTGATACCATTCTGTCTTACAGACTTACATTTCTGCTCTCCACATGATTGTTAGCAATTTGGTCTACTTTGCTCTCATTCCTGAAAATACAAATGTACTCTCTTATCTCCACATCAATTTCTATACCTGGAATTTTCCTCCTTTTTCTTCACTCATTCTTTCAATTCCTGCCCATCCTTTAATGCACGACTCACATCACAAGGAAATTGAATATAACAGCTTTAGAAGTTCCTTATACTTCTATATGCTTTCATGTTTTCTCAGTCTGTAATAACATTTTCCCTCCCTTCTTACATGGGACTTTGTTTGCATCTTTTATGCACTTTTTAAAAAATTTACAATTATCTTTCTGTCCCCTCAAAACCCATACTCAGATACACACTCATTTTTGTGACAGGACCTTATTCACAATGGGGCATTAGGGAATATTGTTCCATTTGAGTTTGCCCAACCTAAGTTGGAAGTCACTCTGACCCTTGAAGTTATATTTGCTTCATGACTATTTCTGGGACCTTATTAGTACAAACTGTTAGCATGTAACTGCTATATAACTGCTGAGAAATCAGTACAAGCCAGTTGATGCCTGTCAGTTCCTATTTCTTAGGTCTAAGCTGTCATATACATCCTCTCTGTTTCTACCTCAAAGAAGGTGTGGATTTTCATACAGGCGTATTTATAGGCCATTGGTCAACAGAGCTTAAATTAAGGGAAGTCATAGAGAACCAATCTTATAGTAATTTCTTTAAGCTCAAGCATTACATCCCAGGGGCTACTCTAAAAATAACTATATTCATCTCCAATTGATTTATAAGACCATCTAGGTATATCACTTCAGAAAGCAGGAAGCAAGACTCCCCAGCTTTTCCAATTTTTAATCTTATCTGTTGCCACTTCCAATATGGATCCTATTTTCTAGGCTACATAATCTGTACCATATCCCTCTACCATAATTCATTCACTCTCATCCTTTTACCATTTCTGTTGTCTCCTCCCACCAACTAAAATATCCCACATGCATCAATATATCTATCACACCAGAACTTCATGTTCTCATTCCTTTTCCTTAAAATTCCTTAGCCTCTAAGGCATGTTCTGGTTGCAAGATATACTTGAGTACACCTATGTTAATATTTGTATTATGACATTATGAAATGTATATTTTTTGAGGCCATTGGAATTAAGTGACTTGCCCAGAGTAGCACAAGAAGCCTTGTGTCTGAGACCAAATTTGAACTCAGGTCTTCCTGACTTCCTGACTTCAGGGCTAGTCCTCTATCCACTGTCCCACCTAGCTGCCACTGACAGGAGACTTTTTAAGAGGCAATATGGTATAGCAGAGAGAGAACTGAACTTGGGATCTGGAGACTTGAGTTCAAATTCTATCTCTGACATTTGTTAGCTGTGTGATCAAGTTACTTAACTTGCCCAAACTTAGTTTCTTCATCTGTAAAATGAAGAAGTTGGATTGATTCAATGATCCCTGAGTCCCTTCAGGCTCTTAATCTATAATGTCTGAACATATTAATCTAAAATGTTTGTAAGTCTTGCAGTTAGAAGAATATGAATAAGACCAATGTGTAAAAGTTTTAGATAGTCAGATTTTAGTGCAATTTAAGAAAGGACTTACATTAAAATCAATTAAACTGGACTCTCTTTTTAGTTAGAGAATTCCCCATTATTAAAAAAAAAAAAAAACCTTACATAGAGGGAATTCATACTCTAGGTAAAAGTGGAATGAAGAAATCAATAAGGTCTTTTTCAACCTAAGCCTAAAAGTTTCACCATATATCCTTACTATGCTTTTTGGACAATATTTTTCCTATGCAAAAAAAAAAAAATTCTCTATTGTCTAGGTAAAATAGCTAACATACTAAATAAAAGAACCAAAGCCTAAACAATCTCAACTACATAATCATCTAAAAAACAAGAAATAAACATGTAGTTTCTTTCATTATTTAATTTTTTTAGCCTAAGAAGAGAATGAGGAGTAATAGCTAGCTAGACATTATTTCTTATGAAAGAGACTTGGCAAATACTTATGACAAGTAAAGTGAAAACATCAAGAGCAACTAACAATGTGATGTAGCAGAAAAAAAAATCTAATAGAAGTATGGTGTTCAGAATGAGAGAGGCAAAATTTCCATTGTACTCTGGCCTCATCAGATGCAATTGAGAATATTTTATTCAATTCTGAGTGCCACATGTTAAGAAGCATTACTATTATTATTTAAATAATAAACTTCTTGTGTATAGTATATATTGTGCTTTACCTTTGTAACCTTAACATCTTATACAAGTTCTTGCATAAAGCAGACACTTTTTTAAGGTTTGCTCTATTACTTAGAGGTCATTGACAATTTGGATTATATCCAAAGGAACATGAGGGTGCTTGAAATCACATTATCTAATAGTTAGTATTTATATAGGCCTGCAAAAATGCTATACAAATATTATATTTTTTTATCATCACAACAACCCTAGGAAGCATGTGTCATTTTAAAGAAGAGAAAACTGAGGCAGAGTTCTGAGATAACATTTATAAAAATACTATGGGCACAGTGTCTGGCATGTTAATAAATATATATTCCTCCCAACCTCTTACTCTTTTTTCCTTCTCTTTCTTCCTCCTTTCCTCCCTTCTTCCCTTCCTTCCTCTTTTATTTTCTTTCCCCTCTTCCTTTCTTCCTTCTTTCTTTCCTTCCTTCCTTCTTTCTTCCTTCTTCCTTTTCTTCTTTCTTCCCTTCCTTCTTTTCTTCCTTCCTTAGTGCTGAGGAAACCAAGTTATTCCAACTATTATCTACACTATTCCCATTTGTTTTCCCACTATATCTTTTCTTCTGGCTGTCACCAAAAAAACAAACAAAAAACCGTATCTTTAGGTATTTTAATGTAAATAGTACTTTTCTTTCTGCCTTTGACCTATATCCAGCAATGGGACCTCTGGAGTAAAGGATATGAGCAGGCTACTGATTTTTCTAGCATAACAAGCCCTTGATATTACATCTATGAATAGTCCAGATGAGAGAGCTATGATGACATTATTAAGTAACTTATTCATTCTCCATTTTTGGTTCTTTTGATAAAGATTCCCTAATCATTCCTGAAGTCTTTGGTGCCATTCTCACAAAGTCACACTAGTGGCTCATGTGCATCATTGATGTGTTATCAACATGACATTTTATGAAAGACTATCTTCTGTGCACTGCAGGATCTTTTTAGAACATTACACACACAAACAGAAAAGGGGCTTTGCCATACAACAGAGCTATGCTGAAAACTTATACACATTTTTAAAAAAGATATGATATGAAAATATTTCAATTTGAGAATCATTTCAAGAGCTACGTTCAAATTTATCATTATTCACTATAGATTAGAAAATGTGAGTTACTAGCATGAAAGTTTTCTTTCCCAGATGTATTGTTTATTTACTTATGTTTGAATTTCTAAAAATATACTGTCTTTTGACTCATAGACAAAAAAAAAGAATTGAGAGAAATTAAACAGCTGTTAGCCTAGCATAGAAATGTAATAACAAAAAAAATACAATTAAAAAAAATTAAACATGTTCTATTTACCTCCCCTTTGTTATCTGATTTACTAATAAAACCTATGGGACAGTTAGATGGCAAAGTAAATATTGTGTCACGTCCAGAGTCAAGAAGACTCATCCTTCTGGATTCAAATATGGCATCAGACATTTATTACTTCTGTAGTCTTACAAAAGTCACTTAACCCTGTTTGTCTCAGTTCCCTCATATATAACATGAGCTAGAAAAGGAAGTGACAAACCATTTCATTCACTTTGCCAAAAAAAAAAAAAAAAAAAAAAACTCTAAATAGAGTCACAAAGAGTGGGACTTGACTGAAAATAACACAATAAATATAATACAAAGACCCCTGAACCTTGACATCTACCTTTCATTATACCTTTAGTATTTTGAAGACTTTCCATCTGCCTGATAATTGAATTTTATTTATATGTTTCCTTATCTAATTAGAATGTGAGGTCCTTCAAAGCAGGGATTATCTTTCTTTTTCTACTTGTATCTTCAATAATTAATATAGCACTTGGAATATAGTAAATATCTAATACATGCTTTTCTATCCACTCATTCATACATTTGTTTATTCATAGCTATGATGCCAAAGTTATCTTTCCCAACCCTTTTATCTTTATTATTTTCAAAGACTGACAGATGGGAAAGATCTTGTGGAATTACATTCCTTATTTAATTAACTTTCTTTCTTGACCCTAATAGCAATCTAAGGATCTGTGGTATATAAGTTCAAGGTCTTTACACAAATTTTACTCCACAGCTAGAATATTCTTTCTTCTCATTTCTCCTTGGAAGACCTAGTACATTCCAAGGTTCAGCTCAAGAGCCATATACTCTCAGAGACTTTTCCAGAATTGCCTTTTCCCTTTTGTTTTTCTCATCTTCAACCCCCCCCCAACCAAATAATTTTGAATTTATCACCATATAGTATAAAAAGTGATGTATTTATATGTATATGTGAACAACTAGGTGGTACAGTGATAGAGAATTGTGCTTGGAATCAAGTAGATTCATCTTCATGGTTTCAAATGTGGCCCCAGACACTAGCTTTGTGATGCTGGGCAGATCAGTTGACCCTGTTTGACTCAGTTTTCTAATCTGTAAAATATGCTAGAAAAGCAAATGGTAAATCACTTCAGTATCTTTGCCAAAAAAACCCCAAATGGAGTTACAAAGAATTGGGCATGACTGAACAACAACAAATGTATATGTGTGTCTATGTATATATGTGTGTCTATGTATATGTGTGTGTGTATATATACATATATATATATATATATATATTCAGTCATGTCCAACTCATCAATAACAAATACATACAACATATATGTTGCATGTGTGTAGATATATACTATATATTCATTTTTCATATATGTTGTTTTTGTTGTTATTGAGTTGTGTTCAACTCTTCATGACCCTATTTGAAGATTTTTGTGTGCATGTGTATGTATACAACATATATACTCATATACATATATATTATATATAGACATGTGTATGTGCATAGTTTCTATCTAGTAAAATATACACTTACTAAAGGTAAGTTCTTTTATGTCTTCTCTTTGTATCAAGGGTACCTACAAAAAATAATAAATTTATTAATAAATGTTTATGGAACTGATTTGACATGAAAATAAGTACTTGTTATATAGGTGGTCTAGTAATTAGAGTCCTAGACAAGCAGTCCACAAGACCTAAGTTCAATTCCTTCCTCAGGTATTTACCAACTGCGTGACCTTCTATAAATCATTTATCCTCTACCAGTTTAATTATCCTCATCTATAAAATAGGGATAATAGTAGCACCTATCTATCAGAGTTGCTGTAGGGATCAAATGAAATACTAGATAAAAATTCTTTGCAAACCTTAAAGTTCATATATTAGTTATTTTTATTATTGTGGAAAAGACATTTCTTACAATGCCTGTACAATAATAATGACAATTATAATATTAGTTAGCCTTTATAAAACAGATTTTCAAAAACCTTTATAAATATAGCCACATTTTATGCTTACAATATGAGGAGGTAGATACTATTATTATGTTGTTTTTTGTTGTCTTTTTTTTACAAAGGAGGAAATTGAGGCAGATAGAAGTTAAGTGACTTGCTTATGTTCACAAATTAACAAATTAATCATTATTAACATTAACAAAAATATAAATAACAATAGTTAGCATTTATATAACACTTTAAATTTATAAAGTGTTTAATAAACATTCTCTCATCTTACTCTCATAATAACCCTGGGAAATAGGTATTATCCCCATTTTACATATGAGGAAAATGAAGCAGACAGATTAAATGGTTTATCCAGGATCACACAGCTATTAAGTATCAGACTTGATTTGAATTCATACCTTTCTGACTCTGGATCCAGCACTTTATTAATTACATCACCTACTTATCTTCTTTATCATTAAAAGATTGTGCACTATTGTTAGGTGTGCAGAAAGTATAAAATATTCCAGAAAACCTCTTTTCAGGAAATTTAGGTTGAAAGAGAAACCTTATTTGAAGTTAGGAGCTAACCTTTGATAAATTGTGTTATAGAGTTCATGGTGAGGGAGTCCAGGAATATCCCTTTCTGATGCTTGTAGCAAGTGAGTAAGAAACATAACATATAGCAAGCCCAGGAGAAAAATGAGCTTTGAGGATTGAGTCCAGGATTACTATATAGCATATTCATCAAGGCCTTTCAATAAAGCTAATATTCTCTTCATAGCTTATCCCACTTTCCAAGAACACCATTTTCCAGTGAAATGTGTCTTGGGAAGACATGAGAACATGAAGTACTTTGGAATAGTGTGGTCTACAGCAAAATATAAGTGGCTTTTACATAGAAAATGGCAGTATAATCAAAACAATTCTCCAAATCTCCTGTTATACTAAATTACTTTTTCCAATTTTTTCATTCTTTATATTTCAGATACAGACATTTTATGTTATAGAATAAAGTGTTTCCTTTTAGACATCTTTTCAGATAGAAAGGAAAATGATTTTGAGATAACTTTAGCCAAGAAAAGCAAAATACAACTGATTTATTTAATTCTATTTTGTTCAATTCAGTGTGTTCACCTTTTTTAAAGCTTTGTTCCAGAAACCAAAAGTACTATTCTCTTTACCAGAAGGAATCTGTCCCAGAGATTTCAAAAAAGAACATGCTTCTTCAGTGAATTATATCAAATGACTCAACCTGTTAACATGTAAGTCACCCAGAAAGTCAAGGTCTGAGTTTATCTATCTGTAAAATTGATCTTTTCCTAATTCATTTCAACTCAATTCAATTCAATATTAATTGTGTTTACTCACAGAATACTATGTCAAGCATTGGGGAAAATAAACATTTATATTAGACATAGTCCCTAATGGAGCTTACCATATAGTGAAAGTAATTTATCAACCTTTCCCCCTGTAACACTTGACTTGGAGAAGCTAGGTGGTATAATGGATAGTGAAGACTCATCTTTGTGAGTTCAAATCCAGCCTAAGACATTTACTATGTGACCCTAGGCAAGTCATTTAACCCTGTTTATTTTAGTTCCTCATGTTTAAAATAAGCTGGAGAAGGAAATGGCAAGCCAATCTAATACCTTTGCCAGGAAAACTCCAAATGGAGTCACAAAGAGTCAGCCGTGACTGAAAAATGACTGAAGCTCTTAGCTTTCAGTAAACCCCCAATTCGATATGAGAAGTAATACATTCTAGTTTTTCATTCAACCATGAGATAAAATAAATAAATTAATTTCAATAAGAAAATAAAATTGTGAATTATACCCTCTGTGCTTTTAAGAAGCTTCTCATATATCCTAGGGCACTCATTTCTTAATCTGGAAACTCCTAATTTAGAAAACAGAAGATGAAAAAAAAAGATGGAAAAGGAAAACATCACCATATTTTTGACCTTGATTATCTAGGAATAGCACTGGGCATTTACACAGATATTTGCCTTGGATTTTCCTAACAAGGATCTTCTGCAAAATGGCATATACCATGTTGTAAACAAATGATTAATGTGCCACATTCAAGAAGAATAGTTTGGGGCAGGTAGGCGGTACAGTGGATAGAGCACCACCCCTGAAGTCAGGAGAACTTGAGTTCAAATTTGAACTCAGACACTTAATACTTCCTAGCTGTGTGAACTTAGGCAAATCATTTAATCCCGATTGCCTCAGGGGAAAAAAGACTAGTTAGATATTCCTATAGCATCTAGGAAGATGATTCAATCAGAAGTCCTTTACCCATGGGAACCCTGGCTTTAAGACCCAATCAATCCATCTATATGCAACTTCTATATACAATTCAATTATAGTCTAGGGCAACTGTGCAGGGCAACTTCCTAATAAATATATTGGATAGTATAATGTTAGTTCTTTCATCACTTCTTATATGAAAAACTTAATATAAATTCAAGAATTGAAGATAACTATATGAATGATTGAACTTCCCTGAGTGCATGGGAACTTTTAATCTGCAAAATCCTAAACAGGATGGTCCTTTTCTCCCACTATTATTGTGTTTCTTTGGGAATCTCTGGGGGATGTGAGCAGAATAATCATGACTCTTTACCTTCCTGACTATGCTTCTGACTCTAAAGATATTGCCATCAAGTCCCCCATATGGGTATTCGTAATCCATATGCCATACCTTGACGTGCTATTGTCCCCTAATAGAATATAAACTCCTCTTAGGATACTTACTAAGTACCATGAACTTAGAGAAATAATATAAAAAGAAATCCATGCCTTCAAGGCCAATGCTCCTGATTTTGCCCTCTAAGACCATGGTTAACTGTTACATGGTAAAAACCCTGGTTATATATTTCTGGTCTAGACCATTGTTTTATAGAGAGATCTGAGATACCATCAGAGTGAGCTGTCTACCAGAATATTCTATATCCTATCTTTATACTTTTATGGAGGCTGTATTCAATACCTGTCTGTCCTTGCTCATCAGTTTATATAAAACCATTTACAAAGACCTCTTAAGGCTCTTCTCACATACAAAACAAAAAACTAAAACTAACCAAAAACTTTGCATTTATTGGGCATAACTAGCACTGACTTATCTGCTTCCATGTTGTTTGTTTCCTATAAGGATGCAAATCCCTTGACAGTGGAAACTCTGTCTTCATATTCCCAATACCTAGATAACAGATGCCTGATAAATGTTTACTGTTGCTTTTTAAAATTAGCCCTCTGGGTTCAATCCAGTTTTCTGACTCAGACTGCAACCAGGAGATCACACCAGTTTCTTAAAAGCCTCATTTAACCAGAGTACAGCCTTCCATGAATATAAAAGGTGTATCCTCATTTTGCCTGTTATGACCACTTCCACATTATCATTATACTTTACTTATATTAGGTTCTCTAATAAGAACTTATACTAATAGCTTCATTTTGCTAACTTCATATTATAATTCACTTCTCAATACATCTTTGCACTGAAACTTTTGTTATGCATTTTTCAATTTATTTTTAAATCTATTTTTGTAACTGCCACTTCAACTGTGTGGCAAGGTTCCCCCCCCCCAACCCCCTACTTCTTTCTTTAAAAAAAAATCCTAAAGAAAGCTGTTCTGAAATCTGGCTTTTTCAGCAAACTGAACGCCTACACAGAAATGTTGGAATGACAGAAGTTCGAGGTGGGAAAGATGCATTAGGTCACCTTGCCCATTCTTTTAGCTTTTCCTATTAAATGTATCCAGATGATTTTTCAACAAAATTTTTATCATTTTGATTTTGACCCTAAGGAAATATCAAGGACCCTTCATTAGATCTATGAACAATGTACTCATTAAGCATTGTTCTGAATTTTCACTTTATTTGAAAAAGACTTCTGTTACATGTAACAGAGCACTGCACTTGAATCAGAAGACATGGCTTCATTTCTAGCTTTGCCACTTATTCTCTGGGACAAAAGACCTTTTCCTCATAACCTTCATTTTTTTACCTATAGAATGGGAAGAATAATATTTGCATTACCTGTCTAGATAGCTATTAGAAGAAGAATACTTTGTAAATGGCAAAATGTTTTACAAGTGAGCTATTATGGTGTGCTGATAGGATCATAGGTGTAGAAATGGATTTATGTCCATACCTGCCATTTTATAAATGAGAAAACTGAGGCTCAGAAATGTTAGGTGACTTGCCTAAGATGACACAGATCATAAGATAACAGAATCACAAAAACACAGATTTAGAGCTAAAATGACCTTAAAGCCCTTCCACTCTAAATCCCTTCCCCCATTTTGCAGATGAAGAAACAGAGAAGCAGAGATATTTCCAAAAAGCAATTTTTTGTTCCTCCAAGATGACTGCAATCATGCCCTATTCTGTCCCAGCTCTGCCATTCTTTCCTGCAAGCTCCACCTAACCATTTATATTTCTTTCACATTCCTCTGTTTCCTTCCTTCTATGTTTGAACCAAACTACTGTTCATCAAGTTCAGGATTCTCTTCTCCCTCCATGCCTTTGCATTGACTGAACCTCATGTCTGGCATTTAATTCATCCTCACATCTGCATCTTAGAACCTCAAACTTCCTTCAAGCTTCAATTCATATGCCACCTCCTATAGAAATTCTTTCCTCATCCCTGTAGTTGTTAGTGACCTGTCCTTCCTCAAATCTTCATATATTTATTTATCTATCACCTACTCTAGTGAGAAGAAAATTTCAAGAGATCAATGATCTTCCATGTATTGAGTACTCATTATGTGCTGAGCAGCTGTTATCAATATAGACCCAGCATCAAGCACAGTACTTTATTTTCCCCCAAATAGTACATGCTTAACATGAATGCATAGCATTGACTAGCTGTATGTTCTTAGTAATGTCATATAACCTCTCTAGACTTGGTTTCTTTAAATATAATGAAAGGCAATAATACTAAAGGAATGGAAACATCTTTCCCAGTCCTCAAATTTCCTCTGTGATTATAATCTTTGAAGGCAGAAAATTCATTTTCTACTTATAAAGGGAAAATCTTTATTATTGCCATGGGCAATTATGGTCTCCCCCAAGAGATCTGTGATTTATGTAAGTCAATTCATATGACATGCTTCCTTTCCCCAATAAGGCCTCGTGATGAGAGTCCATTTGTGGGAGAGCTGAACTGAGTGACAAAGATGCTTTCTCTTTCCCTTTTTATACTAGAATAGTTCTCGAGCCCAGGAAGTTTTTCCAATGAAATAATAATATGATTCAAGCAATTTATACTTGATAGACTTGTTGATAATATTTTTCTCTATCACGTACAAATCAGAATAATATCCAAAATGGAAAATCTGGGTTCTGTCAGAGGCACCAAGTTCATTTAGGATATTTGTTATTAATAGGTGGGGCCTTATATGCATTAACCATAAACTTGAGGTTCAGAAATAAGTATATATCCAAAAGTGAGAGAGAAAGAGAGAGAGAGAGAGAGAGAGAGAGAGAGAGAGAGAGAGAGAGAGAGAGAGAAGATTTGATAATGCAAAATAATGGGCAACATGAAACCCTTATTTTCTTTTTCTCTCTGCAAAATGATCTCATCTCCTTCAATGGGTTCAATTAGATTTCAGCTGTCATTGACTCTTCCCTTCCTTTCATTCTCCATAACCAATCCATTGCCAAACCATTGCCAAGTTTTTTTTTTCATCCTTCCTCCACATCTGGCCCCTTCTCTCTCCTTGCACAACCACCAAAAGAGTTCAGGCTCTCATCCCCTACACAACTAAATAGTCTTTAATAACTTTTCAGTTATCGCCCACTTGCCTGAACTCTTTGCAATTTCATTCCTAGACTTATTCAGAATCCTATCACTGTATAAAACATATCAACCAAGAAATTCACACTTTCATACACCTAGAAACCCTTCCTCTGCCCTTTGACCATAAAAGTAAAAGGTAGGCTGTTATAGGCCAGAACTCTGAACTTGAAACAAGGATGCTTACAAGGTACTAAGTGAAATTGATGAGAGAATGGTTATCTAGTTTAGCATGGTTCATTATGATTGATTTAATCTTACAACAAATAATGGTTTCCTAGTGATATAACGATTGGTTTATACTTAGTGTGGAGCACATAAGCAAGAACTGAGAGCCACAGAGGACAAGCACACTAGAAGCTCTCGGAACCAAGGAGACAGAAATTCATTTCACCTTCAGTCAAGCTCCTGGTGGCTGGCCTGACCTTCTGCATTTCCTCCACTGAGACCAAGGATGGTCTGAAAGGCCATCTTTCTGGATTTGGACTTTAACACCTGGCTGTTCTTTTGTGATTACTGAACTGAAATGAAGGCTGCCCCCAGAGACCCCAAGAAAACCGAGCAAAGAACATTACAATGGACAATAAAGACTTCCTCCCAGATCTTCCATTTAAGGAGGTCCTCCAGAGCAGCCATCTCATCATTTCCCATCTGGCTGCACTCTTCTGAACTTTATCATAAGTATTATCCATCCTCCAGTTGATCTATCATTTTTTTAGTTCATTTTTACATGCTGTCTTCTTTATTAAACTGTGAAGTCCTTAAGGGTGGAAGCCTCTTTGCCTTTATTTGTATTCCTAGAACTTAGCACAGTGCCTAGCACTTAGTAGATGCTTAATAATTGTTTTATGGACTTACAGCCTGTCCCTTCTGCAATCCATCTGGCACAAAATTGCCAAATTACTCTTCCTAAGTCATAGATCCTGTCAGTCTCATGCTCAAAAATCATCAATGGATCACCATTGCCTTTAAGATACAATAATAATGAAATTAACAACTACAATTAAATATACAATAAAAACACATGTATATGATACTTTAGGAAAGGTAAAGTTATTTACATATATTAATCCTATTTGATCCTCAAAACAGCCCTGTGAAATTAATGCTATAAGTATGAAGAAACTACGATTTAGAATATGCCTAGAATCTAGGAGCCCCCTACTGCCTTTCCTGAGCTCTTGAACAATCTGTTCCCTCTGCATGAAAAAAAAAAATCCTTCCTCCTTTTTATTCTGTCATAATCTTCAATAATCCTAATTTGACTGCCCCAACCCAGTCTTATGCCCACTATCATAATTCTATTCAAAGTTTGCTTCCTGGCAACTGCTCAAGAATGATAGTTAACACTTGGATTTTGTCTTTCCTGGGAATGGAGAACAATTCCCTCTTTGTTCTGTACTCCATGGCACAATATATATTTTGTTATATCTGGAGTCACAATACAGTGTAAAGATCATTGGTTCTGGAGTTGGAGGTTATTGTAGTTGTTGAGTTATTCATCTGGGATTTTCTTAGCAAAGATACTGGAATGATTTGCCATTTCCTTCTCCTGCTCATTTTACACATGAGGAAACTGAGGTAAACAGGTTTAATGATTTTCCCAGGGTCACAGAGGTAGTAAGTATTTGAGGCTGCATTTGAATTCAGGAAGATGAATCTTTCAGACTCTAGACCCTGGTTTTCTAACCACTGAGCAACACCTAACTGCTAGGAAGTCAGAGGATTTTGTGTCAAAATCTGCCTCTAACATATAGCCCATGTAACCTTGGAAAATCATTTAACCTATCTGGGCTTCAGTTTCCTCATTCATAAAATGTCAAAAAAAATATTCCTATAAATACCTATCTCACTAGGTTGTCATGATGTTCAAATCTGTTAGTACATGTGAATTCCTATGCAAACTTTAGGCAGTGTTTCATGAATTTTGTTCTTATTATGGAGCCCAAGAACTCTGTGGGAGCACAAAAGTACACGATGACCAATTAAATCAATCACTACAGTTACAAGACAACCCAAAGAGCAGAGCTTCAAGCAGGTGGTTCTCCAAGATGGGCAAATTTGGGTGAAATAACACTGCCTAAGTAAGATGTTCAAAAGAAGATATAGCTCTGCGCTTGTGAAGTGCCTCTTCATCTGAAGCTTCATGACTCATTTTCCTGAGGGACCAGTGGAAGCATTTGCTGGCATTTCTTTCTCCCCTCGAGCAGCCCCATGCCTTACAAACTGAGCATTTCTAAAGGAAGTCTGAAACTTAGAGGACAAAAGTGATCTGTACTGAAAATGCCACTGTGATCTTCAGATCTTGGAGCCTGGATTAGCATTGCAGAGCAGTTCTACCCAAAAGTGTATCAGTGAATTCTGTTTACTCAGTGATCTCATCCTGAGATAGCTGGCCAAGAGAAAGAGGGGAAGGAATTCATCTGTTCTAACACCAGCAATATGCCACATACTGTATATATGGAGACTAAAAGAGAGAACATCCAAGAACTCAGGGAAGGCAAAATTAAAGGCCCATTCAAAATGTAGAGCTATCCCTGAAATTTGGGATTTGTGGTTTCTTGGTTTTGACTTTTGTTTGTTTGTTCACAGCTTATGAGAAAGAAAACAGAGCTAACTTTACAGAATATGTTCCTCTTACACATGAACTAAAAAGCAGACCTTATTTTCTTAAAGAAAAAAAAATCAAACAGTATGATAAATATTAATTGTAAATTCCTTCTGAAGGCTTTTTCTTTTCTCCCTTGTAACATCAACAATCAAAAACAAACCTGGCCAAATATATATATATATATATATATATATATATATATATATGATACTAATGCTCAAAGAACTTAAAGATGATAAAAGAGCAAGCAAAAATACAACTGCTATAAGAAGATTGATTTGTTGGTTTGGTTTTTGGGGAGAAGGGGAAATTTAAAAAATAGTATCTCAAATAAAGCCACATGAATGGAAATTCATCTCAGAGTTTAAAAGTCCTGGAGACAATTCCCATATCAGATACCCATTGACTGAGAAACCCAACACATAAGGACAATAGTGACAGTCATAAAAATAGGTGTTTTTTTAAAAAATCAAATTCTTGCCCTCATATTCTAAATGAACAAATGAATCTACATATTTATGTTTCAAGCACTTAATATTTCAAATTAATAAGAAAAGCATGTTCTGACACAGACAGCAACAGACCTGGCTCATAGGCCTTTTCTTTTTCTTTACATTTGATCCTTTGTAATTGGGATGAAAATGGAGCCACATCAGGAGGTAGCTATATATCTAAGAATTTTCCTTCCCAAAACAAATAGAAAACCATTTCTCAAATACATCCTCTGGATGTTTATTCTTGAATACTTCTGCGGATATTTTTCAAAAACTAAAATAGAACTCGAAAGGCATCTTAGAAGCAATCTGATCCAAACTCCTCATTTTACAAATGAGGAAACCATATCCAGGTAAGGTAAGTGACTTGTCCAATGTCACACAGATAATAAATAGCCAACGTGGGATTTGAACCTCTTTTCACTACACCATGATTCTTTCAGAGTTTTAGGAACTGAAATTCTAGTATATCTTTTTTTTTGTAAAGTATCTAACTAACAACATTCCATCATCTACAGTGATATACAATTTTATACATGTATATAACATATGTAAAATTCATATTTTACTGGACATGGTAAGAATATGGAAATGCCATTGATGGACCTTTTCAGAATGCTGTTTTCTTTTTCATGGAGCCCAGTGTGTCCCCTTCCACATAGAGATAGCTTCTTTTGATTAGTTGTCTATAGCTTTAAAACTGGGGAGACAATCATTTGTTCTCTCTTCTGCCATTTTTATATTGTTGTGCCCTGCTTAGATGCCATGAATTGAGCTAATGAAACTTGAAGGACCACTTTCTTCATTCCTCTTCTTTTACTCTGGCTCTGAGAAATAAGCTTGGGGGAGTCGGGGGCACTTTGTTTCTGTTGTGTCTTGTCTGGTCTCAGTTTCAGGTGCCAGAAGCAATCCTCATAGGAGCCTAGAATTTGAGCCATGTAGGCAGATTGATGCATCTAGCCAGCCTAATATGGAAATCCAGAAAAAAAAAGAGAGAGAGATTGCCTGAGACAATTCTAGCTAGAGGAATTGAACTAAGCTATGAACCTAATCTCCTTTTCATCCCCAGGAGCAGGATTATGTCTCCCTGTATTAGGGGAAGAATGTATATTCTGATTCTACCTTTTGAAAGAAAGATTCCTTTATAAAACTCCTGACTCATACATATATATATACACATATATACATTTACATACATACATTTTTAGGTATCTCATACATACACATATTCTCATACATGTTTATACATACATATATACTACTTTAAATGTATACCCAATGTATACTTTTACATGTATACCCAAAGAACATGTATATACAATAAATCATATTGTATGTGTCCTTGTGTGTATATGTATGTGTGTTCATGTGCAGGTGAAGATCATGTATACATATAAATATACATATAAAATATCTTATACACATATAAAATATCTCTATCTGACCTCTGTGTGTATACATACATATATGTGGATGTGTGCCTATATACATACAGGTAAAACACAGGACCTTTTATAACAGAATGCATGTGTGTATACCTATCCACAATTTAGTTTGTTTATTTGGATGTCATGCATAGTCCACTTGTCTAGATACTAGAGTAATGCCTGATTATAAAGTCCACAAGGACAGGTATTTCAACTAGCTAAAAAAAGGTGAGTTCAAAACCATTTAGTATAAATGATTAGCATAGAGAGTATTGACCCAAAGAACCCTTCCACCCACTTCATGTGAGTCTTGTTACAATGCCCTCTCATTCATCTGAGATCAATGGTTCCAGCTTCCTCCACATATGTCTCTTTTTTATTCCAGGTATTCTCTAGCTTCAGTCACTTTATTTATGTATCATGAAGTTCCTCCTTTACTTCCTTGAGAATCCTGAATGAAATAATAAAAAAAAAAAAAAAGAATGTTAGATTAGAGTCAGAGGGACTAGAATCAATTCCTGTTTCTGATGCTTATTGCCCAGATGCCTTGGGCAAGACACAACTTCTGTGGATGTCAGTTTCCTCACCTGTAAAATGAACTGGTTGGACTAGATCATTTCTGATGTATCTTCCATCTCCAGATTTATCATCCCATAAAGTCATGAGGTCTCTCTCAGCATCCCTATGCATATGTATAAAATGAGAGAGTGGAATTAGCTAGAGGACTGTTTGTATTATATATTTATAGTTGGAAAGGAATGTAGACCTCAAGGATACTAGTATCAAGAACTGTTTTATTGAAGGTCATATAGGTATAAAGTGATAGATTTGAGAGTCAAAGCCATGTCCTCTGGCTCCAAATTTAGCACTCTACTCATTGGAAACTACTGTATAAGTTCCAAGCCTATCATGCTATGATCTTATCTTCCCAGAAGAGAGGTTTAATTTAATTCAATAAACATTTATTAAGCATTTACAATGTGCCAGGTACTGTGCTAAATCTTACAAATATTTTTAAAAAGGCAAAACAAAGTTTCTGCCTTGAAAGGAGCTTACAATCTAATAAGGCAGACAACATGCAAACAAATACATACAAAGCAAGTTAGAACAGGATAAATAGCAAATAACTAAAAGAGGGAAGTAATAAAATTAAGAGGGATTAAGGAAAGCTTTCTGTAGAAAGTAGAATTTTAGTTGAGACTTAAAGGAAATCAGGGAGGTTTATAGTCAGAGTGAGGAGAGAGAGCATTCCAGGCATGGAAGAGAGCCAGAGAAAATGCCCACAGTTGAGAGAGAGTGTGTCTGTGAAACAGTTAGGAAGCCAGTGTCATTGAATGGAAGATTGTGAAGATGTAAAAAGATTGTAAATATAAAAGTGGGGTAGGCTTTGAATATGTTTGAATGCCAAACAGAGCACTTTGTTTTTGTTTGGGGAAGCAATAGGAAGCACCAGGAAAATTGAGTTACCTCTTTAAAGTTATTTTAATCTCCTTATGTTGTGCCCCAGTTTACCTAAATTATCTTGCCTTAGTTTCCCTAATTATTATAACTCAGTTTCCCTGAATTGTTCTGCTTCAATCACCCCTGGTGGCAAACCACCCCCCTCTCCCTAACTATTAGGACTGATACAATTTAGGACTGGTTACTCTGTTATAAATTGTAAATGTTTGATCTCAAATAAGGTAAAGATCTCCTAGTTCAGACATCCTGGCTCCTCCTAAATCCTCCTAAGTTAAGTTATCAGAATTTATGGTCCTCATCCCCCACCCTCTCAGAACCTGATTGATGGTCTGTTCCTGGAAATCCCACACTCATCAATGCTCAAACTCCACCCCTTGCTTTTCTCTTCCCTGATCTTAGAGCCACATATAATTCATTGGAATCTCACATTTGATGCTGGATTCTTTGAGACAAAAGTCCAATTCAGCCCTGGAGGCAGAATAGATTCTGCTCTGCCTCCAGACTATCCCTTTCAAAAACCCAAATAAAATATTAAAAACTCTATGATCTCTATCTTGCCTCAGTTTCTCCAGCATTATTCTAATTTCATAGACATGGAATCAGAAGTGTTAAGTGACTTGTTAAAGGTGATACTCATAATGAGCATGAAAAGCAGGATTTGAATCCAAGGCTTACAATTCCTGAATTAGCCATCTTTTTTTTTTTTTTTTGCATTCTCTTCCCCTCTTGCTTTCTCCTTTTCTTTTTCCCTCTTGTATATATGTATATGTATATATTACAAAATCCTCAATATTCAACATTCTTTAAATACACAACTACTTTCAAAGATTAAGGCACAGAGGGCTTGCAATCTGTCCAGTGGAAAGAGCATCAACACCCACAAAAATGACAGATTTCTAAGATATTTAAATGGTAAATCCTGAAAGTATATAGAATATCATGACCAATTGTTATATTTTCCCTCCTAAAGACAGAATAAGAAATAGGGTTAAATTGAAGAATGGGGTATTTTTTTCTTCATACCTAACAATAAGGATTATCAAATAATAGAACAGGTTACCAAGGAAGGTCTAAAAGTCTGCTTCTCAGGAGGTCTATAAACATACAATAAAATAGCCATCTGTTTGGAATATTTTATGTTTGTGTGATTGTAACTCATTCCTCACTCAAATTTCTATTTCTATCTCACACCCACCTTCTTCTAGCCACATATGCTTCAGACAAAATTTTATACTAAATTCACAGATTATGCCAAATCTCTTTTCAAAAAAGCCTTTGGGACTTCCCTATCAAATGCAAATTCCTGTGTGGGGGGTTTTGAATCACCTTAAGTGCTCCTCTCTGCTTTACCTAACCTTATTTGTGAGCTCCTGCACTTTAACAACAGATTATTTAGGTTATTCAGAATTCTTTACTATACTTCTCTCTATACTATACTTCTTCCTTTTCAACTTCTAGTCCTTTGAATAAGTTTGTTTGTTTGTTTTTATTTAACATAAAATAGCCATTCTGCTTCTCCTCATTTTTGCTTATTTGGCTTTAGTGTTGTAGTGTTCATTTCACAAATTTTTACTTTTCCAGGAAGTCTTCTCTGATTAGTACAGAATTATCTACCATAATTTTTCCATTGCACACAAACTTTCCCAGTTTCCTGTATTTCTGTTAATATTTATTTGTTATGAATGAATAAACATGAATTCATTCAGGGAAAATATGTTTTTTTAAAACTTTTCTCTAAATGTCCAAAGTTCAGTACAGTTTCCAAAACATAGTAATCACTTAATAAATGTTAATTGATTAAATAAATGAAAACATTTATCAGGTGTTTATTGCATAAGAAGTGCTTGGGATGTAAGTACAAAGGAAAGTATTTCCTGTTCCTACAGAAGTTACATTTCAATGGAGGAGACCTCATATAGAAACAGTAATTATGAAAGATTTTTTTGATCAGAAAGTCACAGTCATGGTAAATAGAAGGATAAGGCAGATGACTGCTTAATTTCTTTAGAGGAAAAGACAAGGTGATTGACTTGATTTTTCTGAGCAAGAAGAGAAAAGAGTAGTGTAATGCTGGAGAAACAGAGGTAAGATAGAGATTAGAGAGTTTTTAATATTTTATTTGAGAGGGACAGATTGTGCTAGGGGCAAAACAGGATCCATGGGCTGAATAAGTCTCAAAGTATCCAGCAGCTAGTGAAGAATGTCAGGTTTTTTATAGGATTTTAGTGAAAAGGTAAACAAAGGCAGAAAGTGGATTGCATTGGTTAGTGGGAACTTTTTAGAAAAGCACCATAAATTCAGTTCTGACAGGTTGGGAGTAAGGACCATAAAGTCTGATAAGAGGGAGAAGATAGGAGCCAATGAGTCTGAGATAAGAGATAGGCTTACCTATCTCTAAATAACCTATCTACAATTTATGGCTCTATGGAATGCTAAAGGTCAGGGCTAGTTATCTCTGTCCTGATTTATATCAGTTCTAATGGTCAGGAAGGGGGTTGCAATCAGGGGGACTGAGGCAGAACAATTCAAGGAACTGAAGTATAATATATTCAAGGAAACTGAGGCAGAACAATTAAAGGAAATCATGGCATAACATTCCATACTCTCTTTTCTGATTCACATCATTGAATCACCTTCCCCCAAATACCTGTGAGGTCTTAGCACCATAATTTTGACTAACCCTATGTGAAGCAAATAAATCAAAATCGAAAAGATAAAAGACCTATGGCAAGGGCAAATCTCTCCCTGATAAACCCAGAGTTAATAGGAGGACAAAGACTCTCTATTGCAAGCATGTCAGATTCTCTGCAGTTCTGGAGCACCATCTCAGCCAGGGAATCCAGTTTGAGGTGGACAGTTCACAGTGAGTTAGTTGGTCTGCAGTCATTTGTGCACTTAACTCAGCCTCTGCTTATAGAACAGCAGCAGCAGTGCTCAAGGCAGTTTGTCCTAGCCCATCCTAGGAGGGGCACTACACAACTGACAAAGATTCCTAGGGGTAAGGGGGAAGCCTGGAATTGCTCCATCTGTCCCCATCCAGAAGAATAGACAGGCCAGGGAACACTGCTACAGAAGAATCCAGATTATTGAGCAGAGTATCAGAGCATGCACACTTAGACTCAAGGCAGACAAAACATAAACTCAGAGGTCTGATATCAAACTGCAATGTCCTTTGAGAATGCTGAAATACTAATTAAGGAACTGGGGTTATAAGACTAGAGAAACAGATCAGAGAGACTGTCAGTCACAAAGTGCCTGTACCATGGAGATTTCCAAGGGTGATTTCTGATTGTTCCTAAAAAACAAATAATCAGAAAATAGTCCCAGAAACTGAATCTGCCAAGGCAATTCAAACAGAATAAGGGGTTTCAAAGTTAAACATAACCAGCAATCACCGTCCATTTAAGGTTTAAATAATAAACCAAGCAAGGAGTAAAATCAAAAAAAGGATATCTGGAAGGGATTCAGTGATAAGGGACACAAAGACAGGTATGGGGCAGAAGTGCTTGAGACCAAGTGAATAAGAAATTAGGGGCTACTTTCAGGTATTTTTGGGAAAAATCCACAAGCTTTCCTGGTTTCTATCTCATATCCTCCCCTATTCTGTTATCACAGGAATCATCCAAGGGGGAGTAAATAAATTTTCAAGTAACAACCCCATATAAGTCCTGAAAGTGAAATAAATTTCCTATACATAACAGATTAGTACAGTAGGGGTTTTCATTCAGGAAATTATCTAAATATCCCTCAAATAATTACATGTTCTGAAGGGAACACTGTGATCAAGTAGATAATGCAGATACAAACTATAAACATTCTTAATAGCAACAGTTTGAGTAACTATTTTCATCCCAAATCCTAAACACACTGTAATAGAGGACCAAGTCAGAATCTAACAGTCATTAATCAACTATTTCAGTTCCCCCCAAATCAATGAGGCTCAAAGTCCATTAGGAGCAGGGGCAATGTCTCATCTTCTAGAGCTGCTTCCTGCTGAGAATGGGCAAAGAGCTGACTATTTCTGGGAGGGAAGGTGTTGTGGTATGCTGAAAGCATTCAATGGGCTGATCCAGGTCCCAGAAGCAAGTCAATATAGCTGTAATTTGACCAAAATCTAGAACAAAAATCAAATTAACAAATAAAGGTTAGAACAGTATGAGATAGAAAGGCTAGTTCACAAGAACTGCTACAAAACATGGAGAGGCCAGAATAGACTAGCCAGCAGCTTCCCATGTAAGGAAACATGCTTGTATCATGGGACAGACAAATGATTGTCAGCTATAGTCTCAATAAATAGCAGTTAGGTCTCACAGACAACTCTCATTATTTAGAAACCTTTAAAACCTGAATATCTACAGATATAAATAATCAGTAACAGATAGATGACCAGGCTAAATATTCATTTGCCTAAGTAGTTAGGATATAATGATTACTTATAATCAGATTGGAAACAGTAAAGTATGACATAATTGAATTGCATTAATGGTTTCTATTGAGCATTTGTTTTGATCATAGAAATCAGTCACAGGAGGAAAAAAAGCAAGGACATCACTATAACATAATATAAGCAGTCAAAACTGATTCTTCAGCACATACAGGACACAGAATAAAATAGCCTTAACTCAGTTTTACTCTAAGTAATTATCCCAGTAACTTTCAGAAGGTGGAGCTTTAAAACTCCCAAATAATATTAACTACAGGCCCAAGAAATTTTACCTCCAACAACAAATCCCATTAACCAAAGCTTCAGAAAAATCTTAAAGGTAGTTAACAAGACCTTATATTGATAACAGTAAGAGATTTGTGCCAGAAAATTCACAGCTTTTCTTTTATATACAAGTAGATGGTTCTAAGTTCAACATTATGCAGATCATTTTGCTTTTAAAATACCCAATACATAGAATAATTCTAAATTGCATATTGTCCATAACAAAAATATTTTCAAAGGGACAAAGGCAAAGATCATTCTCAGAGTCCCTTTAATGGTACAACTTTAAGATGACTCAATACAATAAATTAAAACTTACACAGAGTATCCTATTTACACATAAAAGAATCTAAAAGCTTCTTTAAAAGTATCAAACTTGTGTAACTAACGCTCCCAAATTATATATCACATTTATGACAATATTTCTTAAACAAAGAGACCATTATGCATCTAAAGAAACAAACATTCAATTAATTAACTTACTACAGTAAAAGTAGGCTGTGCCTTTAAATCACAAAAATGCTCTCTGCAGCAGAAATAGGAAGCTTATCTCCATTTCCAAAGAAGCAAACAGAAAGCAGGGGGAAGGTGAGTTAAATTTTCACTTTTGAAGCCAAAAGATTCTTTCCTGTTTCTCTCTCCTGCACTCAACTTCTCTTTATAATTAACTTTTAGAGAATCAGATTCTTCTCAGGATTTAGCCAGCCAGTTTATTTTCTTCTTCCAATAGAAAGTTTCTTCCATTTAAAAGACTTTCCCCTTTTCTTCTTTTTCTACTTAACTCTTCTTTTTCCCTTTGCTACATACTTTTCCCTTCTTAATACTGTCTCTCTCCAATTTCTTTCATAATATTGCCTCTCCTCCTTTCTGAAATCATTTAAACCTTCAATTGTTCCTACAAATCAATCTTTCTTAAATCATCTTCTTTCTCCTTTTCTTTCCTTTTCCTTCAAAATCTTTTAAGATTCACAATATAGTGAATAGCTAAATAACTCTATAAAACTTACAGACATGTTCAGCAAAGCTGACAAAATTTAAAACATAACTTATAATGTTTACAAATTGCCCAATATGTTTCAGAAGGTAACATACTTTATCTAATGGGGCATGCCTCTTCAGGCAAGTTATCAGAGCTTTGCTTTAACAAGCTATTGTTAAACTGAATCAAATTAAATACAGCTTTAAAAAAGTTTTCTCTTTCTTCTCAGTAGTAAAGATTCAATATTTAAATATATTCCTACAATCTTACACTCAGAATAAACAAATCTAGCAGGCACAAGGCAACAGTAAAATTATCTCCCACAATTTCAGAATCATAGTATTGCTTTAAAAATTAAGTTCCCAAATATTCAATAGATCAATAAGCTTAAAAGGATATGGCTTTTTCCCATTTAAGTAAATTTCCTAAAATTCCTAATCAAATGTTGCAGACAAATTGAATTACCACTTAGTTATATACTCATACATATACACATACATACACACACACATACTAGAAGGCTTTTCTGCCAGAGTTTTAAAGATAGCTAAGCTTTTCTATTCTTTTTACTTTCAAATTAGTACAAACAGGTTAAGAAGTTAAAAACCACAGGCAATTTTTTTTTAATGCCAGACACATTTGCAACATGGAAATGACCAATTGCCAAATTTCTTAATTATTGTTCTTAAAACTTAACAAAGCTCTTTAATCAACAAAACAGACGAACTGATCACACAGAACACAAGGCACTGATTACACAGACATGACATTTAACATATAAAAAATTCCCAGAACCCAAACTTATGCGTGGAGGCACCCAGAACCAAATACTGCTTAAAAAATACACTGAGATTTATTGTTCACAGACATATTCAGACCAAATATGTATCTTAATAGACACCCAGAACAGATGGCACTTCAGTGGCATCCCACTGAATACCTCCCAGATTATTGGTTCATCAACCTATCATCTGGGGATGTAAAGGTTCTAACAAAACAGAACAGAACTGCTAGCAAAACAGAACAGAGCAGAAAGAAAACCACTTACCCTGCAGTGATTTTAAAACAGACTCCTATGGTCAGGTGAAAGTATTTGCAATGAGCCTTGCCATGGCTGAAAACTGCTCTCTCAGTGGAAACTCTGGAATAATCCAGAAGGCCAATCTCTCCAATGAGAAGCTCAGATCTCAGTCATCCTAAGGCTCCAGGCCGAGATCTAAAGGTTTCTAATCTCTAATCCTGCTCTCATATCTCATATCTCACTGGGGCCTCCAAAATGTGATGCTGGAGAAACTAAAGCAAGATAGAGATCACAGAGTTAATATTTTATTTGAGAAGGACAGATTTGCTGGGGGCAAAGCATAATCCATATTGCTCCCAAGGCTAAATAAGTCTCAAAGTATCTAGCAGTGCATGAAGAATTCCAGGGATTTTTATAGTACTTTAGTGATAAGGTAAACAAAGGCAGAAGGTAGAGAGCACTGGTGAGTGGGAACTTTTCAGGACCAGACCATAAATTCAGTTCTGACAGGATGGGGGTGAGAACCATAAATTCTGATAAGAGGGAGAGGATTAGAGCCACTGAATCTGAGATAGGAGATATGCTTACCTATCTCTAAATAACCTGTCTACAATTTATGTCTTTATGAAATGCTAATGGTCAGGGCTAGTTATCTCTACCCTAATTTATATCAATTATAATGGTCAGGAAGGGAGTTCACAACCAAAGGGACTGAGGCAAAACCATTTAAGGAACTAAAGTAAAAAACTCAAGGAAACTGTGGCACAACAGTAGGAAGGTAGAAAATAGAGGAAGGACAAGATAGTCTATTAAATTTTATCTACTCTATTAAATTTTAGTATCTAAGTTATGTCTATTTTTCTTATATCTCAACCAGATTAAAAATTCCATGAGGCAACAACATAATTGACCAGAATTAACCAAGTTCTAAATCACTTAGTATTATTCCATGGGTGCTGTTTGTGCTACTTTGTGTTTGATAACAGAAAAAAGAGGGAATAATTTTTTTTTAAAATGCCACATAGAAAGTGACAGAGTGAAAGGGATAGACAGGGAGAAAGGGACAGAGATGGAAGAAAAAAGAGACAGAGAGATAGAATGAAATCATCCTTTTCAATGTTAACTGTGTAGATGAGAATTCTGACATGCTTCTCTAGATTCAGCTATGCTGGATTGTTAAAAACCAAATGGATCTGTCTATTCTATGTCTCCATCAGATTACTTCCCTAGAAGATTGAGGGAAAAAAATTCAGTTCAAATGCTGTCTTTCCATTCATTGATGTCCAAAACATCTGTTCAAGTAGCTGACTAAATAGTGTAGTCTTCAGACCTGTGGGCCCAGATTTAAGATACTGAGTTAACATTTATAAATAGATACACACACACACACACACACACACACACACACACACACACGTAGTTCTAATATATATACTGTTTTTATATCACCTACACTTTTCAACATGTTTATTACTTTCACTTTTGTGCTCCTCCAACTGGACAGTAATTCCACTAATCAATTTCACATCAGTAGTCCCACAAGTGACAGCTAGATGATGCAGTAAATAGATTGCCCAGTTTGAAGTTGGGAATATTAATCTTCCTAAATTTAAATCTGGACTCAGATACTTACTAGCTGTATGACCATTTAACTCTGTTTGCCTCAATTCCTCAAGTATAAAATGTACTGGAGAAAGAAATGGCAAGCCATTCTAGTATCTTTGTCAAGAAAACCTCTACTAGGATCTGAAGAGATATAATTTAATAACTGTAAAACAACAACAAAGTTCCACAATATTGCAGTGAAGGGAAAAAGGTGTACCTTCCTATCTTTTTTGTTTGCATGGGTGAGGGGGGGAGGAAGAAACAAGTATAGTCATTATAATTATGTCACATACAATTTCATTTTTGATTATTGCTTCAATTTTCATTATTACAGACATGAATATTATTTTCCTGGTTCTTCTTGCTTTAGTTTTTTTCAGTTCATATACAGCACATGAGATGTACATTTGAAAACAATAACCATATCTGCAGTCTTTACCAAAAAATTTCCAAATTTCATCATAATCAGATATGACCGAAAGGACTGAACAACAAATTATTATATTATTATTATTGCTGTTATTATGTCTTCCCAGGGTTCTCTGTGTACTTCATATTAATCATTTCTTATAAGATAGTAACATTCCATTGCATTCATGTACCACAATATACTTAATCATTCTCCAACCACTTTCTTTTTATCTTTTTAAAATTTTTGTAGGCATCTAGGTGGCATTATAGAGTACTAGGCTTGAAGTCAGGAAGCTCTGAGTTGAAATTCAGTCTCAAACACAGTGCAGTTCCAGCTGCATTACAGTTTCTGATTGGGACACTGAAATGTTCTATTGCTTGTGGTGCAGAGGTTCTAAGAAAGAACAACACAAAGTGATCACTCCCAGCTTAATTAGAGGATTTACTTACAAGAGACCCCCCCTACAGCAGAATCTTTTGAAGGATAGCAAGGAAGCAGAGAATACCACAATACAAGTTCATGCAGGGGGCTTTGTCCTTAAGCTATTTTTTTTTTTTTTACTGAAACGGCATAAAAAAGAAATGGCTTGAGGAATTCAGGATATATCAAGTATTTGGTTGGGGTAACAGGATGTATAAATGTACAACCAAGATAGAGTTGGCTACTAGCTAAACATCATTCTAGAACTAGCAAGAACATTTATGAGTTTCTTACTCCTAGCTGTAACTACAATCCATTTAATCTACAATGACCTAGTTAAGACTACCCCATTGTTCTCATAGGTAAAAATGAAAATAATAGCTTCTATCTTCCAGGGTTATTATAAAAGTTGTTGTTGCTGCTGTTGTTGCTGCTGCTGCTGTTGCCACTCAGTTTGGTCTGGGTTAAGGTTAAATGATTTGCTCAGGATCACACAGCTAGTTAGTACCAGAGGCCAGATTTGAAATCAAATAGATGAATCTTCCTGATACCAGGCTTGGCAGTCTATGCACTGTGGTACCTAGCTGCTTATAATGAAGATAAATGAGATAATCACTTCAAAGTGCTTTGCAAACCTTAATATACTATATAAATTAGCACCTTTATAATTGTTATTGTATTGTTCTTGACTCCTTATGACCTACAACTGTCCTAATTGGCTATGGACATTTTATTCACTTTGTCAGCATAATTACAAATTGTTTATCAGAATGATTGTGCTAATTAATAGCTTTATCCGTGATGTATTATATATGTGTACTTTTGAATGGAGAAAAATTCTTTTTTTGTAAATAATATTTTTTCCAGTTAGATGCAAAACATTTTTAATATTCATTTTTTACAAAATTTTGAGTTCCAAATTTTCCTTTCCCTCCCCTTCTCCTCTCCTCCTAAAACAATAAACAATTTGATATAGATTACATATGTGTAATATTTCCATATTATTCACAGTTGTGAAAGAAGAAACAAACCAAAAGGAGAAAACCATGAAAAAACTAACGTGAAAATAGTACACTTTGAGCTAGATTCAGAGTCCATCAGTTCTTTCTCTAGATATGGATTGCACTTTCCAACATGGATCTTTTGGAATTATTTTGGATCATTGTTCCATTGAGAAGAGCTAAGAGAGTCATAGTCGGTCACCCACACAATATTGCTATTATTATGTACAATATTCTCCTGGTCCTGCTCATTTCCTTTTGCATCAGTTCATGGTAAGATTTCCAGGTTTTTTTTTTTTTGGGGGGGGGAGGTTGGAAATCTGCTAAGTAGAGAAGCAGACCAATAGACTGTCAGAGTTGGAATGACTCTTAGGAGCCATTTAGTCCATCCCCTTCTTTTTATAGACATGAAAACTGAAATCCAGGGGTGCTAAATGGTTACACAATTAATAAACTACTTAAGTTTATAGTTCTAGTGTTAGATGGATCCTTCAAGCTCATTTAGACTAAATCTTCTAGTTTTATAGGTAATACAACTAAAGTTCAGTACCATAAAAGAACTTGCCCAAGATCATGTAACTAATTAATAGTATACTTAGGAATAAAACTCAGGTCTCCTGATATTCTCTTTTTCCACCATGTTACTTCACATAATCAAGTGATATAGGAAGAATAATTGAGTCCATCATGTTGAGGTTGGGAAGGGACCCCAAATGGTTGAGGTCACAGACCAGTGTCACAAGGTGTTTCAAAAGAATTTTCAGGCTTAAACACATTCCCAAGTCAAGGGGCTAAGTTTATTGTAATTGTAATGTCAATTGAAGTGGGTTCAAGTCCAGATAACTTAGCAAGGAGACACATTTATCTAGTTCTTCATGTTATAGATATACTAATTTTATTGGGGTAGAACCAAGCAGTGGTCTCAAGAATTTGGTTATCACTAACCAACAGACAGTAATGTTTGTTGGACTGCTCTAAGGCCAGAAAACTTAAAATTGTTGACAGATTGTTAGAACAATAGACTCAGGATCACTTATATATCTTCCCTAAAGTCTAAGGGAAAAAATATTATTATATTCCTAGGCCAGAGGACTTTTATACTCATTCACAGAACAAAAGAAAAATTGTGAAAAATGTGAAAAAAAATTTGTTTTCTCTCCTTCCTATCCTTCATTCCCACCATTCAGAAAGAAAAACAAAACTTTTGTTGCAAGCATGTATAGTCAAGCAAAACAAATTCCCACATTGGCTATGTCCCAAAAATATGTCTAAGTTTGTACTCTGAGTCCATCATCTCTTTTCCAGGAAAGAGATAGGTAGCATGTTTCATCATGAATTTTGTTAAGTCACTATGTTAATCAGAGTTGATAAAATTTTCAAAGTTGTTTCTTTTTATAATATTGTTGTTAGTGTATAAATTGTTCTCTTGGCTTTGCTCACTGCACTCTATTTCTAGTGCTCACTATATCTAGATTTCTCTGGAACTCTACCTTTTCTATAGCACAATAGTATTCTATCATATTCATATACCAGTTGTTCAATCATCTCCAGTTGTTGGATGCCTTTAAGCTTCCAATTCTTTTCAATTTCAAAATTACTTTTCAATGGCTTTTCAATGGCAATCTTCATTGCTTAGAATGTTTTTTCTCCTCCTATTGGTTCCACTTTCACACCTATCCCATCCCCATCTCCTAATTTCCTTGATTACCTTCAAGATTAAGTTCAAATTCTTGCATTGATGTCTTCTCTTAAATACCAATGCTAGTGTTTTCCCTCTGAGATTACTTTCAATTTACACAGTAACTGTCTTATATGTACACAATTGTTTCTTTTTAATCTTTCCCATTACAATGTGAGCTTCTTGAGAGCAAACACTCATGTTTTGCCTTTAAAAAATCCCTTGTGCTGATTACAGTGCCTGATGAATAGTGTGTAGTTAATAAATGTATGTTGAATGACTGACATGTGCCAATTTAAATAATATATAACAGAATTTTTCCTTCTGGGTTATTGATTCTTAACCTGGGGGTCTATGAACTTTCTTTTTCTTAAAAAAAAAAATAGGATCTTGATAACTATTTTAACACATATGCTTTTCTTTTCCCATTGGTGAAAAGATAATGGTCTCAGCAGTCAGTTTAGATCATTTAGGCAGCAGCCTTTCCTTAAAGTGGAGTGACTCATTTTCAATAGTTACCAATGAAAGCATTTATCCAGTAAGTGAGGTCTATAATGGTACAGACTTCCCTATTTTACAGGAAACAGTCTCTTCAAATACTCACATTTGAAAAACACTTTTAATCATGATTGCAGTTTTATCATTCAATGTAGAGTGTTCTGCCTAAATACTCTTCTCTTGGAATAGTACTGTAATACCCTTGAAGAGATTTAAAAAACAAAAAACTGTTATCCCTGAGAATCCAGAAATGCACTTGATGGCTATGAACCATGGAATGCAGCTAAAGAAATGAAAAGGGGAATATACTTTATTATTAGCAAGAATAATTGAGCTAATCACATTATAACCAGGCAAACAAACTCCCAATGTACCCTTCATCTAGAATGATGGCTCCACTTTATAGATCAGTCAAAAAAGAGGATGGAGCCAATGAAACTAAAAATGCCTTATAGAAATATGTAACTCTGTTTAAGTGGGTGTTTAGAAAGGCAGAAATAGCTTTCATGGTGATAGGGTAAGCCTTACTCCTTATGGGACAATGAAAGCTGAGTCTGATTTCAGGGAGCCAAAATGAAAAAAAAATCTTTTCACCACAACTGGCATTCTTTTAGTGCCTGGTAGATATTAACCAGAGGGGTTGATAGAGGGCTATCATTAAGATCAGCATTGTAAGCAAATGTTGATCAAACAGCCGTTTGTAACTCAAAAGGCTTGCTTTGAACAAAACATTTTTACCTTATATTAATTATGTTAGTAATTATTTTGAATTTGTATAGTATCAATTTTCAAAGATTAAAGAACTCTTACATTTTTATTTTTAAAACATTATTATATCTCAAATAGGTTCATAAGTTTGAATAAATAATGTAATTCTTGACAGCAGCAAGTTTTTGCCAATTTAACATATTTTTTTTTTCCTTTTCTCATTGATGAATTTCTCTTAGAAATTCTATTTTGTAAAGGGGCCAAGGCCAGCCAAATGCTAATCTCCTTACTCTATTGCTGACTTTCTCTGTACTATGTCGTTTTTTTTCTTTTGAAAATTGTCTTCTCCCATTTAAATGAAATGCCCATTCCAGGGCAGGAGCTGTCTTTCTTTCAGGCAGTATTTGGATCCCCAGCACTCAGTACATTACCTGGCACATAGTAAGTGCTTATTAATGTTTATTGCTTTGCCTTACCTGATCTATGTACTTTGTTTTATGAATTTAAAAACATTATTTTGATAAGGGGTCCCATGATTTTTGTCTGCTAGGGGCTAGTCAAAATGTGTTTGTTTTCTTGGGGTTTTTTGTAAAAATTCGCTGAGGTTTGTGTGGTACCAGTGTTAGAATTTTGACAGCACACACATTGGTCTGGCTGAAAATGTTCAATGTTCATTTTGCAAATATAAGGGAAAATATGGATGAATAAGTAAAATAATACATGAAAGAATACACTGTAGGCCTGAAATCCCTGCAAGGCTTGAGAAAATATACTGACTTACCAAGTCTGTGCTTGTCTGCATTTCTTTTTGGCAGGCGTATAATACTGAACTATTTATAGTGAGGCAGGCAAGGGGTAAATGCATGTTAGTTAAAGGAGCACCTTAGGAAATAACTAAGACAGTTCTTTTAAGGGGGGAAAATACCACCTTAACTAAACTAGAATGGAAAAGTACAAGTTGAACTTGTGAAAAAGAAAAAAATATGGCAAATATTTTAAGATATGCTTCATAAAGAATGCTAAAAAACTGACTTGGAACCAGTTTACTGACTCTGGTTGATTCAGGGTTGTCACATGAAAAAGAGATCAGGCATATTTCTGTTTCACCTAAGAGCAGGAGTTCATAATATCTTTGATAGTCCCTTTCAGAATAATGTTTTTTAAATATATGAAATAAAACACATAGAATTATAAAAAAGCTGAATGTGTTGAAATAATTATTAAAATATTAAATAAAACAAATTTGTAATGTAGTAATACATAGATTTCTTTGTTAACTTGTTAAGCAAAAGGAAAATGCATTTAAAATATGAGCAGTTTGAGGGTTTTTTGGGGAAAAAAATTTCAATGTTTATTTTTTATTATCTTTTTTATTACTTATCTTAAATCATAACATTAAACTATAGGACATCTTTCACAAGCCAATATGCTCTTAATGTTGTTCAATTAATTTCAAATTGTAACAAGATATAAAAATATCTGTGATTTTTATTGGTAACAAAGTTACTGGTACTTGCTAATAAAGCTGCTTTGTTGTTTATGTTCATAGTTGAAGGTAATGCTAAATTTCAGTTAAAGATTAGTGAAAATAAAGATATAATTGTTCTTATCTACATTCATGGACTTACTGGACTCACTAGGAGTCCATACACTCCAAGAACCTTTTCCCTAACAGGAAAAAAATTGAGAGTAAAAAAAGTTTTTTTTTTTTTTTGGTTAAGTTGGAAAAAGTTGAAGAGAGGAAAATACAGACTTGATTTAAAGAAAAATTTCTCAATAATTAGTGCATCTAAAAGTGGAATAGTTTGTCTCAAGATATAATAGGCTTTTACCAGTTCAAGAAAGTGTGTGTGTGTGTGTGTGTGTGTGTGTGTGTGTGTGTATTAGTTAAATAAAATAGACATTAAGATATAGTGGGCTCCCTTCAGGGGTGTGCTGGTCAATATGGGTTTTCTAAAGAAAATATACCACAAAACACTTTTAATTTTAATATGCATCATTAAGATTTTCTTCATCTCTGTCTATCTAGATAATCAACAAAACAATATGTCAAACTCTGATTTATAAGATTTATCAATTTTCCAGATATAACTGCTCACACTGAAAATTTAATAGTGATCTGTTTCCTCAAACTTGAGGCTGACTCTAAACACCCCAGCTGTCAGAGGTTTCATAATCACTTGTGAATTGTGAGGTAAAATTAATTTTTGCTCCTGTGTTGAACTAGATGACTTGATTCTTTTGAAGGTAAAATAGTCACCTGACATCAAAATTATTAAGGGTTTTGAGCATAAATTGCAGTGTCATGAACCCACTGGAACACCTGACTGGTAATAAGTTTTTTTTTGTTTTGTTTTGTTGGAAATGTGAGGCAGGGAGGAAGAGATACACACATTTAGATAGTTCACGCATGGGTGCTATTAATTATTCTACAAAATAATTCAGAATATCTGTAATTTCACTTGGAATTTCAAAGCCCTAAAATTCATCCATTTGAATTTTATTAAATATTAAATATTTAATCTAGTTATTTGATTATGGTACATCATATAGAATATAGCATATGGAGTCACAAATATATATTGAAACCCAACTTTCATATTTATTACATGCATAACCATAACTAAATTATACAAAATCCCTGAGCTCTTGCATGTGCAAAATGAATACATCTGTGTTACCTATTTTACAGGGTTCTGAAGATGTTCAAATGGCATTATGTCCATAGAGTACTATATGTTAGTTATTATTATTATTCCTTTATAAATAGAAGATTGTTTTTTTATAACAGAAAGCTTTTCTTCTTTTTCTTTTCTGTGCCCCATTAAGAAACAATTTTATGTTACAAATATATTTCAGAATATGAATATTCTGCTTCAATTAACAGCTGTATCTTTAGGAATTACATTGAGATGTTTTATTGATTTGTTTTTATTTTCTTATTTTTTTGTACAAGATGTGACATTGGAAAAAAACATTGGACTTAGAGTCGGGAAAATTTGGGTTCAAATTTGCATCAGCTACATCTTGGCTGATCATGGGCAAGCAAACAAATTTCAGTTTCTTCATTTATAAAATGAGGATAACCCTAGTACTTCTATCTTGTAGCTATTGTGGTACTCAAATGAGAAAATATATATTGATATATATTGAAACCTTGAGTACTACATAAATATCAGTCATTATTATCCACTGTTCTTTTCTTGCTAAGCCCCATGTTTTGAAATAGAAAAATTGTTCACATTTAGCCATTTATAAGATCAAAGAATCAGATTTTTTCTGATAAGGTCTCATTTCTCAAACATAGAAGGAACTGCGTCAAATTTCTAACCAATAAGAGCCATGGCCCAGTTGATAAATGATATGCCCCAAGCGTTATAAATTCATGCATATCCTTTGACCTAACAACATCACTACTTGACATGAATCCCAAAAGAGATTTTTTTAAAAAGGAAAGTTATTACCTATATGTACCAATATATATATATATATATATATATATATATATATATATATATATATATATCCCAGCAGCTATTTTCTCAGGGCAAAAAAAAAAATGGAAATTGAGGGATAACCATCAATTGGGGAGTGGCTTGATAAAATGTGGAGTGTGTTTATGTGAAATAATGAACAGGATGCTCTCAGGAAGGAGAAAAAAGACCCCAAAAAGTCCTCCGTTAACTCAAACAAAGTGAAATGTATTATAAACAAAGTAATAGCAATATTCTGAAATGACCAGCTATGAATGACTTTGCTCTTCTCAGTGTATAATCATACACAACTACTCAAAGAACTTATGATGAAAAATCCTATCCACACCCAGAGAAGGAACTGATTGTATTTGAATACAGAGAGAAGTGTATTCTTTCTCTCTCTCTCTCTCTCTCTCTCTCTCTCTCTCTCTCTCTTAATTTTTCTTGAGGGTTTTTATTTTCATTAGGATGGGAGATCTAATGTTTTTTTCACAACTTGACTTATGGAAATGTTTTGCATAACTTCACAAGTGATCTCTTAATTGTAGGTGAGGATAAGAGAAAGATTAAAACTCAAAAATTTTAGAAACAAATGTAATTTTTTTTCTTTGAATATAACTCGGAAAAATATTAAATAAATAAAACAAACAGAATACACAGGGGAAAAAATTAGAATTATCTAAATGGGGGGAAAATCCATTGAACAAAACAAATCCTCTAAAAGTAGAATTGGCTAAATGGAAAAGGAAATACAAAAGCTAATTGAAGTAAATATTTCCTAAATATTACTATTAAATAAGCATAAACTAATGACTCTGTGAAACAACAAAAATAAGTCAAACAAAATCAAAAGAATGAAAAAATAAAATACCTAATTTAAAAAACTGGACATGGAAAATGAATCCAGTAGATATAATTTAAGAATTATTAGACTATCTAAAAGTAGTGATCAAAAGAAGAGCTTAAACAGTATCTTTCAAGAAATTTTCAAGGAAAGATGCCTTGATATCTTAGAACCAGGGGGCAAAATAGTCTATAATAAAATCCACCAATCACTGAAAGAGATCCCAAAATGAAAATTCTAAGGAACATTGTAGTCTAGTTGCAGAACTATCAAGTAAAGAAGAAAATATTTGAAGTATTGAATTGAAAGAAACATTTCAAACATCAAGGACCCATATTCAGGATTACACAGGATATAGCAAAATCTATATTAAAAGATTGAAGGGCTTTGAATATGATATTCCAGAGGGTAAATGAATTTGTATTCCAACCAAAATTCAACTATTTAGCAAATTGAACATAACCTTTCAGGGGAAAAGATGGGCATTCAATTCATGAGGACTTTCAAACTTTTCTAAGGAAAATGATGAAATTGGACAATTTGATTTTCAAATACAAAACTCAAGAAAAGCATCAAAAGATAAACAGTTTTTAAAAAGGACTTATTCAATAAGGTTAAAGTGTTTACATCCCTACATGGGAAGATGATACTTCTCATGCTTAAAAAGTGTATCTTATTAGGGCAGTTAGAAGGGGTTACAGATATAAAATAAAAGAAAGGGGTGCAGATATAAAATTACTTTAATGTGATGATAATAAAATTTAATTAAGAGGTCAAAAAATTATACTGTGAGAAGAAAAAAGGAGGCAGAACTAGGTAAATCATATTATATGAAGAGACCATCAGATTTGGCTCAAAGAAAGAATAACACATACCCTGACTTAGGTAGAGAAATCTTACTGTATAGAGAACTTTGGTAGGAGGGAAAGAGGAAAGAAAAGCAAGGGAGGGATAATAGAAAGGAGGAAAGATTGTGGAAGGCAGTAGAAAGAATCAAAATACTAATGAAAGGAGAGAGAAAAGTCTAAAAGGGGGAATTAGGATGGAGGGAAATATAGTGAGTACCTATAACTGTAAATGTGAATATGAATGGGTTAAACTCTCCCACAAAAAAAAAAAATTGAATAGAAGAATGGATTAAAAAACAGAATCCTACAATATATTGTTTACAAGGAACACATTTGAAACAAAGGATAGACATAGAGAAAAGGTAAAAGACTGAAGCAGAATATATTATGCTTCAGCTGATATTAAAAAGAAACAAGGGTAGCAGTCCTGATGTCAGATAAAGCAAAAGCAAAAATAGGTCTAATTAAAAAAGACAAAGAAGGAAACTACATCTTGCTAAATATTAATACTAAAGATATATACCAAGCAATATAGCATCCAAATTCTTAGAGTTTTCCTCTAAGATGAGTTACAGGAAGAATGAGACAGACCTCAACCTCTCCTCAAAAATAGATAAATCAAACAACAGAATAAACAATAAAGAAGTTAAGAAGAAGAATAGAATTTCAGAAAAGTTAGATATGATAGACTTCTGGAGAAAATTCAATAGACATAGATAGGAATATACCTTTTCTTGAGAGTACATGGCATCTACACAAAAATTGACTATGTATTGAGGCACAAAAACTTCACAATCAAATGAAGAAAGGCAGAAAACTTAAAGCCAATCTTTTCAGATAATGGTGCCATGAAAATTGTATGTAATAAAGTGTCATGGAAAGACAGATTAAAAATTAATTGGAAACGAAATAATGCAATTCTAAAGAATGAACAAAATAGCAAATCATAGAAACAATCAACAATTTCATCAAAGAGAATGACAATGATGTGACATCATAACAAAATTTATGTAATAAAACCAAAGCAGTACTTAGGGGATATTTTCTATCTCTAAATGCTTATATGAATAAAACAGAGAAAGTGCAGATTAATGAATTGGGAGTGCAATTTTAAAAATTAGAAAAAAAGACAATTTAAAATCCTCAATTAGATATCAAGTTACAAATTCTGAAAATGAAAGGAGAGATTGATAAAACTAAAAGTGAGATAATTATTAAGCTAAAATAATAAACCAAGATATGGTTTTATTAAAAAAAACTATAAAATAGATAAATCTTTGCTTAATTTGATTAGAAAAAGAAAGGAAACCAAATTACCAGTTTCAAAAATAAAAATTTATGGTGAATTTGGTGAATTTACCACCAATAAAAAGGAAATCAAAGCAAAAATTAGGAGCTTTTTAGCCTACCTGGATGGACATCAATGACTGACAATCTAAGAGAAGAAATAAAAATTTCAAATCATCCCATTTTAGAAAAAGAAATTGAACAAGTTAATAATAAACTCTCTAAGAAAAAATCTCCATGAGCAGATGAATTTACAAGTGAATTCTACCAAACATTTAAAGAAAAATTAATTCTAATATGATATAAACTATTTCAAAAATTAAGTGACAAAGGAATCCTACCAAATTCGTTTTCTGACATAAATATGGTGCTGATTCTCAAACCAGAAACAACCAAAACTGAGAAAGGAAATTATAGACCAATTTTCTTAATAAATATTGATGCCAAAAATTTTAAACTAAATATTAGCAAAGAGATTACAGCAATTTATTACTGGATAATATATTAACTTTATAATAGGAATGTAGGATTGATTAAATATTAGAAAAATTATTAGTATATTTGATCACATGAAGTAAAAAACAATAGAAATAATATGCTTATCTCAAAAAAGGACCAAAAAGCTTTTGATAAAATATAGCAACCATCCCTATGAAAAACACTAAAAAAGTATAGCAATAAATGGAGCTTTCCTTAAAATGATAAGTAGTATCTCTCTAAAATCATTAACAAGTATTATCTGTAGTGGGGATAAAGGAAAATTCTTCCCAATAATCAGGAGTGAAACAAGTTGCCCATTATCACCACTATTATCAATATTGTACTAAAAATGGTAGCTATAGCAATAAGAGAAGAAAATAAAATTTAAAGAATTAGATAGGTAAAGTGGAAACAAAATCATCACTCTTTATAGATGATATGATGATAGACTTTGAGGGTCCTAAAGAATCACTAAAAAAATTACTTGAAATATTAACATCTTCAGCAAAATTGTAGGATATAAAACCAGCCTCCAGAAATCATCTGCATTTCTATATATTACCAACAAAGCTCAGCAAGAAGATATAGATAAATTCCATTTAAAATGACTAAATATAAAATACTTGGGAATCTGTTTTCCAAAACAAACCAAAGAACTATTTGCACAAAACTACAAAACACTTTTCACACTAATAAAGTCAGGTCAAATAACTGGAAAGATATCAATTGCTCATGATAAGGTGAGCTAACATAATAAAAATGACAGTTCTCCCTAAATTGATTAATCAATTTAATGCCATGCCAGACAAAATATCAAAAAGGTTTTATAGAGCTAGACAATATAATAAAAAAATTATCAAGAACAAAAGTCCAAAAATATCAAGGAAATTAATGGGAAGGTGTTATAACTATTTCAGATATAAAATAATATTATAAAGCATCAATAAGCAAAACTATTTGGTATTGGCTAAAAATAGAATGATGGATCATTATATTAGGTACACAAGACACAGTAGTACAATTGTACATGGTAGTAAATGATTATAGTAATCTATTGTTTGATAAACCCAGACTCAAGTTTCTGGAATAGGAATGCATTATTTGACAAAAACTGCTGGAAAAACTGGAAAATAGGATTAAAAAACCAGGCAGAGATCAACATTTTACACTGGCTACATAAAACAGACAAAAAGAGTGATATCAGAAGCAACTTAAGAGATCAAAGAATAGTTTATTTGCAAGATCCATAGAAAGGGGAAGAATTTATGATCAAACAAGAGATAGAAAACATTATAAAAAATAAAATGTATTATATGAAAAGTTTGATTGCATTAAATTAAAAAAAAAGATTATATATATATATATATATATATATATATATATAAACCATGCAAATGTGATTTGAAGGAAAGTGGAAAGATGGGAAAAATATTATAGTCTGTTTATAAGAATACAGGTCACTCCCCATTTGATAAATGGTTAAAAAATATGTACAGAGAGTTTTCAGATGATGAAATTAAAGTTATAGTCACATAAAAATGCTCTAAATCACTATAGCTTAGTAGTGGTTCTCAAACTTTTGTTTTCAGTATCTTTATCCAATTAAAAATTATTGAGGATCTCTCCAAAGCGTTTTTGTTTATCTGGGTTATATTTATAGACATTTACCATATTGGAAATAAAAACTATTTTTGAATTTGTAGACCCTCTAAAAGGGTTTCAAAGATCTCCAGGATTCTCTAGACCATATTTTGAGAACCACTGGCTTAGAGAAATGCAAGTTAAAATAACTCATAGATACTACCTCATACTTATTACATTTATTAATATGAGAGAAAAGGAAAATGATAACTATTGGAGAAAATTGGGGAAATCTGAGACTTTAATGCATTGTTAGTGGAGTTATGAACTGATCCAAACATTCTGAAGAGCAATTTGGAAGTATTTCCAAAGGGCAATTATAATGTGCATAACCTTATATCCAGCAGCATCACTACTAGATCTGTGTTCCAAAAAGATCATTAAAAAAGGACAAAGGACCCACATGTACAAAAATATTTATAATATATTTTTGTGATAGCAAATAATTAGACATTGAAGGGCTGTCCATCAAATAGGGAATGACTGAACAAGTTGTGCTATATGTAATAGGAAACTATTGTACTATAAGAAATGATGAGCATATGGATTACAGAAAAACCTGTTAAGAACTTATGTGCAACTTGGGAAGATGCTGAATGAAGTGAGCAGAACAAGGAGAACATTGTACATGGTAACAGCAATGCTGAACTATGATAGGCTGACTTAATTCTACTTAGCAATACACTTATCTAAGCCAGTTCTGAAAGATTCATGAAGGAAAACACTATCCACATTCAGAGAAAGAACTGTGGAGTCTGCATGCAAATTGAAATACATTTTTTTCACTTTTGTTTGCTTGTTTTATGTAGTTTTTCCATTTTGTTCTAATTCTTTTTTTTTTAACAACCTGACCAATAATGGAAAATCAAATGAAGGTGACCTAGCTGTACCAGATCTAAAATTATATTATAAAGCGTTACCAAAAACTGCTTGGTATTGGCTAATAGGAAACTATAACATGGGGGAAATAAGATGACAGGAAATACAGAGTTAGTAATTTTAACTGTGAATGAATGGGATGAATTCTCCCATTAAATGGAAGCTGATAGAAGACTAGATTAAAGGCCAGAATCCTACCATGTTGTTTATAAGAAAAATATTTACTACAAAGTGATACATACTGAGGAAAGGTAAAAGACTAGAGCAGAATTTATTGGGCTTCAGCTGAAGTTAAAAAAAAAGGAAAGGTAGCAATTTTGATCTAAGATCAAGCAAAAGCAATAATAGATCTAATTAAAAGAGATAAGGAAGGAAACTCCATTTTGCTAAAGGGTATCATAGATAATGAAGTAATATAGGATCCAAATTCCTAGAAGAGAAGTTAAAAGAGCTTCAAGGAGCAATAGAAAGCAAAATATACTAGTGGGTGTGTCAAACTTGCTCTATCAGAATGAGATAAATTGAACCACAAAATAATAAGAAGTTGAGGTAAATAAAATTTTAGAAAAGTTAATTATGATAAGCCTTTGGACAAAACTGAATGGGGACATGAAGAATATACTTTTTTCTTGTCAGTACATGGAACCTATGCAAAAATTGACCATGTATTAGGGCATTAAAAACCTCAAAATAAAATGCAGAAAGGCAGAAATAGTAGATGCATTTTTTTTCAGATCATAATGCAATAAGAATTATACATAATAAAAGACCAGGGAAAATAGACCAAAAATTAATTGGAAACTAAATAATTTAATCCTAAAGAATGAGTGGACGAAACAACAAATCACAGACACAACTGATAATTTCATCTAAGAGTGACAATATTGAGACATCAAACTAAAATTTAGGGTATGCAAACAAAAAATTTCTTAGGGAAAATTTTATATCTCTAGATGTTTACTTGCATAAAATAGAAAGAGAAAATATCAGTAAACTAGGTATGCATCTAAACAATATAGAAAAAAAATAAAATCCCCCAATTGAATACCAAAATTAAAATTCTGAAAATAAAAGGGGAGATTAATAAAATTGAAAGCAAGTAAACTATTGAACTAATAAACAAAATTAAGTGTTGTTTTTATGACAAAAATAGTTAAACCTTTAGTTAATTGATGAGAAAAAGGAAAGAAGAAAATCAGATTGCTAATGTCAAAAATTAAAAGGATGAACTTTCCAACAAGGAAGAGGAAATTAGAGCAATAATTAGGATCTATTTTACCCAACTATGTGCCAATAAATCTGATAATCTAAGTGAAATGGATAAATATCTACAAAAATATAGATTGCCTTGATTTACAGAGAAGAAAGTAAATTACTTAAATAGTAATTTTATTTTAGAAAAAAATTGAACAAGCTATTAATCTGTTCCCTAAGAAAAAATCTCCAGGACCAGATGGATTTACATGATAATTCTACTAAAATTTTAAAGAACAATTAATTCCAAAACTATGCAAACTATTTGGAAAAATGGGTAAAGGAGTCCTACCAAATTCCTTCTTTGACACAGATATGGTGCTGTTACCTAAATAAGGTAAAGTCAAAACAGAGAAAGAACATTATAGACCAATTTCCCTAATGAATATTGATGCAAAAAATATTAAATAAGATATTTTCAAAGAGATTACAGCAAGTTATCACCAGAGTAAGGCACCATGGCCAAGTAGATTTTCTACCAGGAATACAGGACTTTATACCAAGAACAAGCAGGACTTGTTCAATATTAGGAAAACTATTAGTATAATTGACTATATCAATAACCAAACTAGCAAAAATCACATGATTATTTCAATAGATGCAGAAAAAATTTGGCAAAATCCAATACCCATTCCTATTAAAAACTTTAGAGAGCATAGGAATAAGTGGAGTTTTCTTTAAAACGATCAATAGCATCTATTTAAAACCATCAGAAAACATCATATGTAATGGGGATAAACTAGAACCATTCCCAATAAGATCTAGGGCGAAACAAAATTGCTCAATATTCCCAATATTATTCAATATTGTATTATAATAATGCTAGCTTTAGCAATAAGAGAAGAAAACAAGATTAAAGGAATTAGAGTAGTTAATGAGGAAAACAAATTATCACTCTTTTGCAGATGACATTATGGTATACTTAGAGAATGCTAGAGATACAACTAAAAAGCTAGTAGAAAAAATTCACAACTTAAGCAAAGTTGCAGGATACAAAATAAATTCACATAAATCATCACCATTTCTATGTTACCAACAAAGTCCAGCAACAAGAGATACAAAGTGAAATTCCATTTAAAATAACTGTAGATAACAAAATATCTGAGAGTCTACCTGCCAAGGCAAAGTCAGGAACTATATGAAAATAATTACAAAACACTTTCCACATAAATAAAGTCAGATCTAATCAAATGAAAGAAAATCAAGTGCTCATGGGTAGACCAAACTAATATAATAAAAATGACAACTCTATCAAAATTAATCTACTTATTCAATGCCATACCAATTAAACTGCTAAGAAATTAGTTTATAGAGCTAGAAAAAAATAATAACAAAGTTCATCTGGAAGAATAAAAGGTCAAGAATTTCAAGGGAATTAATGAAAAAATGACATGAAAGTGGCCTAGTTGAAC
This sequence comes from Sarcophilus harrisii, assembly GCF_902635505.1. Taxonomy (NCBI): domain Eukaryota; kingdom Metazoa; phylum Chordata; class Mammalia; order Dasyuromorphia; family Dasyuridae; genus Sarcophilus; species Sarcophilus harrisii. Next base: position 237,075,907 of record NC_045429.1, on the reverse strand, counting down.
AGAACTAAAACTGTATTATAAAGTAGTGGTCATCAGAATCATTTGGTACTGGCTAAGAAATAGAGTAGTTGGTCAATGGAATAGGTTAGGTTCAGAACACACAATAGTCAATGACTATAGTAATAGCATGTTTGATAAACCCAAAGATCCCAGCTTCTATGATAAGAAGCTATTTGACAAAAATTGCTGGAAAATTGGAAAATAGTATGGCAGAAACTAGGCATTAACCAACACCTAAACCTTATACCAAGAAAAAGTCAAAATGGGTTCATGTTTTAGACATAAAGAGTGATATTATAAGCAAATTATAAGAACCAAGGATAATCTACCTCTCAGATTTGTGGAGAGGGAAGGAATTTGTGGCCAAAGAAGAATTAGAGTAGAATATGAAATGTAAAATACATAATTTTGATTATATTAAGATAAAAAGGTTTTGTACAAGCAAAACCAATGAATACAAGATTAGAAGGAAAGCAGAAAATTGGGAGAAAAGTTTTACATCCATTTCTAAAATTTATGTAGAATTGACTCAAATTTATAAGAATCATGCCATTTTCCAATTGATAAGTGGTCAAAGGATATGAAATTTTCAGATGAAGAAATTAAAATCAGTTTTAGTCATATTAAAAAAATGCTCTAAATCACCATTGATCAGAGAAATACAATTTAAGACAACTCTGAAGTACCACTACATACTTTTCAGATTGGCTAAGATGACAGGAAAAAGTAATAACAAATGTTGGAGAGGATGTGGGAAAACTAGGACACTAATATATTATTGGTGGAGTTGTGAATTGATACAATCTTTCTAAAAATAATATGGAATTATTCCCAATGGGCTATCAAATTGTGTATATCTTTTGATTCAGCAGTGTCTCAACTGAGCCTGCAGCCCAAAGAGATCGTAAAAATGGGAAAAGTACTCACATGTGCAAAAATTTGTATAGCAGCCCTTTTTTGTGTGTCAAAGAACTAGAAAGAGGATGCCCATCAGTTGAGGAATGGCTGAATAAGTTATATATGAATATAATGGGATATTATTGTTCTATAAAATACAATCAGCAGGATGATTTCAGAAAGGCCTGGAGAGACTTACATGAACTGAAGATAAGTGAAGTAAATAGAACTAAGAGAATTTTGTATACAGCAACAACAAGACTATGCAATGATCAATTCTGGTGGACATGGCTCTTTTCAACAATGAAGTGATTCAAGCCAGTTCCAATGGACTTGTAATTGATTGGATCACAAGAGAGAGCCATTTGCAATCAGAGAGAGAACTGTGGGAACTGAGTGTGGATCATACAACATAGTATTTTCACTCTGTTGTTGTTTGCTTGTCTTTTGTTTTCTTTCTCATTTTTTTTCTTTTTGATCTCATTTTTCTTGTGCAGTATGATAATTGTGGAAATAAATATAGAAGAATTGCACATATTCAACATATATTGGATTACTTACTGTCTAAGGGAGTGGGTATAGAGAGGGGAGAGAAAAAAAATTGAAACAAGTTTTGTAAAGTTGAATGTTGAAAACTATTGCATGTATTTTGAAAATAAAAAGCTAAAAAACATAAAAGAAGTTTGTTGAAAATTATCTTTACATTATATTATAGAGCAGCAGTTACCAAAACTATTTGGTATTGGCTAAGGAATAGATTAGTTGATCAGTGGAATAGATTAGGTTCAAGGGACAAAACAGTCAACAAATATAGCAACCTAGTCTTTGACAAACCCAAAGATCCCAGCTTTTGGGATAAGAACTTACTGTTTGATAAAAATCTGGGAAAATTGGAAACTAATATGGCAGAAACTAGGCATTGATCCATACTTAACGCCGTACACCAAGATAAGGTCAAAATGGGTTCATGACCTAGGCATAAAGAATGAAATTATTAATAAATTAGAGGAACATAGGATAGTTTACCTCTCAGACCTGTGGAAGGGGAAGGTCTTTATGACCAAAGCAGAACTAGAGATCATTACTGATCACAAAATAGAAAATTTCGATTATACCAAACTGAAAAGTTTTTGTACAAACAAAACTAATGCAGACAAGATTAGAAGGGAAGCAATAAACTGGGAAAATATTTTTACAGTCAAAGGTTCTGATAAAGGCCTCATTTCCAAAATATATAGAGAATTAACTCTAATTTATAAAAATCAAGCCATTCTCCAATTGAAAAATGGTCAAAGGATATGAACAGACAATTCTCAGATGAAGAAATTGAAACTATTTCTAGTCATCTGAAAAGATGCTCCAAGTCATTATTAATCAGAGAAATGCAAATTAAGACAACTCTAAGATACCACTACACACCTGTCAGATTGGCTAAGATGACAGGAAAAAATAATGATGATTGTTGAGGGGATGGGAAAACTGGGACATTGATGCATTGTTGGTGGAGTTGTGAACGAATCTAACCATTTTGGAGAGTAGTTTGAACTATGCTCAAAAAGTTATCAAACTGTACATACCCTTTGATCCAGCAGTGTTACTACTGGATTATATCCCAAAGAGATTATAAAGAAGGGAAAGGGACCTGTATGTGCATCGAATGTTTGTGGCAGCCCTTTTTGTAGTGGCTAGAAACTGGAAACTGAATGGATGTCCATCAGTTGGAGAATGGCTGAATAAATTGTGGTATATGAATATTATGGAATATTACTGTTCTATAAGAAATGACCAACAGGATGATTTCAGAAAGGCCTGGAGAGACTTACACGAACTGATGCTGAGTGAAATGAGCAGGACCAGGAGATCATTATATACTTCAACAACAATACTATATGATGACCAGTTCTGATGCACCAGGCCATCCTCAGCAGCGAGATCAACCAAATCATTTCCAATGGAGCAGTAATGAACTGAACCAGCTATGCCCAGAAAAAGAACTCTGGGAGATGACTAAAAACCATTACATTGAATTCCCAATCCCTATATTTATGCACACCTGCATTTTTGATTTCCTTCACAAGCTAATTGTACAATATTTCAGAGTCTGATTCTTTTTGTACAGCAAAATAACGTTTTGGTCATGTATACTTATTGTGTATCTAATTTATATGAAGAAGGATAATAATAATAATAATTAGCCCAAATAAATAAGAATGGAAAGAAGGAAAGCTTATAGGTAGAAATATCATGAATAAAGAGAAGTAATACTGGGGTTATGGTATAAGAACTCTGAAAGCAGAGAGCATCGTAAATAAAATTGAGACTGAACAAGTGAAGCCAAGGTGCAATTAAAACAAAGCTATATCATCTGTGAAAAGCTGAAAATTTGTTTTGTTTTGTTTTGTTTTTTTGTGATAAGATAAAATGTAATCTCTACTTCTGCCCTCTTTTAATGTCTCATAGTGGTTTAGGAATTACATCAGAATTTTTTTTTATCTTGCTCTCTTTTAGGGATGATATGATATAGAGGATAAAGTACTTAAATTGGGATCAGAAAAACTAGGGTTTAAATGCTGCCACAACACTTCTTAACTCATTTCCTTTGAATTGATTGTGTATCCTTAATGTCTATGTCAGTGAAACTCAAGCTCTTCAGATTTTGTCTTGCTGGAATAGGACTTGACTTTGGGTCCATCAAAAAACCTTTTATCTTGAATTTAAGGGCAAGTCTCCCTGAGCTCAGTCTCATCAGCATATAGCCTTCCAAAATCATGTAGGTTCCCTAGGAAGAGGGAGCTCACATCTAGAGCTACATAGAGTTTGGAAAAAGAAAGCATGAGATCTTGCCACAACACAAAATTTGGGGACAACAATCTCATATTTTTTTATAATAAATCTTGCATAACCACAGTTATTATTTTCCTCCACCTACCTCTTATAAGTCCTAGGAAATTTGCAGAAAGGGCTAAAAAGGATGAACCACTGACTAATTATAAGGGACAAGATGCATGCTATTCATGTGTATGTGCTTACATGGATGAAATCATATATATCCATAAATGATTTAGAACACTTAATCAATTGAGTGATACATACTAGTTGGGAAATCACAGATAAAAGATTATACTAGGATTATAAGTCTGGAAGAAAAATATTTCAATGATATTCCATACTAAGTTTTTGTTTCATTTTTCTTATAAATATAATCTTTTAATGATTTTGGAAGGTGTATAACAACTCCAATTTATCATTATAAAAATTATCTAATAAGAGATCATAAACAAAATTGATGCAGCCCCATGAGTTAAGATACTTATTAAATGTCTAAGGATAGAGAGACAAAAAGGGGGAAATAATTTCTGCCCTCAAGAAGCTTACCTTATATTGAAAGAAGAGAAAGATTAAAATATTCTTTATTTCTATAGTGGTACTGAAACAGAAATAAGGATATATTTCCTAATATCTGGAATGCTTATGTAGTCAGTCATGTAATACTTGTGTTGCTTATACTTCAGACATCCAGCCATACACTGTAGCTTTTTTCATTATTTTTGAGGAAAAGTAGAAACATATTGTGCTTTTGCTTAAAATCCTACTCTTTTCCACAAAACTTAACAAACCTTCAATCTCCAAAGAGGCATAATGATGAGTGTTGAAAAATAGTAAATTTGTGAATGAGAAAATGAATCATACAACAGGTGCATCATTTCTAACAATGAACTGAACTAGGAAATTCCCAGCATGTCACAGTTATAAATTTAAATGGTGCCAATGAGAACTGACAAGCTGTCTTTTTTAAAATCACAATAGCTTTAAAAATAATATTAACAATGTCTTTTCAATTTTTTTCTCTTCCTTTCCAATGCCAAGTTATAAAGTGTCTTGAGATAAGTATTAACTAGAGAAATAGTAGCACTGGTCACTAAAGGATAATATTTCAGTTAGTAACCACATAAAATTAAGGAAAGAGGATACACATTTCAAAAAACTGTGACTGTACTATTTTTGCTAATAGTTGCAAAAATGAAAGATGGAATGTTTCTGAAATTAATTAACTTTAATAATCATGACACATATAAAATAAATTCAACAAGAACCAAAGAAATTTATATCACAAACTTATTGGTTCTATAAGAGGAATTTATTAGGTATGTGGGTTATGGGAGAGTAAGAAATTGAGAATAGGCACAATGTAAAACAATTCAATATTCATATAGTAGTAGAATTGACCTATGGGGGTTATTGCAGATCATGCTCAAATTTGTCATTCCAAATTTCCTAGATTAGTTGAACATGTGGTAGCTTAAGGGCCTATTTCTGACCATGTATATGTCAAGGACAAAGGGCTTATTCTTTGAGTTGATGAAGAGTATCTTTCTTGGGAGCAATCACTTCTTCAGAAACTTTCTCTTCCTTTGTATCTGTAAACTATATCAGAATTGTTTCCTAAGAGATAAATAAAAGACAGAGCATTTTCTCTAATTCTCTTCACTGTTATCCATATGGCCAATTAGCACACAAAAGTAGAATTTATATATATATATATATATATATATATACATACTTATATGTTAGCTTAAATACCAAAAGAAGATAATATTTCTCTGTCTCTGCCTCTTTGTCTCATGGCTCTGTCTCTGTCTCTCTCCCTCACCCCACCTCATCCCCTTTCTCTTTCTCTCTCTCATCATCATTATTATTACTACTTTTTATCTTCCCTCCAAGGACTGCAACTGCAGTAACAACTTCCTAAATTATTGTGCATTTAGGTATTATCTCAGTCTTCCATCTTTAGTCATAGAATCATAGATTTAAAGAAAGAATTTAGAAGTCATCAACTTAAATATGAGGAAATTGAGGCACAAAATGAATAAGTGGCTTGTTCAGGGTCCCATAGCATATGAGACAGTATTTGAACTTGTGTCTTCTTGATTATAATTTCAGTTTTCTCCAGTGAGAACCTAGCTTCCTCATGTTAGTACCTTGTTTGAATTCAGAATTTTATTTAAAGAAGTTATATTTGCCATGGAAAAACATAGCACATTCATAGTACCAATGTCTCATGGCAATTTACATCATTATCAGTCAATAATAAGTAAATGATTAATGAGACTAACTTGGGTGCTTAGAAGTGAATTATTAAACTGACTACTTGCCATTTCAGAAAGATGTGAATGGAACAAAATAAAGTTATAAACAATACTCACATACTCATGGATAAAAATATACTTGCTAGATATCAAAAATAAATTGCTTAAAACATTAAAAATAAATATTGAAAAGAACCTTCTGATCTGTATGATGATAGAGGCAGACAGAATAATAGTTATGTGTGTAAACACTGAACTCAATGTTTTACCCATAATTCATCATTCTAGCCACAAATAAGGTAACCATTCAGTTGATATTCTGTTTTTCCACATTGATTTTCATTTCAGGGAAGTGTCCAGCCTATTGTTATTTTTTTTATCTCTTTAAAACAAACTTTTTTATACATTACAGATTACGAGGTGATAGTGACATGGTTGTATATAAAAAGCAAAAAGCAATTAGATAAATATTTGGCAAAAGAAGATGACTGTGAGTAGGCTTTTTGATATGACTTTTTTAAAGCCAAAAGTCAGCATGAGAGCTTTTATCAGAAGTTTTTGAGGCCAGACCACATAAGGCAGATCAAATCCATCCTGGATTCTTAAAATAAATAACAGTTTGAAGCAAATAAAAATACGAAAAAAAAAAAAAACATAGTATATAGAGTGCTAGACTTGGCATTTGGGGGTCTGGATTCAAATTCTGACTTAAATATTTAGTAGTTGCATGATTGAACAATTCATCTAACTTATAGCTAGTCCCAGTGATGATAATGTGTGCATGTATATGCATGTATGTGTATCTGTGTGTATAAAAAACAAAAATATCTTTATGAGAAGCAACATAGTATAGTGGAAGGGGCATTGACTTGGTATTAGGACCCCTGATCTTGAGTCTCAATTCTGTCAGTAGCAATTGTATGACATTTAGCAAATTCCATCATATCCCTGAGCTTCAATATTATCTGTAAAACAAAGATCTCTAAGATCACAGAAGATCTGTTAGCTTTAATATTCTATAATGCATCAAGACATATCATAATCACAATTCCATGATGTTTTATTTATGTTATCTTTCCACTTTCTTCTGACATCTGTATTTGTCAATGGTACTACTAGATATCAAGGTTTATTGTCACTGAAATTTAAAGAAATTATATTTTGCTTAGAAAAAAAGATTTCATGTATGAAGAGATCACAAAAGTTGCCATTTATCTAATAGGCTCAGTTCAAGGAAATCTTGTTTTTATTTTGCATATTTTTTTCCAAGACATATATTGGTTTTCTATCAGTATAATGTAAGCTCCTTGAGGGCAGGAATAGTTTTATTTTTCTCCTTGTTTCCCCAGAATTACTTCTGAAAACAGTAGAGGGGAAAAACCATAAGCTTGAGACAGTGTCTCTCTACCTCCCGCACCAAGAATAAAGCCCAATGTTAAAAAACTGTTCCAAATCAAGAAATAAGATGTAAAAAAATGAACGATAAAAAAGTACCTCACGATAAAAAAATTACCATGGTGACAAAGAAAACCAAGACACAAACTCAGAAGAAGACAATGAAAACAACTACAAGTGAAGCCTCAAAGAAAAAAAAATGTGAAATGTACACCAGTCCAATAAGAATTATTAGAAGTGCCAAAAATTATTTTCAAAATTAAATAAGAATGATAGAGGGAAAAAATAGATAAAAAATTTAAAGCAATGGTAGGAAATAATGAAAGGACAATTAACAGCTTGGTGAAAGAGATACAAAAAATACTAAAGAAGATAATACCTTAAAAAACAGAATTGGTCAAATAGAAAGTGACAAAAGCTCATTGATGAAATAGTTCCTTAAAAATTAGAACTGGGCAACTAGAAGCTAATGAACTCCATGAGATATCAAGAAACAATAAAAACAAAGCCAAAAGAATGAAATGAAGAAAAAATTACAATGAGACAACATTCCAAAATATATGATCCAGCCAAAGCAGTACTTAGGGGAAAATTTATATTTCCAAATATGTATGTCACAAAAAAAGGAGAATGATGAGGTAAATAAATTGGGCATGCATTTAAAAAATAAAATTAATATAAATAAATAAAAATTTCCAATTAGATACCAAATTAGAGATCCTAAAAATCAAAGAAAGATTAATAAAATCAAAAGTAAAAAAAAAAAAATCTTTGAATCAGGGAGCTGGTTTTATGGGGGAAAAAAATGTAATAGATAAGCCATGACTTAATTTGATTTTAAAGAAAATAAAAGACAAATTGCTAGTATCAAAAAGGAAAAAAGTTAAATTCACCACCAATGAAGATGAAATTAAAACAGCCATTAGAAATAATTTTGCCCAATTATATGCTAGTAAAACTGAAAATTTCGGTGAAATGGATAAATATTTAAAAAATATAAACTTCCCTAATTGATAAAAGAGGAAATTGAACAGTTAATTAACCCTGCAGCTGTCTCACTTAAAGTAATCCCATTCCTATCCAAGTCAAAACATTTTACTCCTCTTCAAAGACAAAGAATAAATGCATAACAATAAGAAAAGGAAGCTGAGAATAAAAATAGGCAATGAAAAAACAAAACTATCACTTTTTGCAGATATGAAGAACTTCGAGAATTTTAGAGAATCAACTAAAAACTAGTTGAAACAATTAACAACTTCAGCAAAATTTCAGGATACAAATAAAATCACAACAATCATGAACATTTCTAAATACAACTAATAAAACCTACTTAGAGACAATATAAAATATTCAGAAGTCTTTGTGATAAAAATTAACCTAATGATTGTATGAACACAATTATAAAATACTTTTCACATGAATAAAGACAATTCTAAATAACTGGAGAAATATTAAGCATATGTGATAGTCTGAGTCAGTATTAAAAAGCATAACAATTCTACCTATGTTAGTCTTACATATTCAGTGCCATATCAAACAACCCAATATTTATTTTATAAATAGAAAAAAAACAATAAAATTCATATGGGAGAACAAAAGATCTTGATATTATTATCAAGAGGATCAGTGGGGAATAAAGTATTAAGGAAGGTAGCCTAGCAATTCCACATTTCAATATATGTTACAAAGTGATAATCATCAAAACAATCTGCTATTGCCTAAAAAATAGAGTAGTGTGTAAGTGAAATAGATTGTTTATGTAATACATAGTAGTAACTGACCATAAAATCAAAATCTAAGCTTTTGGGGTAAGACCTTGGCACTTGACAAAAATTGCTGGGAACACTAAAAAGCAGTTTGGCATAAACTAGGCATCAACTCACCTACCACTTTGAGTGATCTAAACCTGCTCCCCAAAACAGAAGCTTATCTTCCTAACATCAATATCATTCCAGTGACACAATACTGTTTAAGAAAATAAAAATAACAATAAAAACACATTTATTCATATGTAAGTAATACTAATTATCTGGAATAGCAGTCTTTTGTTTTGCTTTCTGAGAAAAGATTCATATTTCTTTTTGATCATGTTTATAAAATAAAAGATATATTGCCATGAAAATAAATTACTCAGTGAATTGGATTTAAAAATTTTAATTAGTAATATATAAATGATGACCAGTCACCTGTCAGACTAAGTACGTTAGAATTAGATGTGTTTTTACAACACTTTATAGAATCCAAGTTCAATAAATAAATTGAGAAGTACTTATTAAGGACCTAATATTTGCTCAACACAGTGCTAGATTCTAGAAATGTTGAGATTATGAGGGTACAGTCAGACTCTTCCTGCACCAGGCCACCAAAATGATGAGGTTACTCACCAAAATGATCGCATTTGGTATGATACCCCAAAAGTATATTGGGATTACAGGATGGTGTTATGGGTCAGTTCAAAAGAATTTGTAGGCTTAGATATCCTTCAAATCAAGGGGGAAATATTTTATTGTTCTTCTAAGAGCAGCCTAAACACAAAAAGGTTTTTAGTAAGAAAAGGGATTTTTAGCAAATAAGAAGAAGAAAGACAAATGTCCTAATAATAACCAGGAGGAAGGAGAAGATGCCATGAAATGGAATCATACCTCAGGCTGGCAAGCTAAATTCATAGAAAAGTTTAGCAAGGATCTATAATATGAGCAGATCTTATGTAGAGGAAATATAATTTCAGGAGATTGACATCATAAATTGGCTTTCTGATTGGATATAGTAAAAGTAAGGTTTCTAGAGACCATCATCTGGGATGAAACTGTAATCAAAAGTCCATCTGAACCCAAAGGTCTGTTTAAGAACAAAAGATGATCTTGTCAGTGTTCTTCCATATTTGCTTCAGGGAATATTATAATCCCATCAGTGCTTCAGGCTTTCTTTGTTAATGCCCACTTGTATACTCAGTAGCTCTTCAAAAATGCAAAGAAAAGAAATAAATAAAATGATACTACTACTACTAAGAAAAAAACTTAAATACTTAAATGGAATTATTAAGAAATAGACCTCTCTAAGTAGAATACACATACATGTAAAGTAAGGTAGTTTTGAGAGAAATCATCTAGTGAAAGAATTGGAAAAGACTTCAGGTACAAAAGAGTCTTTTAGTTGAGTTTTAAAGGAAACTAGAGATTCTAAGAAATTGTTGCTTTTTGTCCTTCCTTCTTAAAAACTACCAAGATATCAGGGAGATGGAGCAATGACATTAAAGTGAATTGGATTTGTATGAGGGAGGAGTATGCAAGGTCACCACTCTTACTTTCTTCTCCTGGACCATCTGAGTCCAGTGGTCAGATATAGATCAGGATGACTGGTGATGGCCCTGGATGCAGGGGAATACCTTGGACCTTTTTAAATTAATATATTTAGCAGGTCTCGGTTTGATTGCAGGAACTGCCCATTCAATGATTAAGACAGGGTATGAAAGAAATGAGGCAAAGCATGGCTTTTTTTACCTAGTCAAGAAATAAATGATGAAATAATTTTTTTAAAGGAACAAATATGGGAAGGGAAGACTCAGGGGTTCTGTTCAAAATGACAAAATTACTATTTATATTCACTTTTAAGTAATCAGGGCCAAAACAAAAATAAAGTGGGTTAGGCCTGGGACATTTTTGTTGATCAATTAATGAAAGCCAAAGTGATTTGGGTTTAAGGTATGGGTCCTTGAGACAGAAATTTAGCCTATGAACCCCAAGATATTAAGGAAGGGGAGGGAGAGGAAGAGGAGGGAAGAAAGGAAGGGAAAGGAAGGGAAAAGAAGGGGAGGGAAGGGAAGGGGAGGGAAAGGAAGGGAAAGGAAGAGAAGGAAGGGGAAGGAAGGAAGGAAGGGAAGGAAGGAAGGAAGGAAGGAAGGAAGGAAGGAAGGAAGGAAGGGAAGGAAGGAAGGAAGGAAGGAAGGAAGGAAGGAAGGAAGGAAGGAAGGAAGGAAGGAAGGAAGGAAGGAAGGAAGGAAGGAAGGAAGGAAGGAAGGAGGAAGGAAGGAAGGAAGGAAGGAAGGAAGAAGGAAGGAAGGAAGGAAGGAAGGAAGGAAGGAAGGAAGGGAAGGAAGGAAGGAAGGAAGGAAGGAAGGAAGGAAGGAAGGAAGGAAGGGAAGGAAGGGAAGGAAGGAAGGAAGGGAAGGAAGGAAGGAAGGAAGGAAGGAAGGGAAGGGAAGGAAGGAAGGGAAGGAAGGAAGGAAGGAAGGAAGGAAGGAAGGAAGGAAGGGAAGGAAGGGAAGGAAGGAAGGAAGGAAGGAAGGAAGGAAGGAAGGAAGGAAGGAAGGAAGGAAGGAAGGAAGGAAGAAGGAAGGAAGGAAGGAAGGAAGGAAGGAAAGAAGAAGGAAGGAAGGAAGGAAGGAAGGAAGGAAGGAAGGAAGGAAGGAAGGAAGGAAGGAAGAAGGGAAGGAAGAAGGGAAGGAAGGAAGGAAGGAAGGGAAGGAAGGAAGAAGAAGGAAGGAAGGAAGAAGGAAGGAAGGGAAGGAAGAAGGGAAGGAAGGAAGGAAGGAAGAAAGGAAAAGATAGAGGTAAGGAGTGAATGAATATATTCAAATCTGGGAAAACAACCTATGAAAAGGCATAGACATTAGAGATGACATATATCTGAGAAGTGGCAGAAAGTCTGTTTGGACTATAGCATTTAAAGGAGAGTAAAAATCTAAAAATCATTGAAAGGTAAGCTGGAGACAAGTTGTGAGGGACTTCATATTCCAAAGACAAAAGCCTATATTCAGTCCTAAAAGTGATAGGAAATCACTAGAACCTGTTGATCAGAAGAATTACACAGTTATATTTCTTCTCTAGTGGTATCAGTTTAGCAAGGATTCTGGGACCAAGCTCTCTAGGTCTCCCCCAGAAACAAGACAAAAATAGTACTTTAGGTCAAAAGTAGAATGATAAAAATAAAGAAGAATTGGGATGGAACTGTGTTCCTCCTGGGACAATCACATAAGATCCAAAAAGATACCAGGACTGAGATTTGGCTCCATTTGAAATATAAACATCCCCAAGCTACTCCACTGAAAGAGTAAACAGTGAGCTCTAGAGCAGACTGGGTTGGAAGTTAACTTCTTCTGCCTTGGTCACAGGAATTTTCATTTGCAGGACAGAGTGTGAAGGAGGAGAAGAGTAGTCAGGCATCTGAATTGAGGAGGACTGAGGAAACCTTTGCTGCTAAGGGATGATAGACCCAGGTAAGCTGCTGAAATCTGGTCCTGGGTGAGTGCAGAGCAATGAAACAATGAGGCTACTGGCTGTAGGCACTTACAAGAGGGCTGAGTTCTTGGTTTTCTTTCCTGGCTAGAGGAGATAACTGAAAGAGAACCAGAGGCCAGAGGCACCATCACTCACACCCCCAGGACTAGAGGTGATTACACTAACAAGTATCGTTATTTAATTTTTAAAAAAGGAGCAGGGAAAGATGAAAGAACCCAAACATAGAAAGTTACTATGGGAATAAAGAAGAATGGGTCTCATCTTCAGAGGAAGATATGAAGTTAAATAAAAAAGCTTTTCATACCTCAAGAGTAACATCAAATGTCTCCTGTCCAAAAAAGAATATATGGAGGAACTCAAAAAGAAAGACCTTAAAAGTCAAATGCGAGACATTAAGGGAAAAAAACATTTTTTTTAAATTAACAATTCAAGAAAAACAAAATTATAAAAGAAAATTAACCAACTAGAAAAGGAGATCCAGAATCTTAAGAGGGAAAAATTACTCCTTGAAAGCTAGAATTCAGTAAGGGGAAGCTAGAAAAGTTATAAGAGACCAAGAAATAATAAAACAAAATACAAAGAATGAAAAAAACTAGAAGGGAATGTGAGACATAAGAAAAACAATGCATTTGGAGAACAGATCAAGAAGAAAAAACAAGAATAATAGGACTACCTGAAAGCTATGATAAAAGAAAAAAAAATCTTGATAAATTAACACAATTGTCCTAAAGTATTAGAATAAGAGGGGAAAGTAGGAACACAAAAAAATTAGTCAGTCACCAATTGAAAAAAATCCTATGAGAAAAACCTTCAGGAATATCATATTCAAATTCCAAAAGCCCCAGGTCAAGGAGAAAATAGAATAAACAAAAAGAAAAAAAAATCAAATTATGTTGGAGCCACAATTAGAGTCACAGAAGACTAGCAGCAGTTACATTTAAAGATCACTAGTCTTAAAACACAGTAATCAAAGATGAAAATAATTAGGGTTGTAGCCAAAAAATATCATACCCAGCAAAGTTAATCATAATCTTTAGCCAAAACAGGGGGGGAAGGTAGTCAATGAATAATCAAATGTTCAGGATGTTGTTGCAAAAATACTTGAACATAAAAGAAAATTTGTCACACAATATCCAAAAGAAATATAAGAAGAACATCAAAGATTAATTACAAGGCACTTAATAAGGACAGAGATTTTATGTTTTATACATGAAAATGTAAACCATATATTTAAAATTGTCATTAGTAACTGGGTAATTTGAAAGAAAGATTGAGGTAAAGCTGAGTATGATGTGATTCAAAAAACAAAACCATACAGGAAAAACAGAAAATAGATGGGGGACTGGGACTTGTAGTTCTGGAACCCTATTCTCATTAGAAATGGATATATCAATTACCTATCTATCTATATTTGTGTGTCTCTATGTATGTATGTTTGGAGAGAGAGAGGGAAGGAGGAAGGGATGGGGAGAGACAGAAAGAGAGAGAGAGAGAGAGAGAGAGAGAGAGAGAGAGAGAGAGAGGAGAAGAAGAAGAAGAAGAAGAAGAAGAAGAAGAAGAAGAAGAAGAAGAAGAAGAAGAAGAAGAAGAAGAAGAAGAAGAAGAAGAAGAGAAGGAGGAGGAGGAGGAGGAGGAGGAGGAGGAGGAGGAGGAGGAGGAGGAGGAGGAGGAGGAAAAGGAGAGTTATTAATTTGAGAAAAACAGGGAAGGCTTCATGAAAGACACTACATTGAATATAGGGAAACTGTGAAATTATCAGTTAAATTAACCTATATTGTTTTAAACTAAGATAAATTGATAGTATAAGGGGAATATTTCTGCGGTATAGGAAATGATGAGTTGGTGAATTTAGAAAAATATACTATCTTCAAAGAAACAGGACAGTACAGTCTTATATTTATATATGTAATTATAAATATTTGTGCATGTGTGTATATGTGTATTAAGTATGTGTGTGTATATGTGTGTGTCTTCACTTAATTGTAATCTTCATAGATGTGCTTATAAACAGAAGCTATTTTACTCTTGCCTTTGGATCCCCATAATTTAACATAGTTTCTGGCACATAATGGAAACTTTGGTTACTTTTCCTTCCACACAGTAGGCAGAACAAATCCTTGTTAATTGATAATATCCAACTAGAGCTCAGAGAAAGTAGGACTGAGATCTGAGGGTAATTTTCAAAGAAGTGAGAATTGAATCCTTGAAAGGTTATAAGATTACAAAAATGTTGAGTGTGTGAGAAATAAGAAAAAAAAGGGGCCAGCACAGAGCATTGAGCAGAGAAGGGAAAGGTGAAGGGAGAGGTGGCAATAGATTATGATCCAGCAAAACATAAAATGAATAGTAGATAGACAAATCAGAGGAAGAACCAAGAGTACAGTATTACCAGAGAAGGAAAAATGTCTGTCAGGAAAAAGTAGTCAACAGTTTTAAATGTTTCAGAATAGTAAAGAAAAATGAGAAGTGTATGTATGTTATATCCAATAAAACAGTGCACTATGAGATTAGTCTCAATCTTTTTAAACAGAGACATTGGCAAAGCTCATTCCTCTTGGTTAGATTGTCATAACAACTCACTTCTCTTCTGTAGTAAGGAAACTTACCTGATTAAAGAAATGGCAACCAAATCAAAGGCACAGTGGGAGATAAGGAAAACCAAAGATGGACATTACAAGTGTTTTGTTTTTTTTTTTTCCCTGAAAATTGTCCAAGAAACCTTTTTAGGAATCTTGCCATCCCTGCCTACATTTTTTTAAAAATGGAGATTTATATGAAATGCATGTGTTTCTCAGCCCCCTACACAACTTCCTACAAATTTCCATGAACTAGAGAAATGAAAGCACAGAAAGGCTCTTTCAGTTTGCTAATTATGGATTCTAAGAATGAGACTCCACTCCTCTTAAGACCATTCCTTGGGAGTTGTCTATAAAACTAACATGGTGCAAAGCACAACTTCTGACAGAAGATCAAAATCCTAATGAATGCATTCTGGGAACTGTGATTGAGCAGAATAAAATTCAATTCTGGTTTGTATTCTTTTACTTTCTCAGTAGTGTTTCTCCAAGTTATATCCATAGATGGATAATCTTATTTCTACCAGGTGCATTTATGCTGCCCCCCGTTGCATTCTGTGACTTATTATATGTATCTACTTAGGCTTCTATACTTTCTTCAGTAGATCAAAAATTTCCTGAAAAGAACTATGCCTTCTCTTTCTTTTTTAACTTCCCATAGTTAATATGTGCTTTGTGCTCTGTAGATTTTCATTAAATGCTATAGACTAACATCAGTAATACTTAACATTTTCTATGTAAAATAAGATCATTATCTCTTGTAACCAACATTGATTCATTCAAAAATTAAAGATTGAGAAGAACACCATGTATGCTCTGTTTTTAGGCTCTATGATACTTTCCAATTTTAACATTCTATAACTCTAGATTCTGTAAAGGATAACAATTAGAATGACATCATTGGTGCCTTCCTAAAATTTAGAAGGGAATGAGACAAGACTAGTGCCTATCTCATAGTTGTAATAAGAAGAATATTTTGTAAATCATAAAGCTTTATGTAGATGTCACTCTTATTATTTTGTGAAAATAATTATATAACTATCAAAACATTGATAGAGAAAACTTGATAAGAAAAGTATAGAGTAATTATGAAAATTCAGAGGAAGATTATTAATTTGATTTGAGAAAAACAGGGAAGGCTTCATGAAAGAGATTGCATTGATTTGGGCGTTGAAAGACAGATAGGACATAGTATGCATGCTGGATTTTAAAGGTGAAGGTAGACACAGAGACCACTTAGAAGAATTTCATCTCTGGTAAAAAGATAACTAAAGATAAATGGAGATATAAAGATAAAAATAAACAATTTTTAGTAAATTAAAAAGGAAAGGAAGGAATTTAGGATTGCAGAGCTATAAATTTAGAAGTTAAAGGGATATTAGTGGCCATTGAATCCAACTCCTTCATTTTACAAATAAGGAAGCTAAGACTGAGTGATATTAAAGCACTTTCCCAGGATTACATAGTTAAGATGTGTGTGAGGTAGGCCTTGCTTTCTCCAGTCTCAGAATTCTTACTACACTATCTTTCTGACCAAGAATTCATTATGAGTTACTATATAAATTGCTGGGGACATTAAAAGAAAAGAAGAAGGTATCTAAATCTTGTCATTTTTTCCTTTGCAACATTTCTCATGTTTGTCCCTTTCTCTCTGCTCACATGGCCACCGCTCTTGCGATGAACATCACCTCTCTCCTGGATGATTGTAACTACATAATTGTTCTCACTGCCTCAACTCTCTTCCCACTCCAATCTGCCTTCTAAATAGTCATGAAAGGGATTTTTCTAAAGTTCAACTCTAAATATGTCTTCCTATTACTTCTAGGGTAAAATATGAACTCTGATTTGCCATTTAAAGCTTTTAACAACTTGTTTCTTCCCTCTTTTTCCAGGATTTTTGCCCATCATTTCCATCCATATACACTACAATTCAACCATATTGATCAATTGCTATTCGTCATATAGAGGAATCTCCCTTCTCCCATCTCCACCTTTGTACTGACTGTTCCCCTATTCCTAGAATTCTCTACCTCTTTTCCTCTCTTCTTAGAATCTTTGTCTTCCTTCAAGACACTGTTCACTATATTGGATTACTTGCTGTCTAGGGAAGGGGCAAGATGGGGAAAGGAAGAGGAAAATTTGTAACTCGAAATTATACAAGAATGAATGTTGAAAACTATCTTAGCATGTATTTTGAAAAATAAAAAGCTAATATTATTAGAAAAAAACACTGTTAAAATGCTACAATCTGCAGGAGGTCTTTCTACTTTCCTGCCCCCCTTCTACTAGTGCTTTCCCCTCCTTATTTACTTTATATATCTTCTAGCAACATTATTTATATTTTATCTTCCCTTAAAATGTAAATCCATCCAGGGTAAAAACTGTTTTACTTTTCCTTTGTAGCCCTAGTGCTTAGCATAGAGGCTGGCACAGTATGTTTTAAACAAATGCTTATTGACTGATTGATGAACTGGTTTTGGAGAGAAGATGAGTGAGCTTTGAAACATGTTGAGTTTGAACTGAATATCTAAATGAAAATATCTAGTATTCAATAGCAAATACAAGTCCAGGGTTCAGGAGAAGAGATAGTCAAGAATCTTGTGGGTGGTCACCCACATAGAGGTGATAGATGAAATTACAAGAGTGTGTGTGAGATCAACAAAGGAAAGAAGGAGAGAGAGAGAGAAGGGAACTTTTTAAAAGTTTCTTTGTGAGACTAAGAATAGAGACACTCAGTAATCAGAAAAAAAGATCAGTATTGCTGACATCCTTCTGAGGACTGTGGCAATGAAAAACCACACGGAGTTATGAAATAGCTTTCAAATATAAAATGTGATATAAATGACAGTCTTCTTATTATTCTTAATAATAAAAATATTGGTGTCTAAATGTTTACAATCTGAAAAAATATGTATGAGATGAAAAGTTGGCAGAATTTGTAAAAGGACACATAAAACAAAAGGAAAATATAAACTGGATATTGAAATAGCTTCTTTAAAAACATTAGGGAGCAATGGCAGAACCCCATGTTCTGCATGAAGAAGGAGCTATAACTAACACGTCTTTTTTTTGAGTAAATGAAATTTTTTAAAACAAAAAAAGAAAATTTCCTAAGTATAATACAGTATTTAGACCGAGTTCCAAGGTGTGATTCATCAATAATATGCTTACTGACATGGTTTCTTAAATAACCCCCCAAAAAAATACTAGGAAGTGAGTGTTATTTGGTATCAAAAACTAGAAAAGTTAAATATCTCTTTCCCTCTAGAAGACCTTGACAGTTATACTGAACTAAAATGAACAGCTCTTTCATGTTATCTGATCCCTGAATCAGACAGAGAATCAGGCAGAGAAAAAAAAAAAAAAAGAGAGACAGCCAGAGAAGATATGTAGCACAGTTTGTCCTTTGCATCTGTCACATTTCTAAATGAGCAAGCATAGATGCAAAACCTGAAGATAAACAAGCATTTGAAAGCTCTGGCATCCATTAGTATCTAGTCATCACATTCACATCCTATTTATTACCATTCTTGCCCAAATCTTCTCTCTCCAGAACATCAGACACCATCTTCGTGGCCTATAGCATAATATCTCCACCCCAATGTCGCTCCAACTCAAAATGTCCTAAACTAAATTCAGCATCCTTATCTCAAGACCCATATCATTATTATTTTTCTCAGTGATAATCACCAACCACCAAATCTCTCATGTTTCCATCTTCATGACTTTGGGATTATCTTTGATTATCTCCCTATTGTCCTAACTAGTCAATTACTAAGTATCCTTGATTTAAGCTCCCTGACACCTTTCACATCCACCCCTCTCCTTTCTGTTCCCACTGCCACCAATCCAGATTGGGACTTTAAAATAGTTCCCTTGTCTTCATTTCTCTTCCCTTTTCAACTTATCTTTCATATCTCTGGCAAATTTAACTTTCTTCTGCATAGATCTATCATGTCAATCTTCTGCCCAAAAACTCTAGAGTTGGAGAAAACCTCAGAGGCTATCCATTCTACCTCCCTCATAAGGGAGCAGAATTCTTGAGATATAAAGTGACTTACCCCAAGTCACAAGTTACTAATGTCATAAATATGATCCAAACCACAGTCCTTTCTCTCCAGTAATAGTGTTCTTGTCACTGCACTACTCTGATACCTTATCTTAACTTACTCTGTATAGAACATTAGGTTCTGCCATTGTTAAATATTATTAAATAAAAAATTTCAATTCACAGCTCAGACTTTTTTCATTATTTCAGGATTTTTTTCAGTACTTAATCTTTCATATCATGTATATGTTTTTTTTAAATTATAAACATTTATATATCAACTTGATAAAAATTAAAACTCCTCAAACTAATAATCTAGCATAATTCAATCTTTCTTGCTTAACGTTATTTTGCCTACTATTCTAATATCAAAATCACTACTTATCACTCATAAATTCTGTGTACTTCACTCCTTTATCTTATCTTTATTTATAGTATTCCTGCAAAGTATCACATCAAAATGGCCTCCCACACTAAATATCTTTAAAGTACAACTTAGGTCCCATCTGCTCCAAGAAGTTTTCCCTGATTCCTATTCTTCCAGATGTTAATATTATTTACTCACTCACACCTCACACAACATTCTGCTTTCCTTCTATCATGCTTTTATTTTGTAATATTGCATTAAAATGTTTCAACTTTTCTTGATTATTTCTCCAAAACATATTGGTTATTAGTTGCAATATCATTTTGTCTTCATTAGGTATATAAAAAAACTTCCTGCTGATCCCTATGAAATTTCTCTGGCTATGAACATTTCCCTATGCTCTCTGGTAACTACTCTTTCCTTGAAAGGAATTCATTTGGGCACTTCCATCAAAAATGATCCCTTTTCAGGGATAGAGTTTGAGATACATGAGACCAGAAAGATCCCTTTCCCATTCTGAGAATCTTTGATTCATATTTCACTACTAGACAACAAGCTGCATGAAGGCAAGGACCTCATTTTATTTAAGCTTGACTTTTTAAAAAGGCCAATATAGTGCTGTCTTCACAGTAGATGTATAATTCAATTCAATTAAACAAAGTATAAATTAAATTAACTCCTTACTGCGTTATATTGCACTGAACTGGATTTATTTGCGGGGAGGAACCCATAAACCTCTCATTCTTATGTTCTGAGTTGATTCATTCAGTTGTATATGTCAAATATAAATATTCAAAAATCAAAAGTTATAAAAACTAGCTTAAATAAGAAATTTTGTGTCATGCATCATTATTTATAATCTAAACAAATTTGACATATTCATTCAAATATTTTGGAAAATATATGTTGGAAGGAATTTTAATTGCTTGTCATTGGGTTATTTGGTCCAAGTAGGTATATACGAAACTATATAAAAGAATATCTTTATGCTGAAAAACAAATTGTTTAATAATCCTAATAGAAAGTTCTATCATGGTTGTAATTGAAGTTTCTCATAACTGTATCTTGTTCTATTGAACACAGAGTGAGGATTTTTTTTTTAAGATGGGGAAATATAGACATGTAGGTGTAATGGGCCAGAACTCTGTACTTGAAACAAGGATTCTTACAAGGTGTTAACTCAGTGGAATTGATAATACAATGGTTATCTAGTTTAGCATGGTGATTAATAATTCTCTAGTTTAGTATATGTACTTAGTACTTAATATAGTTCTACAAGATTGATACCTATTCTACAAGATTTACATGTATGATGATGTAATTGTGTAAGAGTTTAAGAGGTCAGAGTAGGACTTGGAGACAGACTCAGAGAAGACAGGACTGGAGGCTGGAGTTCAATATCTCGGAGCCAAGGAGAAGATATTCACTCCATTTCCCAAAACTGTGGTGGCTGGCTGTCTTCCTGCTTCCTCCACTGAGACCAAGGCCAGTCTGAGAGACCTCCAGAAAGCTAGCCCAGGACCCCAGGCAAGGAGAACAAACTGTGGAGTAAATAATAAAGAATTTGGACTTTATCCCTAGCTATTCTCATGGTGATTACTTTGCTAAAAAGAAGGCTGCCCCAAAGACCTCCAGAAAACCAACTAGAATATTACATGTAGGTATCAGAGGAAGAATCAGTAAGTAGAGGAGAATTGAAGAGAAAAATGAAAAAAAAAAAAAAATAGCAGGTGCAATTTCCTGGAGAAGTCAGGAGAAGGTGGCAGCAAGAGTTTATGTTAATAGATTGGTCTTATCAAGGAGAAAGGCAATATCTTCATCTGAAACTGAAGTGAATTTATCATTTGAATGAATGAAATTGAAATTTGTAGATTGAATGAAAACCTTTGTTTTCACTTATCTAGATTGATAGTTGTATTAAATAATATTTAATTTCTCATTGTTACTTCTTCAGAATCTTCAAATAACCCCTCATTCACAGAAAATTTCATAAAATCCACAATTACAAATTGTATCTTGTTAGATTATAGATACTAATGATTATATTAAATAAGACCCTTCAACCTAGAGGGAGCCTGCTGACAGTGTCTGGTTTGGCTCTCATCTCCCTCTTCTAGACTTAAGAAAGTGATAGAGAAAAATTTTAATGATAAAATATTTTAATTTTATAATTCAATTTATATAAGCATAAATTTATAATTTACATAATTAATTGTGGTGATAATTAAAATAAAATAAAATTTTTAATAATACAGATTAAATACAAAAGTGTTATAGCCATTTTCAGAGAACTGGTTGTTAGTATTTTATTGTCCAAACTCTTAATTTTACAGCAGCAGCAACAGAAGAATGAGAAAGAGGATAAGGAGGAAGAGGAGGAGAGGAAGAAAACTTGAACTAAAATGTAGAATTATTTTTCCCAAAATCATGTATCTAATGTCATGGGGAAGAACTACTAGAACTACTGTATGTATCAAAAGAGAGATCTGGATATGAAGTATAAAGACCTAGTTTCAAATCCTGACTAGATTTTCCTTTTTTTCTGAGTAAAATAGTAGTGTTGCACTATATATGAGATCTTTAACATTTTTGAATGTCTTAGACCATAAGATAAAACAGACAAATAGATGTGTCTACATTTCTGGAGCTCAGTGAATGCCATTTATCAAAAGAATGTTTTCTTCCTCTTTAGAGTGTATCTATTCTCTAGCCTAAAATCTAAGATCCCATCTTGATTCACCAGTCTACTTCTCATCAATTCAGTCTTAATATGTATGTGGCTTAGAATCTAAATATTATGTGATACTATTCTTGCATTCAGAGATAACAACAATAATAGACTTCTTATTCAGGTATAACAAGGATACACTTACCATAAAGGCAATTCCTGTTTATGAAACGTTAGGATTACACACAAAATAACACATTTACTTTAAAAGTGTGATAATAGAATTCACTCCAATAACCATTTCCCATAGTAGATCTAAAATACAGATTAATTTTTTAAAATTCCATATAATTTTTCAAAAACATACTTGATTGTGAAAAGCAAAGAACACCAAGAAAAAAAAAAAAGACCAGTGATTCTTAATTTTTTTTGCTTTTTTTTAAAAGCATTTTTTCTTTGCCAGTTACATATCAAGAATTTAACATTCATTTTTACAAGATTTTGAGTTCCAAATTTTTCTTCCTCTTTCATTCCCTTCCCTCTCCTCTTCTTAAAATGGTAGGTAATTTGATATACATTGTACATGTGCTATTATGTAAAACATTTCCATATTAATTACAATTGCTAAAGAAGAAACAGATCAAAAAGAAATAAAAGCCATGGAAAAGAGTAAAGTAAATGGGAAAAAAAGTATTTTTTGTTCTGCATTAAGAGTTCATCAGTTCTTTCCCTGGATGTGGATAGCATTTTCCTTTGTGAGTCATTTATACTTATCTTGGATCACTGTGTTTCTTAAGAAGAACTGAGTCATTGATTATTGCACAATGGTGCTGATATTGTGAACAATGTTTTCCTAGTTCTGCTCATTTTACTTTGCATCAGTTCACATAAGTCTTTACTGTTTTTTTCTGAATTTGCTTGTTTATCATTTCTTATTGCATAAGAGTATCCAATTACATTCATATACAACAACTTGTTCAGCTATCCCCCAATTGATGTGCACATCCCTCAAATTCTAATATTTTGCCACCAAAAAAAGGACTGCCATAAATATTTTTGCACACATAGTTCCTTTTCCTTTTTTTATGATTATTTTGGGACACAGACATAGTAGTCTTTTTGATGGATCAAAGGATATGCACAGTTTGTTTGCCCTTTCAGCATAGTTCCAAATTGCTCTAGAGAATTGTTGGATACATTCACAACTCCACAAACTGTGCATTAGTGTCCCAATTTTCTTATATCCTCTCCAACATGCATCATTTTCTTTTTTGTCTTATTAGCCAATCTGATGAATATAAGATGGTATCTCAGAGCTTTTTAAATGTGCATTTTTCTAATTAAAAGCAATTTACAGCACTTCTTCATATGCTTGTAGATAGTTTTGATTTCTTCATCTGAAAACTGCCTATTTATATTCTTTGACCATTGGTAAAGATTGTTTCCCAACTTTCTAATCTTGGTTGTATTGGTTTTGTTTGTGGAAAACTTTTTAAATTAAATGTAATTAAACATCTATTTTACATTTCATAAGGTTCTCTATCTCTTATTTGGTCAAGAATCAACAACTCACTTAACTACTTCTTTAAGAATTTGAATGCTCTATCACTTGATACATATGTTTAGAATTGCTATTGCTTCACTACCTATGGTACCTTTTAGCAACATATAGTTTCCTTCCTCAGATCATTTAATTGGATCTATTTTTTGCTTTTGCTTTGTTTGAGATTGGAATTGCTATTTTTTTTTTTACTTCAAATGAAGCATAATATATTTGGTTCCAACCTTTTATCTTTATTCTGTGTGTCTCTACTTCAAATGTGTTTCTTGTAACCCACATATTGTAGGATTCTAGTTTGTGATTTGCTCTACTACCAGCTTCTGTTATATAGGAGTATTCATCCCATTCACATTCATAGTTATGATTACTAACTGTGTATTTCCCCCTATCCTGTTTTTCTCTTGTCTGTCTTTTTTTCCTTTCACTCTTTCCCTCCTGATCAGTGTGTTACCTCTGTTTATTACTTCATCAGGTCTGCCTTCTCTTCTATCAGTACCCCCTTTATGTAATTTCCTCCCCTCCCACTTTTCTGCCCTATAAGATAGATTTCTGCATTAAACTGATTGTGTATATCATTGTCTCTTTTAGCCAATACTGATAAAATTAAAGTTCAAGAAATGCTCACCCCTACTCTCTCATCTTTTTCTTCACTGTTAGATTTTTTTATTCCTCTTCATGTGAAATAAATTATACCATACTTCCTGTCCCTTCCTTCTGCATCCAGCCTACTCTTTCTCATTCTTTAATTATTTTTATGCCATTGCTACAAATGTACTTCATCCCCATACCTTCTTTCTATGTATATTACTTCTAACTATACTATTAATTGTACATTTTTTTAAAGAATTACAAATATCATTTTGCCATGTAGGAATGTAATCACTTCAACTTGATTGAAATCCTCATGTTTTCTTTTTTCTTTTTATCTTTTAGGCTTCTCTTGGGTATTGGTATTAGAAATCAAATTTTTGTTAGTTCTGGTCTTATGAAAACTTGAAATCCTTTTGTTTTATCTAATAACCATTTTTTTTCTTTAATATATATTTTGCTTAATTTAACTGGGAAGATATTTCTTAATAGTAGTACTATCTGTTTTGCCTTTCAGGATATTATGTTGTATGATCTTCAGTTCTGTAATGTTGCAGCTGCTAAATCTGCATAATCCTGATTATGGCTCTCTGATATTTTAATTGTTTCTTTCTCATCACTTGGAGTAGTTTTTCCTTGAATTGATAGCTCTGTGACTTGACTATAATGTTCCTTGGGATTTTTATTTGAGGATCTCTTTCTTGAAGTGACCAGTGGATTCTTTTAATGCCTATTCTTGCCCTTTTATTCCAGGATATTAAGGTAGGCTTTTGGGTTTTTTTTTGTTTTTTTAATTTCTTGAATGATACTGTCCAGGTTCTTTTTTTGAGTCTGACTTTCAGGTACTCTGTTGATTTTGACATTGTCTCCTAGATTTATTTTCCAGGTCAGTTGTTTTGTTTTTTTTTGGGTTTTTTTTTTTTTTTTTTTTTTGCCAATTACATTTTCTTCTATTTTTTTCATTATTTTAAATTTGTTTTATTGATTCTTGATGTCTCATAAGGTCATTAGTTTCCATATACCTGATTCTAACTTTTAATGAGCTGCTTTCCTCAGTTAGCTTTTGTACTTCCTTTTCCATTTGACCATTTGTAGTTTTTAAGCAGTTGCTTTCTTTTGCCAAATTTTTGGCTCTTTTTTCACAATTTTCTTGTATTTCTTTTCTTGATTTTTTTTTCTAATTCTCTTATGTTATCTTTTAAGTTCATTTTTGAACTCTTCCATGAGTCCTTTCTGGGCTTGAGATCACTTCCTATTTCTCTTTGGGGTTTTGCCCATAAGTATTTTGACAGTGATATCCTCTTCTGGGTTTGTGTGTTGATCTTCCCTATCACCATAATAATGTTATGTGTACAGATTCTTTTTTCTCATTTTTTTCTCATCCCTTTTTTTTTTAAACTTCTTTCCCTTTCTTTTATATATGAGTTCATTTCCTGGGGTGGAAGAAACACTGCTTTAAGCTTCTTGTGTCAGGGGCTGATTCTGGCTATTTACCTGGTGGTGCACTGATGTTGTCCTGAGGCCTATGGGGTATCCATTACATTGAGAGGTTGGGTGGCACAGGGTTGCTAGCACTGCTGGAGTTTATCAGAGTCTAAAACCTTACCTCATATTGAACTAAGGTCCATTATTGTAATAAAATATTTCTAGAGGAAACATGATTGCTATATCATTCTTTTGATTTCAAGTTACTGGTAGGATCCAAACCCTGAGTCAAACATGTTTGGAGAATAACACCAGAGAATTTTTTTTTCCTTCCTTCATATTTTTAGACAGCTGTCTTTCTGGCACTAAGTCACCATGAGGTTTCTTATCTTTGACAATGATTGACAAGCCAAAAGATGATGTTGGCAATTTTAAGAAGAATTTTTCCAGGCTATATTATCTCATAAAAATCTATAGGTTTCATTTTTATGTATTAACATTTAACTCATTACTCAATAAAGAAGTATTTGTTCACTTTTATGAAATAATAGAGTAAGGAGATATAGAGAATAAAGGGAATTTTTACTTCTTTGTTACAATAAGGCCTACCCTCCCCCTTCTCTTCTTTTTCATCTCCCAATTTAAAAAAATCTTGTGGAAAGAATTATACTAAGAAGGGAATTTTTATCACTATCATTTATGTCTTCACAACTAAGGACATGGAATTTTAAAAAACAGATTGTGAAAAGCACAACATATATGAACGAACATTTTGCTTTAAAATAAATTAGTTTTAAAAACAAATTAGAAGCTGTGTTGACAGAAATGAAGCAAAATTAAAATATTTGGTTTCTATTCTCTGCATATCAGAAAATGCTAAATATAGTATCCCAGCTGGCTTTGGACTCTGCAACTGAGCATATAATACTCAATAGAAGGACTCAGAATGCCCAATTGTGCCTTTGGAATATTGTGGTAAGTTATCTGGTATCCTTGGTGTATCTCACTCAGTGCCCTGAACTTCATCATTATCTATTGCTATGGATAATGGTATTATCCATTACTAATTTTTGCCTGGGGATTTAAAGAATAAAATTACTATTGAAGCGTAGTAAGGAAAGCCTGAACATTGACTGATGTGTGAAACATATATACATATAAGCAGCACTTTTTAAAAGTTTTTTTTAATTTTCAAAACATATGCATATAGTTTTCAATAATCACCCTTGCAAAATTTCATGTTCCAAATTTTTCCTCCCCTTTCCCCTAGATAGGAAATAATTCAATATATGTTAAGTATGTGCAATTCTCCTATACATATTTCCACAATTATCATGCACAAGAAAAATCATATCAAAAAGGAAAAAAAACGAGAAAGAAAAAATGCAAACAACAACAACAAAGTGAAGATATTACATTGTGATCCACACATAGTCCCAATTGTCCTCTCTTTGGATGCAGATGGCTCTTCCCATGACAAGACCATTGGAACTGACTTGAATCATCTCATTCTTGAAAACAGCCACCAGAATTGATCATTTTATAAACTTGTTGTCAAGTAGCACTTTCTAATAATCATGTTTGAATCATAGAATCTCAGAGGTGAAAAGAGCTAGAGAGGTCTAACACCATGCTTAAATAAAAATCCTCTTTATAATTTCCCCAGTGAATTGTCTTCCAGCTTCCACTTGAAGACTCTGAGTTATGGGGATCTCAATTATCTTCCAAAGTTCTCCAACATAGCTCCTATTTGGAGGAAATATTTTTTCTGTATTGAGACTCATCTACCTTTCTTTGATTCAGCCCATTGTTCTGTATTCTAACCAAACCAAACAATTATATTACCTCTTACATATGAAAGTACTTGAAGAAAAAATGAGGAAAGCTATTATAGTTAAGATATTTACCTGTTTTTAATCCCACAAAATTACTCCCATTTTCAATAACTTTTCCTTTTCTTTCTTTTTCTTTTCTTATTGAGACTGTCTTTCCATCTCACCTAGGCTAAAAGTACAGGAGTCATTCATGGCCCCATCCCAATATTAATTGGCTTTCAAGTTTGAACCAGTTTAATTTTTCTGACCTTGTTCAGTTCAAGTTTCATAATCTTTTTCAAAACTTATGGAAAAGTGACTCAGTACCTACACCTTTTAATTCTTTCACTTCATTGTAATTTCAGTCATGTGGGCCTAGGGAATGGAACTCATTGAGAGCCATCAGTCACTCTCTCATAGACTCTCATCACTTTAGCTTGATTATTTTTCTAAAATTTTAATTTATTTTTTGTTGCATTTTGAATTCCAAACTGTCTCCCTTCCTTCCTTCTAACCCACACCAAAGAAAACCAGCATTTGACACAAATATATATGTCCATACATCAGTTCTTTCTCTGGAGATGGATAGCATCTCACTTCATACATGCTTTGTAATTGATTTGAATATTCATCTTGCTCAGAATAGTTTAGTTGTTCATAGCTGTTTTTTGAACAATACTGTCATTATTGAATACAACACTGTCTTGGTTCTATTCATTTCACTTTTCATGCTTTTATGTAAATCTTTCCAAGTTTTTCTAAAATCAAGTTGTTCATCATTTCTTTTATATATAATATGTTATATGTATGTATGTATATACATGTATACATTTGTCTGTATGTATGTATATATAGTATTCTATCACAACTTTGTCACACCTCATTTAACTATTTTTCAGCTGATGGGCAATACTTTAATTTCTAGTTCTTAGCCACCACAAAAGAACTGCTGCAAATAGTGTAGAATATGCAAATTTGTTTACTTTTTCTCTGATCACCTTGGAAAATGGACCTAATAGTAGTATTTCTGGGTCAAAAAGTATGTACAGTTTTATAACTCATCAGACAGTTTTATAACTCATCAGACAAAACTCCAGATTGCCTTCCAAATGATTGTATCAGTTTAAAATTCCAAAACCAGTGTACTCTCCAATATTTGTCATTTTTCCCTTCTATCATTTTGCCATTCTGATTTGCCACTTTGATTTCTTCAATTTTTTTCTTCTCCTATTGCTATTGTATTCTAGTAAATTTTGAATAACATTGGTGATAACTGGCATTCTTGTTTCACTCCTGTTCTTATTGGGAATGTTTCTAACTTATCTCTGTTACAAATATTTCTTGCTGATGGTTTTAGATAGATGGAAAATAATAATAATATAAATATTTATTATTTTTTTGATTTGTTATTTATCCCAATCATTGTTTAAGATGGGGTTATTTTGTGTTTCTTTGATCTCTTATTAAATATAATTTTATTTCATTATGATCTGAAAAGGATACATTTAATATTTCTGTTTTTCTGCATTTAACTGTAAAGTTTTTATGCCCTATTATGTTGGTCAACTGTTGTAAAAGTGCCATGTATTGACTGAGAAAAAGACATATTCCTTTCTATTCCTATTTCTATTCCTATCCAATTCTCACTAGATGTCTCATATCTAGTTTATCTAAAATTCTATCCTTCTCTATGATTTATTTCTTTTTTTGTTACATTTATCCAATTCTGAGAGGGGAACATTGAAGTCCTTCATTATTATAGTTTTGTTATCTATTTCCAAAGCTATCTATCATTTTGTTATAGATATTTGTTATCTGTCATCTATCTATAGATATCTATCATTTATCTTTTCTTTTAAAAATCTAGATGCTATAGCATTTTAGTTCATATATGTTTAGTATTGATATTACTTCATTATCTTATATTACCTTTTTAATGTAATGTAGTATTCCTGATCATCTCTTTTAATTAAACTATTTTAGTTTTAACTTTGCCTGAGATCATTTTCACATCTATATTGTTTTGGGTTTTTTGTTTGTTTTGCTATATATGAAACATAATATATTCCACTCTGGCTCTTTCTTTTTATTTTATTCATGTCTCTTATTTTAAAATGTGTTTCTTAAAAAACAATATATATTGAGTTCTTTTTTAAAAAATTCATTATGCTATTTATTTCATTTTATGGGTGAGCATATTTCCATCCATCTTATTTTTCTCACTGTTTACCCTTCTTTCACTCTCTTTTTACCCTATTCCTCCTCAGAAGTCAAATTTACTTTTTCCCTGCTTGCTTTCCTAATCTACACATCCTTTTAAGAGTCCCTCTCTTATCCTATGCCTTTGCCTTCCTATTTCTCTATAGACTAAGATGACTTTTATATGCTACTAGATGTATATTACTCAATCTTTAGCCCACTTCTATTGAGAAATAAGTTGTCATACTACTTGGCCTGAACCTTTTTTCCCTTTCACTTTAATAGTTCTTCCTTTTGTAAGAGATAATTTTTTGCATTTTAAATCTTAATTTTTTAGGATAGCCTCATCATTTTCAACTATATATGGATATTCTTTCAAACTATTCTAGTAATGATAATATTTTAAAGACTTACAAATAACATTTTCCATATAAGAACTAAACAGTTTAATTTTATTAAATACCTTATAATTAGTATTTTATATGTATCATCTTATGTTTCTCTGATTCCTGTAGATCAAATTTTCTGTTCAGTTCAGATCTTTTCTTCAAGAATATTTGAAAACCCTTTAATTAATTAAATATCAATTTTTTTCCTTGCAGGATTATACTCAATATTTCTAGTTACAATATTCTTGGTTGCAAACCCAGATCTTTTATTCTTAATAATAGTACATTACATGCTCTTTGGTCTATTAATGTAGAAGCTGCTAAATCTTATATTATTCTTATTGTAGCTCCAAAATATTTAAATTGACTTTTTAAGTTATTTATAATATTTCCTCCTTGAATTGGGAGCTTTAAAACCTAGCTATAATGTTCCTATGAGTTTTCATTTTAAGATCTCTTTTAGGTGGTAATGGATGGCTTTTATTTTCAATTTCTATTTTACCCTCTAGTTCTAAATTCAGGGAAATTTTCCTTTATAATTTCTTGAGATATAGTGTGTCATCTTTTTTAAAATCATTTTCGGGTAATTCAATAATTTTTATATTATCTCTTTTCAATCTGTCCAGATCAGTTGTTTTACTTATGAGATATTTCATGTTCTTTTCTATTTTTTCATCCTTTTGATTTTATTTTATTATTTCTTAATGTTTTATAAAGTCATTATGTTTCCCTTGCCCAATTCTAATTTTTAAGTAGTCCTTTTCTTCCATAAGTTTTTTTTCAATTCTTTTTTCTAATTAGTTGAATTTATTTTCAAAATTGTTTTAATTTTCTTACATAATTCTTTTTTTTACCCTAATACTTCCTCAACCTTCCTTATATGATTTTAAAAGTCCTTTTAAGCTCTTCCAAGAATTCTTTTGTGTCTATTTTAGATTTTTCTTTGAAGTTTTATAAGTAGTTGTTTTGACTTCATGTTTTGACTTCTAAATTTGAATCTTTGTCTTCTCTATCACCATGGTAATTGTTTATGGTCATGTTCTTTTTCTGTTGCTTACTCCTTTATAATAGCCTATTTCTTGGCTATTGGTTTTATATTAGGAGTGGTCTCTGCTACCAAGGAATAAGTTTTGTTTTCTGAGCTCTGTCTAGGGGTCTCTGACTTTTGGATTCTTTCAGTGTTCTATAATCCTAGACCAAGTGTGGTCATTATTCCTCTGGCTCATGCCTTGGTCTAAAAGTGACTTCAGATACTCCTCTCCATCCCTGATTTCCAACCAGGATACCCAGCACCTTTGCTCTCCTGTGATTGCCACAACTAGCAGGGTCCTAAATCTTTCCAACTTAACTCATTGTTATATATTCCCTTTTCTTTCCCTATACCCCAAACCTAGAGCTGTGTCAGGTCAGCAGCCCTGGGCCTTATATTCAGAGTCAGTGGAGGGCTCTGCAATCTTACCCTAATCAGCTGCTAGATTCCCACACCATACATGGGGCCAAAGTTTGGGAAGATAAGACTACCTCAGATATACCTGCCCCTACCCCTGGGGCTTGCTGGGTTTTTTTTTTTTTTTTTTTGCTTTTTTTTTTTCTCATCTTTTATCAGTTGTACTGATGTTCGCATAATTAACTTCTTAAGAATATTCTATTTCTCTTGAAATGACTTCTTCTGCAGATAATTAAATCATTGAATATGACTTATCTTTTCTTCAAACATTTTTGAATCTTCTTTCTTCACAACTCTGATATATGCAAGATCACACCCAGCTTTTCTCTCCTCTTTCATAACTAACTCTGTGATAGATGGTCACTTACCCCCAAGGTTATATGTATCATTTCTTTTTCTCTAATTAGTTCCTCCTTAACAATAAGAGGTGTGCTGGAAAGTCATTTCCTTTATTGCTTTGTTCAGTGATGGGTGGAAATAACATTTAAACAAGTCCCAAATTTTTGAGCTGCTCTGCTTTTTAAATGAAAAAGTTTCTTCAGTTCTCTGGGCAGATGAATTCTTCTATGATCATATAATATCATGCCTTAGTAATAGACTAATGATCCATTTTTTCTAAACTCTTCATTTAATTCTTCCTCTTTATAATCCTTCTTAAATCCAATAGCAATATCTCTTGGGTTTCTCTCTCAGGTGATACTTGTTATTCTCACTACTAGAGAAGGCCCCATGAAATAGTGTTTAAAATACTAAAATTGGAGCTATGAACACCTGGATTAAACTTCAGAGACTGATAATGGACAAGTCCCTTAATTTCTCTGAATCCCAGGCCACTCTCTGAGAATATGAATTATAATCTGTATAGCTATAGGGTTCCTAAGGGTTCCTAGACAATTTCTTGAGTTCTTGGCATAATGACAGTAACAAAATCTGAGTCTCTGCTTTTGTCATCTAATCTTGTCCCTTCTTTCCTTTCCAGTATTTTACATTTTACTTTCTTACATGCCCTCTATACATATTTATGCTGGCCTATTTGATGTCCTTTTTATTTGACCCTCTATCTCCCATTTTTGCCATTGCATTAGCTGTCCTCTCATTTCACTTCTACCTACTTCCCTGTTTTTCTTAAAACCTCAGCTCAAATCTCACTTTTGTGAGAAAGCTTTTCCCATTCCACACAACAACTAGTGCTTTTGCTCAAAAAACTGGGAAGAAGGCAGATGAATTTTTTGAATTTATTTTTATTAAAGTTATTTATTTTCAAAGCATATGCATATAATTTTCAACATTCACCCTTGAAAAATCTTATGTTCCAAATTTTCCCCATCCATTCCCCCTGTCCCCTCACCTAGATGCCAAATAATCCAATATATGTTAAACATGTGCAATTCTTCTACACATATTTCCACAATTATAATGCTGTACAAGAAAATCAGATCAAAAAGGGAAAAAATGAGAAGGAAAATAAAATGCAAGCAAACAACAACAAAAAGAATGAAAATAGTATGTTGTAATCTACACTCTGTCCCCACAGTCTTTTCTCTGGCTGCAGATGACTCTCTTCATGACAAGACCACTGGAATTGGCCTGAATCATCTCATTATTGAAAAGAACCATGTGCATTAGAATTGATCATTATATAATCTTCTGTTGACATGTACAATGATCTCCTGGTTCTAATCACTTCACTTAGCATCATTTTATACAAATCTCTGCAGGCCTCTCTGAAATCATCCTGCTAGTCGTTTCTTACAGAATAATAATATTCCATAACATTAATCTACCCTAACTTATTCAGCCATTCTCCAACTGATGAGCATCTACTCTGTTTCCAGTTTTTTGCCACTACAAAAAGGGCTGCCACAAACATTTTTGCACATGTGGGTCTCTTTCTCTCTTTTATGATTTCTTTGGGATACAGGCCCAGAAGAGACACTGCTGGATCAAAGGATATTCACATTTTGATAACCTTTGGGCATAGTTCCAAATTGCTCCCCAGAATGGTTGGATCAGCTCACTGGGCCAACTACAATGTATTAGTATCCCAGTTCTCCTATATCCCCTCCAACATTCATAATTATCTTTTCTTGTCATCTTAACCGATCTAAGAATTGTGTAGTGGTACCTCAGAGTTGTCTTAAATTGCATTTCTCTGATCAATAGTGATTTAGAGCTCTTTTTATATGACTAGAAAGAGTTTCAATTTCTTCATCTAAAAATTGTCTGTTCAACTTTATGAGCAAAATTACAAACCACTTTTCACACAAATTAAGTCTGATCTAATCAATTGGAAAAATATTAAATGCTCTTGGATAGGGCGAGCAAATATAATAAAGATGACAATACTAACCAAACTAATCTATTTGTTTAGCGCTATACCAATCAGACTCCCAAAAAACTATTTTAATGACTTAGAAAAAAATAACAACAAAATTCATATGGAAAAACAAAAGGTCAAGAATTTCAAGGGAATTAATGAAAAAAAAAATCAAATGAAGGTGGCTTAGCTATACCAGATCTAAAATTATATTATAGAGCAACAGTTACCAAAATCATTTTGTATTGGCTAAGGAACAGATTAGTTGATCAGTGGAACAGGTTAAGTTCAAGGGACAAAACAGTCAACAATTATAGCAATCTAGTGTTTGACAAACCCAAAGACCCCAGCTTTTGGGATAAGAACTTACTATTTGACAAAAAATGCTGGGAAAATTGGAAACTAATATGGCAGAAACTAGGTATTGATCCACACTTAACACCGTACACCAAGATAAGGTCAAAATGGGTTCATGACCTAGGCATAAAGAATGAGATTATAAATAAATTAGAGGAACACAGGATAGTTTACCTCTCAGACCTGTGGATGGGGAAGGAATTTATGACCAAAGAAGAACTAGAGATCATTACTGATCACAAAATAGAAAATTTCAACTATATCAAACTGAAAAGTTTTTGTACAAACAAAACTAATGCAGATAAGATTAGAAGGGAAGCAATAAACTGGGAAAACATTTTTACAATCAAAGGTTCTGATAAAGGCCTCATTTCCAAAATATATAGAGAATTAACTCTAATTTATAAAAAATCAAGCCATTCTCCAATTGATAAATGGTTAAAGGATATGAACAGACAATTCTCAGATGAAGAAATTGAAACTATTTCTAACCATATGAAAAGATGCTCCAAGTCATTATTAATTAGAGAAATGCAAATTAAGACAACTCTGAGATACCACTACACACCTGTCAGATTGGCTAGAATGACAGGGAAAGATAATGTGGAATGTTGGAGGGGATGTGGGAAAACATTGTTGGTGGAACTGTGAATACATTCAACCATTCTGGAGAGCAATTTGGAACTATGCTCAAAAAGTTATCAAACTGTGCATATCTTTTGATCCAGCAGTGTTACTACTGGGCTTATATCCCAAAGAAATCATAAAGAAGAGAAAGGGACCTGTATGTGCCCTTTTTGTAGTGGCTAGAAACTGGAAACTGAGTGGATGCCCATCAGTTGGAGGATGGCTGAATAAATTGTGGTATATGAATATTATGGAATATTATTGTTCTGTTAGAAATGACCAACAGGATGATTTCAGAAAGGCCTGGAGAGACTTACACGAACTGATGCTGAGTGAAACAAGCAGGGCCAAGAGATCATTATATACTTCAACAATAATACTAGATGATGACCAGATCTGATGGACCTTGCCATCCTCAGCAATGAGATCAACCAAATCATTTCCAATGGAGCAATAATGAACTGAACCAGCTATACCCAGCGAAAGAACTCTGGGAGATGACTAAAAACCATTACATTGAATTCCCAATCCCTATATTTTCACCCACCTGCATTTTTGATTTCCTTCACAAGCTAATTGTACAATATTTCAGAGTCTAATTCTATTTGTACAGCAAAATAACGGTTTAGTCATGAATACTTATTGTGTATCTAATTTATATTTTAATATATTTAACATCTACTGGTCATCCTCCCATCTGGGGGAGGGGGGGGGTAAGAAGGGAAAAATTGGAACAAGAGGTTTGGCAATTGTCAATGCTGTAAAGTTATCCATACATATAACCTGTAAATAAAAGGCTATTAAATAAAATAAATAAATAAAAATTGTCTGTTCATGTCTTTGACCATATATCAATTGGAAAATGCCTTGAATTCTTATAAATTTGAGTCAATTCTCTATATATTTTAGAAATGAGACCTTTATCAGAACCCGTGAATATGAATTTTTTTTCCCAGTTTATTGCTTCCCTTCTAATATTGTCTGCATTGGTTTTGTTTGTAAAAACAAACAAACAAAAAAAACTTTTTAACTTAATATAATCAAAATTATCCATTTTGCATTCTATAATGTATCCCAGTTCCTCTTTGACCACAAATTCCATCCTTCTCCACAGATCTGAGAGACAGATTATCCTTTATTCTTCTAATTTGCTTATAATATCACCCTTTATGTCTAAATCATGAACCCATTTTGATCTTATTTTAGTATAGGGTATTAGGTATAGGTCAATGCCTTCTGCATTACTGCATTATTGCATTCTGCAATATTAATTTCCAATTTTCCCAGCAATTTTTGTCAAATATTAAGTTCTTATCTCAGAAGCTAGGGTCTTTGTGTTTATCAAACACTAGATTACTATACTCATTGACTATTGTATCTTGTGAACCAAGTAGATTTCATGTTATACTGAAATTCATATTACATTATATTGTAGAGTAGACTTTTATGTATTGTCATCTGGTTATCTGGACTAGAATCTCTTCTGCTTCCTTATCAACTAGTATTATTTTTTTTTTGAAGCATCCACATTTATAATACTGCATGTGGGGTGATAAGTGCCACTTTCTTTTTTTCTGAAAACTCATTAATTATCTATGCAAAAAAATCCATACCTATAAGCTTCTCAGGCCAGTATGGCCTTTTTGCAAGGGGAAGGTAATGATCCTGGGATCTATCTTTATGTCAGGGCTTAGGCATCATATTTAGCTCTGTTGCTCATCCTGTTCTGGACTTATATCATGAATCTAGTTATTAAACTCATGATATATTCCTTGTAACAAAACTATTGTTTTCACCTTTTCCCCATAAGACTTCCGAGAATAAGAGTTTTGACCCTGCATTTTATGACCCTCATCTAATACAATTCTCTGTACAGAATGTTGCTACTGCTATTTGGTCATTTCAGTCATACATGACTCTTTACGACCCCATCTTGGTATTGGTTAAGATAATAGGGTTTGCCATTTTCTTCTCCAGCTCATTTTATAGATGAGAAACTGAGGCAAACAGGGCTAAATGATTTGTATAGGGTCTATTAGATCTGCTAGTAACTGTCTGAAGCCAGATTTTAACTCATGAGGATGTCTTCCTGATTCCAAACCTAGTACTCTCTCCACTGAATCACCTAGTTGCACCTCTGCAGAGCAGGTATTCAATAAATGCTTAATGAATGTATTTCACAGTAAGGTCTTTAGCACCTGATCTCCTTTTTGCCAGTATTTGACTTCTGCTTCAAAAGTGTCTATTGTCAGAATGTATTAGTCTTTGGGGAAGGTAGAAGTTTCTTTGTGTTCCAAGTCCATGACTTTTTTCCTCATCATCACTTCAGCTCTCAGTCTAATGACTAGTTCTTCTACTCTTTTCTTATTCCTTATGCTCCTTATCCTCATCAAGAAAGGCTTTGAATGCAGTAGGGGATCATAAAATTCAAACTGTCTTTATGGATGAGCCTATAAGACAGAGACTAACTAGTAACATGGTAAAACTGTATAGATTACAAAATGGAGATAATCATACTTGTACCATCTTGTACAAGGCAGTTGTGCCTTTACAAACTGTACAAAAGTAGTATGCAAATGTAAACGTTAACATTTCCTATTTCTAAAATACATCAACTTAAACCCTAAGTCATTGGTGAGCAATACTCCAGTGTTTCCCAGAAGCATAACTAAGATCTTTCCCTAGAATGTACTCAAATTTGCCATTAAAAGCATTCTTAAAATAGATCAGATGAATCACCTTTTTAAAAAATTATTCAATGGTGGTGCAGAGTATTTAATTTCTGTTTAAAAATCTAGTGTGCATACACATGTATATGCTTATTTTCTAAATCTATGTAAATATACTTTTGCAATATAACATCTTCTTGACTTGAAGTCCAATATGCTACCCATTATGCCTTGCTGACTTTCTAAAGCTCTCTAAATTTAGTTCCTTTAGAGACTAGTTACTACTTCTGCAAGATGGGATAATAATACTTACACAATCTATTTAATAAGTGTCATTATGAGAAAAGTGTTTTATAAGCTTTTTTTAAAAATGAATCTTTGATTTTATTTCGTGTAAAGCAGCAGTTCTCAGAGAGTGATTTGATGACCCTGAGTGCAAACCTTTCAGAGTTCCATGAAGCCAAATCTTTTTCATAATACTAAGGTGTTTTATTTTCTAACATGATAAGTATTAATAAGTACATCTTACAAAAAAAAAGAGTTTAGGGTTTTCAATTTTTTTTTTTTTATGTAAAGGAGTCCTTTAACCAAAATGTTTGAAAACTGCTGGTGTAGGGAATTTCTTTTAAAGAAATTCCCACTACCAATATAGATAAGCCCCTACTCTAAGACTTATTTTCTCAAAGATTTGCCCAAGTTACTCAGAGAATAAACAATTATATAGGACCAACTATGTGTTTGTTGTTGTTGGTTGTTGTTGTTGTTGTTTCATTTCAGCTGTGTCCAACTCTTTATGCTCCTATTTGGAGTGCTAAGTATGGTGCAGTGTTTTTACAGATATTATGTGTAATGGGCTGAGGTTTGAGCTGATGCACTGAGGTCCCAAGTACATGAGGCTAGATAGTAATTGGGCTATACTCTATTAATATACATGATTGGATTAAGAATGGTCCCTGCCCACTCTCCTTGCAAGTCCTGATGTGTTGTATAGGAAATGACGATTTTGGTGGGTGGAGGCAGAGAGAGAGGGAAGAAGACAAGCTGGGGGAGATTGGGCTGGGTTCGAGACTCCGAGCTGCTGGTTGTGTGGCTGCTGGTCGAGCTAGCTTCTTGACTCAGCTGCACACATTGCTATCGCCGATTCTCTTCCACCTTCGATCCTTCTTCACTGAGAATAAAGACTGACGATTTTCCCCTAACCTGAATTCCTGTCTCGTGCTGATCTTAAAATACACGATCTTAACAATTATGGAACAACAATCCTATGAGGTAGGTCTTATTATATCCCCATTTTATAGTTGAAGAAACTGAAGCAAATAGAAGTCAAATAATTTGCCCAGGGTCATAAAGATCATAAAGCCAGTGTGTGTGTGTCACAAGTTGGATTTGATATCTTCTTCACTCTGAGACAAAGCTCTCTATTCACTGCCTCCCTCATAACCTTAAGGTATCTTATAAATGGGAGTTACCATTGGCTCATATTTTATTTATCTAGTCAGAAACACATTGAAAAGAAAATGTTGATAGTGAAGTAGATTTAATTAATTCTTCCAAAAAGTTTATTTTTCTTGGAGCTTAATCAGATACTTTTAATACAGCAAAGGAATTAGTAAAGTGGTTATATATTGCTATTAAAAATAACAGAAATAT
This sequence comes from Sarcophilus harrisii, assembly GCF_902635505.1. Taxonomy (NCBI): domain Eukaryota; kingdom Metazoa; phylum Chordata; class Mammalia; order Dasyuromorphia; family Dasyuridae; genus Sarcophilus; species Sarcophilus harrisii. The sequence continues at coordinate 237,036,589 of NC_045429.1, read as the reverse complement.
ATATAATTACATATATATATACCATATATATGCTATATGGCACATGTTAAATATATAATTTATATAAATATATATAATAAATATAAATACATATATGTATATATAATTATACTATAAATTAAATAGCTAAAGGGGGTGGTATGATTTAATGGAAAGAACTTCTAAACAAGCTGGGGAAAAGCTCATCCTTAATAAGCAAAGTTATCCAAAACTTGAAGAAGTTATGTCAACTGTTATACAGATATAGCTTACAGTGATACCGCTAACAAATTATTTATACCTTTTCCTCCATTGTGATTTTTATCCATGCATCATCCTTAGAGAAACTACACAACTTATAAGCTTCTGATTGTTTTGTCATTGTTGTTGATATTTCATGATTAATGTTGTAGTCCTTAGGCTGTTCAATTGTTAACTCCCTTCCTTTCACCATTTCACCTCTTTTTCTGCTAATACATTTCCTGGATTTTAACACATTTTTTTTTAAAGATGAGCTTTTGCATTGAGGAATAGGTTGGGACCATAAAAAGAACTGCAGCACTTCCCAGTAATACAACCTAGATCGCTCTTGGTACTTTCTCTGTCTCTCACTTTCTGACTCTGTCTGTCTCTGTCTCTGTCTCTCTCTTTCTCTTTCTCTCTCTGTCTCTGTCTCTCTCTTCTCTGTCTCTGTCTATCTCTGTGTCTCTGTCTCTGTCTCTCTCTGTATATGTATATGTGTGTGTGTACCTGTTTCTGTCTCTCTTTATATATATATGACATATATATATATATATATATATATATATATATATGAAGTTGTAAATGTATATACTAATATAATAACTCATTTGGTTTGCCATCCAATAGTATATTCTAGTCTGTATTCTTAAACCATTGGGTTTTACCTGTGTGGATTAATAAACTTATTTTTGAGTGATCCTGGATCTCTTTGAAGAAACTCAGTAATATGAGAAGACTTAATATAATCAGTACATTATCATGTATAAGCTGGAGCACTTTCTGTTTTGGGGAATTTTTTCTATTTATATTTCATGTAGAAGTTACATATCTTCCATAATAGTCTATATAGCAAATACCTATGATGTACATAATATTTGATTTCTCTATATTAGCAATCATGGGATCATAGCTCAGAGTTATTTTAAGGTTCATATTATCAAGAAATCTTGAATTATATTTTTTCTTTAATTTTATTTTATTTTCTTATTGATTGATGACAGTGTTCACCAGAGATGTATTCAGTGAGATGATATAGTGGACAACGCACAAGACTGAGTATCAGAAAGACAATTTCAAATCTAGGTTGAGATATTTACTAGTTATGTGACTCTTGGCCTGTGGACATTCTGACTGGCTCAATTTCCTTAGTTGTAAAATGGGAATAATAGTAGTACCTACTTCTTCAGAATTGTTGTGAGGATCAAATAAAATAATATTTGTAAACCAATTAGCCCAGTGTCTGGCATATCATAAATGATTCTTTCCTTCCTTCTCTCTACCTTTATTCTACTTAACTTTATTTCATTGTAGATGGACTCCTGTAGATGAGGGGCCTCCATAGTCAGTATGCTCCTTGTAACAGTTCTTCAATTATTCAAGGACAATAAATTCCCCCTCTCTCTCCTCTCCTCTAATCCTTCCTCAAAGTTTCTGTTTTCCAACTTTTAATCAATTTTGTTGTTCTTTGCTAAGATTTCTCTGGTGTCTCTCCATCCTCAACTGTGAAGCCTAAACTCATTCTAAAGGCCCTAGCAATAAAATTTGCTGTACCAAGATCATTTGATTGACATATTGAAGGATCCCATAAAACATACTTCATTAGGATTTCCAAAAAAACCAATTTAGAACAAAAGGTCAGAGTCTACTGTTAGATTAAAGCAGATTTATTTGAAGAAATGTTTTCTATTTTTAAAAGGCAGTTTCACACACTCTACAAGATTTAATCAAGAGGCAGTACAAGAACAATACTAGTGGGGATTTACATTGAAACCCCCTATTCATCATTGATTGCTATATTCTCCTTCAGTTTCAATCTATGAGAACTTGACAAGAGGGACCAGGAAGAGGTAATTTTTACCCTTAAATCTCAAAGTATGCTCAGAGTAGATAAGCATTGGGATGTCAGATTAAAATCACTAAAGAAAGTCTAAAATTATTTAAGAATAAACATTTTCCCCCTCTTAGCATAGATAATAGAAAAAATGTTGCAAAAATCTCCTGTTAAAGACCAGTGTATATTCAGAGTCATGCATAGTGTGTGACCCATAATAGGAACTGCAGCGCATTTTGAATGATTGTTTCCTTATGACATATCTAGCAGAGCACTGGGATGCATTCAATCTTGTAATCTATTGGTAGCAGCAGTGGAACTAATACCACAAGTAATGACAAGCTCTAACCTGAACTTCATCTACATAGAAAAATTCAAATTCAACATGGAAAACTTTAATCCAAGCAAGAGAAAGAAATGAAGAAAAAAATGCAGGAAATTCCTCATGGCGTTCCCTTGTAAACCCGACCACAAGTTTTTGAATTTAACATTAAAAGTTAAATTTAAAATTTGAAGCGAGTTCTAATTCAATAGACTAGAGATGAATCAGTCAGCACCAAGGAGTCCACTTACTTTAAGCTAAGTCATTATCATAGCAAAGGCAGGTGAAAAATCTCAATTTAGAACTGAAGGAAAAGATTTTCTATTAATTCATGGGGAAAGAGTCAATTCCCTGAGTCTGCTGGTGTGCATGGAAGCCTACTATATTCCCTAAAGGAATAAATCAATTGTAATATGAAGTTTTGGCTTTAAAATCTATCTTAAAAATCAAAAGTAGAAATAAATATTTCCTTGTACAAGGCATGGCCAACTTTAGCTTGCAGAAGCATATAACCAATCTTAATCTCTCCTTTGAATTAGTACAAACCAGTTCTTAAAGATGAAATTTGCAAAGATACCAAAAAAAAAAGTCCCAAGCATATATAAAGGAATGTTAAAAGAAGATTTATTTATATGAATAAAAAATGATAATAATTAATATGAAGTACTTATACTTCTCATCTTTATTGCACAAATTAATTATATCCAAAACATGTTTTGACACTTGAAGCATACAAATGTTTCTTTTTACTGTCAAATTGTTTACAAATGTTTATATAACACAGACTTTGATGTCCATATACATATGGATTTTACAAAGATACACATTTCAGTGGGTAATGCATTTCCCAATAAATGCTTTTTTAAAAACAAAGTTACTAAGCTCATAGATTAGGATGCTATTGTAGATTATAAATGCCTTTTTGATTTTAGAAAGATATTTGCTAAGATATTTTATACAATTCTTATGGGAAAGATGGAAAGAAATGGACTAGCCACTATTAAATATGATTACATGATTTTAATAGTAAGACAAAAATAGTAGTTATTAATGATCCATTGTCAACTTGACAGGAGGTCTCTAGTGGAATGCTAGACAGATGTCTAGAAAAGAAGTTTGATCAAAAACTTGCTGGCCAATTTGGTGACCTGTCCAGGTACCATAATAAATACCAGGTACAGAACAGACTCTTTTTTGAAGGCTCCAAGAGGATCATGATTCACAGTAGTATGAGCATGACATATTATTAAGAGGTCACTGAAAACTCCAAAATGTTTAGCTGCCAGAATTTAGTTGTATGAATTCTGGTCAGAGAAGCTATTCCCTCCAAATCTTTGAAACAGAGCTGATTAGAATACATTCATTCATATTAGTCTCTGTATGTGCCTCTCTGTCGCTGACTCTATCTCTGTTTTTCTATCTCTCTTTGTTTTGTTGTGAGTCTGTCTCTCTCTTTTTCTCTCTTTATTTCTGTCTGTCTCTGTCTCTCTGTTTTTCTTTTTGTCTCTCTCTGTCTCTTTCTCATTGACATCATTGTATAGATTATTTTCCTGGTTCTTCTCACTTTGTTCTGCAACAGTGCATATGTGCATATATACCCAGGATTTTCTAAAATTTTCCTTCTCATCATTTCTTACAACACATTGGTATTTTGGTACACTTCATCCATTTGATTACATCTAGCTACACTCCTTTGATTTGACTGCACCCTCATGTTCTCTAGGTAGATAGGTCCTATACACACTCTCTTTTTAGCTTCCTGTTATATGTTGTCTTCCCCCATTGAACTGTAAATTCCTTCAGGGCAAGAACTGTCTTTTTTTTACTTATCTTTTACTTATATTGACTGAATGGAGCACAATGACTGTCATGTACTAGGTACTTAAAATGTTTATTGAAATAAAGAGAATTGATGTTAATGTGACATAATTTGTTTAGCCATTCTCCCAGGTGAGGGGCAGCCTCTTAGCTTCCAGTTCTTACCACCATAAGGAGAAGTAGAAATACTTTTGTACATACAATTCCTTTTAGTCTTTATTTGATTTCTTTGAGGTATGGACCTTATATTGGTATTTCTGAATCAATGGGTGTGTATATATCAATGACTTTTGAAGCATTGTTCCAAAGTGGTCTCTAGAATAACTGAATTATTCTAGATCACAGTTCATCATTAATATATTGACATAACCATTTTCCTGAAGACCTTTCAACATTTGTCAATTTCTTTTTTTAATCAATTTTGTCAATCTGATGAATGTGAAATAGAACTGCTTAATATTGTCATAACTGTTTATATCTTTCTGTGTGTACTTTGACTCCATTATGGGTTTTCTGTGCCTGTTTATTAGCACTTTGAATTTTTATACATTTTCTAAACATTCATTTGATACTTTCAATGTTTTGGTAAGAAATGGGGATATTATTATCTACCTTTGAGGAAATCTAGACAGAAATGGCTCTTTTATTACATTTGGAAACTTTTTCTAAGCAACTTTAACTGGAAACAAAGAGTTAAAAAAAGAAAAACAAATGACTCTCCTGAGATTGTTTCCCAAAATCAAACCCACATTATATAAGCCCAGAGTCTTGGATATTCCTGAACCAAACTCAAGAAAAAAAGGACTTTCCCTGTTCCACACCTTTTACTATCTTGTTTTTCCAAGTAATGGCTCTGGGGTATTTATTTAACTTCTTTCTTATTTATGCTCACTTTCAGGTGCCTTAAGTGATCCTCTTGGGAAAGGACATTTGATTCATGACAACCCTGGAGCCAGGATTACAGGCAGGGTGGTACAGCCAGTCAGTCAAGAACAAAAGTTGCAAGAAACCAAGATTCCTGGCACCCTAATCCCAGAAGCAATTGAACTAGAAAATGGGATTGTGTAGTGTAGGAACCTAGATAAACTATGAACCTAATCCCCTTATCCTCCCCAGAGCCTGAAATGATGCAAGGCAGGAAAGAAGAGGTTTATGTTAATATGTTTCTGATTGTACCTTGTAAAGTAAAGATTCTGTGGAAAAACTAATCTGTTGTTATTGTTTAATGGAACTAGAATTCAGGGAAATATGCCCCTTTACACTTAGGGAAACACCATCCATGGAAGCTGGAGTCATTTGTAGCAAACAAAGATATCCCCCAATTCTCTAAAGTGTACTGGAGATGGAGCAGGAAGGGATGGAGGGAGGAAATGGTAAAATCCAAGCTAAGGGTAATGACAATTTATAGCATGTGTTACTTTAATAATCATTTATCATATATGAGTAAGACAGTTAACAACAAAAAGTAGTGCACATTTATATAGCACTTTTAGGTTTGCAAAGCCCTTTTCTTTTATCCAGTTCAGTTCAAGGGTACTCTGAGTGAATTAGGATATTTTTCCTTTATATACAGCAAATAAAATTTACCAAAACAAATACTGCAAAAAATAGAAATGGAAATAGCAACTGAAGAGAGTACTCAAAGATGCAGGCATCTAGTCAAAGCACATTACCTCCACACCCATTTGGCAGAAGATTAAGGCTTCCATGATGGAGCCACAATAATTATTAATAAGAACATGATTCTGGAGACATTCATTGAACACTTTCATAATATTCTCAAAAGACTATCATCGATCACTGCTAAAGTCAATGACTTTTTACTTCAAATTAAAATCTATGTCTCTGGGGGCGAAGCCAAGATGGCAGAGAGTAGGCAGGTCTTTGTCTGAGCTCTTCTTGCCTTCTCTCAGAAGTTTTAAGCCTCTGAATGGGTTTTGAAGTGACAAATATTTGAAGAGTAACAAATATCCAGCAGAAAATATTTTGGAAGAATTTCAGGAAAGCTCTGTCTCAATTGGGCAGCAGTAGAGGTCCCAGAGCAGTGTGAAGCCACTGTTGCCTGTAGAGGAAGTTTGGGACAATGTCTTTGTACCCTAAGAGCAGAACTCAACCTTTAATAATGAGCAAAAAAAAAAAAAAAAAAAAAAAAAAGGGCTCTGAACATAAATAGTTTTATTATGGAGACAGAAAAAAAATTCAAACCCTGAGGATACTAAAAGAAAAATGTCTCCAGATGAAGCCTCACAGGGTGATATGAGTTGGTCTCCAACTCAAAGGGCTCTCTTAGAAAAAGTCAAAAAAGATATTAAAAGAGAGTTACAAGAAAAATGGGCAAAGGAAATGAGAGCTTTGCAGGAGAATTTGGGAAAGTAAACACAGAAATTATCTGAATAAAACTCCTTAAAAATAGATTTAGTGAAGTGGAAAAAGAATACAACTCCTTAAAAAATAGATTTGGCTAAATGGAAAAAAGAAAACAATTCCTTGAAAAACAAGATTAGTGAAATGGAAAAAGAACAACTCTCTAAAACAGAATTGGTAAAATGGGAAAAAAATCCAATGAACAAAACAACTCATTTAAAAGTTCAATTGGCCAAATGCAAAAGGAGATAAAAAGGTAACTGAAGAAAATAATTCACCAAAAATTAGAATTCATCAAAGGGAAGTGAATTACTTAATGAAACATCAAGAATCAGTCAAACAAAATAAAAAAATGAAAAAAAAAAAAAAACGAGAATATAAAATACCTCCTCAGAAAAACAACTGACCAGGAAAATAAAATCAGGAGAGACAATCTAAGAATTATTGGACTTTCTGAAAACCATGATGAAATAAAGAGCCTAGATAACATCTTTCAAGAAATCACCAAGGAAAAGTGCCTAGAACCAGAGGGAAAATATCCATTGAAAGAATTGACCAATCATCTCCTAAAAGAGACCCCAAAATGAAAATTCCAAGGAATATCATAGCTAAATTTCAGAATTATTATCAAGGAGAAAATACTGTAAGCAGTCAGAAAGAAAAAATTCAAATATCAAGAAGTCACAATCAGAATTACCCAGGACCTAGCAGCTTCCATATTAAAGGACTGAAGGGCCTGGAATCTGATATTCTAAAAGGCAAAGAAGCTTGGATTGCAGCCAAGAATCAATTATCCAGTAAAATTAGGCATTATCTTTCAGGAGAAAAGATGAACACTTAATGAAAGAGGAGGATTTCATTTATTTCAGGCCAAAGATGAACAGAAAAATTGATCTTTAAATACAGAACTCAAGAGAAGCATTAAAAAAAAAGGTAAAAAAGGAAGTGAAAAAAAAACATGGTTTTTTTTTTAGTTAAAAAATTTACATCTTTATATGGGAAATTGATATGTGTAACTCTCAAGCACTATATCTTTGTTAGGGGTATATTAAGAGTGTGTAAGTATAATTTGAATATATTGTGATGATATAAAAAAATCTATAAGTAAAAAGGGGATGTACTAGAAGAAGAGGAAAAAGGGAGGTAAAATGGGGTAAATTACATCAAATGGAGAGGCAAAAAAACCTATTACAATTAAGGGAAAGAAGAGAAGGAGAAAAACATTGTGTGAACCTTAATCTCATCAGATTTGGCTCAAAGAGAGGATATCAGATATATTTGATTTGATAGAGAAACTTATCTTACCCCATAGGGAAATAGGAGAGAAAAGAAAAGGGGGAGGCTAATAAAAGGGAGAATAGAAATAGAAAGGAAAAGAAATAAGACAGGGGGAGGGGCTATAAAAGGAAAGGCTGATTAAGGGAGGTGGTGCTTAGAAGCAAAACACTGAGGTGGATGGAGGGTGGAAAGGAAAGAGAAAAGTATAATTTGAGGAAAATAAGCTGATGAGAAATACAGAGTTAGTCATTTTAACTGTGAATGGGAATGGGATGAACTCTCCCAAAAAATGGAAGTAAATATAATAGACTAGACTAGACTAAAATAGACTAGACAGAATCCTACAATATGTTGTTTACAAGAAACACATTTAAAGCAGAGTGATACATACAGAGTAAAGGTAAAAGGCTGAAGCATAACCTATTATGGTTCACCAAAAGTATAAAGAAGTAGGGGGAGTAATCCTGATCTCAGATCAAGCAAAAGCAAAAATAGAGCTAATTAATATGGAAGAAAACTACATTTTGCTAAAGGGTACCATAGATAATGAAATAACACATAAGCACCAAGCGGTATTGCATTCAAATTCCTAGAAGAAAAGTTAAAAGAGCTTCAAGGAGCAATAAACAGCAAAGCTATACTAGTGGGGGGTGCCAACCTTGCACTAGTAGAACTAGATAAATCAAAGCACAAAATAAATAAGAAAGAAGTTAAGGAGGTAAATAGAATTTTAGAAAAGTTAGGTATGATAGTCCTATGCAGAAAATTGAATGGGAAAATGAAGAAATATACTTTTTTCTTGGAAGTATATGGAACCTACACAAAAATTCATGATGTATTAGGACATAAAAACCTCAAAATCAAATGCATAAAGGCAGAAATAGTAAATACATCTTTTTCAGATCATGATGCAATAAAAATTACATGTAATAAAGAACCAGGGAAAAATAGACCAAAAATTAATTGGAAACTAAGTAATCTAATCCTAAAGAATAAGTGGGTGAAATAAAAAATCATAGACACGATTGATAATTTCATCCAAGAGAATGACAATAATGAGATAACATACCAAAATTTATGGGATGTAGCCAAAGTAGTTCTTAGGGGAAATTTTATATCTCTAGATGCTTCCTTGAATAAAAAAATTAAGAGGAGATTAATGAATTGGGCATGCAACTAAAAAATCTAGAAAAAGAAGAAATGAAAGATCCCCAATTAAATACCAAATTTGAGATTCAGAAAATAAAAGGGGAGATTAATAAAATTTAAAGAAAACTATTGAATTAATAAGTAAAATAATGTTGTTTTTATGAAAAAAAACTAACAAAATAGATAAACCTTTAATTAATTTGATTAGAAAAAGGAGAAAAGAAAATCAAATTTAGTATCAAAAATAAAAGGCTGAACTTTTCACCAATCAAGAGGAAAATAGAACAATAATTAGGAACTATTTTGGCTAACTGATAATCTAAGTGAAATGGATAAACACTTGCAAAAATATAGATTGCCCGGATTAACAGAAGAGAAAATAAATTGCTTATACAGTCCCATTTTAGAAAAAGAAATTGAACAATCTACTAATCAACTCCCTAAGAAAATATCTTCAGGACCAGATGGATTTACAAGAAATTCTACCAAACATTTAAAAAATAGCAAAAGAAGGAATCCTACCAAATTCCTTTTATGATACAGATACTAATGCCTACTTAGCTAATATCTAAACCAAGTAGGTCTAAAACAAAGAAAGAAAATTATATATCAATTTCCCAAATGAATATTAGGGCAAAAATTTTAAATAAAATAGTTGCAAAGAGATTACAGCAAGTTATCACTACGATAACACACCAAAACCAAATAAGATTTATACCAGGAATTCAGGGCTGGTTCAATACTAGGAAAACTATTAGCATAATTGATTATAAAAATAACCACATTAACAAAAATCATATGATTATCTCAATAAATGCAGAAACATTTGATAAAATCCAATAGCTATTCCTATTAAAAACACTAGAGAGTATAAGAATAAATGAAGTTTTCCTTAAAATGATCAGTAGTATATATCTAAAACCATCAGCAAACAAAATATGTATGGGAATAAACTAGAAGTATTCCCAATAAGACCAGTAATCAAACAAGATTGCCCAGTATCACTGTTACTATTCAATATTATATTAGAAATGTCAACTTTAGCAATAAGAGAAGAAAAAGAGTAGGTAATGAGAAAGCTAAATTATCATTCTTTGCAGATGATATGATGGTATACTTAGAGAATCTTAGAGAATTAACTAAAAAACAAGCAGAAACAATTCACAACTTTAGCCTCATCTCCAAAATATATAGAGAATTGACTCTAATTTATAAGAAATCAAGCTATTCTACAATTGATAAATGATCAAAGGAGACAATTCTCAGACAAAGAAATTGAAACTATTTCTAGCCATATGAAAAGATGCTCCAAGTCATTATTAATCAGAGAAATGCAAATTAAGACAACTCTGAGATACTACTACACACCTGTCAGATTGGCTAGAATGACAGGAAAAGATAATGTGGAATGCTGGAGGGGATGTGGGAAAACTGGGACACTGATACATTGTTGGTGGAATTGTGAATACATCCAGCCATTCTGTAAAGCAATTTGGAATTATGCTCAAAAAGTTATCAAACTGTGCATACCCTTTGATCCAGCAGTGTTTCTACTGGGCTTATATCCCAAAGAGATTTTAAAGAAGGGAAAGGGGCCTGTATATGCAAGAATGTTTGTGGCAGCCCTCTTTGTAATGGCTGAAAACTGGAAACTGAGTGGATGCCCGTCAATTGAAGAATGGCTGAATAAATTGTAGTATATGAATGTTATGGAACATTATTGTTCTGTAAGAAATGACCAGCAGGAGGATTTCAGAAAGGCCTGGAGAGACTTACATGAACTGATGCTGAGTGAAATGAGCAGGACCAGATCATTATATACTTCAACAACAATACTATATGATGATTGATTCTGATGGACATGGCCCTCTTCAACAATGAAGATGAACCTAATCAATTCCAATAGAGTAGTAATGAACTGAACCAGGTACACCCAGGGAAAGAACTCTGGGAGATGACTATGAACCATTACATAGAATTCCCAATCCCTCTATTTTTGTCTGCCTGCATTTTTGATTTCCTTCACAGGCTAATTGTACACTATTTCAAAGTCCAACTCTTTTTATACAGCAAATTAGCTGTTTAGACATGTATCCATATATTGTATTTAACGTATACTTTAACATATTTAACATGTATTGGTCAACCTGCCACCTGGGGGAAGTGGGGGGGGAGGGGAAGAGGGAAAAAGTTGGAACAAAAGGATTTGCAACTGTCAATGCTGAAAAATTACCTATGCATATATCTTGTAAATAAAAAGCTACAATAATAATTAAAAAAAATTCACAACTTTAGCAAAGTGGTAGGATATAAAGTAACACTACATAAATCATTAGCGTTTCTATGTTACCAACAAAGTTCGGCAGCAAGAGATACAAAGAGAAATTCCATTTAAAATAACTGTAGATAATACAAAATATTTGGGAGTCTAACTATATGAACACAATTCCAAAACAATTTCCTCACAAATAAATTCAGATCTAAACATTTGGAATAATATCAAGTGCTCAAGGACAAGCTGAGCTGTTATAATAAAATTGGCAGCTCTACCTAAATTAATTCCTCCTAAATTATTACTAATCTACCTAAATTCATCTACTTATTTAGTGTCATACCAATCAAACTGCCAAGAAATTACTTTACAATGCTAGAAAAAATAATAACAAAGTTCATCTGGAAGAGCAAAAGATCAACAATTTCCAAGGAATTAATGAATTGCCTAGGACACTAAGAAGTTGTGTCAGAGCCCAGGGTTACACAACCTGTATTCATCAGAATCTGGACAGAACTGAGGTCTGTTTTACAAAACTGGTTCTTGAATTGTTATATGGATGCTATATACATGTCTATATGTTTATGTATAATATTATTATATGTAAATACATACAGAGAGAATGACATAATGCTCTCCATTCCAGGAGCAACTATCTGCATCTCTCCTCAGTCCTCTTTGGAAGTATTTCAGAAAGTTGTCCTAGGATATTTTTTATTAATTAAGCTAGTTGTCTTGGAGACAGATCAGAAACAAAAAGAGAAGTGAGGATAGTGGTTGATGCATAGGAAGCAATTATTTTTCTTTGTTGATGAGTGAGTAAATAAATGAATGAGTGAATGAATAAGTTAATTAGGGTATGTCCACAAAAGCTTTAAGACTCCATTAAACTCTTCCCTCATGAGTTCTCACAATGGACATCCTAAAATGGGTGGAAGTAAAAATAATTTGAGAAGGAAAGAAGAGAATGTTATCATAGCACTCTGAAAATTCCTTTTGGGATGATAGAGTAAGAATTATGGAACCTATGAGTAGAAAAACACATGTTTCAGAAGACCAGAACCGTCATAGCTCAGAAATATGTCAATCTTTTTCACCATAACAGCTACTAAAGAACTAGCCCCCAGGCATGAAGGTGACAAGCTCCATCTGCTGGGAGATTCCTAAACTACAGGGATCAACAAAGTCAAACTGAACAATAGCAATAGTGAGAGGACCACACTGCTGAGAAAAGTTTCAGAGGATACTGACAACAGCAAGAACATCCATATCATCTCATAGCAAGCAACAGAGGGACCTAAGGGAAAAGTGGAGCACCAGCAATGACCAGAGACCAGTGAGATGAAAGAGACTTTGAAAAGGCAAAGGAATCTCAGTGGAGAGAACCACGTGAAGAAATGTAGTATAACTTCTGCCTTATCTAAATTACAGAGACTACATAGAACTTTGAAGGAAAATAGACCACTGTAAGGAGCCTTTTATCTCTTGGTAGGCTTGGAAGTGAGTACTTTATGTAATCCTCTCTCTCTCTCTCTCTCCTCTCTCTTTTATCTTTGTTAGGTGCTCTCAAATACACACACATATATACATCTATATGTTCATATATATTATGAAGAGGGATGTGTGTATATATAATGTTGAGTAGACTCTCAAATATGGAAATATATGTGTGAAATGTACATATACATATATATCAAATGCAGATGAGTCTATTTGAGAGAAAATGCCCAACTACATATGTATATAACATATGTGTGTATGTGTTTATGTATGTGTCTATATGGATAATGAAAAATTATCCTTAGTACATTACTCCTAATAAACCCACTTATGATATCCTACAAAATAACAAGCAACAGCTGCTACAAGACAAAAGGAATTAAAGAGAGGAGATAAGGAATCATGATTATGCTCCAAAAGTCTTTTAAAGCCTTTTAATGTAAAATGAAAGCTACCAATTTTAGAGACACAAAGCAATGGCATAGAAAATGTGATGAAGTAGACAGCATGTGAGATTTGGAGTCAAGGAAACCTTAGGTTTTAATTCTGAATAAAACACAAATTAGCTGTGTAACCACAGGCAAGTCTCAAATTCTCTGCTCTTCAGTATTCTCATCTGTAAAATAAAGATGCCTCATTAGTTATTGTGAAGATGGGGCTTTGGAAAGCCTAGTATGTTACTTTAATGTGAATTATTATTAAATGGGGGGATGGGAATCAAGCTAAATCTATAGAAAATATCAAATATACTGTGCATTATTCTGCTATCTAAAATATAATGGATCATCTTATTTTAACTTTTTTTAATTGATGTCTATAATATTCTTCTCTAAAATGTATTGTTCTCTGGGAGCAGGTTTCTTGGGGAGCTTCTGGAGATGGCCTTAGTTTCAATTCAGTAATCACAAGTGCTGCCAGGGATTAAAGTCCAAATCTTTTATTGTCTCCTTCAAAGTCTTATCTCCTTCATTTGGGGCTTGGCTAGTTTTCTGGAGGCCTTCTGGATCTTGGTTTCAGTGTTCTCCACAGGACAGCCTGCCACCACTTCTCTGTCTTAGTTCTGCCCGACTGCCTTCTCTGGCTTCTGAATCTCCTCAACTTCCAAAGGTTTGTGCTTTAGCCTTCAGGCACAACAAAGGTGGACGATGGAATGAATCTGTCTCAGCCTCACAAAGCTTCTAGTGCGCTTGTCCTTTCTGGCCCTGACAGCTCTTCCTTATATGTTCCACACTGAGTATATACTAATCTATTATATCACTAGGAAACCATTATTTGTTGTAGGATTAAATCAATGCTAAACTTGATTTAACCACTGTCTCCTCAATTCCACTTAGTACCTTGTAAGAATCCTAACAGATGTCCTTTTATATATAAGATTTATTCCTGGGTATATACTTCTTTCCTCCCCAAGCCAATGAGCCAGTATAATAGTTTTTGAAATAAAGAAGAAATGAAAGGTATTCATCAAAACTGAGTGTGTAAAATAGCATATGCACTATTCTAACAATTTCCTACCAACACAATAATTCAAATCTTCTCCAAGACCAGTCTTAGCCATTATATTTATATTTGCATTTAGTTTCATTTATATATATACTTACACTTATATGGTAATCTTTGTTTATTTTGTTCCCTGATTCTGCTTATAACACTGCATCATTTCAAATAGATCTTACAATGCTTGTCTATATTCTTCATTTCTTATAACATTAGTTTTTCACTAGATTCAAGTACCACAATTTTCCCAATAAATGGACACTGACTTTGTTTGTACTTCTTTGATGTGACAAAAAAAGTGCTCCTATGGAAAATCTCAGGATTTGGGGGGCCCTTCTTTCTATCTTTTACCTTCTTAGAGAATATATCTAATAAAAGAATCCTTTTATCAAAGGATATGTATCTTTTACTTATTAATCTTTAGCATAATTTCAAATTATCTTTCAGAATGACTGGACCAATGCTCATTTCCACTAACATGGCAATTTACATGCCTGTCTTCCACAGCTATAATGGAATATTTGAAAAGAAATGAAAGATTTAAAATTTTTCAAGAGTATACACTGAGGGCATTATACATTATAGGTTCTTTTTTAATCTGATTTCATGATAGAAAATCCCACATTATGATGTATCAGTTTGCAGAAAATTAGTATCAAAAATTTAAAGCTGGAAAGGAATTCATTGCCCAAAATCCCATTCCAGCCATTATCTTTACTTCCTACCCATTACAGTCATGGAGTCCATCCTTAGCAACACTTCATTCTGACAGGTGAGCTTTTGCCTTAGCCTGATAATAGGCTGAAATTTCACTGCCTATTTATCTTCAAGCTGTGCCATGTTGAGCACAAATCTTACCTTTTTCTTCTACCTCCCTTTTATGACATATTGCCTTCCCCCATTAAAATGTAAGATCCTTGATGACAAGAACTGCTTTATTTGATTGAACTCTAAGTCCTTAGCACAGTGCCTTGAACATAATAAACAATAACTATTTTTTCTATCTATCTGTGTTAGAAATAAAACATGAACTTATGTTCTTTCAAGGTAATTCAAGAGCTTGTTCACAATTGGATGTATCTACAGTATACACAAATATACATAAACATGGAGAAACAGAAACAGATATAGAAATGGAGAGAAACAGACAAGAGAGAGAGTCTCTAGTCTCACTCTTTTCTTGGTATTCTTTCTTAAAATATTAATTTCACTAGAAATCTTTTCTCTATAGATATTACAAAGGCAAACTTAGTCTGAGAGGCTTTACTATAGTAATCTGCAATTTTTAAAAATGGTCTCTGAAAGATTGCCAAAAATCATGCTAAATAGATTGCTCTTTCTCAGTCTTCTTTCCATTTAACCTTGCTAAAGCTTTCATCACTATTGATCTCTTCCAACTCATGGATATTCTTTCTTTCTTTGGTTTCCATATTACTATTTTCTCCATTCTCCTATCCCCTGCTTGCCAATCTGCTATATTAGCCATGTACTTCCCCTGGAGATGAGTGTCCTCTAAAGATCTGTCCTATTATTCTCTGTTATCTTATCCTTCTATAGTCTTCTCCTTAGTGACCTTGGTCACCAAAATGGAAGAAAAGAAAGTATTTGAAACATTTTTTTAAATATGCAAAAGAGAAAAATAAAATTGAGAAGGAAACATAAGCAGAAAAACTTTGAAAGCTATGCTGAATATTTTATATACTTGTTTCAAGGAAGTTATACAAAATGGAAATTCACAATATCATATATAATCCTTTTCTACATTGTGCATTTAAATGTTTTTTTTTTCTTGGTAGTCATTAAACAATTTTTTTAATTAAATAAAAAAGAAAGTTTTCAGGGTTGCATTTTGCTCTGCTAAATCAAATGCTTTAAAGCAATCAAGTAATAAAACCATAGCAGGATCTTTTATTCTCTAAACCTTTGAGACAAGCATGTGACTGTAATGAAAAAATGTAGAAAATCATTTAGGAAAGTTTACTTTTCACAATTTTCTATTTATTCTTATGTAAATGAAAGTCATTGTGATGATAATAATTGTATAAATAATTAGTTAGGATAATAATTGTAAAATTCTTAGCACAGTGCCTGGGACATAAAAAATGTTATATAAATGACCAGTTATCATCATTATTGTTGTTCCTACCATTACTACTACTTTTGTTATTGTTAGGTCATTTCAGTCAAATCCAACTCTTCAAGACCACATTTGGGATTTTCCTGGCAAAGATACTGGAGTTTTCATTTTACAGATCATTTTATATCATTTTACAGATGAGGAACTGAGGCAGAGTTAAAAGATTTGCCCATGGTCACATAGCTAGTAAGTGACTGATATCAAACTTGCTTTATTCACAGCACTACTTACCTGCTGCCTAAATTGCTGCTAGGGCTGCTACTGCTAGGGCTGCTACTCTTGTTGTTGCTGCTGCTGCTGCTTCTGGGGTGCTACTGGGGCTGCTACTCTTGCTGCTGTTGCTGCTGCTGCTGGGTTGCTACTAGGGCTGCTACTTATGCTGCTGCTGCTGCTGCTGCAGTGCTAGTAGGGCTGCTACTGCTAGGGCTGCTACTCTTCCTGCTGCTGCTAGGGATGTTGTTGCTGCCAGGAGTGCTGCTAGGGTTGCTATTGCTTGGGCTGCTGCTGCTAGGGCTGCTGTTGTTGCTGCTGCTAGGACTGCTGTTGCTGCTGCTGCTGCAGTGCTACTAGGGCTGCTACTGCTAGGGCTGCTACTCTTGCTGCTGCTGCTAGGGTGCTGTTGCTGCTGCTGCTGCAGTGCTACTAGGGCTGCTACTCTTGCTGCTGCTGCTAGGGTGCTGTTGCTGCCAGGAGTGCTGCTAGGGCTGCTACTGCTAGGACTGCTGCTGTTGCTGCTGCTGCTGCTGCTACACCTCTACCACCTATTTCCTAGAGATGTTGAGCATCAAATAACAGTCCTTAAAGTCCTTTGAAAATCTTAAAATGCTATATACATGCTAATGATGATTATTATTGTTTCTATTATTAGCAAGAATACTCATGATACATGTGCAAGTCACTTCCATAAAGATTTCATAGAAACAAGATAGTAAGAATGTGAATTGGCAGTTGCTGATGTTCTCTTTTTTGCCTTTACTTGGGAAATAATATAATTGGTGAATTTCCAGTTGTTCAATATCTCCCTTTCTTTCAACTCTTGAAAATCAATCTCTTAGTGAATACACAATTATGTCACTTCCATCACAAGTTTCATCTGTGTTAATTGGTCTAATCCAACCACTCTTTCTATTAATTATTAAAAATGATTATTTATTGGCATAAGCTTTATTCTCAAATAAGCAGGTTGGTTTTCAGCTACTTAGAAAGTCAAATAGGGAAATAATCAAATGATACTCCCCGGATTACAAGTTAGAGGACCTGTATTCAAATCCCATCTCTGCAATTCATTATAATTTCCTACTAGTATAAATAATGAATACTGTGAATTGGCAGCATTATTCAAATTGATAATGTATATTTCAATTGTGTTGGAACTAATGTGTTCTAATTGTCATTATTATGGTTGTTGTTGCTATTCAAATGGTTTTCAATCATGTCTGACTCTTCATGACCTCTTTTGGAGGTCATGAAATATCTTGGCAAAGATACTTGAGTGGTTTGCCATTTCTGCAGCTCATTTACAGATGAGGAAACTGAGGCTAACAAGATTAAGTGATTCAGAAGGGTTCATACATCTAGTGAGTGAGACTGGATTTGAACTCAGGTCCTCCCTGTATGTGCCAAAATGTTTGTGGCAGCCCTGTTTGTAGTGGCTAGAAACTGGAAAATGAAAGGTGCCCATCAATTGGAGAATGGTTGGGTAAATTGTGGTATATGAATGTTGTGGAATATTATTGTTTTGTAAGAAATGACCAGCAGGATGAATACAGAGAGGCTTGGAGAGACTTACATGAACTGATGCTGCGTGAAATGAGCAGAACCAGGAGATCATTATATACTTCAACAACGATACTGTATGAGGATGTATTCTGATGGAAGTGGATTTCTTTGACAAAGAGACCTAATTCACTTTCAATTGACCAATGATGGACAGAAGCAGCTACACCCAAAGAAAGCACACTGGGAAATGAATGTAAACTGTTTGCATTTTTGTTTTTCTTCCTGGGTTATTTTTACCTTCTGAATCCAATTCTTCCTGTGCAACAAGAGAACTGTTTGGTTCTGCACACATATATTGTATGTAGGATATACTGAGACATATTCAATATATATAGGACTGCTTGCCATCTAGGGGAGGGGGTAGAGGGAGAGAGGGGAAAAATTGGAACAGAAGTGGGTGCAAGGGATAATGTTGTAAAAAATTACCTGGGCATGGGTTCTGTCAATAAAAAGTTAATATAATAATAAAAAAAAAAATGAACTCAGGCCCTCAAGACTCCAGAGTCTGCACCCAGTCCACTGAGCTGAAACTAATTACTGTACTTTATAAAATTATCACTTTGAGTACATTCAATTACTTCATGGGCTTCTTTATAGATACCAATGGAGACCCTCTGTATCCTGTATCATCCTGGGCAAATCACCTCATCTCCTGGGCCTCAGTTTTTAATCTATAACATTACAGGGTTAGCCTATATAGCCATATTTCCCTACTCTTACCCCTGTCAAGCCCATCTTAGCAATACTTAGCATCATACCCAAATGTGTGCCTCTGAGGCCTTTCTATTCTAGAGCTATGTATGATTCTGTGACCCCCATGACAGTAAAAATATTTTTCAGTATATATTTAAATCTCAGAAATGAATCCTAAAAAGTCTTAAGTTGTGATTAAGCAGAACAATTTCAAAAAGCAAGTTCTCATTTTAAAGGATATTACAAAATGGGGAAAAGATTATACTAAGCTAATCTTTTTATGGAATATATAAAAAAGAAAAATATTTTTATTATGTATCTTAATAAAATACAGTGTTATGTCTATAGGGAGAAAATGAATCATGTGTACCATCGTAGCTAAAAGGAAATTCAAATTTCTTTAAAAAAAAAACAGATTTGTACAAAAATGCAAGTACCTTAAAAGACATCTATTGCCTTGGAAACTGAGCCTAAGATATTAGTTTGCAAAAACACTTTTAGCCTGATTTTTCTACTTCCTTGCCATGTCCCTTCCCTTAGCATAGCCAAATTAGTGTGGGATTTGGTGTCTGAAGTCCTAATGTCAAATCCTGGCTCTGTCATTTGCTATTAGTGATCCTAGAAAAGTCCCTTATATCATCTGGATATTAAATATTGCATCTTTAATGTAAGAGGATAGAGATAGCCTCACAGGTCCCTTCTAGATTTAAATCTATGATTCTGTTACAACTCCTCTCAAATTCATACCATATCTTTACCCTGACAAAGAAGAAAGTTTTCCTATGAAAAGATAGAGGGACATCACTTTTTATGCTGAATTGGACTAGTGACATAGATTGGAATGGTATAGAATAGTAGTAGGAGAGGAAAGAAAATTCTCTAGACTAGGGCTTTAGTACCACTGTTAAATAAGTAAAATATATCTTTTATACACTACAGATAATCAGTTCATTTATGTTGAAGGAATGAATGAATGAATGATGAATTAGTGGAAGTAGCTAGATAGTGTAGCTAAAAGATATAGTTCCTACCTTATAGAGTTGTTATAAAAATTAAATGGAATAATATTTGTAAAAGCGTTTATACAATGCCTCGTACATTATAGGTACTTAATAAATGTTTATTCCCTTATCTATGGAATGTGTTTAGCACATTCCTACCTACAGTACTTTTCAATATCCTCTTCCTCTTCTTAGGAAATTCAGTGTCCTATTCTCATTTCTAGTTGCCAGGAGATTCCCATTCCAGCCTGCTATCCAAAATGCAAGATTTTTGTTGTTGAGTTTCTTCCCCCTCCTTCATATTCATTAAAATTTCCCTGCTCTATGTTCCCTTCCATCAGGACTTTGGTGCTTAACAACAAAATAATGAATCTTATCCCCACTATGTAATGTATTTTCCTTTTAACCAGTGTTTACACATGTGGAAGTTTAATAAATGTATAATTGAATTTGTTGTAAAAATAATTGTCTTAAAGGATGTCTATAATGAGTAGATAGGATCTACCAGTTGATCTTGAAGTTTCACTTGGTCCCTTTCAAAAGAAACCTTTATAAGAGAGGCAAAAGGAGTTTGGCATGGAGATCAAGAAAGCTCCAATTGTTGCTAATAGTCCCAATGGTAGAGGAATCTGTGTTCCACTTTATAGCTGTCTACAGGCAATATAGAAATACAAGGTGTGGTCAAGGACCTCTGGATTAGTGTTTGTAAACTATCTCTTTAGTAAAACTGCATAGCTGAAAGTTGGAAGAAGGAAAAACAAAGCAAGAGAGACAGTGGCCAACCATGAAAGTCTAAAGAAGGTTAATTGCATTAACTGATTTTTTTCTTTGTGGCCACAACTGTGTTCTCATGTTACATTTGTCTCTGAAAGTTTTGTACATTTTGGTCTGTGCTTCAAACTGCTTGAGGACTTAGAAGTAATGTTCACTTAAGTGTTAGATAACAATGACTCAGCATCACAATGACTGTGTACAATTAAAATTTTTATTTTATTTTTAATTCATGGAATAAAACAAGAATTTCCACGGCATGATGTAATAAAAAAAAAAGATGGTTGCACATGAAACTGCCAGTCCGTTTTGTGCAACTTTCTATTCCTTTTAAATATACAACGAAGTTATATTTCTTTTTTTTCCTGCCTTCCCCCCATCCTACAGATGACTATTATTAGATACAAATACACACACACACATACACACACACACACACACACACACACACATATATATATATGTACACATACATATAAATGAACACCATACATATATATGGTGTATATGTAAAAATTATTCTATGTACACTTCTTTTTTCAGTTCTTCCTTTAAATGCAGATAGCATCTCTCTTCATTTGTCCTTTATAGTTAATTTGGATGTTGATAATGGTCAAAATAACTTATTTAAAGTCATTTTTAAAACAATATTTCTGTTGTTATATACAATGCTCTTTTGGTTCTACTTATTTCACTCTTCATTATTCTATGCAAGTCTTTCCATGTTTTTCTAAGATCACTGACATCATCTCTTATAGCAAAATAGTATTTCATCACAATCATCTACTATAACTTGTTCAACTATTACCCAGTTGATGAATATCCTGCAATTGCCATCTGGTATAAACATTTTAGAACATATGAGTTCTTTTCCTTTTCCCCAATCATGTTTGGAAACAGACCAAGTGCTGGTGTGTCAGAGAGTATATGTCGTTTAATAACTCTTTGAACATAATTCTAAATTGGTCTCCAAAATGGTTGGATCAGCCCACAAATCCAACAACAATGATTTCACGTCCCAATTTTTCTACATCCCCTCCAGATATTTCACTTTCTCCTTGAATCATTTTAGCTAAGCTTATAGGTGTAAAATGATATTTCAAAGTTGTTTTAATTTGCATTTCTCTGATTAATTATTACATTCTTAATATCTTTTCCTGAACTTTTCCCTATTTTCTTAGGAACTCTTGTGCCAAAGATTGTAGGACCAAGAAGTCATGGAACCTTGACATTTCAATTAGTTGTTGTGCCACATTTTTTTTCCCAATAGCCCCCCTTTCCTCAAAGGTTGGTTAATATCCTTAGTAGTAATATTGCATTTTTCTTCAGCTACATCTCCCTTCAAAGATTTCATTATTGACATTTCCTTTTCCCATTCCACTCCCAGTTCTCTCAAAATTTTTGGGAAAACATAGCAGATCCTTCTCACAAAGAGGCTGGGTAACTTTGTCTGAACCACAAGACAGAGTAAAAGAATATTTAGATAGACTGGTACATAAATACATTTGGGGGAAGGAAAGCTACATTTGTGACAATCGTGATGGAAAATAGCCTAAAAGCCAGAAACACTTGGGTACAAGTTACATATCTGAAAATACTGAGATCATTACTTATAATACCTTTCAATGTTCTAAGCCAATCTCTAAATTGTAGAGAAAATGTTTTATTCATTTCAGTCATGTATAATTTTTTTATCACTTCATTTGTGCTTTTCTTGACAAAGATACTGGAATAATTTGCTATTTTTTTCTCCAGCTCATTTTATAGATAAGGAAACTGAGGAAAATGGGGTTAAATGACTTGCCCAGAATCAAATAGCTAGTAAATGTCTTGAGACCAGATTCAAACTCAGAAAGAAGAATTTCTTAATTCCAAATTCAGCCCTCTATTCATAGCACCATGTAGTTGCCTATAGAGAAGATGCTAACTTTCATTGATTGAGGGGATTTCCTCACCTGGAAGTTCTCTATAACAATAAATTCCAGATCCAGTCTAGTCTCAGGTCCCCTATATTGTAACACATAGATTTCCCCACCTCCAACATAAATCTTACCTTTTAGAAGTAGACTAGATCTAAGACAGAGGAGTAAGGATAAGAGTAAAAGAGTGGGGGTAAGTTGACTTTAGTCATTGCACACTGCCAGCAATTTTTTTTTAGGAGTCATGCTGCCAGCTCTATGCTCTCTTTAAAATAGTACATAAGAAATTATTTTAGGAGTCACTTCATCACGGCACAATTACCAGAAGTTAGTTCATGTCTGCCTGAGTGTTAATTTTGGAGACATAGAATGAATTTTGTAAAAAAGAGCATCTGACTTTGAGTCAAAACTGGGTTTGAGTGTCAGCTCTGCCATTTCCTCATTCTGTGATCCTAGATATGTCCCTTCACCACTCTTGACCTCAGTTTCCTTACCTATAAAATGATAATAAAGATACTTGTACTTTCTAGTTCATAAACTTCAAATGGAATATGCAAATAAAGGAAACTAATATGAGCTCAAGTGAGAAAACAGTCTAGGGAGCTGAGGTTTCTTTCTATCACATGCCCAATTTGGACCTAAGAAATATGCGTTACCTGATGCACAAAAAAATCAACCTGTCAATCAAACTAGTCTTATCAGATTGGCAAAATGTTATATAAAGAATGCCATGGAGATTGAACTCATAGCACAGGTTAGTGGAAATAGTCCTAGATTTGGAGTCAAGGAGCATGCTTTCAAGTCCTTGTATCATTATTCATTTGTAAGGAGAAGAGATACAATCTATAAAATCCCCTCCATTTTGAAAATTCTATGAGCTTGTGAAAGTAACATAGTGAAACTTAAGGTTGGATTTGAAATCAGGGAAACTTGAGTTCAAATATTGGCTCTGCTACTTACCACCTGTGATAATTCAGAGACTCAGTTTCCTCATCATATGAATTGGTGGAAATAATATGATAGTATTTTTATGGCACATTGGGGTTTGCAAAGCACTTTACAAGTCACTTACGTACTCTGAATCTCAGTTTTCTCATTTGTAAAAATGATGGACTACTTAACACTTCCTAGTTGTGTGATTCTGGGGGAGTTACCCAATTTCCTCAGGAAAAAAAAAAAGATGGACTAAATGATCTGTGAGATTCTTCTCAGTCTAAAAGTAGCATCTTAATTAGCAGAAAACTTTAATGTGAATTAAAGCTACAAATAAATGCAAGTGACTATGTTAGTATATGCCAAGGATTGGTATCCAATCTGTATTTTTTCCTTTTTTCTCATACTGTAATTTGAGGTGAATTTGAAACTTGTTGATTATTACATATTTTATGCAAAAGAAAAGAGAAAGGGGACATTTATCACATGGAATCTTTTCTATAGGAAAGGTCTTTGAATCAGATAAATGAATTCCTTTTAAATAGAAAATTCAATGTGCAAAGAACACTTATTCCAGCTTCTCTTTTGTCTACTTCAGAACCAATGTATCAAAAGAATTTATTGAGTGATGACTATATGCCAAGTTCTCAGTTAACTGTCATTTGCTTGGGAAAAAAATGTGACACTTCAATTTAGGGAATAATTATACTGTACAATATAGAATATTTGCTGAAGTATTTTGACCTCTATTGGTAGAGATGTATATCAGAAGATGTAGAAGAGGTTGCCATTATTTATGGGGATTCTCTTTGTGAAAGATAGATAGAAATACAGATAGAAAGAGTTACACAACCTGAGAACTCATGGATAGTTGTACCAGTGCCATCAAGGGAAAACCTACATTGATCAATTGAAATATCAGATTCCTTTAATAGAAACTAGGTGGTTCAATAGATCAGCTCTATACCTGGATTCAGAAAGACTTGAGTTAAAATGTAGCCTCACATATTTACTAGCTGAATGACTCTAGATGGTACCTTAGTGTTCTCATCTAAAAAAAAGGATAATAGTAGCACATACCTTCCATGAGTGCTGTGATGATAAGATTAAATAATATTTATAAAGAGTTTTGTGAACACTTAAAATAATTATAGAAATACTATTTCTTAAACATGGAGTACTCATGTTTTATCTTGCCCCATCCTCAGATATTTGTAAAAAAAAAAAATGACTTTAAGTATAATGAAAAAGAGAAGGAAACCACCAGCTAATATAGTTGAAAAAGGCTCCACCAAAGAGCAATTGGTTCACTGTCATTCTAAAATCAGAATTAAATCAGTAACTAATCTATTATTCTTTGCATTTTTCTTTTTAATTTTTATTTACTTTTTTTAAATTTACTTAGTATTTTATTTTACTCCAGTTAAGTGTAAAAACAGTTTTTAACATTCATTTTTAAAACTTTGAGTTGCAAATTCTCTCCCTTCCTCACTCCCTCCCCCCATCCCCATTGAGAAAGCAAGCAATTCAATATAAGTTACACATGTGTAGTCATCTTTACATGTATGGCAGTACTTTCAGAGATGACTATCTTCTTAATAAGAAAAGATTGACATTAAGGAAAGAAGACACCTGCAGTTGTTATATTAACTTATAAGTGAGAGTTAGATACTAGTTTACCATCTAAGTAGCTTTCCTTCCTCTTCACTTCACCAGATGCAAACATACTTTTGATTGAAACTATTTCCTTCTTGAAAGGGAAATTTAAAAGCATGTGAAGTGATGCTTCTCTCCTGTTGTTTAAGTGACTGCCTTCAGGGTCTTAGAATGACTTTATCTTCTGTTTTGCCTTATAATTCACTGAGTGTTTCTCACTTTTCCAGTTCTCTTAATTCCCAAGGAGTGTTGTATTCTTTCTTTGGGTTCTCTTTGGGTTTTGCTTACCAAAAAGAAATATCACTCTCTCAAAGTCATTTCTTTTCTACAATAATAGATAGGTTCTTTTTAAAAACAGAAAAATGACATCATGCAAAGTATTGAGGTCTTTTTAACCTCAAATTAAATGCTGTTTACAGAGGCTGAATAGTTGTTATAATTCTCTTGAATTTCTTTCCACTTGAATAAAATAGAATGTTTAATCTTATGTAGACTTTCTATAAAACTTTATTACATGTTGAGCATGATTATGGAGGACCACACAAGTTTTAGAACCATAAAACTCCAATAAAAAGAAATTTGGTCACTGGCCAAAATCCAAAATATTTATGAAGCTTTAATTGAAAATATATAAATTTATTATAGGAAGAATTTTCATCACTTGTTAAATAAGGTTAAGTGACTCATCCAAGGTCAAGAAGCCAATAAGTATTAAAGGTGGGGTTGGAATTTAGGTCTTCCTGCCTTTCCATTTTAGCCATTCTATCCACTTTGTCTTTTTTGGAACTTGTGTATGTGTGTGTGTGTGTGTGTGTGTGTGTGTGTGTGTGTGTGTGTGTTGCGCATTGATTCTCTGCCCTTTCTCCCCTCCAATCCATTCCTATTTACAGAGAAACTTCTCTCACATTAAAAAATGGGATAGGAAAAGGGAAAAGGAAAAGAGTAATAAGGGAAAGGTATAAGAAAGGGGAAGACACTCAAAGGGGGTAGGAGGGATTCAAAAGAGGGAGAACTGCGTGAGGCATGTGGTGCCCATAAGTTTAATACTGGGGAGGGGGGTAAGGGGAGAAAGGAAAAAAAAAAACAAAGTCAATAAATATTGATTAGATTCCTATTCTGAGCCAGGCATAGTGCTAAGCACTAGGGATGTAAATACAAATAAAAAGACAGCCTCTGCTCTCAAAGTTACAATCTAAAACAGGAAGACAATACACAAAAGAAATATGAAAAGTACAAGAAAGGGAAAGGTACCTAGTCAGGAAACAGTTTGTAGAGTCTGGAGAAGTCCCAAAGTGGTGTGTCTGGTAGGGAAAGAGAAGGATAAATTGTTCTGAGCTCCATCTTTAAAAGAGATGCTAGAGTCCATATCCCCGCCCTCTAGTCAGATACTCCAATTATAGGAACAGACAGAGGGTACTGATAAGATGAGATGCAAATTCAATCTTTCAACATTAGTTTTCCCATGATGAGTTTTCTGGGGAAGGAGTACATGTTGAAAGGTTCGATCAACAATCAAACCAATAAACAAGTACTTATTAAATTTTTACTATGTGTACAAAAAGACATGAAGAAAAACTATGAGAATCCCTGCCTTGAAGGAGTTTATATTCTAATGGGAGAGACACACATACACACACACACAAAAGCAATCCCTTCACTCTCTGCCTCAGTTTCCACATCTGTAAAATGGGCTGGAGAAGGAAATGACAAACTACTCTGGTATTTACCAAGAAAACCTCAAATGGGGTAGAATTTTAGAAAATAATAATGAAATAAAGAAATATCAAATTTTTATTCATTTTTCAATTTAATTTTTCCAGTTAATAAGCATTCCTTTTGTCTCCCTTTCAAATCTTTCCCAAATAGAACAAAAGAAAAAAAAGAAAAGAAAATGCTCATAATGAATATGCTTAATCAAAAGAAGCAAATTTCTTCATTAGCCATGTCGGAAAATGTGTCTCATTCATTTTTAGTCCATCATTAGGTATTTGATGCCGTCCACAATGTAACTTGAATACTCTTTCCCAGTCTTATTCATTTCTGCTTCCCTTCATGTACTCTATATTCTAGCATATTATTTGTCTATTAACTGTTGGCAAAATTCAATATGCCATCTCTCACCTCCACACATTCATGCAGGCTGTCCCCCTAGAATGTACTGTCTCATCTCTGCTTTTCCATTTCTTACTCTTCAAGTTTTAGTTTCATGAAGCCTTGCTTGATAGTCCTAGCTGAAAGTATAATTTACCTTCCTTAAAATTCCCTGAGCTCTTTAAATTTCTCCTATCATCTCAACTATCATCTCAAATCCCTTATCTCATCTATTTGTACAGATGTGACATTTTCTCTCTCTATTCTCAGTAGAATATATGTCCCTAAAGGACAGGAGCTCTATTATTTTTAATCCTTGAATGTCTGGTGCCTTCTAAATCAGAGATGCTTAATGAATATTTTGAGTTTCATTGTGTTAATTTGTTAATTGTTAATTTGTGAGAGTTCTTTCAACTCTGGGAATCTGAGGTTCTGAATTGAATTAAATTCAATATAGAGTAAGTTGTAACAAATTCATTAAGTAAGTGAAATAATACCATTTTTCAGTGTCCCAGGGGCCAAGAAATCTTAGCTTTGGATCACAAATATCTCCATTAATACCTCAATACTTAACCCAGTTGTATCTTTGTATTAAAAATTAAGCAGTTTTTTTTTCACAATTCCATAGTAATCATCCTTTGTTCTAGGGAAAAGTTACCAAATTTTGATTTTGTTCTCTCATTTCTAATTCTGTCTTTGTCTATGTTTTCCCCTGTCTTTTTCCCTCTTTCTTTCTGAGATAAAGACAGAGGAAGATTCATCATCTGGTTTATCATTCCTGGGACAGAAAATAAATAAATAACTATATGTAGGTATATACATTTATAGATTATATATCATATATGCATATATGATAGATATATGTATATGTATATCACAAGTATGTTTTATAAATATATATAACAGAGAAATGGAGAGGAGAAGCAAATGTGTCTATGTACATATGTGTGGATACATACATACATATATGTATATATACATATATACACACCCAAGATTATATAGCTACAGTGATATACATACATATATACTATCATATATATATGTATATATACATATATATATCAACAGTGATCTTCAATAAATGTAATTTATGTTTATAATACATTTATAGTTAATATTGTATTATCTTGCTTCACAGTCTATGAAGAGAATGTAATTATTAGTTATCAGCCCTGTAGATGAAGTTGTCAGGATACTATAGTCTCTTAAAGGAAATTCATCTTTTTAAAACTATCACAGCATTCTATTTTTGTAGGGATTTGGATGGAACTTTGAAGGGTCATCTTGTTCTCCTTATTTGAAAAGAGGATTAAGCCTAAACTATCCCTAGATGGATAAGTATCATTCTTATTTTAAAGGATGTCTAGAAAAAAAATTGAATCAAAGACTTTTAGGAATTGACAGGGACCTTAAAAGCATTTAATCCCTACTCTGACCTGATTTGCCTCCATGACATCTTTGATAGGTGTCATCCATTGGTCCTGTTTTTGTTCTTCATAGCCATAAATTAGAAATATAACCCCTTCCATATATGAAAATCCTCCTAATACTGAAAAGACAACTCTTTTGTCCTCCTTTGGCCTTCTTTACTTTAGGCCAAACATCTCCAGTTTCATCGATTGTACCTCCTATGACGTGGTGTCATGGTCTCTCACTAACCCTACTACTTTCCTCTGAATATTCTCTGGTTTGTTAACAATTCTTCAAAAATGGGATGCTCAATTCTGAATATAATGCCCACATGAGAGTTCTGACACACAGAGAACACACAGAAAATTTGTTTTCCCTCTCATGTTCCCTCTCAATGTATTTCTAGCTTTGCAAGCCAAAAATCACATTCACTTTTTTTTAATGGGAACTACCTTGCTCTACTGAGCCATGAAGAGTTTGTAATCAGTTAAAATCCTTTTAGCTTTATCATGTGCATTATAATTAATACACCTATCCCTCCCCACCTTTATACTTATGCATTGATCTTTTGGAACTGAAATACAGGATGTTATTTTTTTTTCTTTTCAGGTGAGGAACAGATATTATTGTGATTATTCCATCATTTCAATTCTGTCCAATTCTTCACAACCCCATTTGGGGTTTTCTTGGCAAAGGTTCTGGGTTGCCATTTCCTTCTCCAACTCATTTTACAGATGAGGAAGTGAGGAATAAAAAGTTAAGTTACCTGTTGGGATCACAAAACTAGTAAGTGTTTGAGGAAAATTTGAATTCAGGAAGATGATTCCAACTTCATTGAGCGACCTAGCTGTCAAGGATTACACCAGGTAGATTTCATCAATGGGGAAAACTTCCAATATGTAAACTCCCTCTATTGGAAGAGATCAATGTGTTCTCTGTAACTTATAGATTTAGTAATTGAGGGCCTACAGAAGCTAAGTGGCTTGAACAAAGTCAAAAATCTAGAGAGTGTTGGTAATAGGAGTTGAACTCTTAGCATTTAGGCAGTGAGATGGTCATGGATAAAGTATTGAGTTTGGAATCAGGAAAATCTGAGTTCAAAATAACACCTATTTCCAGAGTTGTCATGAGGATCAAATGAGATATTATTTGTAAAAAGCTTAGTACATAGTAGGCCCTTCCTGATTGTAATCTATCATACTATATCAATAATGTCAAACTCAAATAAAAGATGAGGTAGGGAAGCCCTTAGCCCTAATAAGGATCACTGTGAATTCATATTGACTTATGAAATCACAATCACATACTAGCATTATCTATGTTTTACTCTAGGAGTACTTCCTCTAGGGGGGAAGAGGCGTGAAAGTGGCAGAAAGCTAAATAGCACAGTGAATAAAGTGCCTGATCTGCAACTAATTTCCTGAGATCAAATCTGGCCTCTGACATTTACTAGTTGTGTGACCCTGAATAAATCACTTAATGCTGTTTGTCTCAGTTTCCTCATTGTAATATGATTGGAGGAAAAAAAAAAAAAAAAAAAAAGGCAAACCACTCCAGTATATTGCTAAGAAAACTCCAAAAGAGGTCACAAAGAATCAGGCACAAATAAAAGCAACCAAATAACAACAAATTGTATTTTTACTTATTTTGTTAAATATTTTCCAAGTACATTTTAATTTGGTTCAAGTGAATTCAAGAGGTCATAGAATCTATGGCTTATATATCTAATATTTTTATATTATGCCATGCTGAGTCTCGTTTAATGTTTGTCCCTATCCAGTTTTGCTTCTTTAAATTTGTTCCATTCTTTCACTCTATAAAGATATTTGGGTTTTGAAACCCCAAAAAATTTAATGAACCTAGAGACTAGGAAGAGAGCAACTGTTTTCTTTCATAGCTAATACATTAACCAGTAATTGTCATTATTCATCATCATTTTTTTTAAAAGTACTCAACAAAAGAATGAAGAATTAATTTAATACATTTTGTTTTTCTGCCTTAGCCAAAGAAATTTTAATTTCTTTTTTTTTGGTTTGTTTTTGCTGAGACAATTGGGATTAAGTGACTTGCCTAGAGTCACACAGCTAGGAAGTGTTAAGTGTCTGAGGTCACATTTGAACTCAGGTAATTCTGATTTCAGATCTGGTGTTCCATCCACTGGGCCACCTAGCTTCCCCCAAAGAAATTTTTATTACTCTTGACCATAAAATGAGAATTAACCTATGGACATTTAAACAGGCCTCACAATCACATTGTTCAACTAAGTGGGGTAGGGCAATTCTTATCAATTCTTAGTTTTTAATTGTTTTACAAAACAAACAATAGAGTTGAAGAAAAATAGAGGTTAATAGAACTAACTGGCAGAGGTAAGGACAGATCTCTGATGAAGATATTATTAGCATAGCACACTGATCAAGTTGTAATTAGGACATTCTGGGAACAACTCCTGAAAGTTAGGCAGATTTTTTTTCCATTGTCCAGTTTAGAGACAATTTTTTTTTTCCCATAAGAATCATTTCCCTATATTTTCCTTACGTTTACAATAACAAGTCTATTCACAGGCCTTTGCAGTAATGGTAAGCTAGCCCTCATTAAATCCCATTATATGACAGACACTCTAAAAGTACAACAAAGTAAGGCATATCTAAACTTCTTATTCCTCAGAAGAAAACTATCAAGACTTTATAACCCAAACTGTTCCAGTTCTTCTTTATATCTACTGCAAATCCTTCTAGCCTAGTTTATTTTTTTCCTTCTCATCTCTTCCTTCCAAGTGAAATTCTCTGTCATAACTCTTAATAGAGTTGGAAACTGTTTTAACCTTCCTTTCTCCAGCTCAAATAATCATAGTTTCTCATAACCTTATTTTCTGACCTCTCCTCTTTATTGTACTGTCAGCATGATCAGTTTTCCATCTCTCCCACAAGAAAAATGCAATTCAAGAATCACTCATATAGTTTTCTTCAGTGTTATGCAAACACTAAACTTTTCAATGTGTAAGGGACCATTTATATGAAAAATTACCGTGTTCAAATTTACTCCCAAACAGAATACTACTTGGACTTACATTAACATTTATTGAGTCCAAAAATAATGTTAAAAAACTAAAATACAGAGTTCTTTTGGTCTGAGACTTTGAAGGCTACCTCCTTCAGGAAGCCTTTCTTGGTTCCTTCAACTTCTGGTGTCGTTTACTCTAAGGTTCCTTTTTAATTTCTCTGGAAAGAGAGGAGGAAGAAGAGGAGAAGACAAAAAGAGGAAGGGTAGAAGAATAAGAAGTAAAAGAAGGAGGAGAAGGAAGAAGAGGGGGAAGAAGAGGAGAGGAGAGAGGGAAGAAGAATTTTCAATAAAAATTTCTTTCTTTCTTTTTTTTTTTTTTTTTTTTTTTTTTTTTTTTGAGGAAATTGGGGTTAAGTGACTTGCCGGGGATCAGACAGTTAGGAACTATTAAGTGTCTGAGGCTGGGTTTAAACTCAAGTCCTCCTGACTTCAGGGCCAATTCTCTATCCACTGAACCATCTAGCTGCCCCTTCAATAAAACTTTCAAAGGAAATCAATATGCTGGTAGAAACTTTTGTTAAAATTATTACAATAAATAACAATTATATAAACAATTTACATATATTACTGCATTTAAATCTCAATAAACTCATAGCTTTATAAGCTGTGATTTTATTATTATCACTCTTTTAAAGGTAAGGATCCAGAGGAGTGATTTATGTGTGATTATGGAGTTAATAAATCTCATATGCTTTTGACCCAGGTCTTTAGTAACTCAGGGGCTCTCAGCCTTCCCATCACTTTGTGCTACTTTTGCTTAAATATTAAGAAAAGTTCTTGCTCTTTATAATCATTTTTATTTTTTCTTAATTTGTTTTAATCATGTCCAACTCTTTGTGACTCATTACTGATAGCAATGTTAGCAATATAATCCAAAAATGTTATTGTGGAGTTGCTTTAGTTATGACCAACTCTTTATGATTCTTGTTGGGGCTTTCTGGGCAAAGATACTGGAGTTATTTGCCAGTTCCTTCTCCAGCTCATTTTATAGACAAAGAAACAGAGGCAAACAAGATTAATTGTTCCAGGGTCATACATGTTTGTATTTGTCTAAGGCCAGATTTGAACTCAGGAAGAGTATCTCGGTTTTCAAGCCCAATGCTCAAGGGACTATAATACCTAACTGCCCCATTTTTACTTTAACAGATATTAAATTCTCCCCCACCAGAAGTGGCCTTCAAAAAAAGTTGGTCATTATGGATTATTAGTCAAATAATCTGAAGCATTCTTACTTCTATCATCTTATAGTGAAATGATAGCCTAAATTTAACCTTTCCAAAATAGATTTCATTTGGCTTTATGAATTTCAATAAAGATGAGTGCAAATTAAATTCTTTGTTTTTCTCAAGCAATTTTTATTTACCATAAGTACTATACTGCCAGTAGGAAGCATTTCTTGATTTCAAAAAACTTGCCCTTGGAAAGACTGGGACTTTAGCAGAAATAAATGTTGATGTGGAATTAGTTCCTTTTAGAGACATATGTAAGAGCTTTCACAAGTATATTTATTAATATTTGATGCATTTAAAAAATAAGGAGAAAAAAAGCATCTGTGGTGAGATGAACATATGTAGAGAGTTTGTTTTTTTTTTCTTTTTTTTTTCCCCACTGCTGATTTGTGACTGTTGATCTGTCAATATATCATACTGGGATAATCACTCACAGTATAAGTGTTAAATCTGAGCAATTTGTACAGAGGAAAAGTACAGTAAGACAGTATAAGTCAGTACCCAAGAATAGAGACTTTATTCAAATGTATGGAGAAAGATGTACCAAAGCCATATATAATGCTCCAATACCAACACAGAAGAAAAGATTTCGTGGCACCGAACAGTTTAGTCAGCACTTCTGTCATTTGCAGTATGGAAATAATGGGCAGGTAATCTTGGAACTACTCCCCAAAGCTATTCCTTGGGTGTTCTGAATCAGCCACCAGTTTTCTAAACTGCAGACAGTGTTTCGAGAAAAAAAAAAAAAAGATATAGGAGTTCATCAGAAATAGAACAAAATGTAAAATGTAGCAGCAAATGTTAACAAGCCATTTTGGTCCTCTTGGGGGAGTAGGAAAGAAATAAGCTTAGAGTTAATAACAAGGTTACATAATAGAGAGGCTGAAACTACAGAACTGGCAGGATAGCCCTCTGCATAGACCTGCATCCTCATGGCAAAAAGGCTGCAAAGCATGTTTTTCTCATTCAAACCCAAACAAAACCAAAATATACTTATGTGCATATGTGTGTATGTGTGATTTCAGGGATTTATATTTGTGCACCAGCTTTTTGAGATTATTTGGTATAATTGTATGCTGGAGTGTTATGTGTCTATATGTTCATGCAAATAGGCTATATGTACACACATTTGCATGAATAAATGTACACGTGTATATGTACAGAATATACATTTTGTACACATGTGTGTATAGTATATTATGGTATATTATGCACATATGCTATATATCTTCATATATAATATGACATGCATATGAATGTATGTATTATATACTATTATTATCCCCATTTTTATTGCTGTTCAGTCACGTCCAATTCTTCATGACTCTATTTTGGGGTTTTCTTGGCAAAGATATTGAATGATTCACCATTTTCTTTTCTAACTCCCTTTATATATGAGGAAATTAAAGCAAAGATGCTTCAGATAGTGTCTGAGGACAGATTTGAACTCATGAAGATGAATCTTCCGATTCCAAATCCAGGGCTTTGTTCACTATGGCACCACCCAGCTACCTTTAATCCCATTTTACAGTTGAGGAAAATGAACCAGAAAGTGCTAAAGGGACTTTTAAGAGTCACAGGCATACCTTTCTATGCACTTAGTGAGCCACATAGCTATCTCTTCTAGTGCTTAAAACTGTACTAGACTTTTTTGGATAATCTCCATGCACACACATTTAGAGTTTTATGGGCAAGTGAATGTGTAGATAGATGTCTATATGTAGAATAGCATTTTGGTTATGTACATGCAGATCTGTGGGTATATCCATACATAGGTATATGTGCCTATATGTATATATGTTTATGTAAAAAGCAAACATATTTATTTTTAACATGTCATTGCATGTTGTTAAATATTATTTTTTTTAAATCATTAATCATCAAAGTTTCATTTTAGTTCTTGTTTTACTTCTAATTTTCAATCTGCTCAAATTATTTTCTTTTGATAGTTATAAAAAAAATCTCATTTCTTTTATAGTCTAGCACTTCTTTTATAGATGATAAAACCATAACTCCTCTCCAATTTTTTTGGTTTTGGTTTATAGATTTCAAGATTGAAATGTTCCCTGACCCAAAGATAATTATAAATGTTGGAAGGGATATGGGAAAACTGGGGCACTAATACATTATTGGTGGAATTGTAAACTGATCCAACAAATTTGGAGAGCAATTTAGAACTATATCTAAAGGGCTATCAGACTGTGCATGCTTTTTCATCCAGAAGTGTCTCTACTGGGCCTGTTTACCAAAGAGATCATAAAAAAGGGAAAAGGACCCATATGTGCAAAAGTGTTTGTGATAGGTCTTTTTGTAATGGCAAGGAAGTGGAAACTTAAAAGATGCCCATCAATTGGGGGATAGCTGAACAAATTATGGTTGTTCAGTAAAAAACAACTAGCAGTATGATTTCAGAGAAGCCTGGAGATACTTACATGAACTGATGCTAAGTGAAGTGAATAGAACCAAGAGAACATTCTACACAACAATAAGATTATGTGATGATCGATTGTGATGGACTTGGCTCTTTTCAACAATGAGGTAATTCAAATCAATTCTAATGGACTTAATGATAGAGAAAGCCATCTGCATAAAGAAAGAGAACTGTGGGGACTGAATGTATTTTCACCTTTTTTGTTGTTTTTTCTTGCATTTTGTTTTCTTTCTCATTTTTTTTTCCTTTTTGATCTGATTTTTCTTGTGCCGCATGACAAATGTGGAAATATGTGTAAAAGAATCATACATATTCAACATGTATTAGATTGCTTGCTGTGTATCTTAAGGATATATCATCACTTTAATCTAGAAAATCTGCATAAATGTTTTTACTTTTCCTTTCTACCAAAGAAAAAGTGTTAATTTGTTTTTCTTGAGATATTTACAGTATTTCATCAAAAAATTTGGGTTGTTATATAATGATATGTAATATATATGATATTATAATATGATACATATACTTTATGCATTTCTTAGTTTCTAAAATATTTCTGTGTCACCTGCTAGCCTTCATGTGATATTTACAGCTTCCATAAAACTCCCCCCAAATTCCCATTTAATTTCTTATGCCCACACATAATGGGGAAAATTGTGATGTATAAGGCATAACTGTATTCTGGTTCTCCTAAATCCTGAGATCTTTTATTACTTCAGTACTTTACAAAGTTGGCTAATAAAGTCAATAGTCTTAGAGCTGTCGATCTTCCTGAAAAATTAATCTTTAAAGACATATTGATTCTCCTCTCACTCTAACTCCCTTTCCTTCTTTCTTTCACTCTTTTTCTATCTCTCTTCATCACCAATTGTCCCCATCTATTGTATCTTTTTGATCTAGAGTTGTAATTTTATTAGTGCAAGCAAAGCCTCTAATTGCAAATTGGCAATCTATCTGTAATTTATACTCATAATGCTTTGTCTGGGGAATTTGAAGACAAAGTGACTTCCCAGATATTATCAACTAGTATATCTGAGAGGCAGAACCTGAACCTTGGGCTTCTTAACTCCAAAGCCAGCACTCTATCTATTATGTAACACTGCTTCTAGAAAAGTCATGTTTATTGAATGAATATTTAATGAATACATCAGACTTAAGGGAAGACTTTGTGACAGGTTTGGTGTTAAGGAGCCTTAGGGAGCTACAATTTCTTTTCCAACAATAGATCAATGTAGGACTCTGAGAAATGGGAAAATATAAAATTTATAAGTTAATGACTCATAGATGAGGGAATAAGCAATGAGAAGATTGCAAAGCTCTCTAGGAATTCAGTCAAGACTATGGCACTTTTACATATATAAAGAAAGCAGCAATAATACTGAAAATTTTTTTAAAAGTCTTAGACAATTCAAAAGTCTTAAACAAAAAAAGAGATACACTACAACAATGTCCCCTTTGGCAATTATGGCAAAATATTCTTAATTTATAAAGATGCAGTTTTGCAGATGGTAGCAATTAAGAAGCAACCTTCTGAATTATTGAAAATTCTGATTATATATATATATATAAAGTATTTTGAATAGATTTTTTTTTATTTTCATTCAAAAGACAATTGAGTGAATATGAAAAGTAGATAAAAGTCAGTATGATATAGTGGATAGAGGGCTGGCCATGGTGTCAGATTCCAATTCATACATTCATACATACTAATTATGACCCTGAGCAAATCACTTAATTTTGCAGTTCCTTAGGCAACTCTGTAAGACTATAAGTTACCTGATGTTTCCCATTTGCATTGGTGCAGTCAGTTTCTATAACAGGAGTTCTCTATACTGAAAAATCACATATAAATCATGATTTCAAGGCTCTTACCATTGAAGAATTAATTTATCTAGAGAGTAACAAGATATACTGACAAGTCCTAAATATAACTACAGAATCTCAGAAATTGATGAGACCTTAAAAGTTGCCTAGTGCCCACTCCCTTCCCCCAGAAGCATAAAAAGCAGTTTTGAGAAGCGCCTATCTAGCTTTATTAGGAAGTTTTCCCTGTTATTTTGATATTGATTTGACTTTTCTTCTGTTCCAGGAGTATTTGCTTTTCTCTCTCTATCTATGAAATGGGCATAATGTGGTTAATAAAATAGCAGAATAGTGGTGTTCAGAATAACTTCCCTAATCCAAAGAGAGAAACTAGGTAAGATGCATTCTGAAATAGAACTGAATAACTGAACTACTTAAAGTACCCACTCAATGTATTCATTTTTAACCCTTCTGTGCATCAGGTGAAATCAACTAAATCCACTTAGGTTGAATTTTAACTTTCAGCTATGGTAAAATCTATCTAGCATCTCTATGGTAATAACTCAGACTAAAACCCAGATACCTCATAAAAGATAGACTGTATTTATCCTATCTACCTATGCTATCAAAAAATTATAAATTTGAAGGGAATTGGACTTCAGGGGTGGAAGAGAGATGCAGTTGTCCATGGAATTAGATGGATGGGAAAGGGCTGCCACATCCAAGGAAAAAACATCCTCCCTTAGTAGAAGGATAAGAACCCCTATGTTCTTCAATGAGGGAATGATGAGGATATCCAGACTCAGGAGACTGTGCATGAGAAAATGTGTGCAAAATATGTGCACACCATCATGGAATGGGAAGGAACCAAACAATGAATCCATATAGAAGCCTAAAACAAATGACTGGGAAGATATAAAAAGGATGAAAAAGTCAAAGAGAAGAACTGGACATAAACCTAAGTTCCAAGATGGCAAGTCAATAATGCAACTAATAGAACTAGGAAAAATGTATAAAAAATTCAAAAGACTACAATACAATGAATAGTTACAGTATTTAGTCAACAATAATTAATAAACATATATTAAGCACTTTGTTCCAGGAATCGTAAGTTAAAGGAAAGTGAATCAAAACCTCCAAGGAAAAAAGAGATTAAGAATATCAGTTATTCATATTTTTCTATAGATCCTGAAACAAAAGCAAGAAACTCCAAATTGCTTCCAAAAAGGTAAAAAGCTTAAAAGAAGTTATCAGGACAGAAATAATATCAGAAATCAGAGGTTCCAGTGAAAAACTAAGACAAACATCATCTAGACAATTTAGAGGACATAAGGGATAATCTCTCCAATATATTAGAGGCTCCAAAAAAAGAAAATGACAGACTTTGTACTCAAAAATACAGAAGAAAGAAAATTTGCAAGAAAGAATCAAAAAGTAGCAAAAGCAACTGACTTTGAAGACAAAAAGTACAAATATAAGGACAATAGGCTTTCCAGGAAAAAATAATAAATTTAAAAGGCCAAATGCTGTAATAAAGGGAAAAATACAAGAACCAGACATTTTGAAAATGGATATGCACAGATTGTTGACCCAGTTCTCAAACTTGAAATTCTTAGTGATAAAAATTCAATGACATATAATAAATTTTTCTAGTTCTCATATCTGAAGTCCTTCATATCTGAAGGAAAATCAATTTTCACATTATCAAATAAATATGAGAAATCAGAATTGTGGGAAAAGCAAAGGAAAAAAATATCTCAGAATAATTTTCATAAAAAAAAAGTGTTGTCATTCCCGCAAAAGAAACTAGAGATGAGCAGAGCATTCAACCTGAAAATGCTACAAACAAGAGAAAGTAAGAAAGTTAAAAGGAAATGAGTGAATAATTCTTAAATTATATTCACTGGATTTTCATTCTTTTTTATACTATCATTCTTCATAGTAGAGCAATTCATAGGATTAAACAAGGGCCTATTGATCAAGAAATTAGAGAAACCTGTAGTTTAGAAGATTTTGGACTTACAACAATGAACTTGCCTCTCATGCCTAGCCCACTGAGTGATGTGGAAAGAGGAGGGGCTGTGGGAGAAAGGGAAGGAAATAAATAAGAATACCTGACCGTCAAAAGATCATAAGAGCTTTTAGAAGACTGTCATCTATGATCTCTCATGAAGCTATGACTTCACTGTCCAAAAAGGTATTCTCAAGGGTGAGATGATGTCTAACATTTTCTTGAGTTGACTGTATGCTTATGGAAAGTAGAAAAGGGGGAAGCTAAATGAAAGTTGAATGTTCTCCTATAGAAAATAATACTATTTTGGGTTAATTTTTTTCAAAAAGCAAATTGTCATTTTCAAATAACGAGCTCCTTTTCCGATTTTGTTTTCCTCATTTTACTCTTCATGGCACAATCAAAACCCTTATCTTGCCCTTAATCTCTTCTCCCACGTATTTTAAGTATTTTCCACTTAAAAAACCCGAGCTTATTTTCCTGCCAAATTCTTGAATTTGACATATTTTTTTCATTGATTACTAAATTTCTGGCTTTGGACTAAATAGAATACTTAATCTGTTTTTTTCCTTAACTTTGGCCCTGAATTTGGACTATACAAAGTTCATCCTTTTCATGTTTGTTGAAACACTATGGATTCGGCCCTGGCTAGAATAACTATTAATCTCCCAATTATCACTAGCACATATTTCTCTCTTCCCCTCCTCCACAGGGGCAGTAGAAGGAAATATGTTTCTATTGTTCTAGGATTGTTTCACCTAGTGGATATTATTTCTAGTTTGAGTCTGTAAAGGACAATAAACAAGATTTGAGCTCATTGGTAATCTGGTTAGG
This sequence comes from Sarcophilus harrisii, assembly GCF_902635505.1. NCBI lineage: Eukaryota > Metazoa > Chordata > Mammalia > Dasyuromorphia > Dasyuridae > Sarcophilus > Sarcophilus harrisii. The sequence continues at coordinate 236,996,578 of NC_045429.1, read as the reverse complement.
GATGAGTCACATATTTAAAAGTTTATCTGAAAGCTTAAAAAGTAAAATTAAACAAACCTCTCCCAAAAACACAAATATAATTTGGATAAACCACATATATGTCATTTCATTCTCTTGATATCACTCAATATTTCAAATTTTCAATTAATTTTTATTTTAATTTAATTAATATTTAAGATCTCTTTTTGTTTGGGGTCCACAAAGTATTTGAGGTTAAATTGCTTGGAATTCAATTGGATAACTTGGAATATGTATTATTGTCTCTCATTCTTTTCTAATTCCATGGTTTCAAGGATCACCCCAAAGGTTCCCAAATCTCTCAACTCCCACCATTTCTACCAACTTTCTATAGTTCCAGTTACGGCTCCAACTGCATTACCTGCCAGTCCTTCAAACCTGATATGCCCCCAAATGAACTCATGATAGAATTTTAGGAACACAGATATAAAACTAAAGGATCCTTAGAAGCTAACAAATTTAGCTCTCCTATTTTATAGATTAGAAAATTGAGACCTGGGGAAAGGGGGAATTATATGCTCAAGCAAAGTAGTAAGTTCCATAACTGGTATTTGAACCCCAGTCTCCTTAATCCAGAATTTGTTCTTCCTCTTCCAAAGTTATACAATCTGATCAAAGTCTCTGTCTCTTTGTCTGTCTGCCTTTTCTCTGTATCTCTCTGTGTCTGTCTGTCTGTCTATATATCTCTCGGTATATAGAGAAATAGAGAGAGAGAAACATATAGATATAGATTGATTATATATATATATATGATATAGCTATCTATCTCCTTCCCTCCCCCTTTTCTCAAACCACTATTCTTTCAATCATCCAGTCTCTAAAATATTGAGTCAGCTTTGACTCATACTTCCCTCACCAACAAAATCTAATTAGTTGCTAAGTCTTGTTGATTCCACCTCTTCAATTTGCTCTTGTCCCTGAACCCTTCTGTTCATTTCCCCTGAAACCATCATAATTCACTTCCTCATCTCTTCTTATTTAGACCAAGTGATTCCTAAGTAATCTTCCTAATGCATTGTTTTAATCATGTCATTACTCTTCTTAAAAAAAAAAAAAAAAAAAAAAAAGCTTTTGTTAGGATCCCATTGCCTAGAATAATATATAAAATCCTTATCTCAGCTCTCAGAATTTTACATAATCTAGTTGTCATCACTTTTTCCAACATTATCTGATACAACCCAACTTCATATATTTGATAGTTCTATAAAACCAACAGTCTTCTCTTCTCATTCCTCCCCTATTTCTATGTCTTTGCTCATATTCTTCCAAAATTAAACTGGACTCAAAGTCTTCTAAGTCCAAGTTCTTCAAATTCTTCATCTTTGCAAAAAGATATGAATTGCTAAAACGAAAAGGTAATAATTCTCATTTAATCCTGCAAGTTGTTCTATTAATAAGGAGGAACAATTTCTGACTATTCCCCCCATCTGGAATATTCTTCCTTTTCATATCTGCTTTCTGACTTTTTTTAAGTCTCAGCTAAAATCACATCTTTTCCCAATTCTTTCTTAATTTGAGATTTTTTGCTTTCTTAATTATTTACTATTTGTTGTACATATAGCTTGTCATCTTATCCATTAGACTGAAGGATTCTTGAAACCAGAACCTATCTTTTTTCTATGGAGTTTGAGGAATATTCTCAATACTTGGCACAGTGAGCATATAATAGAAAATAAATAAATGGCTATTGATTTTAGTCAATCATTGGAATGAGTAATGCTATGTTATAGAGAGAGGAGAAAGGGAACAATCTTATTAAATGCCTACTATGTACCAGGAATAGTGCTAAACACTTTACAAAATTTATCTTATTTGAATAGTGAAGGAAGAATCAAAGATATGATATGTGATTTGTTAAAAGGCATATTTTACATAGATGAATAAATGGAGTTATTATAGTAGAATTCAACCATAGGAAAGGGAATGAATTAGTTAATTTGGTTATATAAAATATTCAAGAAAAAGGGCTTTACTTCGATAGCAAGAATACCACCAAAAACTTAAGACATTATGAAAATCAAAAGAATCAGTCAAGAGTGAATTGGTGTTTATATTTGTCTCAGACTCAGATTAGTTGTTTTCAGTTTAAGGAGGTAAGGAAACAAAGGATTTGGAAATCCACTCAAAAAGAATTTTTTTTTAATGAGATCAAATTCATGTTCTGCTATTTGTGTGAATTAAAGTAACTCAAAAATCTTTGTGCTTCTATTAACTTATTTAAAATCTTATAGGGTTTGATTAAATAAACCAAATAGTCTTTCCTAAGTCCCAAATTCCTCCAAAAAACAAACCAAACCCTCTACTGCCATAAGGGTTGTATCATCTTGAAGGTTATTTGCAAAGAACTGGGTTTAGGTATTTGGTGCCTACTGGGATATTAGAGATTTGAGGACCTACAAGGTAAGGATTAGACTATAGGGACACTTATAGGGAAGGGGTACTACATGTAGACTTCTAATTCTAACTCTATATCTATCTGCTGGTTGCTGTGTTGTATATAGGAGATGGCTAAGCTAAACCAGTTTTAAAACGGTACCCAAAATATCTGATGATGCTCATAGATCTAGAGAGGACCTTAGAGGCCAAATAGTCCAACACCTTCATTTTGTAAAGGAGGAATCGTGACCCCAGAAAATTTAAATGTCTTGCTCGAGATGCCATAGATTTGAAAGAAAAGGAAATTGAACTCAGATCCTAAAATTTCAAAGACTACTCTTTCCTCTCTGTACCCTATCTTTCAGGGCATTATTTAATTTGTTTGTGTTGGCAACATTCTGAGAAAGTAGAATTATACAACATTGTACATTAGTTTCTATTATTGTTAGTATCAATTTATATAGATGATATAATTATATTAATCAATTATAATATAATGGAAATAAGTCTATAAGGTATCATATGTATACATTCTATATCAATTATATTTATATATTTAATGTATAGTATAGTGTATTTTAAATTATAGCAATGATATAATTTATCATAAGGCAATTGCATTATTATAGAGAATTACTCTTTGAAATTTTTTTCTACTAATACAGAATGACAACGCATTCCCAACTTAATCTTCAAAAGTTACCTGGGTTACTAAGAAATATGTTCTGGCTTGCAGAAGTGTATAGTGGATAAATTGCTAAACTGCTGGACTTGTTCAAATCTGAGTCAAGATAATAACCACTTATTAAATGCCTACCACATGCCAGCCACTGAGCCACATGCTAGAATCAGGAAGAAATAGGTTCAAATTCCATTTCAGTCATTCACTAGCAGCATAACTTTCTCAACTTTACTTTCCTCATCTTTAAAGGAGAGATAACAACAGCATCTATCTCATAGAGTTGTAACAATCCAATGAGAGAGCAAGTTGTAAACCTTAAAGTGTCACACAGCATTAGCTACCATGTGATTATTACAGTTCCAAAGTCCATATTTTCAGAGATAAGACTTCAACCCACTACATCTTCCTGATTTCTAAGCCAGATCTCTACTCACTAGCTCCCTTTTACTTCATATTTAATGTTGGGAAACAATGAGGCACTTGAAATTCACTGAATATTTAGCAAAAGAATCTAATTTTGCCCTGACACAACAAGAATTTGCAGCAAAGAATGTCCAGCTTTTCTGGATGTGCTGTCCTTCTCTGCCTCCAACATGGCCCTTCACTTGTTCATCTCTGTCTGGAAAAACACTTAGTCAGTAGCACCAATCAGATATTCACCTAATCTCTAAGACCTATCCTAGACTTAGATAGGCTATGTTCCCAGCCCAGGATGATGCTTAAGGGATACTGAGAGCTTTGGAGGGTAGATTTAAAACCAGATCTTCACAAGTCCAGGTTCAATGTGCTATCTTAAAGGTGCTGAAGTGAACCACTTCTTGAATTCTCCTTATCTCCTATGTTTTAAGAAGTACAAAATAGGACCCCTGCCCTTTGAGTAGATCACTGAAAAGCAGTGTTATACTTTACTATAAAGCAGTCATGTCATCTTGCAAAACTCAGGAAATGTTGCGGATAATTTGCTGACATGGATGTTCCCCCACATCTTAGATCAGCATTCCAATAATAGGATATCATATTATTAAACCCCAAAATAACATGTCCCCTTTCTGTTACATTAACATTTTTTCATCTTGGCAAACAGCTAAGACTGCTGTAGCCATGGGGATGTCACCCCAGAGAAATTCAATATTTTGGGTAAGCACCTTGGAATTGATGATGCTGTTGTTTAAAAAAAAAATCTGACCTTGAAAAGAACTTCTTAGAAGATGACATTCAGGAATCTTTTGAGGATCAAAAGACCATTGTACAAACCAAATGGCACAGTTCATTTGTTTTGTTTTTGTGTTTACATTTTTTTTACATAACTCATTTGTAAGCACTGTAATTAGAAAATTCTAAGGAAAAAGGAAAATCACACAAGTGACCAGTAGATTGAATTATACTGGGCGATTTTTATGACTTTAGGTGGCTAGGGCTTTTTGAGGAATAAGAGTCAGATCTATGTAAGTGTCTGCAGCTCAAAAGAGACACATCTGAATTGTTGGCTTTCCAATTTCCATCACATTTGTCTGACTCCATTTCTTTCTGACCACTGACTAGTAAAGAGGCAACTAGGCGAGAATGTATTGTCTCTAAGCAATTTTTGCCCTATGGCAATATCTTGTATCTTACTTATTGGCAACTATTTGAAGCTCTATCCATTACCTTAATAACTGAGGGCCCAGACATAACTTGAATATATTAATTTTTCAAAATTATTCTTTGGAAGACAATCAGGGTTAAGTGATTCACCCAAGGTCACACAGCTAGTTAATGTCTGAAGCCAGTTTTTAACTCAAATCTTCCTGATTCCAGGACCAGTACTCTATCCACTGTACCACTTAGCTACCTCAAGCATAATCATATTGATAATAATAACTATTTATATAACAAATTTAATATTTGCAAAATGATGTTTACATGTTATTAGGGTTATTCACAATAACTCTAAGAATATCCATTCTGCAGATGTGGGAATTGAGTCTGAGAAAAGGTAAGTGACTTGTCCATGCTTACAAAGTTAATAAGAATATCAGTTGGAACTGGAACTCGGGTCTTCCTGACTTCAAGTTTGGTACTTACATGTTTACTTGTTTGTTCTTTGTTTTTTGTTTTTACTGTTGTCATTTTCTAGAACAAGCTTATATCTTTCTAAAATGTCATCAGAAATCTTACGAGCAATATTAAGCAATTGTCTGGAAAAGATCTAGGAGTTTTAAGAATGTCAAGTTCAAGATTAGTGTAATAAACCAATCCAAAAAGCTCATACTATCTTCGGCTGCTTTTAGAAAAGTACAATGTTCAGGACTAGAGAAGTATTAGTCTTGTTTTGTTCTGCCTTTTACTCTTCCACATCTAGAATCTTATCTCCAGTTTTGGAGTTATATTCTCTAAAGGTCATCGAAAACCTCACATTTTATAAAAGAGGTTATTCAGGATATTGACAGGACATTTTAAAAAATTTTGGTCAGGCTTTGCATGGAAAAGAGAAGATTTAGGGAGTTATGTGGTCACCAATCTTCAAATATTGGAAAACTGTTACATGGAAAGAGGATTAGACTTATTGTTCTTGTTCCTAGAATCCAGCAAATCAGTTTGACAACAATGAATAATGAAAAGAAAAATCTGGAATTAGAATGCCTGGATTCAGATCCCAATTCTTATACTACATATGTGACTTTGAGCAAATTAATTAGGACTACAGATTTAGAATTGAAAGAGAACTTAAAATATACATTTTTCAAGTCAGAAAACAAAGCAGAGAGTAAGCAACTTTTTGGATTACATAGCAATCAAGTACCTGAAATAGGATTTGAACTCAGATTTTCCTAATGGCAAGTACAGTGATCTCTTCACTATGTCCCAGATTGTCTCTCTGTCTCTCCTGGCTACTTTGTTCTTATTGGTACTGGTTATTGGACTGGAGTTCCCTTACATTTTTAGATCTAGGAATCTATGATCCTACATTATAAATAAGTCAGTGTAGGACTTACATAAGGGAAAATAAAAACTTTAACAATCAGAATTATTTTTAAAAATAGACCTTTTTTAGGAAGTAGTAGAATCTCCCTTATTAGAATACTTTAGGCAAAGTCTGGATAACCACCTGCTAAGTGTTTTCAAAGAATTGTCTTAGGTACAGATTAAACTAAAATGAATTTGGAGTGATCATTATTTCTAAATTCTTCAATTCTCTATGTTTCTCCTTCAACACTGCCCATAGAGATTATTTCTTGCATAATACAGTAAAAAATGTATTGACCAAGGATATGAACAATTTTCAAATGAAGAAATTAAAGCCATTTCTAGTCATATGAAAAAGTGTTCTAAATCACTATTGATCAGAAAAATATACCTTAAGACAACTGTGAGGTACCATACACATCTCTCAGATTGGTTAATATGATAGGAAAAGATAATGACTAATGTTGGAGGGGATGTGAAAACACTGGGACACTAATACATTATTGGTGGAATTGTGAACTGATCCAACCATTCTGGAGAACAATTTGGAATTATGCTCAAAAAGTTATCAAACTGTGCATACCCTTTGATACAGCAGTGTTATTACTGGGCTTATATCCCTAAGAGATCTTAAAGAAGGGAAAGAGACCTATATGTGCAAAAATGTTTGTGGCAGCCCTTTGTGTGATGGCAAGAAACTGGAAACTGAGTGGATGCCCATCAATTGAAGAATGGCTGAATAAATTATGGTATATAAATATTCTATAAGAAGGGACCAGCAAGCTGATTTTAGAGAGGCCTGGAGAGACTTACAAGAACTGATGCCAAATAAAATGAGCAGAACAAGGAGATCATCGTACACAACAAGATTATACAATGATCAATTCTGATGGATGTGGTTCTTTTCAGCAATAAGATGATTCAAGCCAGTCCCCAATGATCTTGTGATGAAGAGAGCCATCTACACCATGAGATAGGACTGTGGGAATTGAGGGTGGATAACAATATAACATTTTCACTCTTTTTGTTGTGGTTTGTTTGAATTTTATTTTCTTTCTCATTTTTTTTCCTTTTTGATCTGATTTTTCTTGTACAACAAGATGATTGGATAAATATATATATCTATATTAGATTTAACATATATTTTTTTTACCATATTTAACATATATTGGATTACTTGCCATCTAACAAAGGGGGTGGGGAGGAAGAGGGGGAAAATTGGAACACAAGGTTTTTCAAGGGTCAGTGCTCAAAAATTATCCTTGCATATATTTGGAAAATTAAAAAAAAAAACTTCAATTAAAAAATGTGCTGATCTTGGAGTCAGAAAGACAAGTTCAAATCTTTACTTCAGATATTTATCAGCCATGTGACCATGGGCAAATTTTTTGACCTTTCCAGATCTCAGTTTTCTTGTTTGCAAAAATAAAGGGACTGGAATTACTGCATCTAAGGTCCCTTCTATATTTATGTTCTCTATTTGTAATTCTATGAGAGGGCATATCATGAGGTGTAATCTTCCCAAACATACATATCACAACAAAGGTCACCTTTGCCTACTCTATGTGGTGCTCCTCCTATTAAAGGTCTATGAACAATTTTATTTATGTTTAAAAATCCCAGAAAGCCCTTTATTCTTCATGTGAATTGGTTTGGGAAAGTCACTGTGATATTTTTGGGAAAGATGACTAACTGTATCTCCCTTCAGGGGTATTCATTTGCTATATGCAAATCTAGGAAGAGGGAAATGATGAGATTGTGCTTTTATAATTTGGTTTACTTGTGGCTGAAGAGCAGATTTTAGAGCCTGCAGCACAGTAACCTTCTATTGACAGCACTTGAAGAATAACAAATAGTTCTGGAGGAAGAGGGTATAAGTAATGACAAGTCTGTGTGCTACTAGGGATTAACAGGTGTACATCTCAGGCAAGAACTAATCCACAGGGTGAGTCAACAAAACCGAGAATGAGGACAAAAAGCTGAGCCTGAGCCAAATGCCGTGCCAGTGTTAGAAAATTAACAAATTAAGCAAAGCCCAAGTTAAAAATCAGGAATGCAATAGTTCAGCCAAACGTTGGGTCAAAGAGGTAGGCAGGAAGATATGTCCCACATCCTGAAGTGGTAAGTCAGAAGTCATGTAAGGGTATGCACAATGTAAAGTGAGGAAAATCAGGTGGAGGAGGAAATTCAGTATTTCAAAAATGATGATTTGCTTTACATAAAGAATCCCCCAAATGTCACCATTTTATGGTAGAAAGAATGGTTGGCACATTGCCTCACCTCTAACTCATTTGAAAGCCATAAACTAATGGGGGCTAAGACAATTGTAAGTAAAGGTATGGTCAAAAGAATTCTAATATAGAGTCAGGAAAATCAAAGATCATTATCTCCAGTTGATATTTTATTGGAATCCTTTCCACAACTTCCCCAACAAGCAGTCATCTGGCCTCTCTTTGTATTTAGTATAAGTAGTGAGTGAACATAAAGTAAGAGAAAGGAAGCAGCTAAACAGCACAGTGGAGAGTTAAGGGAGACTGAATTGAAATCCAATCTCAGACACTCACTAATTATGCAACTCTGAGCAAGTCATTTAATCCTTTTGCCTCAGTTTCTTCAAATGTAAAATGGAAGGGAAAAAGAAATGTCAAAACTACTCCAGTATCTTTGCCAAGAAAACCCCAAATGAGGTCACAAAGAATCAGATACAATTTATCAACTAAACAAGAGAAATGAAATAAGCATTTGTTAAGTGCCTACTGTATGCTAGGTACTGTGCTATTTCCATATTTTAACATTTTTACAAATATTATCTCATGTAAAACATGGGTGATCATGTCAATAAGCATAAATAAGCAGAATTCTATAATTCTGAAAGTGGACATACCTCCTATAACAGTATAGAACAGCTACCAATCACTATACTCCATACTACCAATTCATCATGGCTGGTGATCATCAGATTAGCTGGATTGTTTTTTCATTGTACCAGAACAATTATAGCGTTATTTGTATTTTTTAGATAGATTATGACAAGGCAAAATTGTAAATGTCCTCCTGTGTCCTAAATTCTATACATCTAAAAATATTGCTGTTTTTATCTTGTCTGGGAGCTTTGTATGTTCCCCTGCTGTTTCATGTTTTTACAATCAGCTACAAAGTGTAAATCCCATTTGTATGTACTTTGAAGAGAGAAGATCTCTGGGGACACTACATTTCTCTATGTAAGGCCGTGAGAGTAAACTAAAAACTTGAGCATAGTCAGGTGAATCACCATGAAATATATCTAGGAAAAATGGACCCCCAAATTTTCTGGTTATCAGTACTATTTACTGGTTATCAGTATTATTTAAAACATTTCCTTCCATGGGATTGGAAACATGGATTAAGTCAGGAAACTGTTCTGGAAATAAAAGTGTCTTATGTTATCTTCTCTATCACACATGACCAAACTAGGTTCTGTGACTTAACTAGAGATGGCTACTACTAGACACACACACATACATATATGTGTATATATATATATGCATGTATAGAAAATACTTCTATACATTCATCTATATATCGTTTTTCTTTGTATACAGATAGCATCTTCTTTCATATGTCTTTCATACTTAATTTGGATATTTATATATTTTAACTATTATATTATATATATATATATATTATATATATAAATATAACTATTAACGAAGTCCTTCTTAAAGTTATATTGCTGTTTTTTTTTATTAAATAACTTTTTATTGACATAACCCATGCCAGGGTAATTTTTTACAACATTATCCCTTGCACTCACTTCTGTTCCGAATTTTCCCCTCCCTCCCTCCACCCTCTCCCCCAGATGGCAACCAGTCCTATACATGTTAAATAGGTTACAGTAGATCTTGGATACAATATATGTGTGCAGAACCGAACAGTTTTCTTGTTGCTCAGGGAGAATTGGATTTAGAAGGTATAAATAACCTGGGAAGAAGAACAAAAATGCAAGCAGTTTACATTCATTTCCTAGTGTTCTTTCTTTGGGTGTAGCTACTTCTGTCCATCCTTGATCAATTGAAACTAAATTAGATCTTGTCTTTGTTGAAGAAATCCACTTCCATCAGAATACATCCTCATACAGTATCGTTGTTAAGGTATATAAAGATTTCCTGGTTCTGCTCATTTCGCTCAGCATCAGTTCATGTAAGTCTCACCAATCCTCTCTGTATTCGTCCTGCTGGTCATTTCTTACAGAACAATATTCCATAACATTCATATACCACAGTTTACCCAACCATTCTCCAATTGATGGGCATCCATTCATTTTCCAGCTTCTGGCCACTACAAACAGGGTTGCCACAAACATTTTGGCACATACCTTTCCCTTTTTTAGTATCTCTTTGGGGTATAAGCCCAGTAGAGACACTGCTGGATCAAAGGGTATGCACAGTTAGATAACTTTTTGGGCATAGTTCCAAATTGCTCTCCAGAATGGCTAGATGTGTTCACAATTCCACCAACAATGTATCAGTGTCCCTGTTTTCCCACATCCCCTCCAATATTCTGCATTATCTTTCCCTGTCATTCTGGCCAATCTGACAGGTGTATAGTGGTATCTCAGAGTTGTCTTAATTTGCATTTCTCTGATCAATAGTGATTTCGAACACTCTTTCATATGAGTAGTAATAGTTTTAATTTCATCATCTGAAAATTGTCTGTTCATATCCTTTGACCATTTATCAATTGGAGAATGGCTTGATTTCTTATAAATTAGAGTCAATTCTCTATATATTTTGGAAATGAGTCCTTTATCAGAACTTTTGACTGTAAAAATGTTTTCCCAGTTTATTGTTTCCTTTCTAATCTTGCCTGCATTAGTTTTGTTTGTACAAAAACTTTTCAATTTTGATATAATCAAAATTTTCAATTTTGTAGTCAATAGTGATCTCTAGTTCTTCTTTGGTCATAAATTCCTTCCTCTTCCACAGGTCTGAGAGGTAAACTATCCTATGCTCTTCCAGTAATATTGCTGTTAATGTATACAAAGTTCTTTTGGTTCTGTTTATTTTGCTCTTCATGATTTTCTGTAAGTCTATCATTGTTTGTCTAAATCCATCATTTCTTATAACACAGTATTCTATCATAATCATATATTGCAACTTGTTAAAACATGTCCCAATGGACTTTTGATCTATCCTATTCCCCAGTCTGGGCTATCTCTTCATTCAATACTACAACTATTACTACTACTATTGAATTCCTGACTACCTATATACTCCCTTGGCTCATTTCAACTTTCTTGGTTCTGGGCTTTTGTCTCTGACCGACTGCCAATAGAATATTAAACTCTGGGTGATCTTAATATATATATGCATATGTATGTAAGAATATAAATATATATCAAAAGATATAATAAATATAAATTGATAAAGAAAAGATAAGAAGGTCAGAAAAAAAAGCAAGCAGAGAAGACAACAAGGGAGCATTAAAGATAGAGCTGAGGAAAGTAAAAAGATCATTGTAGAACTAGGGTGGGGCAGGGAAATATTCATTTCCCCTGAGAGGATTAATAATGAAACAAGCTACTTACTTCCTGGCAGAAGTGATGATAGTCTCAAGATGGAGAATTAGATACATTTTTGGACATAGCCAATGCGGGAATTCATTTGCTTGACTATGCATATATCTTTCAAGGGTTTCATTTTGCTTCTTTTTCACCAGTGGGAGGACCAGAGAGTGAGAAAATAAATGCTCAATAATTGAAAAGAAAAAGGTTTTTTCTTGTTCAGTCCTAAGTGTTCAAATCTTTGTGATCCTATTTGCAGTTTTCTTGGCAAAATGATTTGCTATTTCTTTCTCCAGTTGATTTTACAGATGAAGAAACTGAAGCTAACAGGGTTAAATGACATGCCCAGGATCATACAATTAGTAAGTATCTGAGGCTGCATTTGAACTAAGGAAGATTAGTTTTCCTGATTACAAGTCCAGTGCTCTATCCACCAAGCTACCTACTAACTTATTTATTATATTTTTTTAATTTACCATAATAAATAAATAAAAGTATATAGATTTATATGTATATTATATTAAATCCAATTTATGATGTATACTATATTATATATATGATAGACTAAAAAAAATTTAGAGTAGATATTTGATATGTAGATTATTTTTGCTGTGGATTAACGTTTCCCTTAATTTTTATTTATTATAAGAGATGGCTCAGGAAGATTAAGAGAGGAATACAGTGGAAAATGTGGGTGATATAGGAAAAAAAAAAAAAAAAAAGACACTTCAAAAGCATAACCTGATACCTGAATGACAGGCTAAGGGTTTTGGAGTCGATCAATAGGTTGACAAGCTATCAAATGCCTCAAATATTTGTTAAAAAGTAATTAGAATATAAAGTCTTAATATGAATTTTCCTTTAGTAAATAAAAAAAGCTGTGATTAGCACACTATATATAAATATGAGTATAACTAAAGTGTCTGAAAACATCTTATTTTCTTATAAATAGCCTAAAATTTCTAGGATTATATAATACTGCTTTTCATTTCTGTTCCTTAGTGGCTGGTTCTATATATTGATTAGCTCATTTTCCTTATGTTGCTCACTTAAAAAAAATTAATTTGGCTGTTGCTTTTTTGTGAATTTCTGCAATAATGGTATCTATCTTAATTTATAAATACATTTATTTCTTATTGTAAATAGGAAGTTGACAATATCATAAAAATCTTTGTATTGTTGCTTTTCTCTTTCAGATCATTATCAAGGAAGCAGAATCTAGTATCTTTAGACCATATGTATAAAACCTGAATCCTTAAGAAGACTTCACATGTTTTAATGTTTTTGTCAACAAAATTGTCAGTAATTCCCTTTTCAAGGGAAAAAAGTAAATTTCAGATGATTTTTTTCAATAGTGTCCAGTTCCTCATGACCCCATTTGAATTTTCTTGGTAAAGATACTGAGATAGTTTATCATTTCTCTCTCTAGCTCATTTTACATAGAAAGAAACTGAGGCAAATAGGGTAAAGTGACTTGACCAGGGTCACATACCTAAGTATGTAGGCCCAGATTTGAACTCTAGGCTTGTCACTTTATCCATTGTGCAATCTAGTTGCCCCTCATTTTAGTTTAAACAAATTCAAATTTTGGGATTCAAGTTGTGGTATTGGGGTACAGATTACTTTTACAAGTAATAAGTCTGGTCTTAGATTATCATATTTTCAGAATCATAAAATTCAGAGTTGGAAGGGATTCCAGAAATCATCAGGGATTTCCATAGTGTAGGATATGATCTGACCCAAAGGGATTATGTGGTCAACTAATCAAGAGCTGATAACAGATCACATCCTACCCTCCCTGGAATTCTCAAGCACAAGATGTGTCTATAATATAACCATTCCTACATTTATTTTCCACCATTCCTCCCTCTACTATGTCAGCTCCCAACCCTTCCCATTTTGAGTTCTGCATCATCCTCTCAGAAAACCTGAAACCTAAAATGCCTGGGCACCCATAGCAACAGTTCTATAGATGTCATTGGGAAAAGTCTACTCCTTTCTCTACTCCTTTCTCCTTTTCCAAGACATCACCACCTTTCCAATCACACATTTTCACTCTCCTTTATTCCATGTATCCAATTAGGTGCCTAAATACATGGATCCTATTCCATAATATATCTGGCATCTTATTATTCTCTCTAAATTCACATAGCTACCACACTGTTCAGGATCTTCTCACTTTTCACTACATTACTTCAATCAATTTTGTCCCCAAAATTCATGAATGTCCTTCTCCAAAGCATTTTTCACAAAGCTGTCAAAGTGGTTTTTTTCTAAAAATACTTTTCTATTTCCCTACCTAAGAAATTTCCACGACTCCCTATTGGTTCTGGGATTGAATATTATTTATTTTTTATCTAGTTACTTTTTAATTTCTATTTTTACAAGTTTTATATTATACTTAATTATTAGTATGGTAGTACATGCTAAGTAACATAAGTATTTCTCATGTATTTGAATTCTGGCTCTGCCACTTATTGGCTGTAGGAACTCATTCAATTTCCCTGTGCCTTGGTTTTCTCATCAGTAAAATGAAGGAGTAGATTAAATTACCTCTAAAATCTATAACCTATCTATAATTCAAATTGAATTTGTGGACTCATGGAAATTCCAATCTATTTTCACAAGTAATGTTTTCTAGACATACACCACTAGTTAGTAGGTTTATACAGCTGATTATTTGAAATTAAGTGCAATGTTTTCATGAAACCCATTGTTCATGTTTTGCCAGGGAATTCTTAGGCACCCAAAGTTAAGACTGATCTTAGGGATTGACCTCTAAAGGGTTGGTTTATCATTTTGACCTGTGCTCCCACTCCAAAATTATTACAATTTAGGAAATCACAAAAATACAAAAGAAACCTAAGTTTCTTTGAATGTAGGTAACAGAGCCCCCAACTCCTGAACAATATAGATATTGGTTATAAGGCAGCATTTTTTCATCCATCACAGAAAATGAATATCCAGGAATCCATAAGTAAATACAAAATACAAAAAAAAAAAAAAAAAAAAAAGCCCAGCAGCCCAGCAGACTCTTCTCCTTTTCCACCTCCCCCAAAATAAATACATTTAGAGGAATTCTGAACAAACATTTATCATCTAAATAATTCATGGCTGTTGCAAAGTTGGCCCAGTAGTGAACCTTTGACACACACCTCCAACGCAAATACTCCATGGCAGGGTTTTAATCCATTAGCTGTAAAGTGATCCTCTTATGACTAACATCTAATTCTCCAAAAAAGCATACTGGAGAGTGAATGTTCTTCCTTTAAGGGCCTTGTTTCTGACTCTTGATCCCAGGAGCCCTCAATCTTTTAGGAACTCAAAAACTCAGGTTACCCTTAAGAAAACTCTTAAGGCTAAGAGAGTCTACTTTGAGGATCTCTAGCAACTCATCTAAACCCATAAAAGGAAACAGAAATACAGAAGGTGTCAGGAAAATACTTTCGGAACTATGTGAAAAGAACTAGGCCATAATTATAGGCCGGGGGAAAAACAGCTTTTCTCTTCTCTTCCCTGTTCCTCCTCTTAATCTCCGCCTTGCGTCTTGGAGACAAGCAAGGTCAATGCCAACCAGCCAGATGAATTCCTCTCAGCTAGATGCTAAAGATATGTCTATCTTCATAGGAAGTGAACTTCATACAAAGAACTATGTCTTGTAGTCTCATTAGGTTTATTAGAGAATGGATTAAACTGATCAAGGGTTATCTTGATGAACTTTCCTTATAATGCATCTATCTCTGATAAATCTCAAATTAGCTTTGTCCCATTCTTATGTTTTTTATTCTAAATTCTGTCAATCAAAATTTTAATTATCAATACATCTTTCAGGCCTTCTGAAAGCTTAATAATCATGTTATACATTTTTTTTATTCACTGTTGGCCAGAATATAATTAAAATCAAAATTTTGGAATACTACATTAGAGTCTTCTTCATGGTTTGGCTTCAACTTATTATCTCCCCCCCCCCCCCTTTCCATCTCTCAATCTGAGTACACTAATTAAAGCAACAGTATCATTGTTCCTGGAAGAGGAAATCAGATGGCTGCCTTATGTATGGATCAATGATTTCCATGATTCCCCAAACACTCTCTTCCTTGACCATATATCTAATACAAGTAATGTTCATACCTATTAGAATATAAACTCCTCAAGAACAGGGAACTATTTCATGTTTATGTTTGTATTTCCAATACTTCACCCAGTGAATTAGCACTAGGTGCCTAAGAATGATTTTTATTCATTCACTATGTTCCAACTTCATCTTTGTATTCTATCACCTAGAATACTACTCTCCATTCTGGTCCATGAGCATTAAAGAGAAACAAACAAACAAAAAAAATCCTTTTAGTTAAAATGTAAAGCATTCTCAAAGTTAATAGAAAGATGCTTGTCTTTTCCTTTCAAACAACTAATAAATTCTAATGCCACTGATTTTGTTTGATTATTATTTATTTATTCTTTCAAATACATATGTGCAAGACCAGAGCTGTGGCTTCCTTGGGAAAGGCTATTTTAAAGTGCACATTACTGCAAATAAATTTTGATATATCTGTTCTATTCAAAACAAATATTTGAACTTCTGCTAATTTGAAGGTACTGCAAAGCAGTGGGAGAGGAGAAGAAAGCTGAATAAGACAGAGTTTCTCTTCTTAAGAAGCTTATAATTTAGATGGGAAATGCAAAACACTTGTGCAAATTAATTTAATGAAAAGGAGAGTGCAAAAATAAATTATATTAGAATTTAGAGAAGTGAGAAATGGTTTCCATTTGGGGGAAAACAATCATTGATGTTTACAAGAAAGTCTGTGGACAATAAAAAATTATAAAAATATTCACATCAACTTTGTTTCTTAACAGTTAAAAACTGTGAACAACTTTTATGTCCAACATTTTGTGAATGACAAATTGCAGTAAATTAACAAAATTTCATCTTTTTTCAACATAGAAAGTGACCTCTCCACTCAATCCTTGCTCTGATAGCTTATCCTATAATGGAGAACACTTTTTCAGGTCAGGAAAATCTTGACAATAGCATGTTAATCCCAACAGATCCCAACAAGATTTAAATGCTTTGTGTATAGGTCTATCAGCTTGTTATTAGAGGACTAGTCTTGCTAGTATAAATATACTAGTGAAACTGTTGAAATTAGTCTTGCTAAATTTCAAGTTTCGCTAGTATATTTATTATAGGGGTATGAATTTTTTGACTATGGCAACTCATGAAGGCCATATCTTAAATCAGAGGGACTGCAATCTGCTTTAGAAGCATATGTATTCACACCAGTTAAATTACAGATCCTGGAAATGGAAGTGTGAGGCATAATGAATGATGAAATGAATAATAGGAAGAAATTAGAAAGGGAATTTATGTAAAGAAATATTGAGCAAAGCAGAATCTAGACATTATATACATTGATTTCAATGTCTAAGTTAAAAGTACACAGAAAAAATTTTCAAAAATAGACGTGAACAAGATATTATTTTGTTAAAGTCAATATGTATGTAAGATACTTCACAGCTACCCTTCATTCACATAAAAAATCAAAACCACACTTTAATCAATTAACTTTAAAATCTGTATTTACTTGAATAACTAAATTAATTTTAATTACTTTAATCAAATTAATAACTTTGGTTGGTGATAAGGCTGATTCTGTGTACAATTGCTGCTTATAGCAATAATTACATTTAAAAATACAAGATTTTTTAAATATGCTAAACTAATTAGAGATATGGAGCTAACTAATGATGTCAAGGAGAATGGTAAAATGGAAGATGGGGTAAGGGGAGAAAAAGAGAGGAGGGAGACAGAAGAAAGGAAGAAAAAAAGATGAAAAGATGGAGAGAAAGAGAGAGAGAGAGAGAGAGAGAGATATGTCTTAACATGCACAGTGCATCTTGGGCAGTATTAAATTGATTCACTTCCTAAATGTGAGCCAAAGCAGAGTTTCCAAGCAAATCTTTTCCCTTAGTGAGTTTTTTTCCCTTAAAATCAATTGGAATTTGGAACAGGAAATAGAGCCTCCTGTAAGGTAAGCACAGACAATTATGTTTTGGCAAAAATAAAATCACTTAACTGATCCATTTCATATATATTATAGAGTAATGAGATTTAGTAGTATGAAAAAAAAATGAGAAAGATGTATCATATTATCAAAAACTTACCAGAAGAAAAACACAAAGATTTATAATCTGATTTGTTCTATTGGATCAGAAATGTTTGCTTTCTATGTTTGTTATTGAACAAAAGCTAAAAAGAACAGTAGAGGATAATATGTGACTCCTATCTGACTAAATCGTATGTATTACTAGACCACTATGAGACTTTGTAGAGAAATTGCCCCTAATGATAAGAACATAGTTCACTGTTGATTACCAAATGCCAGGTTGCTCTAGTGATTCCCCTTATTTCATATCTCCAGCACAAGATTGATTGACCTTGTACTTCAATTTACTTACAAACATTTGTTTTATCCTTTCCCCCACTTTCAGCCCACCATGTGACAGCTTATTGAGTAACAATTGACACATAAATGCTTATTAAGTACTAATTATGGTACAGATCCTATGGTAGGTGCTGAGGATACCAAAAAAATTGTAAAAGGAACAAGCTCTATCCTCAAGAATTTACATTCTTGCAAAAAAAAAAATCCTAATAAATGTCTAAGAATAGAATAAGGACAGCTAGGTGGCTCAGTGAATAGAGTCCTGGCTTTGGGATCAAGAAAACATCTTTCTGAGTTCAAATCTTGCCACCGATAGTAGCCCTGAGACCTTAGGCAAATATCTTCCTCCTGTTTACCTTAGTTCATCGTCTATAAGATAAGCTGGAAAAGAAAATGGCAGACCACTCCAATATTTTTGCCAAGACAGTCCCAAATGGGATCCTGAAGTGGTAGGCATGACCAACATGACTGAACACAATAAATCCACAATACAGAATAAATATATAAAATAAATAAATACAAGGTGATTAAAAAATATGACTATTACCTTTTTGGAAACTCTGGAAAGACTTTAATGTAGAACATGGTATATCCTACTGACATCCATTCACTCTGGAAAGACTTTAATGTAAAACATGGTATATCCTACTGACATCCATTCCGCATGCATAACCAACCAAGACAGAAGATTTAGTCTAGCTGAATATTAATAATGTGCTATTGATCAACTTACATATTTATTAGGTGCCTGCTGTGTACTTGACATGAAAAAGTAAATTATCCCTGCTCTTGAAGAGCTTGAAATCTAGTCAGGGGAGACAACAAATACATAAATAAGCATGTATAATGTAGATACAAAATGACTGGAGGGGAGGGGAAAGGGAAGGCAAGAAAGAAACTAGAAGTTGGGAGGGGTTAGGAAAAGTTTACATAAAAGGTGGTGCTTCAGCAGAGTCTTGAAGGTAATGGGGAATTCTTCAAGATGAAAGTAAGAAGGGAGCAAATCTTGGCTTAGAGAGCAGCACTATGAAGGAACAAAAGTAGGAGAGTCAAAATAGTACCTTTGATAGTATTGCTTGATGAATAGTAATTATTATTTAACTCACCATTTATTGTCCACTTACTTCATAGGTAAAGAAAAATCTGAACAAAAATGAAAAACCACAAGAAAACAACAATAACAACAAAACCAACAATAGCAAATAAAGGTAAAAATAGTATGCATCATCCACATTCAGTCTCCATAGTTCTTTTTCTAGATACAGATGGCATTTTCCATCTGACGTCTGTTGGAATTATCTTGGATCACTATATTTCTAACAAGAACTAATTCTATCACAACTCTATCATAATTCTATTATAACATAATCATCATTCAGTCTTCTTGTTAGTGTATACAATGTTTTCCCGATTCTCCTCATTTCACTCAGCATCAGTTCATTTCTAGGCTTTTTCTGAAAAGTCTTTTCAGCATTTCTTATAGAACAATAACATTCTATTACATTCATATACTGTAACTTGTTCAGCCATTCCCTGATTGATGGGCATCCACTCACTACAAAAAAGTTCCTTCTCACTACAAAAAGAGCTGCTATAAACATTTTTTGCACGTTTCCTTTTCCCCTTTTATGATATCTTTGGGATACAAACCTATTAGTAGCACCCCATGAATTCTTATGGGAAAGTATGCCCCAGACTTTTGGGGATATTGGTTTTATATCAACGGTTCTGAATATTCAACATTAGTAAATGTAATTTTTATTGTTGTTCAGTTGTTCAGTCATAGCCAACACAAAGAGCTGACCATACTATCCATGAAATTTTTTTGGCAAAGATAGTGCAGTGGTTTGACATTTCCTTTTCCAGTGAATTAAGGCAAACAGAGGATAAGTGACTGATATTCCTAGGGTCACAGGAGACCAATCTCTGAGACCAAATTTGAATTCAGGTTTTTCTGACTCTTCCCACTAAATCACTCATCTTCCATTAGTAAATTTTATTGTCCAGTCATGTCTGACACTTAGTGATCTCTATGGAAAACAACCCAGGCCCTTTTATCCTCCATTATCTCCCAAAATTTGTCCAAGCTCACATTTGTTTCTTCCCTGGAATTATCTATCTATATGATCTTCTGTCGTCCCCTTTTCCTTTATCCTTTCAATTTTCCCAACATGAGAGCCTTTTCCATTGAGTTCCATCTTCTCATTATGTAGCCAAAGTATTTAAATTTCAACTTCAGTTGAATGAGTTATCCAGTGAGTCATCTAAATTAATTTTTTAAAATATTGACTGATCTGACCTCTTTGCTGTCCAAAGGACTCTCAAAAATCTTCTAAAACACCACAGATTCCAAATGTCAATTCTGTGGTCTCAGATTTTCTTATCATCCTACTCTCACAGAAGTTAAGAGAACTGAAAGAAGAAATAGCAAAATTATATTGGTGGAGAATATCAACTTCTCTCAATCAGAACTAGCTAAATTTAACCACAAAATAAATAAGGAAAAAGTTAAGCAAGTAAATAGGATTTTAGAAAAGTTAGGTATAATAGACTTTTGGAGAAAATTGAATGGGAACAGAAAGAAATATACTTTTTTTTCTTGGCAATACATGAAATCTACAGAAAAACTGACCATATATTAGAGCATAAAAATCTCAAAATCAAATGTAGAAAAGCAGAAATAGTAAATGCATCTTTTTTCAGATCATGAAGCAATAAAAATTATATGTGATAAAGGACCAAGAAAAAAAGTAGAACAAAAATTATTGGAAACTAAATAATCTAATCATAAAGAATGAATGGGTGAAACAAAAATCATAAAAACAATTGATTATTTCATCCAAGAGAATGGCAATCATGAGGCAACATACCAAAATTTATAGGATGCAGTTCTTAAAGGAAATTTTGTATCTCCAGATGCTTATTTGAATAAAATACATAGAGAGAATTCAACTCTCACAGCTCTATGTTGCTACTAAAAAAAAAGATAGCTTTGACTACATGGACCTTTGTTGGAAAGATTATGTCTCTGCTTTTTACTATGCTGTCCAAATTTGCCATAGTTTTCTTCTAAGGATCAATCATCTTTTAATTTCATGGCTTCAGTCACCATCTACAAGGATCTTTGAGCCCAATGAAGAACAAAATGAGCAGAACCAAGATATCATTGTATACAATACACATAAAAATGACTTTGAGTGAATGTTATTTTGTCTATTATAAATACCCAAATTAGCCGCAAAAGACCATGAAAAAGGTGATATCTGGATTTAGAGAAAGAACTGATAAATAGAAATATGTAAAGAATATGTGTGTGTGATTGTGTGTGTACACATTCCTCTTTGTGTCTAATAGTAGTCATCTTTACGGTAGAATGGGGGAGGGAAGAAAAAAAGAAATTTACATGACAATTTTTTTATATATTTGAAAAAAATAGCAAGTTATGCATAGTAGATCTGCACAATCTTTTGTGCAATTATCTTTTTTTTATTTTACTATGTTATTGAAATGCTTGTTTATTCCATAAATTAAGAAATAAAATAAAATATATATTTTAAAAAGATGTAGTTCTGGGAAACATCAATATATCATTGATGTTATTATCATACACACAAAAGAAATTAAATAAAAAATTTTATGAATATCATTTTAGGATCTGTTCTAGGCTTATGAAATGCAGAACAATTATGATTATTGACATTAATAAAGTTTGTATAATGTTATTTTCAGATTCCCATGATCTCTTTTGGTCATCTAATCAACCCTATGAAGTCTGTAAAACAATAATCATCATCATTTTGCATTAAAAAAAAATGACAGTCAGGTAAAGTTTCTTTTCCAAGATGACATAGTTAATAAAAATTCTGATTGTAACCCTATTTACTGATTCTACTTCACAATGGAAAAAAAATCATCAATTCATTATTTTACTGAGTTAATAGGGATCTTAAGAACCTATCTTGTCTACTCTTTTGGACAAAAATACAGTTAGGAGTAGATTCTGTTCTTAAAGGCTTCATAGTGTATAAGAAATGTCAGCTAACAATATTTAACATCAGAAATAGCTTCCATTGTATCTCAGCTAGATTCTTTCAGTTTTACCTTAAATTTATTTTCTCCCAATTAGGTCCATTCTTGCTTCACAAGAAGAAGTGAATCACTTTCTCTACTTTCCCTAAATGCACAAAGTCATATTCTTTGAGAGCAAATAATGCTGTTTACTTGTCTTTGTATCTATCAATATGCTTGGATTAAAGTACCTTAATATTTACAGAAACCAGATTTGATCATATCTTTACATAGAGTTTCTTTCTAGAAATACCATAATTTTATTCTCTGGAGAGAGAAGAGAGGAGGAACTCAGTTTCCTAAAGGGAAGCCTACCTAATCTTGTAGTCAATGAAGAGAAACCATATTATTATTTGGGGCAGAAGTGCCAAACACAAGGACTATAACACTCCTGAGTGCTGCCTGAATCACATTAAGTGTATTTAAGAAATATTTACCAAAATTAGTCATAATAAAATGAAATATAGATAACGTTCGTTTAGGATTTTCTAAGTCAATATGCAACCTAGAGAATCCTTAAATACAGTTTAATGGCACCATTTCTATTTGAATTTGATACTACTAGTCCAAAGAATCATGTGCAATGGGAAAACCATCTGTGATCAATAGAAGAGTTCCTGGACCTAGCTGCAACTGTAACTGACTACTAGATGATACATTAGATAGAGCTCTGAACTTGCAGTTAAGAAGATCTCAATTGAAACCAGCCTCAAGCTACTTGCTAGCTATGTTACTCTGGGTTGGTCTTTTAACCTCTACCTCAGTTTCCTCAATGGCAAAATGAAGACAATAATAGTAACTGCCTCACAGGATAATTAAGAAGATCAAATAAAATCATATTTCTAAAGTACCTAACATTCAGTAGCCCTTAATAAAAAAAAATATGCTAATAAATCAGGAAGTGAACTGGTTTACTAGACACAGAAGGAGCATTGTCTTTATTATTTGGGGTGGGAGTACTTTTTGCATTATTTTGTTTGGGATAAGACAAATAAAGTCTTTCACATGGTCAATGTCTTAGTGTTCAGTTAATCTTATTATTTGTGTAGAAGTTAAGGGCACATTTCTTTTATGTTACTTAGGAATTAAATTCCATTGTTTCTAAGAGATACCTGGTATAAGCATAAACCAAAATATATGAATATGAATAAATCCCTGATAGAATTTGGTTTATTTAAACTCAGAGTTTTAAGTCTGCGTCAAAGATTACAACATATAATAACACTTTTAACGTATTTGTTGAGCTTTTTAATCTTTGCCTCTAGCTATGACCTGCCCCAGTTGCACTGCATTTTTCTAAGAGGATCTTAAAACAGTCCAATTTCATTTTGGATGAGATCCTTACTTTCCTGACTCATGGCCCTTGATAGGAAAAAAAAATCTAAAAGAATTTTCCTCCTGTCACAACACAGCCCAATGACTCGTTGCAAGTATACCCTTCACAGAATTAAAGAAGGAAAATTCTATTTAAAGGTTCAAGAAAATGAAAAAGAAATAGCAACAAACATCTTATGAAATAAAAAAACACATCTCTCATATAGCTATACAGAATCTCAGTCAGTAATAGTAAGGACTAGGCATATTCTTCCTCCCTTCTCCTATGTTTCCCTGCAGTTTTTATGAGCTTCAAGAGAATCCTTTTGTATTTCCACATAATTTACAGTAGGTGGCAGTAGATATTGTTTATAATATGACCCAACTCTGCCCAAGAAAATGTCTCTTTGCTGATGGGTATTACAAGAAAAGAAAAAGGATTCTAAGGTTTTTTCTTTTGGAGAAGAGAGACAGTTTTCTTATATGACCAGACTTGGTTATATTTTTTATTGGTGATTCCCTTTTGCTAATGTCTGTGATCATCATTGACTTCACAAAAGCTTGACCAGAGAACAGGATTTCACCCCTTTATTTTCCTTTTTTTTTCTTTTGGATTATGTGTTATTTTGTTTGTTTGTTTGTTTGTTTTAATATATATATATAGCTTTTTATTGACAGAACATATGCATATGTAATTTTTCACCATTGTCCCTTACAATCATTTCTGCTCCCAACTTTTCCCTTCCTTCCCTCCACCCCCTCTCCTAGATGGCTGGCAGTATTATACATGTTAAATATGTTATAGTATATCTAAAATACAATATGTGTGTGCAGATCTATACAGTTATCTTGTTGCACAAGAAAAATTGGATTTAGAAAGGTAAAACTAACCTGGGGAGAAAAACAAAAATGCAAGCAGTCCACACTCATTTCCCAATGTTATTTCACTGGATATAGCTGGTTCTGTTCATCACTGATCAATTGGATCTGAATTGGATCCTCTCATTGCCGAAGATATCCATTTCCATCAGAATTGATCCTCATATAGTATTGTTGTTGAAGTGTATAATGATCTCCTGGCTCTGCTCATTTCACTCAGCATCAGTTCATGTAAGTCTCTCTAAGCCTGTTTGTATTCATCCTGCTGGTCATTTCTTACAGAACAATAATATTCCATAACATTCATACACCATAATTTACCTAGCCATTCTCCAATTGGTGGGCATCCATTCAACTTTCAGTTTCTAGCCACTATGAAAAGGGCTGCCACAAACATTTTTGCACATATAGGTTCCTTTCCCTTCTTTAATAACTCTTTGGGATACCAGCCCAGTAGAAACATTGCTGGATCAAAGGGTATGCAGTTTGATAACTTTTTGAACATAGTTCCAAATTTTCTCCAGAATGGTTTGATCCATTCACAACTCCACCAAATCCCAGTGTCCCAGTTTTCCCACATCCCCTCCAACAATTTCACAACAATCCCTTCCATCATTGTCTCTTCCTGTCATTTTAGCCAATCTGACAGGTGTGTAGTTCACCCCTTTATTTTCAAGAAAATCCCAATCACTAATTCCAGGTTTGAATATGATAGCTACAAATAAATCTTGGTATATTTTCTCTAATAGTCTCCCACCCTACACAGAACATTCATCACTTCTCTAAGAGCAGAGCAATTTAAATTTCTTCTCACTGAGCCATCCACACTCAGAGGACTGTGGGAACTGAATCTGAATGTGGATCACAACATAGTATTCTCACTCTTTTTGTTGTTGTTTACTTGAATTTTGTTTTCTTTACTTATTTTCTTTCCTTTTTGATCTGATTTTTCTTGTGCAGCAAGAGGATTGTATAAATATGTTTACACATATTAGATTTAACATACATTTTAACATGTATAACATATATTGGATTGCTTGCCATCTAGGAAGGAGGGTGGGGGGAGAGGAGAAAATCTGAAACACAGGACTATGCAAGGTCAATGTTGAAAAATTATCCATGGATATGTTTTGAAAATAAAACAAGCTTTAAAAATAAATAAATTTCTTCTCATTAACTGAAGATAGAAGAACTGCCATCATGAAGAGAAAGCAAAAATAATGCCTGACTTCAAGGAGTTTATTTTCTAACAAAGAAGACAATGTGGATATATAACATAAGTAAGTTATATAACATAGAGTGTACAGAAGGTTTAGTAAGGAAGGGACTAGTGTTGGAAGTATTTAAATCACCCAAGACTACTGAGTCATCCAAAAGTGGGTATGTATGCATGTAAAGGTCTATCTTGTCTCTATGCTGGGGAAGGGGAAAGGGGGAAGCAGGAGGCAAGTGGAAGGAAGTGTATAATGATTCATTCCACTTTCCAACTCGCCACATTCTTTTTCAGGGGGTAACACCCCTTGGCATGAAGGCAAAGAGTGAAGGAGGAATTAAGTCCATACTAGAAAGAGCAGATTGAATAGAATGAGGAAGGCTCAGGCCAAGAACAAAGGATAATCATTCAACAACACCTACTATCCTTTGGTTTCCAAGTGTCACAGCAACTCTCTTCCCCGAAACACCACAGACAGAGCCTCACTGTGAGTATAAGCAGAAACCAAAGCATGCTCCACACAATCTAGATGCAAGAAAGTTCTCTCTTCCTTGCTGCTTTTAATAGATCCTTTAAGGAATGACTATTCAGTACTTAGAGGCTAGTATCAAATCAATTTTCTGATTTTTTTTCTTCTCCCATAAAGCAAAATAATTCCTACTCTTTTAGCTTCATTTCATAAATCCTGTTTTCTAATGCTTTAATAATCTTTATGGCTCTTCTATGAAACCTCTCCAAGGATGTGTTCCTCTCAAGGTATTTTCTTCAATATCAGCCTCAGCAAAAAAGCATTTTGTACCTATTTCTACAAGGCACTGTTCCAGGTACTGTGAATAAGTGCTCTTCAACATTTTTTTTTGTTTCAGGGAAAATATATGGATTTGGAAATGTGCCTAACCATATAATAGTAACAGTGGTCCTCCTGTTCATGGACAGAAATTGGCCCTCTAGGAGTTGAGGCATATAGTAGGGAAACAAGAGAAGAAAGGAAAGAAGGGGAAGAAGAAGGAAAAAGGAAGGAAAGAAGGAAGGAAGGAAGGAAGGAAGGAAGGAAGGAAGGAAGGAAGGAAGGAAGGAAGGAAGGAAGGAGGGAAGGAGGGAGAAAGGGGAGGGAGGGAAGAAGAGAGAGAAGGAGGGAGGGAGGAAGGGAGGGAGGGAGGAAGGGAGAAAGGGGAGGGAGGGAAAAGGGAGGGAGGGAGGGAGGAGGGAGAAAGGGGAGGGAAGGAGGGAGAGAGAAAGGGAGGGAGGGAGGAAGAGAGAAGGGAGGAGGGAGGGAGGGAGGAAGGAAGAGAGGAAGGAAGGAAGGAAGGAAGGAAGGAGGAAGGAAGGAAGGAGGAAGGAAGGAGGAAGGAAGGAAGGAGGAAGGAAGGAGGAGGGAGGAGGGAGGAAGGAAGGAGGGAGGAGGAAGGGAGGAAGGAGGAGAGAGAAGGGAGGGAGGGAGGAAGGAGGAGGGAGGAGAAGGAGGAAAGAAGGAAGGAAGGAAGGAAGGAAGGAAGGAAGGAAGGAAGGAAGGAAGGAAGGAAGAGAAAGGAAGGGAGGAAGGAAGAGAGGAAGGAAGGGAGGGAGGGAGGAAGAAAGGGAGGAAGGAAGGGAGGGAGGGAGGGAGGAAGGGAGGAAGGAAGGGAGGAAGGAAGGAAGGAAGGAAAGAGGGAGGGAGGGAAGGAGGGAAAGAAGGGAGAGAGGGAAGGAGGGAGGGAAAGAAAGACAAAAGTAAAAACAAAAAATTCATACAAAGACTATTTATAATGGTTAGCTGGAAAACAGGGCAGTTAGGCAGCATAGTGGTGGATCTGGAATCAAAAATATTCATCTTCTTATGTTCAAATCTAGCCTCAGACATTAACGAGACTAGGGCAAGTCACTTGACTCTGTTTGCCTCAGTTTTCTCATCTGTAAAATAAGCTACAGAAGGAAATGACAAATTACTTCAGTATCTTTGTCAACAAAACCCAAATGAGGTCACAGAGAATCAAAAGTAATTGAAAAAAGACTGCCTAACAACAAGTAATACCTGAGAAATGCTGGCATCAGTCTACTTTGGTCCAATAATTCCTGACTTCTAGAGATAATTGCTGATATTGTGTAATCTCACTTGAGCTTCAGAGTTACCTGGTACAGTAAGTACTCAGCTCTTCTCAGCAATACAATGATCAAAGACAAGTATTACAGAATCATGAAGGAAAATACTATCCATAACCAGATAATGAATTGATGGATTCAGAATATAGATCGAAGCATATTTTTAACTATTTTATTTTTTCTCATTTTTTCCCTTTTGAAGGAAAAAGTATTACCCATATTTTACAGAGTAAGATACTAATGCATAAAAATGTTAAAGGATTTGCATGTGATCACATATGTAGCAAATATCAGAGGATCAGAGGAAATTTAGATTTTCCTAAATCCAAGTCTAAACCCCATTTTACTACATTATAATTTCTCTTTAATCTAAGAGAGAAAAATGAAGTGGAATCACAAAAGCAAGTAAGTATTTGGGATCATATCATAGCTTTAAAAAAAAAAAAAAACTAGAAGAGATATTAGAGAAAATCTATTCCAAATGAGTCTTTTACTCAGGATTTATCTAAGGATAATGAGCTAATTAATTGACCCAGAATTCCTGTATCAATTGAACTGGAACTAGTCTCTAATTTGTAGATTGGAGCCAAACAAAGCAGGCTGAAGACAGGAGAGTTAGGAATCAAACAAAAGAAAATAATACTATTTTCCCCCAGATATACATCAAGAAAATTTTTAGCATTCATTTTTATAAGATTTTGAGTTCCAAATTTTGTTTCCCTCCCTTCCTTCATTCATTCCCTCTTCTTCATCCCCTCCTGTCTTCTGAAGATGGTAGGTAGTTTGATACAGTTTATATATTTGCTATCACGTAAAATATATTTCCTTATTAGTTAGTTGTGAAAGAAGAAAGCTCAAAAAGGGAAAAAATGGGAAAGAATAAAGTAGTTTTAAAAATAGGCTTTGATCTACATTCTGAATGCATCATTAACTGATTGTGGATTCCTGTGTGATTCCTTAATGCTTTTCTTGGATCATTGTGTTGCAAAAAAGAGCTGAGTCAATCATAGTTGATCATGACACAACATTACTGATACTTGGCACAATGTTTTCCTAGTTTTGCTAATTTTATTTTGTATCAATTCATACAAGTCTTTCCAGGTTTTTCTGAAATCTGCTTGTTAATCATTTTTTATTCCACAATAGTTTTCCATTTACATTCATGTTACAGGTTTTTCTGAAGTCTGCCTGTTCATCATTCCTTACTGTATAATAGTATTGTATCATATTCATGTACCACAGCTTGTTCAGCCATTCCCCAATTGATGGGTACTACTTCAGTTTCCAATATTTTGCCATCACAAAAAGAGCTGATATAAATAATTTTGCATATGTATATTCTTTTCCCTTTTTAATGATCTTTCTGGGATACAGATCTAGTAGTGGTATACCTGGGGCAAAAGGTGTGCACAGTCTGGTTGCTTTTTGTAAATAGTTCCAAATTGCTCTCCAAAGTGTTTAGATCAGTTCACAATTCCCCCAACAATGTGTTAGTGTCCCGATTTTCCCAAATCCTCTCCAACATTTATCACTTTTCTTTTTTGTCATATTGACCAATATAACAGATATGAGATGGTGTATCAGAGTTGTTTTAATGTGTATTTCTTTGTTGAAAAGTGCTTTAAAGCACTTCGTCATATGCCTATAAATATTTTTTTGATTTCTTCATCTGAAAACTGCCTATTCATATTCTTTGACCATTTAACAATTGGGGAATGGCTTATAGTCTTAAATTTGACTCACTCTCAGTGCATTTGAGAAATAAGTACTTTCTGTTTTCCTTCTGATTTTGGTTGCATCAGTTTTGTTTATTCAAAACCTTTTTAATTTTACAAAATTATTTTGCATTTCTAATGTTCTCGCTTTTTTATTTGTTTGTGAATTTTCCCCCCTCCCATAGATCTGACAGATAGAATATTCCTTGTTCTTCTAATTTGCTTATGGTATCACCCTTTAATCCTGAACATATTTTGACTTTTCTTCATTAATGGTGTGAAATGTTAGTCTATATCAACATTTAGTTTTCCAATTTGCTTAGCAATTTTTGTCAAATAGTAAATTCTTATCCCAAAGGCTAGGGTCTTTGGATTTATCAAACACTAGGTTACTTTAGTCATTGACTACTGGGTCTAATGTACCAGATCTATTCCACTGATCCACTAGTCTATTTCTTAACCAGTACCAGATAGTTTTGATATTTACTTCTTTATAATATAATTTGAGATCTGATATTGCTAGTCCACCTTCCTTTGTAATTTTTTTTCATAAATTCTCTTCATAATTTTCAACCTTTGTTCTTTCAAATGATTTTTCCACTATTCTTTTAAACTCTATTATATAGTGGGGGTTTTAGTACTTTCATCACTATGGTATAGAATTGTCATTTTTATTATATTGGCTTAACATACCCATGAGCAAATGACATTTTTTCCCAATTGTTTAGATTTGATTTATTTGTGTGAAGTGTTTTGTATTGTGTTTATATAATTCCTAGATTCATCTGAGAAGGTAGACTCCCAAATATTTTACATTATTTTGAATGGAATTTTTTCTTTCCAACTCTCTTGCTGCTGGGTATTGTTGGTCATATAAAGAAATGCTGATGATTTATATGGGTTTAGCCTATATTTTGCAAATCTGCTAAAGTTATTGATTATTTCAAATAATTTTAAATTGATGCTTTCTCTAAGTATTCCATCATATCATATGCAAATAATGATAATTTTGTTTTCTCACAGCCTTTTCAAATTCCTTCAATTTATTTTTCTTCTTTTCTTGCTAAAGCTAACATTTCTAGAACTATATTGAATAATAATAGTAATAATGGGCCCTTGCTTCACCTCTGATCTTGTTAGGAAGGCTTCTAACTTATTTCCATTACAAATAATATTTGCTGATGATTTTGGATACATATTGCTTATCATTTTTAAAAAATTCTCTCAGTATTCCTATGCTTTCTGCTGTTTTTTAAAATTATTATCAATAGGAATGTGTGCTATGTTTTATTTTTTTAAAAGACTTTTTTTTTACCATTTATTGAGAAAATCCTATGTTTTCTTATTGTTATGGTTTTTACAATATTGGATCAGTTCTGCATTCCCGGTATAAACCCTACCTGACAATAGTATATAATTTTTGTGATATAGTGCTTTAATCTCCTTCCTAGTATTTTGCATCCATATTCATTAGTGAAATTAATTTCATAATTTTTTTCTCTGTTTTAGCTCTTCCTAACTTAGTTATTAGCACCATTTTTATGTCATAACAGAAGTTTGGTAAGGCTCCCTCTTTGTTTCTTTTTTTGGCAAATTCTTTATATAATATTGGTATTAATTGTCCTTTAAATAATTGATAGAATTACTTGTGAATCTGGTCCTGAGGTTTTTTCCCTAGGATGATGTCTTTTGATTCCTGAATAAATTGGATTTAATTGAGACAGAGTTGCATAAAGTAATCAGCCTCATTCTCTCTGCTAGAGCAACCACTGTCCAATGACAAAACCAAGTCAAGATGACTGGTGATGATTTGAGATTCATTGGGTGACCTTGGTGTCTTCAATATGTAACCAAGCTCTAAGTATGCTTCACATGCAGCACCTGCTTCACCTGTTTTCATGGTTGTTGAAATAAACTGTTTTCATCCACCTATTCCATCAGGAGAAGTCTTTACAAGCTTGAGATAGACATGCCTTAATTCATCATGGAGTTTGAGGCCTCTTGATTACCTTCAACCTACTTTAGCCCATTTCCTGAAATGGTTTACAGGGGTGTGGCCACTGTGCATGCTAATATTTCTTGGAGTCACAGATAAGAATCAGGTGGATCAGATGGGCAGCAAAGATAGAAAGCAGACTTGTAAAGAAGTTGGCAGCCCTGACCCCAGAGGTAGTAGTCTTCCCTGAACAAATCCTACACTCCCCAATTTTTTTTCCCTAGGGAATTTGTTAATGGCCTGTTCAATTTCTTTTCTGAAGATGATGTTATTTAGGCTTTCAACTTCCTGATTTGTTAATCTAGGTAATTTTAAAAAAAATTATTAAAGCTTTTATTTCCAAAACATATGCATGGGTAATTTTTCAGCACTGACCCTTGCAAAACTTTCTGTTCCAAGTTTTTCCCTCCTTCCCCCCTACTCCCTTCCCTAGATGGCAGGTAGTCTAATATATATTAAATATGTTAAAATTTATGTAAAATCCAATATCTATACATACATATTTATAGTTATGTTGCAGCACAAGAAAAATTAGATAAAGAAGGAAAAAAGATCTGAGAAAGAAAACTAAATGCAAGCAAACATCAACATAACAAGCGAAGAAAAAGTGTTGTGCACCACACTCAGTTCCCACAGTCCTCTTTCTGGGTATAGATGGCTCTCTTCATCACTGAACAATTGGAACTGGTTTGAATCATCTCACTGTTGAAGAGAGCCCCATCCATCTGAATTGATCATTGTATAGTCTTGTTGTTGGCGTGTATAATGATCTCCTGGTTCTGCTCATTTCATTTAGCATTAGATAATGTAAGTCTCTACAGGCCTCTCGGAAATCATCCTGCTGATCACTTCTTATAGAACAATAATATTCTATAACATTCATATACCATAATTTATTCAGCCATTCTTCAATTGATGGACGGATTGTTCATTCAGTTTCCAATTTCTTGCCACCACAAAAAGAGCTGCCACAAACAGTTTTGTACATATGGGTCCCTTTCCCTCCTTTAAGATCTCTTTGGGATATAAGCCCAGTAGAAACACTGTTGAATCAAAGGTTATGGACAGTTGGATAACTTTTTGAGCATAGTTCCAAATTTCTCTCCATAATGGTTGGATCCATTCACAGTTCCACCAACAATGTATCGGTGTGGGAGTTTTCCCACATCCCCTCCAACATTCCTCATTATCTTTTCCTGTTATCTTAGCCAGTCTGACAAGTGTGTACTGGTATCTCAGAGTTGTCTTAATTTGCATTTCTCTGATCAATAGTGATTTGGAGCGCCTTTTCATATGACTACAAATAGTTTTAATTTCTTCATCTGAAAATTGCCTGCTCATATCCTTTGACCATTTATCAATCAAAGAATGGCTTGAATTCTTATAAATTTGAATCAGTTCTCTATATGTTTTAGAAATGAGGCTTTTATTTGAACCTTTGAATATAAAAATGTTTTCCCAGTTTATTGCTTACCTTCTAATCTTGTCTATATTAGTTTTGTTTGTACAAAAACTTTTTAACTTAATATAATCAAAATTATTTTGTGATCAATAGTGAGCTCTCTTTCTTCTTTGGTTACAAATTCCTTCTTCCGCTACAGATCTGAGAGGCAAATTATCCTATGTTCTTCTAATTTGTTTATAATATCATGCTTTATGTCTAGATCATGAACCCATTTCCACCTTATCTTGGCATATGGTGTTAGGTGTGGGTCAATGCCTAATTTCTGCCATACTAGTTTCCAATTTTCCCAGCAGTTTTTGTCAAATAGTGAATTCTTGTCCCCAAAGCTGGGGTCTTTGGGTTTATCAAATATCAAATTATTATAGTATTCGACTATTTTGTCCTGTGAACCTAACCTTTTCCATTGATCAACTCGTCTATTTCTTAGTCAGTATCAAATAGTTTTGATGACAGCTGCTTTATAATATAATTTTAGATCTGGTTACAGCTAGGCCACCTTGATTTGCTTTTTTTCCCCATTAATTCTCTTGAAATTCTTCATTTTTTGTTCTTCCAGATGAATTTTGTTGTTATTTTTTTCTAGGTCAGTAAAATAGTTTCTTGGAGTTTGATTGTTATAGCACTAAATAAATATATTAGTTTAGGTATTATTGTCATCTTTATTATATTTGCTTGACCTATCCAAGAACACTTGATATTTTTCCAATTGTTTAGATCTGACTTTATTTGTGTGGAAAGTGTTTTGTTATTTTGCTTAAATAGTCCCTGACTTTTCCTTGTCAGATATATTCCCAGATATTTTATTCTGTCAACAGTTATTTTAAATGGAATTTCTTTTTGTATCTCTTGCTATTGGATTTTGTTAGTGATGTATAAAAATGCTGATGATTTATGTGGATTTATTTTGTATCCTGTAATGTTCAGGCTAGCTTTTTGGAGGTCCTCTGGAAGGGCCTTGGTCTCAGCAGGATAGACATCAGGAGAATGGACAAAAATAGAGTCCAAAGTCTTTATTGTCTCTTACACACTTTGTGTCTCATAGTCTGACCCAGTCTCTTCCAAAAGTCTGCCAGTGTGCCTTTTTGACTTCCTGTCCCTAGTTCTTATATACCCTATTACAATTGCATTACAGCATACTGAATATGTGTGAACTAGAAAACTATTACATCACCATGCTAAATACTAAGTATATATGTGAACTAGAGAACCATTGTCTCATCAATTCCTCTGAGTTAACACCTTGTTTCAAGTATACTTCTTTCAAGCATAATTCTCCAGAGTTCTGCTCTCTGCCTGCTCTGGCTGCAGCTTTACTAAAGTTGTGAATTGTTTCTAATAGTTTTTTAGTTGCTTCTCTAGGCTTCTCTAAATATGCCATCATGTGATCTGCAAAGAATGATATTTTGGTTTCCTCCTGACCTACTCTAATTCATTTAATCTCCTTTTCTTCTCTTATTGCCAAAGCTAACATTTCTAATAAATACTGAATAGTAATAATGATAGTGGGCAGCCTTGTTTCACTTCTCATCTTATTGGGAATGGTTCTAGTTTGTCCCCATTACATATGATGCTTGCTGATGGTTTTAAATAGATGCTACTGATCATTTTAATGAAAAGTCCATTTATTCCTATACTGTCTAGTGTTTTTAATAGGAATAGGTGTTGGATTTTATCAACTGCTTTTTCTGCATCTATTGAGATAATCATATGATTTTTGTTAGTTTGGTTATTGATATAGTTGATTATGCTGATAGTTTTCCTAATATTGAACCAGTCCTGCATTCCTGATATAAATCCTACTTGATCATAGTGTATTATCCTGGAGATGATTTTCTGTAGTCTTTTTGCTAATATCTTATTTAAGATTTTAGCATCAATATCCATTAGGGAAATTGGTCTATAATTTTCTTTCTCTGTTTTCATCCTACCTGGTTTAGCTATCAGCACCATATCTGTGTCATAAAAGGAACTTGGTAGGACCCCTTCTTTCCCTATTTTTTTTCAAATAGTTTATATAGTATTGGAATTAATTGTTCCTTGAATATTTGGTAGAATTCACATATAAATCCATCTGGCCCTGGAAATTTTTTCTTAGAGAGTGGATTAATTAATACCTTGTTCTATTTCTTTTTCTAAAATGGGATTATTTAAATAATTTATTTCCTCTT
Source organism: Sarcophilus harrisii (assembly GCF_902635505.1). NCBI lineage: Eukaryota > Metazoa > Chordata > Mammalia > Dasyuromorphia > Dasyuridae > Sarcophilus > Sarcophilus harrisii. The sequence goes on along the minus strand of NC_045429.1, from coordinate 236,961,668 downwards.
CTGTTAACCTGGGCAATCTATATTTTTGTAGATATTGCTCCATTTCATTTAGATTATCAAATTCATTGGCATATAGTTGGGCAGAGTAACTCCTAATTATTGCTCTAATTTCCTCTTCATTGGTGGAAAGTTCTCCCTTTTCATTTTTGAGATTAACAAATTGCTTTTCTTCTTTCCTTTTTATAATCAAATTAACTAAAGGTTTATCTATTTTGTTGTTTTTTTTTTTCACAAAACCAACTTTTAGGTTTATTTATTAATTCAATAGTTTTCTTATTTTCAGTTTTATTAATCTCTCCTTTTATTTTCAGAATTTCAAATTTGGTATTTAATTGGAGGTTTTTAATTTGTTCTTTTTCTAGCTTTTTTTAGTTGTAAGCCCAAGTCATCAATCTTCTCTTTTTTTATTTTATGCAAGTAAGCATCTAGAGATATAAAAATTTCCCTCTAACTGCTTTGGCTATATACCACAAATTTTGATATGTTGTCTCATTATTGCTTTCTCTTGGATGAAATTATGTCTCTATGATTTGTTGTTTCATCCATTCATTCTTTAGGATTAGATTATTTAATTTCCAATTACCTTTGGTCTATTTTCTCCTGGCCTTATATTACATGTGATTTTTATTACATCATGATCTGAAAAAAAATGCATTTACTATTACTGCCTTTCTTCATTTGATTTTGAGGGTTTTATGCCCTAATACACGATCAATTTTTGTATAAGTTCTATGAACTGCTGAGAAAAAAGTAAATTCCTTTCTGTCTCCATTCAATTTTCTCCAAAGATCTATCATACCTAACTCTTTTTTTTAACATTCTGTTTACCTCCTTACCTTCTTTTTTATTTATTTTGTGGTTCAATTTATCTAGTTCTGAGAGAACAAGGTTGAGATCTCCCACTAGTATAGTTCTGTTGTCTATTTCTACTTGTATGTCTCTTAACTTCTCCTCTAGGAATTTGGATGCTATACCACTTGGTACATATATGTTTATTATTGATATTGCTTCCTTATGTATGATACCCTTTAGTAAAATATAGTTTCCTTCTTTATCTCTTTTAATTAAATTTATCTTTGCTTTTACTTGGTCTGAGATCAGGATTGCTACCCCTGCTTTTTTTACTTCACCTGAAGCATAATAGATTCTGCTCCAGCCCTTTATCTTCAATCTGTCTATATCACTATGTTTTAAATGTGTTTCTAGTAAACAATATATTATAGGATTCTGATTTTTAATCCAGTCTGCTATCCATTTCCATTTTATGGGAGAATTCATCCCATTCACATTCATAGTTAAAATGACTAATTCTGTATTTACTACCATCTTATTTACCCTGTTTTGCTTTTCTCTTTCTTTTCCCCCTTCCCTCCTCTCCAGTATTTTGCTTTTGATGACCACTTTCCTCAAACTGTCCTCACCCTTTAGAGTCCCTCCCCCTTTTTTACATATTTCCCTTAATACTTCTATTTCTTCTTCTATTAGTCTTTCCCTTTCTTTTCCCCCTTTCCCTCCCACTTCCCTATAAGGTGAGACAAATTTCTCTGTGAAACGAAACATGTCTGATATTCTTTCTTAGAGCCAAGTCTGATGAGAGTAAGATTCACATAAAGTTAATTCCCCTCTCTTCTTTCCCTCAATTAAAATAGATTTTCTTTGCCTCTTCATTAGACTCAATTTCCCTTATTTTGCCTTCTTTTTCCAGTACTTTCTACCTCTAGTTTCTTTCCTCAAATGGAGAAAGAACAGTATATTCCTCAGTCATTCAATCAACTACACCACTGATCTTACAAATAAAAACAGCAAAAAAAAAAAAAAAAAAAAACATAGTTCCAAACCTGCAACTCTATGCCATGTCAGTAAATCCTTCCTAGATTCATTTTGAATAAAGCAATATGTCTATTATGGCCACAAAGAGAAATCTAATCCAAGTAAGATGAAATTGAATTATTCTAATAAACAGTCCATCCACAAATCTCAAAACATTTCCAATCCCTTTCCACCTCTAGTTTCTTTTTCATATTATCTTAATAAAATCAAATTATACCTACATTTGCTAAGTATATCCATAACAGAAATATAGTTTCCAAGAGTTCTTTCCTTTTTACCTTTTTATGCTTCTTTTGAGTTCAGTGTTTGGAAATCACATTTTTGGTTCAATTCTGGTCTTTTCATTAGAAATAGGTGAAATTCACCTATATCCATTGAATGTCTATCTTCTTCCTTGAAAGATAATGCTCATTTTAGCTGGATAGCTTATGCTTGGCTATAATCCAATTTCCTTTGCCCTTTGGAATACCTGTTTCCAGGCCCTTCAATACTTTATTGTAGAAGCTGTTAGGTCTTGGGTATTCCTAATTGTGACTCCTCAATATTTAAATTGTTTCTTTCTGACTGCTTGTAATATTTTTTCTTTGGTTCAATAATTCTGAACTTTAGCCATGATATTCCTAGGGGATTTAATTTTGGGGTCTCTTTCAGGAGATGTTGGTGAATTCTTCCGGTGGCTATTTTACCTTCTGATTCTAAAATATAAAGTCAGCTTTCTTGTATGATTTCCTGTAAGGTAATGTCTAAGTTCTTTTTTTCATCATTTTTTTAGGAAGTTCAAAAATCCTTACATCATCTCTCCTAGATCTGTTTTCCAGGTCAATTGTTTTTCCTAGTAGATATTTCATACTTTCTTCTATTTTTCTTTTTATTGTTGTTGTTGTTGTTGTTTTTGTTTGACTTATTCTTGAAGTCTTATTGAGTCATTCACTTCCATTTGTTGAATTCTAATTTTTAGGGAATTATTTTTTTTCAGTTACCCTTTTTAGCTCTTTTTGTAATTGGCCAATTGAAGTTTTTTGTTCAATGCCTTCTTTATCCATTTCACATATTTTGTTTTTCAGTGAATTGGTGTCTTTTTCATATCTCTTTTGTAAGGCATTATATGCTTTTTCCATTTGCATTGATCTCAATTCATTTCCCCATTTTTCTTCTAATTCTCTTTGAAGATTCTTTATGCAATCTTCCAAGTAAGCTTTGTGAAATGGGTACTAGTTCATGTCTCCCTTTGGAGCTTCATCTGGAGTTGCTTTGCCTTTAGAAACCTCAGGATTTGAGATCTGTTCTTCTCTCTCCATAAAAACTGTCTACACTGAGAGTTCTTTTTGGCTTTTTTATTCTTTTTTTTTTTTAAGCTTAAGGTCTGTTCAATGAAAAGAAGTGACAGCTACTTTAATTTACCCTAGGGCAGTTCTGCTGATTGATTTTCAGTGCTGAGTAATGGCAGCTAGATCCAGCATTCTTCTGGGGCTCAGTGGTTTTCAATTTGCCTTTAGTAGCAAATCTACCAAATCAAATGCTTGCAACCAGGACTAAGTAGCCTAAGAGGCTCACAGAAGATTCCCAGGTGCTTGGAATTGCAACGCTCTGACTCCCAGCCCCAGCTCCTTGCCCCAGCTCCCTCTGCTGCAGTCTGGGCTCCACAGACTATCCCCCTGCCCAATTGAAATAGACCTGTTCTGAAATTCTACCAAGGTATCTTTTTCTGGGAATGTATTGTACTCCAAATATTTGTGGGTTCTTTGGTTTCAACACCTGTTTAGAGGCTTAATCTGCTGTTCGTTTGAAAGGTCAGAGGAGGTCACAGAAAGTCATTTCTGCTCTCTGCCATCTTGGCTCTGCCCCTCAATCTAGGGTAATTTATATTTCATAAATATTCATTGATTTCACTCAAATTCAGATTTATTGGCATATAATTGGGTAAAAGAATTCTTAATTGCTTTAATATTTTCTTCAGTAATAGTTATTTCATCCTTTTCATTTTTAATACTAGATAATTGATTTTGTCCAAATTTTTTAAAAATCAAATTAACCAATAGCTTATCTATCTTATTGATTTTTTCATAGAATCAGACCTTAGATTTATTTATTAGATCAATAGTTTTTTCTTTTCATTTCAATCTTATTAATCTCATCTTTGATTTTCAGGATTTCAAATTCAGTACTCAAATAGTATCTTTTAATTTATTCTTTTTCAAAATTTCACTTTTTTAGTTGTATGCCTAATTCATTGATCTGTTCTTTTTCTATTTTGTTGATGTAAGAATTTAGAGAAATAAACTTCCCCCTAAGACCTGCTTTGGCTCCATCTCATAAATTTTGGTATGTTGTCTCATTGTTTTCATTCTCTTTAATAAAATTATTGATTTAAAAAAAATAACACTTTGTCTTTAGATTATTTAGTTTCCAATTATTTTTAATCTATTTTCCCACTGCCCTTTATTCAATGTAATTATACTGCATTATGATCCAAAAAATACATTCAATATTTTACATTTAATTTTGAGCTTTTATGCCCTATTATACTGTCTATTTTTGTGTAAATGCCATGTGCTGCTGAAGAAAAGGTATATTCTTTTTTTGTTCCTAGTAAGCTTTCAATGAAACTGTCATATCTAACTTTTCTGATATTCTATTTACTTCCTTACTTTCTTTTTTGGTTAGATTTATCAAGTTTTCAGAAGGGACAATTGAGACCTTTCACTGATTAACTATATTTTCTATTTCTTCCTGTAACTCATTTAACTTTTCTTTAAGAATATGGATGCTATACAACTTGGTGAAAATATATTTAGTATTGATATTGCTTCATTGTCCATTGTACTTTTTAGCAAGTTGTAATTTCCTTTCTAATTTCATTTAATTACATCTATTTTTGCTCTTGCTTTGTCTGAGATCAAGATTGCTACCCCTGCCGTTTTTTTTTTTACGTCAACTGAAGCATAATATATTCTAATCCAGCGCCTTATCTTTAGTCTCTGTGTATCTCTCTGTTACAAGTGTGTTTCTTGTAAACAACATATTGTAGAATTCTGGTGTGTTTTTTTTTATTCTGCTATATGCTACTATTTTATGGAAGAGTTGATCCCATTCACATTCACAGCTATGATTACCACCTGTGTATTTCCCTCTTTTTTTTTTTTTTTTTTTGCTTCTATCACCTCTCTTAATCTGTTCTTCCTTGTATCAATCTCCAACCCTCACCCCACACACACACACACACACACACACACGCACACACACACACATTAGTTCATTTCCTTCCCTCCTACTTCCATTTTGGGTAAGATAGGATTTCTATATTCAACTGATTGTGATTATTCCTTCTTTGAACCAATACAGATGAGAGTAAGGTTCAAGCAATGTTCATTGCCAAACTCCATTTTTCCCTTCACTGTATCAGGTCTTTCATGCCTCTTAATGTAGAATAATTTATACCATTATGCCTGCCCCTTCCTTTTGTACCCAGACATGGGATTTGAATCCAGGTTTCTGATTTCAGAACTCATGCTATTTTACTAGACCATGCTGCTCTTGAACTGAATTGAATTGAGAAACAATCACCATATTACAGAATAAAACATTTGAGTAATTAAGATTCATTCTTTCCAGTTCATGAAACAAGTGTAAATGAGAGGTTTTTAAATGGCCTGCTATAAGTTAACCATCGAGAATTTAGTGAATGTTTACCTTTTCTCTATTCCTTTTCAATCTCTCTCAATGCAGAGAAAACTGGGGTTCTTACTAGCACAAGATCAAAATTCTGGGAAACATAAAGAAAAGTATGTCAAACCTACATTGCATTATTTGAAGGGTTTTTTCTTACTTGTTTAAATTTAGACTATACTTAAGAAAAACAATATTGCCACCTCCTACACCATAGGTGCATAATCATTTTGTCTTGGGCAAAAACAAACAGAAACATGAAATACACACACAGAGTCTTGCCTTTTGGTGTTGTTTTAATAGTTTAATTTCTCTCCTCCTCTCAAAATAATCAATAAGCCTGTGTTTAAACACCAATGTCTCAGAGCAACTGTATATCATACCTATCTATCCATAATATATTTTTTGTTGTTATTATTGTTTTTTTTCAATCATTCCAGTCGTGCCTGATTCTTCCTTAACCGATTTGGGGTTTTCTTGGCAAAGATACTAAAGTGGTTTTGCTATTTCTTTCTCCAGCTCATTTTATAAATGAGGAAACTGAGGCAAACAGGGTTAGGTAATTTGCCAAAAGTCACTCAGCTAGTATGTATGAGTCACATTTGAACTCCAAAAGATGAGTCTTCTTAACTTGAAGCTTGGCACACTATCCACTGAGCCACCTAGGGTGTGTGTGTGTGTGTGTGTGTGTGTGTGTGTGTTAGATACAGATAGATATACGCACATTTATATGGCATAAGTCTTTGCCATTAAGCTTTGGGGGGGGTGGGGAAAGGAAATTGGATGTCTTAGAAATTTTATAATTTTTCTATAAGCTGCTCTTTACACTTGACAAGACTGTTTATATGTGAGTAAGAATAAAAGTTTTTCTGGCTGTTTTCCTTCCCAACAATGTCAGTGTTCAGTCAGTATCTGTAGTTCTCTAGTTGACATTTTTAACACCCCATGCATAATCATCTGTCTTTGCAATTCAGAATCCACTTCTCCAGGAATATTTATACTGAAAAACCTGAATTAATTTTAAGCAGCAACCTACCCTTTGCAAAAAATAAGAATTAAATGATCTCATCTCTTCTGAATTCTTGGTTCAGGCTCTCACCCCTGCATGTCTAGATTTTTACAATAACTTACTGGATGATCTGTAGAGGGTTACAGATAACAAGGAACCCTGGATGAGATATAAGACCCTTTAGTCCAGTAAAAGGAACCCTGTTGATTTGGTTTCCCCATCCCTCCCAAAAGAATCTCAGCTTTCCTGAGAAGTAAAGGAGCATGACAACCCATGTTGTAATTAAAGCAAGAGTTATACTAAAGTGACAAGCAAACATCTGCACACAATAACAAGTTGTTTATGTGGTTCCACATGTGAAGTATCCTCTAGTGAGCACATGCACGGTGTGCTATAGTTATATATGTAGTAGGGTATATAAGGCTGAGAAAATTTTGAATAAACAGACTCCCATTTGACTATCTTCATGGAGTTCTGCCCTTTCATTACTCACCCAGGATCAGAATTTGGGCTGGTACCAAAATCTCTAGTGAGCAGGTCTGGATAATCAGCACTCAATGTGGAGTTCTGGTAGGGCACACAAAAGTTCGACTGACAAAGCAGTGCAAGATCAGGCAATGAGTCCTCATGACCCAGGAACAGGGTAAGTTTAAACAACAACAAAAATAGGCAAGAGATTTGGCAAGGGCTACTCTAATCACTTTTGTTTTTCATCCAAAATGGTGCAAGTGCTAACAAAAGATCCTCCCTTTCCAGGGAAGTATGAAGAATGCTTAGTTAGGTTGATAAAAAAGCAAGTTTTTTAATGACTCAGAAGCAAATCACTGAGTTCTTGGATGTTGTGGAGTCCATAACTCCATGGCTCTCTGGGGAGGAAAGATTGGAGCCAGAAATGTGGAAAGTAGTGGGAGAACAATTAACTGAATACTACCATTCTATGGGCCCTGGGTAAATCCCCAAGTACACATTCTTTATGTATAATGTAAATAAAATTGCCTTTAAGAAATCCCACATATAAGAAAAAGAAAGCTTTTAGTGTGGGGTATCAAACAAGGAAGTATAGGAGAACAAATCAGGGGATGGAATCCTCAGCCTCAGAAGGTACAGAATCTGGGGTGAGGATAAAGATAGGGACAGTGCTGGAAAGTATGAGGGCATAGCACTTCTGTTTCTTAACCAGCTTTCACTTCCACTTATGTCCATACGCGCACCTTTGGAGTATCCTGTGATTCCTGATCCTCCTCCCTCAACTGTACATTCTTGGGTGGGAGGAGGAGTAGGAGGGGTGATAATACATTGGCCCCACCAGCACAGTTTTGCCCTCCTGCTGTGTCCCCATTACAAGCATTAGCTAAAGCAAGGGAGCAGGGATGGGACACATTTGGATTGAGAATAGAAGCACACTCTGTGATTGAAGAACCTGACCCTAATGGGCCTCCAGGTCAAATCGGGAGAAGACACATTCCTTTTAATCTGGAAGTTATCAAAAATCTAAAAAAGGCTTGTACTCCTTATGAGCCTACATCATCTTATGTTAAAATTCTGTTAGAGAATTTGGCTTATGAAATCCTAACCCCTAATGATTGGAAATCCATAGCAAAAACAGCACAAGCCTTATTCCTTATCCAGGGCTTATGGCTAGAATCTTGTTAAAGGCTAGTAATAAGTAATACAATTATCTGGGATAGGACCTAACAAGTTATACATCTTTTATACCAATGTACAAATTAATTTATGCTGTGAAACCATCCCAGAGTGGCAAATTTTACTGGCCACAACTCCAAAATTAACACAGGGTCCCCCTTAAGGATAGACCGGCTATTATATAATTGGCCATGGGTTTTTGAAGAAAAGGTTTCTATGATCCCTCTTAAATAACCAACCATCTTTCCAGATGCATCCAAACATAACATTAATGCTGTATATTCTCCTGACTTAGCTATAAAAAAAAAAAAGTAGTCAGAACTTCCTTTCAGTCCACTCAGCAGAATGAGTTGTATGCAATTATGCTAACTCTTACTTATTGGTAAATATAATATCTGATTTGGCTTATTAAGTAGCTGTGGTACAAAGAATTGCCACAGCCTAAATAAAATTTGTAGCCTCTAGCATATTTCAGTTTTTTTAAGGAACTTCAGGAGCAAGTGAGACACCACCCAATTAAGTATTACCTCTTCCATGACCTCTCTCATCTTGGTCTTCCAGGACCTACTTTTTATGGAAACCCAAAGACAGATCACCTTCCCACTCCCCTATTTCAGGTCACCAAGAATCTAATTCTAAATATTAACAGGCTGTATGAGCTTAACATGTGCAGTTTGGAATAACAAAAGAGGAAGCTGGGAGCATAGTAAAAGCCTGTACGGCTTGCCTTCCTTTCCACGCTCCTATACTCCCTCCAGGGAAGAATCCTTGTGGTTTGAGGCCCAATGAAATTTGGCCAATAGATGTGACCTATTATAAATTGTTAGGTCATCTGTCTTTTATCCATGTTGTTGTGAATGTCTTCTCAGGATTTACTTTTGCAGCACCAGCAGCAAAAGAGATGGACCAGGCAGTCACTGAATTCCTTACACAGACCTTTGAAGTATGGGAGTACCTAGCAATAAAAACAGATAATGAACCTGCATATACTTCTAAACATTTCACATACTTTTGTACATGGATTTCACATACCACTGGCATACCCTTCAATCTTCAAGAACAGGCTGTTGTAGAGATAATGACTAGAGATATCAAGACACTCCTCCAAAAACAAAAGAGAGGGGGAACCACAAAGAAATTTAGAGAACTTTTAAATTTAACCCTTTATTCTATTAATTTTTTGGTTTTGATGAGGACACACTGACTCCAACAGACAGGTTTCATAACCTGTCAGAAGGGCAGTGTCTGGTGCAAGCAGCTCCGATATCTTTAGATAATTGCCAGATGATGTGAAGAGATCCAGAGAGTGGTGAATGGAAGAGACCAGATAGGTTAATGGCTTGGGGGAGAGGGTTTACTTGTGTCTCTACAGATGGAGAAAGAATCAAATGAGTGTCAATGTGTCACATCCACCTTGTCCATTCGGAGACAGACAGAAAAAGGGAAGACCCTTGAAACAAAGGAGAAAACTCAGGAAACATCGAGTAATTACATCTTTGACTATGACCAACACTGAAAGAGCATGACTGTTAGCTCTATGTGTATGGCAATTGATTAATGAATATTACCATGACCATAAAAAATAATTGCTAATGATGCAGGACTTCAAAACCTGCAGGAATCATTGGATTCCCTGATACATGAAGTAATGGACAACTGGCTTTGGATTATCTCTTGGCTGCTGAAGGAAGTGTATGTGTGGTTGTGAATTAATAGTTATTTTCTAAACCTTCCTTCTGGGACTCATGGAAGTTTTGTATAGTATCTTGTTTATTCATATTGCTTGTTATATTATTACTTGCCTGTGTGATTCTTCCTATGCTAAAACTTGTTTTATGGATTTAACCACTGATGTCTACCTGCTTCAATTAAAACAAAAGAAAGCAAGAGAGGTAGAAAGCCACAGATAGCGGGGAAGTCTGGGCAAGATATAAGACTCTTTAGTCCAGTAAAAAGAACCCTGCTGATGTGTCCGGTTTGGCTCTCCAATCCCCCCCTCCCCCAGGGGTATCTTGGCTTTCCTGAGAAGTCAGGAGGCATGACAACATGTATTGTAATTAAAGCAAAATTATACTAAAGTGGCAAGAAAACATCTGCACACAATAGCAAGTTGTTTATGTGGTCCCACATGTGCAGTATCCCATAGTGCATGTGCAATATGCTATAGTTATATAAATGTATTAGGATACATAAGGCTAAGAAAATTCTACTAAATGGACTCCTGTTTGACAATCTTCACGATTTCTGCCCCTTCACTCCTCACTCATGATCAGGATTTGGACTGGTACCAAAATCCTCTAGTAAGCAGGTCCTGACAATGACCTCCTTCCTTCATCTCTCTAGTATCTGACCAAAGCATTGGTTTGACGACCCACCAGTCCCTATTCAATAAATTCCACTGACTCACTATTACATTAAAATCAAATATAAAATCCTCTCTTTAGCTTTTTAAAGTTTTTTGGTTTGTTTTTTTTTTTCCTTGCTGACTATTAGACAGATAATCTGTTGATCAGTAAGAACCAAATTGCACAAACCACTGCTTGCTCTTTCCTTGGGGCCATAAAAATTAGCATACCTATAACATGAAAAACTAGATAAATGTGTCTCCTTGCTTCTGTTTCTTTGCTAAATTTTTTTGGAACTTAGCTCACTTCAAATGGCATTACAATTACAATAAACTTTGCCCCTTGACCAGGAAATGGGTTCAAGCCTGCAAATTCTTTTGAGACACCTCGTGACATCAGTCTGTCACTCCAGTCTTTTGGGGTTCCCTTCCCAACCTCAAGAGATACATATAAAGTGGTGCACCTTCTAGGAGAGGTATAGCAATAAACCTAAGGCCACCTGGTCTTGGGAATGATGTAGTTCTTAAAATTATATATTTTCTACCCTAGCTTCTGGGGAATATGTACTGATATCTCTAAGGCTCCCTGGCCTTGGGAATGCTATCATTCCACAAAAATTGCAGGCTGTCAGATAATAATTTTTTGGTCAGTGATAAAATTTCTGAGACAATAATGGGATACATGCCAGACCACTTCTCAAATCCACCTGTAAAATGTAAAATTAGCATATCATGAAGTATCATCATTTTTTTCTATAAATTTATCCTATTCTGGTTCTTTACTAAATTCTTTTGAAACTTAGCCCATTTAAATTGGCATTACAATTATAATAAACTTCACCTCTTGATTTGGAGATGGGTTTGAGCCTGCAAATGCTTTTGAGATACCTTGCAATACTGGTCTGGTACCCCAAACTTTTAGGGTTTCCTTTGAACCCTAATATATATATAATGTATAGATTTGAACAGGATTGATTGAGTGAAGTTTTCTCAGTAGAGCCTAGGCCTAAGTCACATGATCTCTAGGACTAAAATCAGACCTTAAGCCAGTGACAGGAAGTTACAGGAAGCGACATGACTCACAGGAAGCAGACAACATTGGTGACCATTGGTCAAGGATGGTTACTTACTTTTAGTCTATCCAATGAAAAGACTTAGGTCTATTGTTATTTAACCAGCTTTACTGCTTCCCGCTTGTCAGATTGAGGAGCACATGCTGAGATATGTGATGCCTCCTAATTGTGCTTGGGCCTCTCCCTGCAGGGACTAAATAAATGTTTTCTCTTTATACCTGAAGATGTCTCTGATTAATTATTTTGGGGAAGGGAATCTAGCACCAACCCCACACAGATTTATATAGCTATAGCGCTCTCTCTCTCTCTCTCTCTTTCTCTCTTTTTCTCTCTCTCTCTCTCTCTTATATCTCTCTCTCTCAATCTGTCTCTCTCTCTTACACTAAATAGTTAGATAGTTTAGGAAGCACTCCTTGATTAATGGATAGAGATTAGGAGCACAGCTTAAACCTTTATATTAGTTTTCCTTGCCTAAGACTATTTAATGAAGCACATGGATATCTAGCTTGGAAACCCCTTCTCTCTTAATAAGAACAGATTGGTCAAAAAGTCTCTCTTGGAGAAGAGTGGGTAGAAGAGATTTTAAAAATATCTATTTTTGCCTCCTTCCAGCCACATTTAGATAGATCCATGTGGACACACATACATGTGGCAAAACTGCACAGTGCATAGATACTGCACACACCATTTGTAACTAGTTGTTTGCTAATTGTGCCCCCATTATATTGTAAGTTTCTTGAGATCAGCAATTCCCCCCAGTCCTCATTCTTTCTTCCATCTCTTTCCCTCCCCTCAAGTCAGCATAATGCCAGATACATTGTAGGCATTTGTTATACTTGTTGACTTAACTTGAAATGTAAAGGTGTACCTCAGAGACTAGGGACTATCTGAATGGTCATATGAAAGGGACGGGACTTCAGTTAAACATGAGACTGAACAGGGATATTAGCTCCAGGGTTTAGCTTGCCAATCACCAGTCACTTTATTTATCAAGTACTTACTGAGTCTTGAGACCTAGAGATAACAAAAATGAAACAATAACTCCCCATCAGGGCAACTAGAAGTGCAATGATTTAGAGTACAAAGGCAGGAAGACACATCTTCCTGAGTTCAAATCTGACCTCAGGCACTTACAAGCTTTGTGATGCTGGGAAAGTCATATAACCTTGCTTGCCTCAACTCTCTTATCTATAAAATGAACTGGAAAAGGAAATGGCAAAACACTCCAATATCTTTGCCAAGGAAACCCCAGATGAGATCACAAAGAGTAGGATGCAAAATTGTGTGGAACTATGTGGAATTAACTGAGTGAAGACACTTTCATGGGAATATAGCCTTAAAACTATACTTTATAACAATAAATAGAGCTATAAGCTTTAAAAAAAAAAAAAAAGTTGTAGGTATTTGTCTCCTCTGGTTTCTCACCACCTCTTACTTAGCATTAAGTACCTCTTTTAAGGTACTTTTTAAAAGGGAATTTATTCATTTTTTTCTGAGTTAGATTTCTGCTCTTAGAATGTAAGCCCAGACTCCTCTAAACAATGGGAGAAGAGGCCAAGCAGGAGTGGGAGCTTCTGAGTTCAGGTTATTTAATCTTGTGTCTTGCACTTTTTATTTTGCACTCCTTTTACTGACAAACACCTGGTCAGATGGGAAATGCTCTTTCTCGAGATAGTGATGAGGAGAGCCCTGAAACTCTTTCTCTTTCTCTCTCAAAGTCAGAACTTTGGGGGTAAGCCATGAGATAAAGTACTTGAAAAGCTTCTTGAAGGAGAGATTCTCCTTGAACCCTGCCTCTGCAAAAGACCCACCCCAGGGAATCAAGATAAAGTAGTTTCATTTCATTTGAGTACCACTCCTACTTAGCCAGAGCTGGAGATTCCAACCTTATTGGAGATTGGCCCAGAGACACTCATTCAATTCCAACATTTTCTATTCTGATTCCAACTCAAACTGCACCTAGCCCCCCATCAAAAGCTGCCTCCAACTTCTAGCCTAGGTTTCAATTATAAAAAGAGGCAACTTGGAGCTCAGCTCCTTGCAGAGGAACTAATGTGCCAAGGAACCTTTCTCTCTCCTTGGCATAAGCTGCAACCCTCTGCCTGCTAAAATAATATTCTCTTTCAGTGTTACCCTCTCTTTATCTCTTTCTCTTTCTCACCTATTCCCTAACAAGACCTTATTCACTTTCTCTGCTACAGGATTTTTTTGCTAGAAACTCTCTCTGCCTGAACTCCTCCACTAGAAACTTTATATCCCTCTGTCAAGGATTTCACCACCACCATCAAGGAATTCAGTCTTTTTAGTAAAGGCTGATTTCCCAATGCTAATAATAAACTTCTTTTTGCCAGTCTAGCTTTTCGGGTTCATAAATTCCTTTACAAAGGATCCCTGCACCAACCAAAGAAGTTCCCACAACTCATTTCCCTGTGCCAAATGCTAGGGGAATCAAGGGAACCCCTGCACCGAACCTGATCATTTGGGGACACAACCTCAAACCTCTTCATTTGATTCCTTGACCTCCAGGAACCCTGAACCTCTTTAAAAGTAATAAATCCCTTTTTGCTTTTTCTTAATCTGAGAGTTTCTGATTATTTTTATGATTATTACTACCCCAAACAACTAAACAACAACTTTCCTTGTAGGAGCTTATATTCTACCACAAAAGAAAATACATAGATGCATAATTATATACAAAAGAAATACAGGGCAAATAGATAGCACAGTGGATAGAGCACCAGCCCTGAAGTCAGGAGAACCTGAGTTCAAATCCAGACTCAGACACTTAACACTTCCTAGCTGTGTGACCCTGGTCAAGTCACTTAACCCCAATTTCTTCAGCAAAAGAAAAAAGAAAGAAAAGAAACAGAAGGAAAGCTGAGGGAGAAACATTAATACCTAGGAGTATCAAGAAATATTTATTGTAGAAGGTGACAATTGAGTTAAATCTTAAAGAAAACTTCTAAGAGGAGATGAGGAAGAAGTGTATTCAGAGCATTTAGGTACAGGAGAAGAAAAGTATGAAAGAAGAAAACAATTTTTGTCTCTGTCATGTGAAGAAGAAAAAGAAGGCTAGTTTGGTTGGACCAAAATGTATGTTTAGGATAGTGATGTATATATGCACAAGAAGATAGGTTATAAAGGATTTCAAATGCCAAACAGAAGAGTTTGTACTTGATCTTGGCTTCAGCAGAAAACTGCTGTAATTCCCTGATCAAAGGAGTAAGTGATAGACTTGTGTTATAGGAAAATATATTCAGTAGCTATATGGAGGCTAAATTTGAGTAAAGAGGGAATTAAATCAGGGAAACCAATTAGGATGCTATAGCAATGGGTATTTGCTTTGATGTAATTTTGTCACTCTGGCTGTCTATTTAAGACTGCTTTAAGGAATTGTTTTTAAGTGATTTTGAAAAAGAAAGATCCTTAAAGCCTTTTGACTTATTTTACAGATGAGAAAACTGAGGCAACAAGAGATTAAGTACTTGCTCAGGCTCATACAGGTAGTGTCAAAGGTAAAATTTGAACTCAGCATTTCTGATTTAAAATACAGAGCCCTATCAGTATATCATGTTTCCTCTGTTGGATGTGGACCCACAGAGTACTTTGTTCCTGGGATAGCTATTCTCTGCTGTAACTGCCATTCAAGTTGGTTGACTGTTCCCACGTGATTCATAACCTCATTTGAAAACCACAAAGGCTGTGTAATGTAAATGAGAAAACTTTAAGCAATAAGGACAGGCACAATAGCATTTCATGCAGATTATAAGAACATAGATTCCTGATTCCAGGGTAGACATTTCTTAAATCTACTGAATCTCAAAAGCAAGCAACAACAAGCAAAGAGCCCAGGAAAATGATTAGTGATAATTATGCTGACTTGAGAAAGGAAAATTAATAAATTAATAATTTATTTAAAATTAATAATTAATATTATTAAATTAATAATTAATTAAATTAATTAAAATTAATAATTGCATGCTCTTGAATCCAACACAACACACTAGAAGCAAAGAAATTTTTTTAGTCTTTTTAAAAACAACAGTAAAGTCATGCTAGTACAGAGGTGGACTCAAAAACTGAGAAAACTAGGAACATAAAATGGTTCACATTACAGCCTTCTTCAGAGTTTCTGAAGCAGCCAATTTTGCTTGTGACCATAAGGAGGAAAGACAGACATTTTTGTGTTGCCCCAGAGAATCTAGAGCAGCACCATTCAGTCCTCTGAAAAGATCCTGCACTCATTCACCTAAAATGCATAAACATTTTTCAGTTAAAAAAAAAAAACTGAGGCATGGATAGGTATAAGAGGTAAAGCTTTGTGGGAACATTGTGAAGTAATAGAGGTACACTTGCACATATAATTACCATCTGTATTACTCTCAAAGGAGATTCTGGATCAAGCATTTCTTACATTATATCATTGATGTTAACATGAGCCAATAAATACTTCCTCCCCCTGAATACTGTTAATATAAATACAAAATACAAAATAAATATCCCAATTTTAAGTTGAGCTCTGATTGACACTATATTTTAAAATGTATCTTTTGCTTTTTATCTCATTTCTCAATGTATCCACCTACTTGTCAATCACAAAGAGCCATGTTAGAGCAAAGAATTAGAAAGATAAGGGGAACACATATAAAGGAAATTTGACATTATGTGCAATATCCTATATTCATAGCTTCTACCTCTTTGGTGTCAGTTTTGGTCATGGTAATTTTACAACTGTTGGTAACTCAGAAACAGACCATTGGGTTCTCAGATGCTCTGGAGTGCATGTCTCTGTGGCTTTGTAAGAAGGAGAGTTTGGAGCCAGAGATGTGGAGGTTAGTGAGAGAACAACTAATTGAATACAAAGAATTAAGGAATCCCATAAGTTTTAAAAAGAGGAAAGATTTTAACTTGGGCAGTCAGATAAAGAAGTATGAGGAGAAAAACAAACAGAGAATTTGTGCCCATAGCCCCAGAGAGTACAGCACCTGGGGCAGATCTAAGGAAGTCTTATTTTAGAATTTTACTGATTTATTTTGCTTGTTACTGCTCTAGAAGATCTACAAGGTAAGGTCATTTGGGGGAAAAGAGAGTTAAGTATCTTAAATACTATTGCCTGTTGGGCAGAAAGGGAATTAATTAAGTACCTTAAGTACCTGAGCATGTGCCCTTAGGGTATTCCCTATCTCTTGACCCTCCTCCCTCAATTCTGCCTTCATCGGGAGGGTGATGGGGAGAGAGGGTGGGGGGAGAGGAGGAGTGGAAGGGTCAGTGATACCATCAGTACCAGCAGCTGAACTTGGTGCTGCCCCTTTGGGGTGGAGGTTTGGAGATGGAGCAGGGGATTTTGCTCCTTTTATAGTGTTTAAAAAAAAAAAAAAGGTTTCCCATCAATCCATGGGGAAGAGACATCTTATAACTGTTAGAAAACAATTAAGTACTTTGGCTTTTTATGCAGGGCTATTGTAGAAGGACTACTAGCACTCTCACCTGTTCCCATTCAATGGAAAATTAATATACCCAGAGTGGGTGGAACAGTGTTCCTTAATCAGTAAAAAAATTCAGGCCTACTGATACATACTCCTGAAATGCAATTCGGTGATATTTATCCAGATTTTGACTCCCAACAACAGAATCCAGGATCAAGACTCTCCTCCAAAAATAAGAGAGGGGGAGCCACAGATAACCCTAGAGAAATTCTAGATTCAACTTTATGTATTAATTTTTTTTTTGATTTTTTGATGGATATGCACTGGCTCTGGCAGACAAGTTTCATAATCCACTGGAAGGGCAGTGTTCAGTGAGAGCACCTTCTCTATCTTTAGATGATTGCCAGGTGATGTAGAGAGATCCATAAAGTGGTGAATGAAAGGGACCAGATAGGTTAACTGCTTGGGGATGAGGATTTGCTTATATCTCAGCAGATGGAGAAGGATGCCAACAAGCCGTGTCTGCCTTATCCATTGGAGAAGGATGGAGGGGTGGAAGACCCTCAAGGCAATGGAGAAGACTCAAGAAACATCGGGTGGTTCCACCAATGACTGTGCCCACCACTGAAGGAGTCTGGCAGTTAACCTTTTGTGTACTCATAAACATAAGAAATAAGACTGGCACAGGACTTCAAAACCTGCAGGAATCATTGGATTCCCTGAGACATAAGACTGATTCAAGACTTCAAAACCTGTAGGAATCATTGGCTTCCCTCACACGTGAAGTAATAGACAATAGATTGCTTTTGGACTATTTCTTGGCTGTTGAAGGAGGTGTGTGTGGTTATGAATTGAAAGTTATTTTTTTTACACCTTCCTTCTGGGACTCATGGAAATCTTTATAGTATTTTATTTATTCATATTGTTTGTTATGTTACTACTTGCTTGTATTATATACAACTTGCCTGTGTGATTCCTCCCATGGTAATGGATTTAACCACTGGTGTATATCTGCTTCAATTAAAACAAAAGTAAGGATGAGATGTAAAGAGTCACAGTCAGTGGGGAAACTCTGGGTAAGGTATAAGACCCTTCAGCCCAGAGGGAACTTGCTAACAATGTCTGGTTTGGCTCCCTATCTCCCCTAAGGGCTCTTTCTGTTTACTGAGGCAGTGAATAGAGCATTGAACCTGGAGTTTAAAAGACCTGAGTTCAAATCTACTTTCATATACTTACTAGTTGTATGATACTGGGCAACTTCACTAAGCCTCTGACTGCCTCAATTTCCTCAGCTGTAAAATGGGATAATAATAGCAACTCTGTCACACAATTGTTGTGATGATCAAATAAGATAGCCTTTGTAACATGCCTAACACATAATAAGTACTTAATAAATGTTCATTCACGGCATTCATTACTTAACTTTCTGGTCAACATTTAAATGCCTGATAACTTAAAACATTAATTTGTTATTTTCATTATGTTACTATTCCTCAGTTATTTTTGTTATTTTTGTTTTGTTTCTGATAGTTAAATTGGAAACAGTGGGGCTAGAGTGGAAACATTCCTGGACTTGGAATTAGGTAAATTAATTTCAAACCCTAATTCTACCATTTAGTTGTTCTCCAAGAAGACCATGACATCTGGAAGGTGATTCCATGACATGAAAGCGAGAGAGAGCTGTGTAAGGTCACCTGCTTCACTTTGCCCTCTAGAGCCATCTGGGTTCAGTGGCAAGATGTAGATCAAGACAAGTGGAAATGACCCTGGATGAAATGGGAGCCCATGACCTTTTAAACCTTAGGTCTCTAGCAGATCTCAGTTGGACTGAGGCTGCATCCATTCAGTGATTAAGGCTAGGGAGCAATTGAGCAAAGAATCTCCTCTTTCAGCTAGTCCAAAAAAGATCTAGATAAATAAATGAATGAATGAATGAATGAATATGGGAGGGGAAGACTCTCAGGGTTCTCAGTCAATTAGGTCCCAAACAATGATTAAATGGGACCTATTGGTATAATCAGGTGAATTTAGACAAGTCATTTTTTAGGACTCAGTTTCCTTTCTGCAAAATGCAGTAGTGGGTGAAAAGTTCTCTAAAGTCTCCCCTGACTAAATCCTGTGACTGATTTTTATTTCTTTGAAGTCTATACAACTTTGAGATCTAAATGTAATAAATCTTTAATGAATGAATTAGGAATGATTATAATAATTTACATTAAGACTTTATGGTTTACAAATATTATCTCATTTGTTCTTTGAAACAACATTGTAAAAGGAAAAAGAATCTATTTGTACAAAAATATTTAAAGCAGCTCTTTTTTTGGTGGTAAAGAATTGGAAAATGTAAAGAAGTTTATCATTTGGGAAATGACTGAACAAGTTTTGGTATATGATTGTGATGAAGTACTATTGAGGTATAAGAAAAAAACAAGAAAGTTAATTTCAGAAAAACCTGACTTGCATAAAAATGAAGTGAGCAAAACCAAGAGAACAATTGTACACAATAAAAGCAATATTACAAGAATGATTGACTATGACTGAGTTAGCCATTCTCAGCAATACAGTGATCCAAGAACTTCTGAAGAACATGATAAAAAGTGTTAACCACATCTAGAAGAAGAATTAATGGAGTCTGAATGCAGATTGAAACATTATGTAATAAGTGTTAAAGGGCAAGATTAAAACTAGGACTTTCTCATTTCAAGTGAAGCACTCTCTCCACAATTTCAGGAGGCCTCTCAGAAATGCTTACTGAAGTATAATTATGGTGATATGTAAAATTTTTGAAAATATTATAATGTCTTCACCAAAAGGACCTAAGAATATTAATAGAATGCAATTTTCATGGAAGAATAATAATTTCATACTCTTGAAATAAACTAGATTCACAGACCTCAAGCAAACCAATGAGTTCAGGTACCTTCCTAAAGAGCTGAGTATCATGCTTAATGAGCTGATAATGGTCATAATGGGCTGCTAATTTATGGAATGAATGATGAAATTGTTTCATCTCATTTCCCTAGACCTCAGTTTCATCCAATGAAAGGCTGAAAGAGCTAGACCAGATGGCCTCCAAGGTTGATAGAGGCAGAATTGAGGCATTTTCCAACAACTTGGCAAGATGTTAAACTCTTTGATCAACCTGAGTGCCTACCAGTGGTTCTCAAACTTTTGTTCTCAGTATCTTCATGTTGTTAAAAAAAAAAAAAAAGCTATCAAGGATCTGTTCAAAGAGTTTTTTTCACATGGGTTATATTTATAGCTATATTATTATATTATATAATATATTACTATATTAGAAATAAAAGTAATTTTGAATTTGTATACCCTCTGAAAGGGTTTCAGAGACCCCAGCAATTCTTTGTACTACACTTTGAGGACCACTGCGCCCTAAACTATTGAATGAAGGGCAACTAAAAGGAGAAAAGGAACTTCCTTTGACTAGTTAAGAGGACTAGTCACACTCCTTGGGCCTATATAAGAAAGCAAGACATCTAGTTTGTAAAAGAGTCACCACAGCAGGCAGTCAAGAAAAGAACTTAGCTGCTGTTCTTTCATGTTTAGAGATTTCTCTCTTTGCCTTCTGCTCCCTTCCTTTTCATATCTAGAGATTGACCCCTA
The DNA here is from genome assembly GCF_902635505.1 of Sarcophilus harrisii. Lineage (NCBI taxonomy): Eukaryota > Metazoa > Chordata > Mammalia > Dasyuromorphia > Dasyuridae > Sarcophilus > Sarcophilus harrisii. Next base: position 236,941,055 of record NC_045429.1, on the reverse strand, counting down.
AGAATGGGATGCTGTGGTTTGAGAAACTTGCAGACAGATCCAAGATTCAAAGGGAACAACCCTGAGAGTTTCTGCTGATTCCAGAGTAAGGATTCCCATTCTTTTTGGGAAAAGATATACAGTGTCCTATAATAAGATTTTAATAAAACCAGAAAATGAAGGCAGTAACAACTTTAAACAGTGAAGCACCATTCAATAAAACTTGGAAACCAAGGTCAGTGAAAGAAATTTGAGTATATCATCAGTCCTGCTGCTCTGAAGGCATAAGTTGAGATGCTTCATGCATAACTCAACCATATCTCCTTTAGATGGGCACCTCTCTACTTTTGAACTCCACAGGCTTCCAGTCTGCCCATTGACATTATAAGTATTTGTCCAAAAGCATATTCCAGCTTTATAGGGGAGCAGTTGCATTGCTACTATCCTTTTTTTTTTCTTTTGTAAATATCTCACAATTATATTTTAATGTAGTTTAATTTATACCCAAAGTTTTTGCTGGCCATATGGTGCTGGCAGGGCCAGAATTTGACACCTTTGATCTAAATTTAAGAAGATGGTGGAAAAATTGCTAATAATTCAAATTAAGCTTAATATTCTGGATACTTTATTTTCTTTCCTGGGGAAACAATTCTTAAGTACTCACTAGCACAGATCTGCCTAGTATCTGATGAAGAGTAGAGGTGTGCCCATAAATGCCCAAAGTCTTTCCAAGAAAAAAAAAAATGTACCCAAGATACACTTCCAAATTCAATTCTACATTTTTATTTTATTTTTAATTTATGGAACAAAACAAGCATTTCCATAACATAATACAAAAAAATTGTATGTGAAAGTGCAAAACTACTGTAAATAACTTGCTATTTCTTTCAACTATAAAACAAAATTTTTATATAATTTTTTTCTTCATTTGTTTTCTCTTTTCCCCACCTTTCACCCTATAGATTAGGCAATAGAGACACAGATATGTAAAACCATTCTATACATACCTTTATTTATTCTTTTGCTGAATGCAGACAGCATCTTTCTTCATATGTCCTTTATAATTAATTTGGGTATTTATGACAGACAAAATAACAAAATAATTCAAAGTCATTCTTAAAACAATATTGTTGTTAATATATTCAATGTTCTCTTGATTCTGCTCATTTTACTCTTCATTATTTTCTGCAAGCCTTCCCCATGTTGTTCTAAGATTATTAAACTCATCATTTCTTATAGCACAGTAGTATTCCATCACAATCCTACAATACAACTTTTTTAGCCATTCCTCAATTGAAGGGTATCCCTGCAATTTCCAGTTCTTTGACATTACAAAGAGAGCTGCTAAAAACATTTTAGAACAAATAAGTTATTTTCCTTTTTCCCTAATCATCTTTGGGGAAAAAAAGGGGGGGGCAGTCAGATGGCACAGTACATAGAGCACCAGCCCTGAATTCAGGAGGACCTGAGTTCAAGTGTGATCTCAAGACACTTAACATTGTCTAGCTGTATGACTCTGGGCAAGTCACTTAACCCCAATGGCCTCAGCAAAAAAATAAAAATAAAAAAGTAGTAGTATTTAGTGGGTCAAAGAGTATATAGGTTGTTTAATAATTCTTTGTGGTTTACTTCCAGATTACTCTCCAAAATGGTTGGGTCATTTTACAATTTCACCACCAATGAATTAGTGTCCCAGTTTTTCCACATCTTCTGCAATACTTGTCACTTTCCCTATCATTTCAGCCAATCTGGTAAGCATAAAATGATACTCCAAGATTTCTTCAATCTGCATCACAAATCAATAATGATTTATAGTATTTTCATATGACTGTATGTTGTTTTTATTTCTTCACTGGAAAACTATCTCTTCATATTCTTTGACCATTGATCAATTGGGGAATCACTTGTATTCTTATAGATTTGACAAAGTTCTAATTACTATTTGTGAATCTCCCTCCATTTTGTTTTTACTCACTATATTCCTTATTAGCCTCCCTTTTTATCCTATAGCTATTACTTCTCTTTTCCTTTTTGATTTCCTTTATCTATTTCTCTAAAATTCTCTTCATTATCATTCTCTTTACCCTATAATCCTTTGTTTTCTCTTATTTGATATTTGAATTCCTTTTCAAGTTCTTCCAGATTTAATTGGGAGCTTGTAACCATTTGACATTATTATTTATTGTAGGAATGGCTTTTTTTAACTTCACTATCTTCCTCTAAATACGAACCCAATGGCAAAGAGTTGGAAAGTGAGTCGATGCCCATCAATCGGGGAGTGGCTAAATAACTTATGGTATGTGAAAGTAATGACATATTATTGTTCTTTAAGAAATGAGGCTGATTACCTGTGATGGTAAATATGTGTTTTATTATAGAATATAATTTACAAAAGTCTACTATTGGCTTTTTGTGCTTTCATCAAGAGTGATCTCTATGTGTAGATTATTCTCATAAAGATTTTACATAAAGGGAAAATGTGTATTTTTGTAGTTAATTTATGTTTTCTTGATTCCTCCCCCCCACCCTTTTTTGGATGTCTTAAGAGTCATTCCCTTGACAGACTCAAAACTATCTTTCCTCTAGCATAGACCTCATATATTTGACCTAATCCAATTGTTCTCAACTTTGTTTTCCTCATTGACATTCCTACATCCCATTGAAGCACATCAGGAGCTATAATGTTATGATTCAAATGTGTTAACTCCACATTTCTCCCCTAATGAAGAAGAGTTTATTCTGACATTTTAAAAAATGTATTCCATTTTAAATTTGTGTGTTATCTTTACAGTTTCCTTTAAATTCCCAAAGAATTATCTGACTTAACTGAATCACTTGCCACATTTTCTATTAACTTCTTATTTCTTTATATGATATTGTTTCTCATTTTCTGCCATTCTCCTCTGCAGATAATTTTATATTCTAAAAACCAACTTTGACCTTAGTTCCTATCTCTGAGACTGGCAAAAGAATTTCTAGGCTTTTATAGTTTTCTCATCATGTATGATGGTAGTACATTCATTAAACTTTCTCAGAAAATAGTTTTAATCTATCAGTAATTGTTCTTTTACCCTTTTCTGATTTGTTTATGTCATCACCTAAATTTAAATTTAAATAAGTCATGTAGGAATTGTTTTATTTGCACACAATATCAAATTTGGTATAAATTTTTATCTTTTCTCTAACAAGTCAATGATCTGATTGTTCAGTGAGCTGATTCAGACATAATTCCCACAACTCTAACCAGTCATTTCCTTTCATTTAAGATACAATGGATTTCATTTTTTGATGTTATTTGTTGCGACTATTCCCAATGCCTCTCAATTCTATTGAAGAAAGTATTCCTGATATACAAAGGGAAGTCTTCTGTGTGTCCATAAGCCTTTGATTTCTTTTGTTTCTCTTGCAAAAATAGCAAAATTTAACTGATGAAAGTGGAGCATGGAAAAGGCTTTGGACTTGGAGTTAAAAGATATAAATATATTTCCTGGTTCTACCACTTATTAGATAGGCATGTCACTTTTCCTCTCTGGGGATGGAAATAGATAATTTTATAATACTGTATGGATTAACAAAGTTTCTAATGATAATTTTCTTGATAAGGTGGATGAATATGGACTGATATAGGTGATAACATAATCATGTAGATTCATAACTGATTGAACCAACAACTTTAAGCAGTGGTTAATGGACGAATATTTTTAAACAGTAACTTTTTTTCGATTTCCATTTCCTAGATGTTAATAAGATTGTTGAAGTAGTATGGTTATGTCTTCTGTCAGCAGGCAGCTCTTTGAGGTGGTAGTCACAGTAGGTCAGAGAAACATGCCCTTTCATTCAGAACCATTGGAAAGGTACACTATTAGCCATGAGTTGTCCATAACACATGGAAATCTGAACACAAAGGTTTCCTTCCACCTACAGAGTGATGCAGAGTGCTTGCCCACCCATGGAGCAACAAGTACTATGAAAACTAACTTCTTGATTTTTCCTAATTATTTTAGGTTTCCTCACTGCGTGAGATTACTCAGGACGTTTATGCTAAGCTTGGACTACCGTTTCAGATCCATATTAACTTTGTAACTAAAACTAACCTTCCCATCATCCTCTTTCCTATTATGTTTGGATATCTATCTTCCAGTACCACTTCCTTATGGATGAGGGAAATGGAATAAGTTAAACGAATATACTTCATTCAGACAACTCTATTCTGGAGCTTCCTCAGCAGCTCCTCAGGACATCTCAGCAGCCTTGCCAACTCTTTCCTCCTTCCTTATGATTACAGAAGAAGAATAGTTCCTCACTAGCTTCAGGATCAAATATAAAATTCTCTGTTTAGTATTCAAAGGGCTTCATAACCTCATATAAAACAAATTTCCATTCTTCTTGTCAAGCTAAACAGTTTCCACTGTTCTTCAACCAATGATTCTGCCTTCCTTGCAATTCTTTGCTCCATGCATTTTCACTGGCTGTCCCCCAAGCCTGGAATATACCCTCTTCTCATTTCTACTTCATGGGTTCCTTGACTTCGTTCATTTCCTAACTAAAATTTCATCTTCTACAGCAGGGCACCTAGCTGCCTTCAATGAATTTAAGTCAACTGGCCCAGTTAATAATTTAATAATTATTAATAATTATTAATTTAAATAATTAAATAATTTCCATAGGTCCTGAAAGAATTGGTGAATGTGACTGCTATGCCATTATCATTGGTATTTGAAAGATGATGAAGAATGGAAGAGGTACAACATGAACCTGGACAAATATCCTGATTTTTTTTCTTAAATATTAGGTATGTGAGAATAAAGTTTGCACACCATAATCAATGGCCTTGACTTTAATTCTTGAAAAAATTCTTGATAAATTATTAAAGAAATGATTAGTAAACATTAAGGAAAGCAATGATTACGAAGAACCAGTATGGATTTATGAAGAACAGATCATTTTGTACTAACCTCATTTTCTTTCTTGACAAGATTAAAAAAAAGATCAGAGAAATTCTGAAATTATAGTATAGCTACATTTAAGCAAGCTTTTAATCATGTCTCCTACTAGCCTTGTGGAGAGATATAAACTAGACAATAATATGAAAAGATTAATTGAGATCTGATTGAACTGAGAGTGATCTGTTAGTCACTAATCGTTCAATGACAATACAAGCAAAAGGTCTCCAGTGGAGCACACTAAGAATCTGTGTTGAGCCCCTTGCTATTTAACAAGTTTGTCAATGACTTACATAAAAGCATAAATGTCATATGTATCAGATTTGTAGGTGACACAAAGCTGGCAGTGATAACTAGCACATTGGATGACAGAGTCAGAATCCAAAGCTGTCTTAAAACTAACAACATGAAGTGAAATAGGGATATATTTAGGCTCATAAAAATCAATTTTACATGTATGATTAGTTGATTAGGTAGTAGTTTGTATTTTTACAAAAAAGAGATAGGGGTTGAAGTGAACTTTAAGCTTAATTTGAATCAGTGGTGTGATATGTTGATCAAAAAACTTAACATAACACATTTGTTAGTCTCATTAAATTGGCTATCCACAGGCATGGTGAAATGATTAAACCCTCTGTATCTGCTTTGGTCAGAATGCTTTTGAAGATTGTTTTCAGTTCTAGGTACTGCAGTTTCGAAAGGGTAATAATAAGCAAGGAGGCCAATCAGAAAGGCAGAGCCTTGTATACATTATATGAGGACACAACCTTGAGAGATAAGTGCTATTATTGTCTCCAGGAGGGACTGTTGTTCAATCATTTTCAGTAGTGTCTGATTCTTCATGAGTTTATTTGGGGTTTTCTTGGCAAAGATACTTGAGTAGTTTACTATTTTCTTCTCCAGCTCATTTTATAGATAAGAAAACTTAAGGCCTAGAATCACATAGGTAGTAAGTATCTAAAGTCAGATTTGAACTCAGGAAAATGACTCTTCCTCATTTGAAATCCAGTTCTCTATTGACTGCTACTTAGCTGCCCTTCTATTTCTTATTCTATTTGGGTCCCAGAAGGCAGGACCAGGGGCAGTAGGTAAAAACAACAAAGAGACAAATTTAGGCTTGATGTCAGAAAAAATTCTTAATAATTAGGACCATTCTGAAGTGAAATAGAATACTTTGGCAAACAGTAAGTCCCCTTCATAAATACATGAGCACTTATCTAACATATTACTATGGGGATTCTTTTTGGGGTATAGATTGGACAAGACATTTGCTCGATTCCTTCTAGCTCTCAATTTCTGTGATTTCTACTTTCTTCAGGAGGTCCAGTATTGAACCATTTTTATCAACTAAATGAAAGGGCAAGTGCTCTTGGGCTATGTTTTAGAGAGATGAAATTTATCCATACATCATCATTCCCAATAAGTATTCTCTTATTTTTTTTGTCTCCAAGAAGGGTAGAGAACTGAGATCTTCCATTAGTGAATGATGTTATTATGGTCTGAAATTATTACCTATTTCCCTCCAATTAGTTATGTTCTAGGGAGTGCATAAGGAATGCAGATTTTTACCAAGTTAAGCCTCTGAAAGGTACCTAATAGCATACATTTTTTTGTTGTTATTGAAATGGATGGTACCCATTTGGTACCCATTATGGCTATTTCAAGTATTGTAAAATGAATGCCCCATGTATCAGCCAATGTTTCTACTTCATTTTAATGTCCCATTAAAGAATTTTTGGCAGATCTTCTAAAGTGTCATGGCAAATCTTGATGATATCCTGCTTTTCTCACAAGAACTTACAGACCACATGGACCATAAATCTTGCAGCACTAATTGCATCATGGGCTATGCTTAGAAATTAAGAAATGTGAATCCCACACAACCATCTTATCACTTCTAGAGTTTGTCTTGGGACCAGAAGGCTCACAGATGGAGCCCACGTATATAACAGCTACTCCTAAGTGGGCCCATCCATACAATATCTGGGACTCACAGCATTTCTTAGGAAGCATGAATTTTTGTCACCAAATTATTCTAAAGTAATCCAGGTTGACAGGAAACCCCTTCATGTAACTGCTAAAGAAGAGGGCTCCCTTACTCTGGACACCAGTAAATGAACATGTTTTAAACTATTCTATAGATCGTGTTTCAATGCTACTAAAATGTAAATTAAATACTTTCTAAAGTGCTTAGTACAGTGAGAGGCACATAGTAGGTACTTACTAAATGCTTGAACTATCCCTTACCTCTGTTTCCCTCCCTCCCCATTTGTGGGAGAGAATACTGCTTCAGTATGAGTATAAATACAACCTTCTCACAACCAAATAAAGCAGAGATCTTTCTCTTGTTGGCCCATTAATACCCAAGGAAGTTACTCTTTTAAAAAGATAAATCATAAAGTTAAGGATCAGCTTTGCTTCCTGTAGCAATAGTGTTAAAAACCTGGCTTCAAGTCCTGGAAAGAATTCAATTCCCTGTCACCATTTTGAAAGACCACCAAATCTTTCCTAAGAAGGCTTCATGCTGTCTGGGCAGCATGCATATAGGGCCCTCCTTTTTTCACACTTCAGTCAAAAAAGTTGTAGGCCAGACTCCATCAGTACTTTGGCAGATGCCTTTTCATACAGCATTTTTAAAAAATAGGAATTTCAGGAAACCTCTGATCAGGGTCTTTCTTTGTCTCAGCCTCATTGGCCTCCCCACCCTAAGAAAGCAGAAATAAGAATTTTAAATATTTCTAAAGACAGCATATGGGATCATCCCAGTGCTGAGAGGAAGTTTTTCATATACTCCACGATGACCCCTTCGTTAACAAGTTTGGCTCTACTTATTTATATTTGAATACCAAATTTTGTAGTGACAAATTTATTTAGTGGGCCATTTGTATCAATAATGATTAACATTATTAACTAAAGTGCCAATGGCAGTTATGTAACAAACATGCTTAATAGAACCACTGAGGACTGTTGCAATGTCTAGGACCTCTTTAACTCTTGGGTACAGGGTGGGGGAAAGCTTATAAATAATTTATAAATATAAATAATTAGCAGAATGTAAATTATTTGAATACAGGAGTTGTTTTTCATTTGATTTTGGAATACTCAATGCCTAGCAAATTGTATGTATAATAAATGGTTGCTGAATGAATAAAAGACTATGTCACCATATCAATGGAATATCACAATTCTGATACTGGCTTAATAGTAATCTGAAACAGGATGACTGATTTCCTGCCTCAGGCTGATATCAGACTTACAGATAGATCATCATTTTGTACAAATAAATCTCAAAGTGGTACAGATTACTTGACCAAATTACATGACAGCTTGGGCCACAATTCAATCTATAATTCTGGTATATATTGCTGAAGCTGTTCGATATGCAGTGTTATTAATATTATGGCATCTTCAAGTCAATGAACAGGCAGAACCCTTTAACTAAAAGATAAGACAATTTCTACCCTGCTATATCTCACCTTTATAACAAGGTTTCATCCTCTAGCTATATTGACTAAAAGCACCCAAAAAAAAAAAAAAAAAAAAAAGCCACACATTCTAAAAAAGTACTCTGTTCCATATGGCTTTGTTTTTCACTTATACATACCTGAAATTTTAAAGAATTAATATGATTTCACCAGGAAAGGAAATTCCTTAGGTGGAAAAGTCTCTAATTCAAATTACAAATCTTGTGAGTTAATAGATACATCACCTAAGATACATTAAAGTTAGGTAGCTTGCTCTGTGTCACAGAGCTTATGTAAAAGACATGATGCTTATTGGGATTTTTTGTTTTTTGTTTTTTTATCACCTTAGTTTTTAAATTCATCTCTCCAATTTCCCTACCGCGTAAGTCATCTCAACAAAGAATATAAAGAGACAGGAGAGAACCAGTTCTTCAAAACTAAGCAACATATTAACTGAGTCTGACAGTACATGCAATATTCCATAACCGTAATTCCATACTTACGAAAAGAAGGAAAGGAGTTACGTTTTTAAAGACCTTTTCTGGAGGAAAATTTCTTCTTTATAATTACATAGAATTCAATTTAAATTTTTTTCTTTTCAATTATTTTATGAAAATCATTGCACATGACAACTTTTTATTTCATTCTGTAGTGGTTCATATGTTTCTCTATTTTTTTGGAACCATCAATATTAATCATCTTTTGGTGTACTAACATTTATTTTATTCATATATCACAATTTGTTCATTGGTTTCTCAAATGGTGAACATCTACTTTGCTACCACAAAAAAGTACTGCTACAAATATTTTATATACATGGGAATTTTCTTTCTGTCCCTTTTGGGTAGATGACTAGCAGTGGGATCTCTGGGTCAGAGAATATGGACATCTTAGTCACATTTTTAAGTATAATTCCAATTTTTTTTCTGGAATGGTTAAATCAATTCACAGCTCCACTAAAAGTGTATTTATGTGCCTCTCTCTTCTCAGAATTCCTCCAAAATCACCTGTTTTCATCTTTTATATTTTTGCCAATTTATTGGAACAAGTTGTCTTTCTGAGTCTAGCAGTCCATCTCTTATGTCACATGGATTTATTTGCCATACACAATCTTAATACAATGCCAAAGGGGAGAAGCACCTTTATCTTGAGTGCCTAAAGATGTCGGAGGTATTGAAAGAAAACAAAAAACAAGACTGATAGATAAGTAGAAGCTTACCTCTTGAATCTGGGTGACCTGATATGACTGAATCATTCATATTTAACAATATATGAGTCATTCAGTGCTCTAAATGATTCCTCTTTAGGGCTGTCCCTGAGCCGAGTTTAAATCTTAAATTCTACTCTACTCTGAAATTACCTAGGACACAAAGGAACCTTTCGTGTTCACCAGTGAAAACAATGGTTCTTTCAAAGTTCCCTAAACAGAACATGGCCTATACAGTGATTTGTTCAGGGCAGGAAGTAGAGTCAAAGAAATTTTGGATTTTTTCGTTCTTAAGAAGATTAGGAGCCTCTGATTTTACCTACTGGATTTGAAGGAATACAGGCTAAAAGTCAGCATATAAGGAATGATGGAAGTCTAAACTCTTCACTGAGATTCTATGACTCAAGTATGTGTTGCCCTAACTTCCATCAGAACAAGTTAGTTCTGATTTAGTTTAGAAAACTAAAAAAGCCCTAAGCAATCAGAAGAATTCTTCTCTAACAATTAAAGAGATTAATGTATAGGGATACAGTAGTATGTTGGTCCTAAATATTAACACAAAAGGATTGTCTATGACTATTGTGTGGTATTTTCCCCTTAATGGTGGAGTGGAACAGAAAAGCATTTTACAAGTTATAGAGGGAAAAATAACATGATAATCAGAAAATGGGTACCATCCCTTGCTGTTTATCATGTCTACATTTCTATTCAATTCAGCTCATTATAGTTATCCAATGTGAAAAAATCTTGACTGGACATTAAATTCTCCTAAGCTACCTATTGTGCAGGACCTGTTAGTTGGTGCTTGTTGTTGAGAACAGATGGTCATTGAGAGTAGTTTTGAGTTAGCAATAGAATAACGATGTGATAAGATTTGAAGGGCTAAAGATATAGAGATAGGCAGGACTTTGGAAGCAAAGAGAGATTAAATGACTTATCCAGTATCTCATGTCTACTAAGCATCTAAGGCAGGATTAAACTTAGATCTTTATGATTCCAATTTGAGCATGATTAGGTGTAGACTGTTGTCTGAGACAGTCATTAAGGACCTCACCTTAAGTCACTACTTCTAATACCAGAGTATAGACAACAGGACAAAGGAACTTAGACAAGGTTGAAAAAAAAAAGCTAAAAATAGAAGCTTGCTAGTAATGTTAGATTCCATGCAGTTTGTAATTTTCTATTTAATATCCCCAATTCCTCATAGTGCATGTTAATATTGCCCAGTGCTTCCATTTCTAAATTACAATTAAATTCTTAACACTGTTCCATATGCTTAAAAGGAGCAATGGATGAACAAGTGAAATCTTGCCAGTTTCTCTAGTCATTTATTTTGTAAACTTTCTATTTTTCACCCTCCTCCTGTGTCCAAATCAACCCTATAAAGTGCTATTCCTTCATTCCCCTTCATCCTGTACTGAAAATGTCTTTTTCTCTGCTCTCTGATATTCAATCAACCAGACTGGTTATAATAAACAGCATGCATTTCTGGGTCAGAAAGCAGACCATCTGTGCATCAAACATCTGTATAATAAAAACACTAACCCATATCACCAGTTATTGATTTATAAAAACAATTGTAAATTGGTTAATTTTGTAACATTAGAAAATATTTGAATATAAGTACCTCTATTGTAATCTTGCTGGACTGAACACTATAGCTTTAATCATTTTCACTAATCATCTAATAAAACATTTTTCTATAGTCTCAACTATTACAATTATCCCTAAGGGATCTCCTTACCACAGAATTCTTCCTGCTCTCATTCATCTTTCACCCAACTGCCAAAGAAATTTTCTCAAAGCAGAAGACTGACCACATGAGCTCCTTCCTCAATGAACTTCAGTGGCTCCTTATTACCGCCAAGATTTAGTTAAGACCTCCTCCATATAGCATTTAAAAACTTGTCTCCAACCTGCCATATACACATTTTTCCCTTTGTTATAGTGCAGGAAAATTGGCTTTCTTGTTGCTCCTTACATATGACACTTCATCTTTTATCTCCATGCTTTCTATAATATCTCCCTTACATAAGAATGCATAATTTCCTCAGCTCTTGGAATCCTTGGAATCTCTCGTTTCCTTCAAATCTCATTTCATGTTATGTTCAACCTTATACATAAAGCTTTTCCAGTTCCTTCAGACTACTCATTCTTCTTCCTTCAAAAAAAAAATAGATTGTATTTATTGTGTGTGTTTGTGTTGTTCAACTAATAGAATATAGGATCCTTGAAGGCAGAAAATGTTTAACTTTTGTCTTTATATTCTCAGTACCTAGTGTGGTATTTGGTAATATGTACATGCTCAGTTTTAAACATGTGGATTGACAGATTAAGTAGGTGCTTAATAAATATTTGTGGACTATCTGATTAAGTATAATGTTTTCCATTTCACATTTTATAAATACATACATATATATATATATATATATATATATAATGTTATATGTAATCTTTATAATAACTCTATGAAGTCAGTCACATAAGCATTATTGGCTTAGGTAGGATAAATGATTAACCCCAGATCACAAAGATAGAAGTATTCACATCATTGTTCTTTCCAATATACCATATTTCTATTTTAATCATTCAATCAATAAACATTTTTTAATCACTTCCTATATGGTAATCAACTCCCAATGAATTGTCACCTCTCTAAACCCTGCCTAGTCAATTGACATTATGGAAATTTGCTTGGTCTGTGGGGTACAAACCATCCAATATTTTCCCAAAGTGAACTGATCCCTCATTCAAATTCCAGTAGAGTTAGTTTATTTTCACATATATGAATAGCAGTCCTGCCACCTGGATATGGGTCTAGCTAAATGGGATAAATATTGTAAGCTCCTTAAGGTAAACTAAAATCCAGCCTTAAAGTCAGTCTAAGAAGAATGTTGTTGTGCTCCTCTGGGATGCAGTTTAAATGATAATGATATTGAAGTGAGATGAGAATGATAATGTGGCACTCTAGATTTGAAACCTTAATTGGAGAGTAATTAGGTTTAGCATAGTGCACTATTACACCGTTCATAACACAGACAGTCTTTTTGAATATTCCTTTATGGGAAAAACAAGTAAAATGGCTGAGCCTGGAAAGGGGATGCTTCTGCCTACTCATAGAAAATGGAAAAACTGGTCAGGCAAAATAACATCTTAGAAGACAAGTTAAAAAAAAAAAGGTGTCATGTTACTCAAGGGCAGCTGGGAAGCTGACAAATAACAGGATAAGGATGGTAAGATAAATAGAAAGAGGCAAGGCTAGAGGAGTTTCCATGACTCATTACTGAACTACAGTAAGCAAAGAGACCCAGAGATGGACTCTACAGGGATGAAAGGGAAGTGACCATAGAGGAAAGAAGACAGGCAAAAGTACTGTAAGGTCTCCATGAGAAGGAAATAGATGAAATGGAATGATGTCATGGAGAGAGAGAAAGATACCTTTCTTGGCCAGACATATGGAAAATAGAAGCACAGAGATTACTTTTGTTTATGCTCCTGAGCCAGCAAGGACCTGTTTACAATACTGAAGGTTAAGTAAAAGATGACGCTTGTACCATAAGGTGGCAGGAACACCTTCCTTAAAGTGAGTGTAGTATGCCTGTCTAGGGAATTAGTCTGCTAGGAAGAATTCAAGAGAAAGTTTAAAATCCATCAGGCTTATGGCAAGCATAGATACAGCACAGATCATCAGCTGGGTTAAGGGGTTTCATTTGTTTGCCCTATAACACATTTGAAAAAAAAAAAAGATGTCAGAGGAAGACAGAAGGGGAAAATGGTATAAATTCACATTTTAATTTTTTTTTCTAGTTCAAAAGTAGCAGAAGCCAGAATAAACCTGAGATGACAGTAACTGTGGGAGTGACTAAAATGAAATCAGAAGGTTGTTTTCATTGAGTAGCTATCACCATGGCAATAAGGATAGCTGTTGTGCACTAAAAAGTGAAAGGAGCAAATGAATAAATAAGGAATATGGCATCTTGGCTTGGATAGAGTTTGAAGCACACCAGTGGGGAACTGGTGTGAATGTTTTGCAAAGGAGCAGGGGTATCAGGAATGACTAATATTCTAGCTTCCTAGAGAATGTAAGACAAGATTCCTCTCCAGACAGAAAGAGTTGGGGGAAAGGGGCCCTGGTTAACCATAGACATTGCCTGGTTATTATCTCAAATGAAGTATGAACAATTCAGCTTAACAGGCTGACTTAGTAACTATGCTCAGACAAACTCCAACATTCAGTTCTTAATGCATCTTTGCATATTTATAATTCCAAAACACATATGAAAAGTTTTAGGTTAAAAACTCAACAACTTTTACTTTGCATTCATTGTAGCAAATGAAGTAGAATCTTAATCAAAAGAAAAATAATTGATATTTCTGTTCACCATTGACAACAGAATATCCAGGGTAAGAAAGAACCTTAAAAAACATTTCATTCAACCATCAAGCTTTTAGAAAAATATATTGAGGAACAGAGAAATTAAGTAAGGGATTTATTTGCCCAAAGTCTCAGAGATGATAAGATACAGAGCTCACTCTAGATAAAACACTCTTTTTACAACACCAACTAAATATGTTAGAGTGGGTCCCTTACACTAAACATTCGCTCAAATTTAATAATTATCATAATATTACTACTGTGAATGATGCTTCTCATACTTCCATACTTTTAAAAAATTTCTCTCTTCACAAAAAATTCTAGGTAGACAGTAGAACAGGTATTTTTATCTACATGATTTCTCAATTGTATTGGTTTTCAGTCATCTCCCAAGGGCACTCAGTGGGCTACTTCTTTTCCTCCATGTGTCCCAGAATAGCAGTAGGAAGTCAGTGATGGTAGGAACCAAATGTTAAAAAGAAGAAGGAGTCAAAACCATAGTTTTAATAAAAGAATGTCCCTTGCAAGGCAAAGCAGTCGATGTTGACATAATGCTATTCCATGCCTGTCAGTAGAATGACCCAGTCATGTTGGTGAAAAGAATTCTCATAACTAGCTACTATTCAAGAGGAAAGTTCCTGTTGTCTCTCAGTCTATCAGATTGGAGGGAATATATTGTAGAAAGATGAATCTTTACCTAGAATGCTGTGAATCTAGAAAAGACAGAAGTAATGTGGGAAGGGAAATTGTGTAGTCAACAAATTTATTTCAGGAAGAAGTGGGTGGTTTTGTTGGTGGTGAGAGCTTTAGTACAGAGGAGAAAGCAACTATCAGCCACCAACCATTGTGCCCCTTTGGATTGGTTGATAGGCATGCAGTGCAGTTAACAACAAGGATTTTGCTAGCTGCACAAATGAAGGGAAACGGTCAGCTGTGGCATTTTTCTAATATTGTGAAACTCCAGAGTAATCTTTGTAGTTAGTGGCTCAAGAGCATGGTGGGATTGAAAAGAACTTTTCTCACCTCAATCTAAATAGCAGAAAAGCCTAAAGGGAAAAATTGAAGAAGTTCAAAAGTTAGGTTTCACATTAAAAAGTGTTTTTTTTTATTATTGTTGTGTGAAACCATGGGTTTGACATATGAAAGAGCTAAAATAATCTTAAGAATATAGAATAAAAAAGATTTTTTCATTAGCTTTTTTATCTTCCCATACCCCAGATACCTGAAACCATTCACAATTATGTTGTCTCAGGATGGGTCTTCTTTGTGTCATTGGACCTGGATATTCTTTTTAGCACCATTTCTTCCTCCTCTCTAAGGGTTCCTAAGATGGTGACCTTAAAGTGCAAGTGTGATGAATTCCATTGTCTTCAATGATAGGGGAAAATGGTGATAAAATTATTGTTGCATTCTTATTCTATTACTCTCTTTTCATCTTCATCTTTAAATGCCATCCAGCTGACTATTATTTGTTATTTCTCAATAATCTTATTTTAAATTGGTTTACTCTTTCATATGTTCATAATCTTTTATCATCATTTTTATATGATCTGTCAAATGAATTTACGTTATGGACCAATGTTACTCTTCCCTGCCATATTTTTCCACTTGGCAAAAAATTATGTGCTTACTAAGATACTCCTTGGTGTATTTTGATCTCTTTTTAGCAAATTATTTATATCCAATAAGCTTCCTTATAAAATTACTGCAATCTGTGTCATTTCTAACATCCATCTCTTATCATAGATAACTTATTTAAAGAGATCAAGATGGAGTTGTTTTACTGGTATGTCATTTTTCTCATTTTTATTATTCTAATATTTTTCTGTTTTTTACCTTTGCTTTAATAAATTGGTAGTCTGATATTAATCCAGACAGTTGGTTCAAAAATGACTTCCTTGACATTAATGAGCTATTTCCTGTCCATGTATAATCACTTTCATTCTTTTTTGTGATGTTATTCAGTACCCAACCAATCCATAATGTTCTAATTCTTTTCTTTAAAAATAGAGTACTTAGATCTCAAGTCAGGAAGAGCTGAGTTCAAATTCTACCCTGACACATACTAGCTGAGTGATCATAGAAAAACACTTAATTTCCCTAATCTTCATTTTCTGTAAAAAGAAAGAATAAGACTATATGGCTTCTAAGAGCTCTTCTGTATCTATGGTTTTTATGAGTTCCTTTGGAATAATATTTATTTCACTGAGTGCAGGAAGTAAAATTATTTTTCTTTGTATCTTCATCTCTTAGCACAGTCCCTGTCACTGTTTAGTCCTTCTTGAGTCCTTGTTGAGTATCTATGAAACCTCTGTGCAAGTTAAAATTTTTAGCCTCCTTCAGAATTCAATCTTAATTCCTAGTTTTCAAAATATTTCTGCTGTCCTCACCTATTTCATATTTTCACTGAGGCATGTGTTGATTTAACTTGGCATGTCTTGATAAGCTCATTATAGAATTTATCTCTCTTTGCCCTTTGCAAGAGACATTGATTCATAAGATGCAATTATTATCATTGAGATCTTTTTGCAAATTTTTGTCATAAATACTGCAATATGAGATGAACAAATGTCTCATGAAGTGAAGTGTTTTGTCATCCCTGGATGAGCAATAAAACTGATTCCAAAAATTCTTTTCTTTACTTTTCCAAAGAGAGTTTGTAAGCCATCTGTATATTTAGTTCTGACTTTATTATTTCTTCTGATTTTGTTTTTAATGAGTATGTTGAGATCAGTATGATTGTTTTCTCCAGGAATATGTCTATTTATTTACCATTGGATAACGATGTCATTTTTACAGAATCAGCAGTTCTGTTTGCATTTATACATGATCAACAAACTATATAATTCTTTGTATACTATGCTTTGTAGATAGAACGAATAAGACTTGTATTCTGGGAATTCTAACCTGGAGTCTTCAGAAGTTTTTGTCTAAACTAGAAAAAAGAGGAAGAAGAAGAAGGTAGAGTGGTGTGAGGTTGTTTAGCTTTTAGGCAATGATGCCAGGTTTTAAGGTGGAGAAGAACAGTAATAGAATGGGGGATGATCAAAAATTGATGTAAATTAACAGACACTACAGAGACAATATGAGAAAAGGCGTGGGGGGAGAGGGTGAAGGATGTTTTCCAAATTGAAAGACAAACAAGTAAGCCAGGGATTTTCAAAAGCTATAATGGTAAGTTGAATGAACAGAGTGCAAAAAGATGTATTTTAGAGGGAAATGGATGCCCTTAATTACAAGATCTGGAAAATATCAGCTAGGAAAAAAGGAAATTCAAAGCATAAAAACTAATTCTTTTAATATAAGAAATCAACCCACATTTTTTTAATATAAGAAATCAATCCAACATCTTCTTGTGGCTGTGGGATACACTCCATCCTTGCTTAGTTTTGTAGACCTGGAGAGTGCATAAAACCATTCCTAATGGGAACCTAAGAGTATCCATCCTAATTATCCTTTGGTTCCAGATCTAGGAAACCCTACAATATAAGGAAGAAGTGCCATCCAATAATAGAATTCTTGACTCCTAGTGACTATAAGATGGCAGAGGTCTCAAAGATTTTCTTTTGGGGAATTAAAATGTTCTGGTCCTTTACTGCCTAATTATATGAAAGGACACAATATGTTGTCTTGTCTTTCTTCCCAGACTTCTTGATCTAAGTTTTGAAAGAAATCTGGGATTTCAAAGATGAAAGTGAAAACAGAGGATATTCTAGGGAGCATAGGCTGCATAATGGATAGAACCTTGGACCTGGAGTCAGGAAGATCTGAGCTTAAAACCAGCCTCAGACAATAACTGTGTGACCACAGGCACATCTCTTTAACTTCTATGTTTCAGTTCCTCATCTTTAAAATATGAGGATCAATTCTGATGGAAGTGGCTGTCTTTGGCAATGAGAGGATCCAAATCAGTTCCAGTTGATCAGTGATGAACAGAACCAGCAACACCCAGCAAAAGAACATTGGGAAATTGTGTGGACCACAACACAGCATTTGCATTCTTTCTATTGTTGTTTGCTTACATTTTTGATTTTCTTCCCAGGTTATTTTTACCTTCTTTCTAAATCCGATTTTTCTGTGCAACAAGATGATTGTATAAATATGTATATATATTATATTTATATTATATCTAACATATACTTTAACATGTTTAACATGTATAGGACTGCCTGCCATCTAGGGGAGGGAGTGGAGGGAAGGAGGGGAAAAGTTGGAACAGAAGTTTTTGCAAGGGTCAGTGTTGAAAAATTATCCATGCATATGTTTTGTCAATAAAAAGCTATAATAACAAAAAAATTTAAAATTAAAAAATAAAATGGGAGTGAAAATAGCATCTAGCTCCTAGATTTTTGTTAGAATCAAATGAGATAATTATTGTAAAGCACTTTGTTTAAATATTGTTACATAAATACTAGTTGTTATTATTGTTATTATCATTATTTTATTATTGATGACCAGTGCACAGAGTTGAGATATAGAAAGTCAAATGTAAGGAAAAGCAAGGCACTGATCTTAAACTTTAGAATTACAAATATTAAAAAATAGTCCCTGTCCTCATAGATTGAATTTAGTACTGTTGCCAACTCCAACTAATGACTTGGTAAATACCCAAATTTTCATTTGAAGTTCAATAAGCATAGCATGTGTTTAATCTTATGGCACTGTGATACAAAGGCACCAGGAGGGACAATTTCTGCTCTAAGAATCTACGGTCTGGTTGGAAGAAGGTAGGGTGACATAGCAATGCAAACATTCTTAGGTGAGATAACATGGGACACTTACAAATGAATTTTATTTATACTAGAATCTCCACCTCAATACATCTCTGATCATCTCATTTTCTGCTTTAACTATTGCAGTAGCTCTTTCACCAGGCATTTTGTGTTTTTTACAAAGCTCTTTCTCTGATCACTCTTTGATCTGTTCAATAAATCTTCATCAAGTCAAGGATTTACTAAAACCTAGCATTTAAATTTTCTCTGTATCTTGGCCAGAAGGAGATGAGAGATTACCAGAAGAAGAAATAACTGGTTATACAGAGCCACTTGGAACAAGGAAAGAGTCAAAAATGAAAGATCAGACAAGATTCAGGGCATGTAACAAATAAATATAACAACAGAAAAAATGAAATCATTAAGAGTCAGAGCATAAGCCATGCTTTATATATAGCCAGAAGAACCTCACATGAACATGATCTGAGCAGATGAAACCTAAATTTTATATTATCTCTATATTGTAGTCAGTTGCCTTGGCTTTTTACATAAGTTTAGGAACAGAAACATATACGGGGTAATGTGATAGACAATTTAATTTTATTTATTTGAAAGTTTCTTCAACAGAATGCTTCAATTGCAAAAAATTAATTTTATGTTAACACCTCTGCCCAGATGGGTAGAAGTTATTTCTGTGAAACTGTATTCTGCCTCTATAGTGAAGGAGAAGAAAAAAGCAAGAAGTATTTATATACCACTGGGCATTATGCTAAGCATTTAAAACATATCTCATTTTAACTTTCGACCAGGTAGATGTTGTTATCATCTCCATTTTGTAGTTGAGGAAACTGAGGAAAATAGAGGTTAAGTGATTTGCCCCCAAAAAAATGATTAATAAGGTCTAAGACTTGATTCAAATTCAAGTTTTTCTGACTCCAGGCCCAGCACTCTATCCACTGCACCATCTATCAGTGGTTCTTAAAGTATGGTCTAGAGAATCCTGGGGATCTCTGAAACCCTTTTAGAGGGTCTACAAATTCAAAAATAGTTTTTTATTTCCAATATGATAAATGTCTATAAACATAATCCAGATAAACAAAAACTCTTTGGAGAGATCCTCAATAATTTTTAATAGAATAAAGATACTGAAAACAAAAGTGTGAGAACCAATGATCCAGCTAATTCTTATCGAGGGAAATGTGACTTCTGATTATCTGAGACACTAATAAGCCTGATGCTGAATACTTGCTTGAGATTCAGGAAAACTGCTCAACCAGAAAGGGCAGAAATATTACATTTATAAGTTAGTAAGTATGGAATACTGAAAATAGAATGGAGTAGGATTTAAGAAGCTGAGATTATGATCATTGTTTTCTCATTGATTTTCTGTGTGATCATGAGGAATTCAATAAACATTTAAATGTGAGGTACTATGTTGGGTGTTGGGTATACAAAGACAAAAATGAAAGAGTCCCTCTTTTCAGGAAATTTATATGTGAAACATCTCTTTTCAAGAAATGTATATGCTTCTGAGGGGATATGGCATATTAATAATCATTGTGAATGAATATGCAACAATTTGAGTAGGAAACAGGAACAACTGAAATGGGATTGTGTTGCAAGGTCTTCCTAATCAAAGTTGTATCCAAATTTGTCTTGAAGAAAGCTAGGGAGCTTAAGAGATGAAGGTGGGGAGGAAATGGAGGGGAAAAAAATAACTTCTGTGAACATGGGAAGAGCTACATATACTAGATCTATTTGACCAGACATAGAATATGGGAAGGAGAGTTATATGAAATGTCTGATAAGATGAGCTAAGAGTCAAAGGATGAAGGAGAGGCTTCTTGTTATTTGTTTTTATATCTTCAGAACTTAGCTGAATGTCAGGCACATAAAAAGTGTTTAATAAATGCTTGAATGTTAACTGAACTAGATGTTAAATGTCAAGTCATTTCCCTACCTTCACAGTATCATTTCATTCATCTATAATATGAGGAGGGGCTAGATGACATAAAGGTCCTTTTCAGGGATGATTTCTGGCCTATATATTTATATGCATATGCATGTCTGTGAGGGTGCAGGCATATAATGAAATAGAAAATCTCAAAATGTCTGCTTTGGGGGGAAAAGACATTTTAAGAGAAAGATTACTAAATGAAAACACATAAAATTCTTAGGATAGAAGTATTAAATATAATTTTAAGATAACTATAGGTCATTTCTATCACATTCTGCTCCTAGCAGCAAAAACAAGATTGAAATAATCTTCATTAATAATTTAATATGAAAGGTTGATATTTGTTTGGGACACAAAAGATCATTTCACAAACAAAAGATAAGCAAACATAATGTCCTTGTATCTATGATCTTAATTAACCATAATAAGTCCAGAAGGAATGGAAGAGGACATATTTGTAGTAAAACCTAGAAAATTATAATACTTATTTCTAGTATTAAATAAAGAAAAATATTAATCATATGTTTACATGTCTTCTAGTGACAATAAAGAACAAGATGCTTGGGTGAAAGCAGAGGGTTGTGCAAAATAACAAAAGCTTCAAAAGTTAACCTTTTAATTGTATTCCTCCCAACTCATTTCTGCCTCCAAACAGATTTTAGAGTATGCCTTTAGTTCCTTAGTTAAGAGGAACTAGTCATCCAAAGCAGTTTTCTGATGCCCTCTTGGACAACCAATATCATTTTAGCTCTAGTTAAAAGATTCTAACCATGTTCAAGACTCCAAGGTGATTTCCTTGAATTTTTTGTTGGAGAGAGAGAGAGAGAGAGAGAGAGAGAGAGAGAGAGAGAGAGAAAGAGAGAGAGAGAGAAAGAGAGAGAGAGAGAGGGGGGGGGAAGGGAGGGAGGGAGGGAAAGAGGGAGGAAGGAAAGGAGAGTTGTCTTTAAACTTTTCAAGGATATAGGACTTTAAGGTTTTAGCCCCACTTCTCATTCAGTCCATATAATTAGTGTTTTAAAATGATATTTACTTCATTGGGTTGCAACAAATAAAAGCATCATTCTAATAAATTTCTCCTTGGGGATACTAGAAGCCTTGGAGTTAATCTGGTTCAACCCCCATCAGAAGCATAAAATCCTTCTATAATGTTAATGAATATCAATCATCCATTTTTTGCTTTAGTTTCTCCAGTTTAAGGAACATCTTGATTCCTAAAGAACCATCTTTGGTCACTTCTAATTTCCTGTTGTTTTTTTCTTCAATCTGTCTTTCTGTCTTCCTATTGTCCTTCCTTCCTTTCTTTTTCCTTTTTTTCTTTCTTTCTTGCTTGCTTTTTTTCTTCTTCCCTCTTCTTCCTTTCTTCTTTCCTTCCTTCCTTCTTTCCTTTCCTTCTTTCTTCCTTCTTCTCTTCCATTTTTCTTTCCCTTTATTCTTTATTTGATTTTTTCTTTCCTTTCTTTCCTTCCTCTACCTTCTGTCTTTCTCTCCTTCCTTCCTTTCTTCCAACCTTTCTTTCTCCACAGAAGTAAAAAATAGGCAACAATTTTGAATTCCATCTGTTGTTTCTTATTCTGCCTTCTCTAGCCAAGCAGAATAAGCAGAGTAAGTTCTCCATAAGCATAAGTCTTATTTTCTCTCTACAAAACATCTCTTTCCTTCAAACAAAACTTAGTTGGTATAAATTTAAGACTACTCATCTTCGTTCGTCATGAATCTATTTGCCACAGAATAACAGAATTTGAGAGTTGTATATACCCATATGTGCATATGTTGTCACCCTAGTTAGAATGTAATATCTCTCAGGTCTTTCTATCCTTAGCATAACACCTAGTGGATAGTAAATTCTTACTTAATAAATGTATTATTGATTTCTTGACCTTAGCATCCATGTAGTGTAACAAAGATATGCCAGATAATGGTCATAAATGCTCATTTATCATCCGAAATTTCCAAGGAGAGGAGGGTCAACTCTTCTTAAAGTAACTCATTCAAATTTTGAATAGATCTATTTTTCCTTCCTTTTTTGAAATATAAATTAAATAGTAAATAGAAAAAATGACATAGAAAAAGAAAAAAACACATTGTTATATGCACAGAACATCGGAGAGGATTCAAAATTCACAACAATAAATTTCCATTTCAAGAAAGCATATATAACAATAAAACACATTGTCCTCAATACTATCCATCTTTTTTTTTTTTGCTCCCTTGTAGATTTTCTTTTGTTGTCTGCTGTGTACTTTTTATTTTATTCTTTTTTTCCTCCTTTCTTCTCTGCTACCTCTTCTAAGCAGGGTATAGTTAAGCATGGTTAAACATACATACATACATATACACACACACACACATGCACATACATATCCCCCTATGTGTGTATATGTATGTATATATACACACTTACATATACCTATACATATAAACATACATATACACACTTACATACTTTTTTGAACATATACATATATATATTCATTATCTCTTGTTTCCTATCTCTGCTAACACTTCTACTTCTACCTGCTAATTTGCCTTGCATATTAGCCTATATGCATGCATTGTTTCTGTTTTGACTCATTCCCGATGTAAGTAGGATTTCAGAACTACCAGGCCCCATCTAATTCCCCATCTAATTTCTCTGTCCATTCTTGATCTTCAACCTCATTATTTTAGCATGATTACCTATCTTTTTTTTAATCTTTTGCTATACTATTGTGCTTTTGAGAATCACATTATACTCACATACTCAAACTTTCTTTTGGACTATTCAATTACTAATGATAATCTTTGAGATACAGTTTACATTTTCATGTATAAAACATAAATACTTTTTTGTTATTGAGTCCCTGGAAATTAATCTTTGATCTTGGTTCTTATATGTTAAATTTCCAAGTTTGTTTGTAACAATCCTGAAAATCTGAGTTCATGGAAAGTACATTGTTTCATTTATTATTATACTTATTATATTTGTAATTTATATTATTATAATATTTTATTATACTTAATATTATTTTATTATTATATTTATTATATTATTATGCTTAATTTTGCTGGATATAAAAATGACACTTTCAGCTACAACCCTGGGCCTTTTGATTGTCAATATCTAGTGTTCCAGGATCTATTATCTTTTATTGTCGGCACTGCTAAATTCTGTGCAATCCTAATTGTAGTTTCAGAATATTTGAATTGTTTGTTTTTATTGTTGCTTGTAAAATTTTCTCTTTGAATTGAGGGTTTCTAAATTTAAAATTGATTTTCCTATATGTTTTTCTTGTTTGATTTCTATGAGGTAATGATTAGGAATTTTTTTTCTATTTCTACTTTCTTCTCATGTTCTCTCACTTCAAGACAATTTTCTTTATTTCTTATATTACTGTATCAAGATTCCTTTTTTTGGTCATAATTCTCAGGTGATCCAATTATTCTTGTTTTCTCTTCTCGAGATTCGTTGTTTTTCTTATGAGATGTCTCACATTCTCTTCTATTGTTTTATTCTTTATGTTTTGTTTTATTATTTCTTGGTCTTTTATAACTTTACTAGTCTTTCCTTGCCCAATTCTAATTTTCAAAGAGTCATTTTCTTCCTTAAGACTCTGGATCTCCTTTTGTAGTTGATTGACTTTCTTTTCATAATCTTGCTTTTCTTGGATTTTTTTTAGTTTTTCCTCAATTTCTTTCATTTTATTTTTAAAATCTTTTTTGAGTTCTATGAATTCTTTGAAACAGGTGATCATTGAAGGTTACTCTTTGGGATAGAGGATTTTTTTTTTATTTCAATATCCTCCTCTGAAGATGATTCCAGGTTTTCCCTATTCCCATAGTAATTTTCTATAGTGGGATTCTTTCTCCTTTGCCTGCTTTTTTTTTTTTTCTATATAAGAGTTTGTTAGTATCATCACCTCTAATCCTGGGATAGGGAAGATGATGCCTTTGGTTTCAGGTCTTTCTACAGTTCTCTCATCTAATCTGGAAAGCCGAATTCAAGAATTCTACCCTCCTGCAAGTGCCTGCAGCTAGTAGCTTCCCTGCCTCACTGCTTCTGCACTCACTGGGTGTGCTGATTCCTTCTCACCAGGGCAGCATCTCAGCAGTAAAACTAGATCCCCATCTCCCCATACTATCCAGGAGGTGAAAGTTCCGGTGGTTGGAGCTGAGGCAAGTGCCCAACTCAGCTAGCCCCAGGACTATACTTCCTGTTTTAATGGAGCTAGTTTGAAAGTATTTGCCCTTCTCACTAGGCAAACTTCCATCCTGGGGTCTTTCTTCAGTTTCCTCTAGTTTGTCCCAGGAGGACCTTGTTCTTCCCTGCCTGGTTTATTTTTCCCTGTTTGCTCTGGAGATCAATTTTATTTGTTTGTGGAGGATATCTGAAGTGCTTGGAATTTTCTGACCTACTCTGCCACCTTCCCAGAATCCTCTCTGGACAGATATAATTGTAATGAAGTTTTTTTTTCATAGTATGTTTGTTTTGTTTTGTTTTGTTTTTCCTATATGAAGCCTAAACTCACTTCTTTGTAACTTCAGTTCTTTTCCTCCTGATTCTGCAATCTGGGGCCAAAATATAAAAGAATAGATCCTCCTCCACATAACAGATCTTCAAATAATTGAACACAACTTTTATGGTCATAGTGATCTTTCTTTTCTTCAAGTCAAACATTTCCATCAGTCAATCCTCAGAGGACATGCAAACAAAGCTCTTATCATCTTGTTTGCCCTCTTCTTAATTTTATCCAGTTTATAAATATAAATAAATAACAGTTCCAGCTCTCAAGAAGCTAAAAATGCAATGGAGACAGCAAGCAACCATGTACAAAAAAAAGATAATATGTACATCATAAATTGAAGATAATTTTAGGGGAAAGGCACCAAAGTTAAGGAGAATGGAGAAGGTATCTTTGCTAAAGGTAAGATTTTGGCTGAGACTTGAAGGAAACAGAAACCACAAGGTGAAAATGAAAAGAAAGCAAATTCCAGACAGGTGGGACATCTAGTGAAAATGCCTAGATTTAAGAAATGGAGTTACTTGTTCTAGGAGCAGCAAGCAAACCAGTGTCATTACATCCCAGGATATGTGAAGAGCAATGAGATGTAAGATTTAAAGATTGGAAAGATAAGAGGAGGTCAGGTTATGATGGATTTTAGAAGTCAAATTGAGAATTCTTATATTCAATCTTAGTGGTAAAAAGGAGCCACTGGAGTTCATCAAATACAAGGCTGTTGAGGTCAGATTTGTGCTTTAGTTAGATTTATTCAACAATTTTGTGAACAATGGGCTGAGGTGGAGAGAAATTTAAGGCAGGAATACCAGCCAAACCAATATGCAATAGTTCAGACACAGATGATGAGAGCCTATATAAGGAGGTTGGGAAAGTGGTGGAAGGAGGGGTTAGAGATATTATGAAAGCAGAAAAGGACTTTATGTAAAGCTGTCTTTGTGGTTAAACTGCTGGACTTGAAATGAGAAATACCTGAGTTCAGATCTTACCTCAAACATTAGCTATATGACCCTGGGCAAGTTACTTATTCTTGTTTGCCTTAGTTTCTTCCTCTTCAAAATAAACTGGAAGAGGAAATGACAAATCTGTCTAGTGTCTTTGCAATGAAAATTACAGTCAGTCACAACTGAATAACAAAATGAAAGTAGTACTGAATGAGATCCATAGGCCCTGCTGCCAGGAAACCTCTACACAAGGGTTGCTTCCCTGGGTAATATCTATAGAGCTTGGGATTAAAGTAGGGCTGGTGATCCAGGGTAGGAACTGAAACTTTTATTCCCAAGATTTTTAGGTGTAGGATCCTAAAGTATCTCCATTGAGGTCAAATAATATAGTACTTTGACTCATCTGACACATGCTGCTTCCTGTGTCTCTTCAGGGCATCTTTCTTTTGATAAATTACTTAAACTGTGGTGCCCAAAATTACCATATGACAGAAGAGATCTGAGCAGAATACAGTGGTACTATTATTTCATTATTCCTGGAAGTTGTTTTTAGTTCAGTTCAAGGTCTTACAAGCATTTTGTCTACCAAATTATACTGTTGACTCATACTGGATTTGTGGTACACTGCAGATTTCTTTTAGACAGATCCTTTAACCATTTCCTGTCTGTTTTATACTTGTAACATTGATTTTTTAAACCTAAGTATAAAACTTTACATTTATTCCTGTTGAATTTCATTTTATTTAATTTATCTTAATCCTTTAGCCTAAAAGATCTTTTTTTTTAGATTTTGTTGCTCAGTATGTTAACTGTCCCTTCCATACTTGTGTCATTTACAAACTAGACATGTCTTCAGAAAAGCCAATGGCAATCTTAATCAACAAACATTATTAAAAAGCATACTGTTCAAGGCACTATACTATATACTGAGAATACAAATGAAAATAATGAACAACCCCTATTCTCAAAGATTTGTTGCATACCACAGAGCAAAACAGAGCAAAAAAGTGGAGTGCTTCACTGGGCACCTTCTACACACTTATCAATAATCATTAATGCATTCTCTTTGAGTCCAATCATTAGCAGTTCTGAATCTATCAAACTGCATTATACAATCTATATAACTCCAACTTAATAAGAAGAATATGAAATACTTCATCAAAAAAGCTTTATTGAAATCTATGCAACGTCCATAGTATTCCCCTCTTCCACCAGTTTAATAAGCTTGTCAAAAATGGAAAGTGAGGATTGTGCAGCATAACATGTTCTTGACAAAGGCATATTGATTCTTTAGTAAGAATCTTGTCTTTTTCTAAATGTTCATCAACCATCTCTTTAATGATCTATTCTAGAATTTTCTCTGGAATTGAAATCAAGCTCTCTGATCTGAAGGGTTCATTCTATTCTCTTTTATTGAAAATTGTGGCATAAACCCCAATTCAGTATTGTGCTATATCTCCCTTTTTCCATGTCTTTCAAAATAATGTCAGTGGCTGAACAATCACATCCACAAATTCTTTGCAATATCTAAAATGTATTTCATCTGGGCCAGATGACTTGAATTCAACAAGAGCACCCAGGTGCTCTTTTACTGATAATTCCCTTATTCACTTTCTGTTGTTGTCCTTTGTTTGTTTGCTTTGAGACAGTCTTTTGACTTTATCCCTGATGAAAATACAGCAGCTATTCACTGCTGATCAGCATAGAAGTTTGTTTTATTTCTGACTTGGACCAATTTTTTCTTCCTTAGGCAGTTTTATAACCTTTTGCTCCAGAAGTTCACCATAATGATTTCAGATTTAAGTTGATTTTAGCACTACTGTAACTCAGAACTCAACAGAATTCATTAGCCTCAGCTTCCCCAGCTGTAGAGACTCAAACATGTACCATATATGCCAAGGTAAACTTACCCATCTTGTGTATCAACTCCCTATTAGTCTTTTTCATTCTGTTATTTCCAAGACAAATGCCATTCTCAATGGCAGAACAAAAGAGAACCAATATAAGTACTGAATTTTTAATTAATAAATAAAAAGCATCTTAAATTTTTGCCATATGCAAGGCATTATGCTAAATATTGAATATGCAAACAGAAGAACAAGATAGCTCTTGTTCTTCAGGACTTTATAATCTAACAGGTTTTACAACAGAAGAGATAGAAGAGTTTAGTTGCAAAGAAGATTGAAAGATTCTATGGTCCCCAGGGTAAAAGAGCTAAGATGATTGTCATAAATGTTACTCAATGGTCACTTCCACTGATATATTTTCTGTTTCTAATGCTGAAACATTTGGAAATACCAAGAACTTTGGTACTGAAAACTCTTTTCTGGATGTTTAGTAGCTGGGGCTGTTGAAGAGACAAGGCAGTAACAGCAAAATCAATTGTTAGGCTCCATTTCCACTGAGTCCATTTCACAGTTTGATGGCGTCAGAGGCTAAGCTAGAGGCAAATCCAATGATCTGGACATACAGCAACTCCTAGAGTTTTGGAGTTTACCTATTCACAAGTGATGAGCAGCTCTTCCTCTTTTTATTGTTGTTAGCCATCATTGTGCCATCTACACTCAGCAAAGGTCCTATAGCTCTTTTCATATTCCCTTTTATTACAATATAGCTAAAAATAATTTTTATTATCCTTATCCACCTTTGCTGGCTCCTGCTTATTCTGAATTGTAAGGTTACTGACACTATTGTTTACAGGATTTTGTGATAGATAGATAGACAGACAGACAGATAGATGATAGATAAATAATCTTTGCTCCTATATTCTAACCCAATCTTGGTTAAGTTCTAATTTGATTGATAAGTTCCTTGATCATCCCCATCAGTTTCTTATTTTTACTCCTTCGAACTCATTCCAACTTCTTCCTGTTCTTCCTAAAATAAGTGCTCATGATACTGCAGATATATACTTGTTAGGCAAGAGTATAATAGAATTATTTTTCTTTCTAGACTTTGTTTAAATCTGTGTCTCTTTCAAACTTTAGCAAATTTGCTCCAAATTTGCCCTCCAATAGAGAGATCTTAAGAAATACTCCATTAGGATTCTGAGTCGATCTTTTTATACTCTGTAAAAGAAGTTAAATTTTTAAGTGGCTCATTTGTATACTAAATGACAAGCAGTGGATACAATGTCTAGAGAGCTGGACCTGAAGTCAGAAAGACTCTTCTTCCTGAGTTCAAATGCAATTTCAGACATTTATTAACTGTGTGACATTGGGCAAACCACTTAACCCAGTTTGCCTTAGTTTCCTCATCTGCAAAATAAGCTGGAAAAGGAAATGACAAACTACTCCAATATCATTGCCAAGAAAACCCCATATGAAGTCACAAAGAGTCAGATACATCTGAAAACAACTCGACAACAGTCAGCAGAGACAGTGACTTTCCAGTTCATCTCCTTCCATTTCTTCCCTCTACTTCTAGTAGTTTTATGAACAAAGAAGTACAACTTCTAGTTTTAAAAAATGGGGAACCTTGAGAAATATTTTCTGATTATTAGCCAGATAAATGATCATAGTCACAGCTTAGCCTGAAAACATGAATATTTGGGAATTACACTGAGCAGTCACAATAAATTAGCATGAGTTCTCTCCCTGAAGGAACCAAGAGAAGTAACTGAAAGGAAAGGCTAAGCTTATGGGCTTTAATTTGCTAAGATGACCTTACTCTTGGACTTCCTACATGGAAGGTAGCAGGACTTAGAAACAAGATCTTGAAGAAGAAAAAATTAAAAGATTTCAGAGGCTGTGCCTGTGGTAAATATTCTTACTCTAATGAAAGATCACAGACATGCTCCAACAAAGAATACAGCTAAGCCAGAATCTGGAGAGAGTAGAAACTCCAAGCCCGGAACTGTAGGCACTGTGTCTTCCATCTTCTCCTAGTAGGAGACAGTTATATTATCTTAGAGATATTTTTGAGACATAATATGAAACTGACAGTGTATGCAACATTTTTATTTATTTAATACAAACTAGCAAATAAATTTCATTGATCAACAAATATTTCATTTGGACTGCAAATTTTGTATTGGCCTTTGAAATTCAGAAATTCATGATTAGAAGAAGCAATATACCAATTTTTCTTGTGCAGAAAAATTACTGTATAAATATATATACATATAATGGATTTAACGTATATTTGAAAACATTTATCATGTATTGGATTATCTGCCATCTAGGGGAAGGATGAGGGGAAGAAGGGAAAAATTTGGAACAAAAGCTTTTACAAGGGTCAGTGTTGAAAAATTACCCATGCATATGTTTTGTAAATAAAAATTAATTAAAAATTAAAAAAACAAATTGAAGCAAACCTACAATGAGCAATAAGTACTATTTTTCCAATGGTACTTATATAGTCTCTATATTATATGGAAATTTCCACAATATTTCACTTTTTCATTTTTATTATAAAAATGAAGTGATATAAAACTGGGGAGACAAGTTAGAAGTATGGATCAGCAATGGGCTAAGCCCAAAGAATCCTTAGATATAAAAGACAAGATAAAGACAAGGGGTTAGAAGCCAGACAAGTAATAATAAATAATAATAATTGACAATAATGATAGCATTCCTATATTGCTTTAGGGTTCACAAAGAACTTTACATTTGATCCTCACAGCATCTCTTAAGTGCTATCATTATCCACATTTTACAGATGAAGAAATTGAGTCTTAGAAAGCTTAAGTGACTTGCTCAGAATCATATGGCCAGAAAGTATTTGAGAGTCCTAGAATCTGGATTCGGGTTCTTCTGTTTTTAAGCCCAGCATTTATGCACAGAGTCACCTAAGCTTCTCTTAGTGCTTTCACAAGTTGGCAAGAACCTGTAAATACAACTCTTATCTCTTCCTCACCACTGTTGACCAGGACAGTAAGATTCATAGTGATGGGACTACCAGAGGTGCAAACATAATTGCTAATAAGGTTCAAGGTGAAGAAGGAGGTCAGAACTAGCCAGTACTTTTTCAATTTTATTTTTGTAATTTAGTCATTTTCAGTCATATCTGAGTTTTCATACCCCCTTTTGGGGTTTTCTTCACAAAGATACTATAGTGGTTTACTAATTCCTTTTCCAACTCTTTTTACAAGTAAGGAAACTGAGGCAATTAGGTTTAAATGACTTGCTTAAGATCACACGGTTAGTAAACATCTGAGAATGGAATCAGGAATAAGATATCTACACAGATAACAGAAGTCAAAGTATAACTTGGGGTTCAAGTCTGGTGCATTTGCATGAGTGTCCTTTTTTTTTTTTTTTTTTTTTTTTTTGGAGAGAGTAGTTATTCATTCTGCTTGAGAGGCAAAAATAATAAGAATTTGACAGAGGAAAAAAAAAGTACTTCTGACTTCTAGATCTGAGAAAAAACATATACAAGTTCTGGCCTTTTTTCAGGAAGATGTCACTAGCAGGAGGAAAAGGACAGGGAATGCAGAAATGCAGAAAATCCAGAATCTGAACTTTTCCTTGATTTCTAGCTTGCTAAACGAAAGACTTCAGGAATTTCCCTTTGGATGAAATTAGGGAATCTCTATATCTTGGTTGAGCTAAAATACCTCACTTTCAGTGAAAGACTGTTTATTGTTTGGTGCATTCTAATCTGTATAATATCTCTTTTTTTCTTTTTTTATTGATTGGAAATTGGGAAAATTGATTTATTTTCCCACTATTCAATATTTGTGATGGTCTTTGTGTAATTAACATTTGGTGGAAAAAGAGTTAAGCATTCTGATGATTGGGGCACTCCTTCCTGTTAGGAGATAGTAATTAGGGAAATAGCTTAAATTAAAAAACAATTTTCTTGAGATGAGGAATATATTGTGGGTGGAGAAATAGAGATGGAGACAGAGAGAGAGAGAGAAAGAGAGAGAGAGAGAGAGAGAGAGAGAGAGAGAGAGAGAGAGAGAGAGAGAGA
This sequence comes from Sarcophilus harrisii, assembly GCF_902635505.1. NCBI lineage: Eukaryota > Metazoa > Chordata > Mammalia > Dasyuromorphia > Dasyuridae > Sarcophilus > Sarcophilus harrisii. Next base: position 236,909,065 of record NC_045429.1, on the reverse strand, counting down.
GAGACTTCTAGTTCAATATTCTCTATCAGGGGGAAGGTTAGAGTAGTTTAACTCCATGGTCCCATTTTTTAGTCCTTTTATGGCAGGAAATCAAAATCACTTTTGGAGACCAATAGGCAAGATTGTAAAGAAATGTATTTCTCCCTGCAAGACACATTTAATAAAACAAATACCTCAGAGAATATACATATTCTAGAGGTGAACACTTATCATTCTACATAGGCAAGGTTGATAGATTAATACCAAAAATGAAATAACTAGAAATGAGACATAAAACACTAAGAGTAAGTATCATTAAATTGAGTCTCTTTCTACTTTTGCCAAGAGTTAGCTTGTATATTTTCTAGCAGGATAATAGCCAAATCCATGCTATGGCCAACATCTGAACCTTAAGTTAAGAACGCATAATCATATTAGGATAACAGATTCTGAATTGGAAGGAATCATGAAAATAGTCTAGTTCAACCCCTTTATTTTATACATAAGGAAATTGAGACCCAAAGAAATAAAGTGTCCTGACTAGTTCAGAGAATTAAAAATGTACGTCTTCTAACTCCATTTCCAGTAATTGCTAACTTTATTTTTGTTAGTCATTTTAAGGCATGTCCAACTCTTCATGACCCCTTTTGGGGTTTTCTTGCAAAGATACTAAAATGGATTGCCATTTTTCTTTTACAGATGATGAAAGTGAGGTAAGCAGGTTTAAGTGGCTTGACCAGAGTCACACAGTTAGTAAATGTGTGAGATTGAGTTTGAACTCAGATATTCCTGACTCCAGGCCCAGCACTCTATCCAAAACACCATCTATCTATCTTTTCAACTTTATCATATGTCCATATATTATTATCCCCATCTATCTAAACAATTCAAACTTTTTATCCCATTTACTTTCAGATCATATTCTAGTTCCTTTTTAGAGCATTTTTCAAACATGCTAGTCCACCTCAATCTTTCTCTGTTTATAGCACCTATCACATCAAATCTGGATTATACAAATTAGTTATTATTTTTATTATTTTATTATTAAACCTTTACATATATCTTTCTCCATAATATTTTTCTCCCTTTTTTTATTTGTTTTCATTTTAAGTCCTTTCAGAATAAGTACCCCAAAGTCTTACTCTTACTTTGTATCCTCTCAGAGAGTATATTCATAGCAAAATTTTAGAATGTGTTATTAAAGGGATGATTAGAGATATATAGAAGAGGAAGAGACAATTACACACACACAAAATATCATGACTCTATTCAAAAGGAGTTAATCTTATTTCATAGGACTAACAATGGTAAATGAGAGAAATTTTCTATCTGAAATTTAAGTAAATTTTATCAAAACATTTGGCAAAATTTCTCATACTATTCTCATGAAAAAGGTGTAAAAATATGGGTTAAAAAACAGCACAAGTAGTTAGTTTTAGAAATGATTGAGTACCCAGACTGAAACAATAGTTACAAATACTTCATGTCAACCTGAAAGGAGGTCTTGTGGCATGGTCCAGGAATTTGGGCTTGGACTTACAATGTTTAGTATTTTTACCAGTAATTTATATGAAGACACAGATGGCATGCTTTTCAATTTGGAGCTTATATAAAAATGAAAAGGAGCTCTTATTTAGTAGATGACAAAGTCAAGATGCAAAAATTATCTGGGAGGTGTTAGAGGATCGGGTCAAATCTAAAAAGCAAAAAACTAAAAAGGAAACTCACTGAGGAAACCATGAAATGATTTTTAGTATTTTGATCAGTAGGAAGCTATATCAATGATTGGAACCTAAGTTTCCTGTATGAATTACATCTCTAGGGCAATTTCAAAACCGTTTTAGGAAAAATTCATCTAGGTTGAATAGGGTAGATATTGCTTCTATAGCAGTTAATAAAAAAAAAATTCTGTAATATCCCAAAGGCACTCCAGTTTACCTTCCTCCTCCTCTTCAATTCTATTTTGAATTTACTGTCCATTTTCAACATTTGTTTCTGATAGATAGGTACATTGACAAGGGAGCTCTGTAGGTTGCTCAGTGCACTACATATTATAGTCTAGAAAACAGCCATTCTTCATCCACTTCATCTTTCATATAAGGATATTTAAGACCAATTATTCTGACTAATTTTGAATCTTATTCAATAGGCTGTATGGTATTTCAGGGTTTGATGAAATTAATACAATGATCTCCACAATTAAGAGCATCTAGATCATCTTCCATAGAGATAGTAAGGAACTCAGCATCAATAGAGAATCTCTATTCACCTAAGACTGCCGTGAATCTTCTCAAGAGTTAACACATTGAGTGAAATGTATTTCCCTCATTCATGCCTTGGCTGTTATTAATTAATGATCACATTGTCATTTGACAGGCTTTATTATCTCTATTGTTATGCTTTTCAAGGAATTTTGCATAATTTTAACATATATAAAGGACATTAAAGACACTGAAGGTAGACTTTAAGAAAGCATTTATAATACCACATTGAATATTTTATTTTATTAAATAATCAGAAAACAATAAGCACAATGGAATCCTATACTCTTATATCTCTCAGTAGTTATGCAATAGTGAAGAAAGTTTCTACTATGGAATATAACTTTTAAAAGCCTGCTTATTTGTTTCTAATACCATTATCAAGAGATGCTTGGTATACAGATAAATAGGACAATGATTATTGATGATCTCTCAGTTGTTATTTTTAAGGATGATATCCATAATTTTCCCATGATTTTGTTCTTTACTCTCTATAGATAATCTGAATCTCAGTCTCTCAGAGTCCTCAAAATTGTGACACCTCAAGCAGAGAACTACACTTTGTCTATAACAACTGCTTTTCCTATCTTTGTTCTCTCCTTATTTTTCTCTCATGTTCTCTTATATAAGTATATCCACGTCTGTGATCAAAGACTCCAAATGTGATGGCTTTACTCTCTCTGAAGGCAAAAAGTGTTTAGATATTTGCAGATATTTTTCCATCTTTTTTCTGTTCCTTGACCTCCCTCTAGTTTCATTCAATTACCATTACAAGGATTTCACAAAGGTTGCTTGGAACTTTACTTATACTTTTGCTTTTTTTTCCTACTGCTTCCTATTGTTATATGAAACAATATTACACATATTCTTCCAACAGCATTTTTGATAAGATTTTACAAAAAGTTTTTATTGTGAATGAATAGTATCTTTGGCTGCCATATTTCTTCCTTTTTGATTACATGTTTTTGACTAAAATGCCTTCTAGATTCTTTTGGGATTTTTTTATTTGCTTTTCATTAAGGCTGTTAATTTATATTGGCTAAGCATCTATATGAAATTATTAGTCAGTGTTGATTTCCCTTCTCCCATTTCACATTTTTTTTTTGCATCAAGAACTTGTTTAAATAGATCAGGTTGAAACTGTTTTGATTATATATCATATAGTGATATCCAATTATGTAGATAACCCATAGAACTCAGCAATGAGTATTCAATACAGACATGTCTTGCACAGACCCTATAAATGGGCAATCAATTAATCTCACAATAGGAAGAATGTGTGGGCTGAATTGTTTTGAGGATATTGCAATTCTCTTTTTATAAGTTCAGACTTTTCCCCTGAAACAACGGCCTGTCTAGAAGGATCTTAGAATACTTTATGACTCCATATAATTAAAAAAAAATTAGTATCATCCAGAAGTCAATGGAAAGGTACATGAATGTAAGAAGGTTGTAACAAAATAAGAATCTGTGGAGAAGAACTAGAGTCAAAGATATTATCAATGAAATGTAAAAGAGAAGTTCGTCACAGTGAATGGAAGAGATAAACACTGGTCAACCTGAATGTTTTCTTGTTAACCTTTCAATGTAAAAAAAATTTGAAGAAGGTCTCAAGCATAGTGTATGAATCCCTTGTAATATTTTTATAAGAATTTCACAGGATAGGGCATCATGGATGGATCATAATATCCACATAGATTAAATTATAAATGCATTTCAATATTTGAATTTTTCTCATTTTTATTTTCTTCTAGGTTTACACTGATATTAATCTTTGTTCTAATAAGACAGCAGTCTACTATATATAAACAGTTGATTTAGGAATGACTCCCAAATTAGTATGGAGTCTTTTGCTGCCTATTAAAACAAAATAAATTTTATTTTTGTAATGTTATTCAAAACTTTTTTTTATTCTTTCATAAAAGGAAGTGTTCGTGTATATAGGCTTTGTAGTCTACATGTCATTGGCCTCCCTTACACCTTAATCCTATACCATATTTTCCAACATATTGTTGGCCTCCCCAGCCTATTTCTAGTCTCTTTCCATCATTTCCAAATTAAATCCAAGCATGTGTTGATTTAATTTAGAAGGTTTTGTCATGTTCTTTGTAGAATTTCCCTACCTTTTTAATCTTCTAACACAGATATTGGCACATAAATTGAGATTATTTTCATAGTGACTTTTTTGCAAAAACCTATCATAAACACTCTGATACAAGATGATTAAATGTCCTATAAAATGTTTCATGTTTCCTGGGAATAAACACAAAATCTACTCTCTTATTTTCTTATTTTCCCCTCTGAGGAGAAACCATGATCAATCTTTTCATTCAGAACCAACTTCCTCCTTTTTATAAAGAATATATCCATATTGATGCAATTCAATTCCTGCAGTAGAATGTTCACTTCATTGGTCACTGGATGAGGAGCTCATGTTTAGATTATCAGCAATTAAGTTAAAGAATAAAATAACTATGTGATTCTTTGCATCCTCTGTCCCTTTTTTCTGCCACCATCATATAGAAACACTAGACTGAGGGCCATTTTGTACATTTCTAAGTTTCAAACTTGCCTTAGACAAAGAATTTACCAGTGAGTAGTCAGCCTATCAATGATGAACAAAGTCGCACTATTAAAATAAGCTGATCTGACACAGTCTGAAAACATTTAATGGAAATAAATGCAAAGTCTTACTAGGATTCAAAAAAATCAACTTCCCAAGTAGAAGATTAAAATATGTGACTAAAGAGCAACTTATCTGACAAGGTTATGAAAGTTTTAGTGGATTGAGAGTTTAATGTTCAATATAATCCAATAGTGTAATATAACAACCAAAAATGCTAATTTAATTTCAGACCAAATTAATAGTATGATAACATCCACAACTAAGGAAGCTATATTTATATTCTACTGTCTCCTGATCATCCAATATTTTGAATGTTGTATTCAGTTCTGGAAAGACATTGATAAGCTAGAGAATAATCAGAGCATTATAGCCAAAATGGTATTGAATTCAAGATGGATAAAAACTAGTTAAAGGAAATGAGGATATTTATCCTAAAGCAAAGAAGACTCAGGAATGATGTGACAACTGTGTTCAAGTATTTGAAGGGCTTACATAGGAAAGAATTAGATTTACCCTGTTTGGCTCCAGAGGGCAGAGCAGAGACAGTAAAAAGTTGCAAATAGTCATATTTCAATAGTGGATTATGAACTGCCTCAGGAAAATAGTGTTTTCTCCCACTCTTGAACACTTCAAAGACTGGGCAATTATGGATTGAGTATGCTGTAGAGGGAATTCTTCTGAAATGAAGGGTTGGAATATATAGCCTCTGAAGTTTCTTCTGAGTTTTTGCGATTCTGTAATCTTCCTATCGTTATCATAAAAAAAATTACTATAGTTTCAATAAATAGTGGCCAGTCTGAAATAAAAATCTAGTAAGTATTTCTAAAGTAAAAAAATGTGATATAATACAAATAACACTAGACTTGAAGAGGGAGGGTATGAGTTCTCACTACATCTTATCAGCTAGGTGATCTGAAATCAGATATCCCATAGGCCTCAGTTTCCTTATCTATAAAATGAGGGGATTGAATTAAATTATCTTAATAGTCTCATCTAGCTCTAAATCAAATGCTGTAATGAGCTAAATTGACAATAAAATAAAGAAAAACTCTCACATAAAAGAAAAATGAACATCCAGTGTGAATATACATCTATAATCATAGAGATTTGCTTTACAAAAGTTATATGAAATGAACTATGTAGGAAACAGGATAATAATGGACAAGCACTAATATTTATATGGTGCTTTAAAAAATACAAGCTGTGTTATTTCAGTTGCTCTTTACAATAGAATGGTAGGCCCCTTTGAGCCTACTGCAAATTCTTAGCATAGCTGCTCTAATTTCCCCTAGGCCAAGGGCTTATGAGTCCAAACTTATAGTCACAGCTAATTCAATCCTTACAGAATATATTTTCTTATTCAGGTAGATTTATTACGCTATTAAGTAAAATAATAGCACTGTTCCAGATTCACCCGTCTTCCCTTTCTTTATTTAAAAGCATGTATTCTTTATTAATTTTTTCCTTTATTTTCTTTTTTAAATGCCAGATACTTTATTAACATTATCTCATTTTAGCTACACAACAACCTTATGAGATAGGTACTATTATTATTCCCATTTTTTTACACTTAAGGAAATTGAGGCAAATAGATTTTAAGTGACTATTTACCTCAGTTTTCTCATCTGTAAAATGAGCTAGAGAAGGAATTAACAAATATCTTCAGTATCTTTTCCACAGAAACTCCAAATGGAATCACAAAGAATTGCATAGAATTAAAAAATGATTGAACAATAAGTAAAAATAGAAGGATCTTTGGATTCAGAATCACAAGACCTGAGTTTAAATCACAGCTCTGCGACTTAAGGCCTGTATGATACAAAGCCAGTTTTATAGCATCTCTAGAAGTTAGTTTCCACATAGTTCATGTATGTGCCTGGATTTGAATTTAGGTTTTCTTGAATCCATGTCCAGTGTCCTATCCACTGTACCACCTAACTCCTTCTAAAATGTGAGCTAAACCTGGAAAAAGAAGATCTAGCTTCAAATTATATCTCATTGATTTATGTCATAAAAATGTTATGTCATATAACCTTTTAGAATCCACTTTTCCTCATTTGTAAAATGGGATTAATAACACCTTTACTCTTTGCTATGTAGCTATTTTTTAAAATGCTAGTTCTTTATTTTAAAAATATATGCAAAGATAGCTTTTAACATTCACCTTTGCAAAACCTTGTGTTCCAAAATTATCTCCCTCACTTTCCCTACTCCCTCCTTAGATAGCAAATAATCCAATTATTGTTAAACATGTGCAATTCTTCTACACATATTTCCACAATTATCATGCTACACAAGAACAATCAGGTCAAAAAGGAAAAAATGTAAAAGAAATAGAAAGCAAGTAAATAACAACAGAAAAGGTAAAAATACTATGTTAAGAATTCAGTCCTCAGAGTCCTCTTTCTGGGTGCAGGTGGTTCTCTCCATCACAAGTCTATTAGAATTGGTTTGAATTACCTCATTGTTGAAAAGAGCCACATCCATCAGAAATGAACATCACATAATCTTGTTGTGTACAAGGTTCTCTTGGTTCTATTCACTTCACTTAGCATCATTTCATGTAAGTCTCCCAGGACTTTCTGAAGTCATCCCACTGATTGTTTCTTATCAACAATAATATTCCATAACATTCATACACCATAACTTATTCAGCCCTTCTCCAACTGATGGGCATCTGCTCAATTTCCATTTCCTTGCCACTACAAACATTTTTGCACATGTGGGTACTTTTCCATTTTTATGACCTTTAGGGATATAGGCCCAGTAGATACTGCTGGATCAATGGCTATGCACAATTTTATAGTCCTTTGGGCATAGTTCCAAATTGCTCTTTAGAATGGTTGAGTCAGTTCACAACTCCACCAACAATGTATTAGTGTCCCAGTTTTCTCAAATTCCCTCCAACCTTCATCATTATCTTTTTCTGTCATCTTAGCCAATCTGAGAGGTGTGCAGTGGTACCTCAGAGTTTTCTTAATTTGCATTTCTCTGATCAATAGTGACTTAGAGTATTTTTATATGACTAGAAATGGTTTTAATTTATTCATCGGAAAATTGTTCATATACTTTGACCATTTATCAATTGGAGAATGTCTTATATTTTTTATAAATTTGAGTCAATTCTGTATATATTTTTAAAAAGAGGCCTTTATTAGAACCCCTGGATGTAAAATTTTCCCCCAGTTTTCTGCTTCCCTTTTAATCTTGTCAGAATTTGTTTTATTTATATAAACATGCTTTAACTTAATATAATCAAAATTATCCATTTTGCATTTCATAATATACTCTAGTTCTTCTTTGACCAAAAATTCCTTCCTTCTCCACAGATCTGAGAAGTAGACTATCTTTTGTCCTTCTAATTTGCCTTACACTATCACTCTTTATATCTAAATCATATACCCATTCCAGCCTTATCTTGGTTTAGAGTATTAGAGGCTAGTCAGTGCCTAGTTTCTGCCATACTATTTTCCAGTTTCCCAGCAATTTTTGTCAAATATTGAGTTCTTATTCCAGAAGTTGGGGTCTTTCAAACACCAGATTAGTATAGTCCTTGACTATTATGTCTTGTAAACCCAACCTATTCCACTGATCAATTACTCTATTTCTAGCCAATACCATATGATTTTGATGTTCTTTATGAATTTTTAAAAAAATAATTGAGGAAGTAAAATTTCCTCTCTGTCTTCTTTTATTCATCTTCATATCCTCTCATGTTCTTTTTACAGATGTCTAGGCTGCTAAATTTAGGTTCAGAGAGCAATCAAAAGGAAAGAATATCAACCCTATTCTCGATTGGATCTTTCTAAATAGTTCTTATCATAATACAATAGTATTCACTATTAGGTTTACTCTAAAAAGAATGATGACTCTTCTGAAAATGTGACCTGCTTTATGTTATTATTAATAATAATATTTAATAATATCACTGAGAGTAGAAGTCATGATAACAATGAGTTCTATTTCATTCCTTTTAGAATGCTTTCTTTTTCTTGGCTTATGTTGCCTAATGCTTTAATAACCCTCTTAAGTTTTTACTTCTAAACATATCAGAAAGGAAAACCATTACAGAATCCAATTGTGGGCCAGTGTTGACTGAGAATATACCTTAGTACAAGTCCCAACCTAACTGAATAAAATGCAGACTTTACTTGATTGTTGAACTCAGGTGCTCAGAAAATATAATAATGATCTGGAAAGGTTTGTTTCTATTCATAATCATTTATATCTACTCTACATTATATGTGTATGTGTATATATATATATATATATGTATACATATGCAAATATATACTCATCTATACACATATAATTGTATTAATGCAATTACAGGAGTTGACTGGAAGTCATATTTTGTTACTTAATATATTTTATGTCACATTAAAATCACTTCAATTCATCACTTTCTGATCAATTTTAGTGATAATTTTCTTCTCATAAATTGATATGCAAAATGAATACAAATTGTTCATTAAATGCTCTTTTTTTACTTCAGTAAATCTTATTTATGACCAGTATGAAAATATCATTTTCACTTTGCCTCACATTAGACTTGTTGAAACTTGTTTAAAAATATAGTGACCATTTCAGAAACTGGAGTTTAAGAATTTCTTATTTAAATAAATGTTCAGAATAAATAATATGTATGCAGTTCATCATTGGGATTCAAAGGTAAAATTTATTACTATGTCCAACATTGAATATAACTCCCTGTAAAATTAACAGGAAAACAAATTAAATATCTTTTAATTGATTTATTATTCCTTTAGGCATGTTTTTTTTTGTTTTTGTTTTTGTTTTTTTTTTTGCGTTCCCCGGTTAGGGATGATAGATTAGTAGAAGAAGGACTTCATTTATTCATCCAGAGATGGAAATTTAACTGCTTTGCATGTATTAGACAAAAGGATCTTGCAAATCTGAAAACAAGTTGATATTTCATCCCTTTTCTGAAATTGACTGCATTTGACATTTGCCCATTTTCTCCTCCTTTGCTTTCTCAAGGGATTACACTCTCCTACTTCTTTTCCTACTTCTCTACTCCCTTTCATTATACTTTATACTGCTCCTAACTTTTTAAGATAAAAATTCCAAAATTCTCTACTCCATCATTTTCTCATTTCTCTACATACTTTTTCTTGGCAATCATATTTACTCACATGACTTTAAGCATCACTTCTACAGAGCTGATCTATCTTCTCTGTTCATATCATCCTAATAATCAAAAATTCTTCCCTAGTAAATAAAATTCAAACTCCTTTGCTTGGTATTCAAGCTTCTTAACAAACAGATACCACTTTATTTCTTTTCTTTTGTCATATGGCATACTTCCACGTACTCTATGCTTTTAAACATGTATGTCCCTCCATGCATTGTGTTGGTGTTTTTGCTTTACCTTTTCATCTCTCCTGGAAATTGAGAGTTCTAGAAAGTTTAGGAGACATCAGGAAGTTATATTGTCCTTATTCACAATTGGTCTATCCCTTTCTCTTCACTCCCATGCCCACCACTCTAATTTATATTTTCATAACTTTTCAGTTAAACTATTGCAATAGTTTCCTAATTGCTCTCCTTACTTCAACTTTCCAATCTGGCCCACAAAGAATTGCCAAAGAGATTTTTGTAAAGCATAAATCTGTATCACTTCCTTTCTCAATAAGCTGTGTTATTGTTCAATTGTTTAAGTCATGTCCAACTCTGCAAGATCCCATTTGGGGTTTTCTTATCAAAGATACTGAAGTAGTTTGCCATTTCCTTCTAACATTATTATTTCTAGAAGAAAAAATACATCCTCCTGTGTTTGGCATTCAAAGTCTTTCAAAACCTAGCCCTAATATACCTTCCTAGCTTTATTATATATTACTTTCCTTCACACAAATTTATTTTCTTGCTTTCTCTCATACATAAAACTCCAACTTTTCTGCAGGCTGGTTCCCATGCCTATGACGTATTACTTCTAGCTCTTAGAATCTCTTATTTTTTTTCAAAACTCAACTCAAGTATCAGGTCCTACATAAATCTTTTTCTAATCCTCCAACTGCTAAAACAGCTAGGTGGAGCAATGGATTGAGCACAAGAAGTAGAGTCAGGAATATTCATATCCCTGAGTTTAAATCTTCCCTTAGACCTTTACTATCTATGTAAACTATGTGAAGTCACAACCCTTTTGTCTAAGTTTCTTGTTCCATAAAGAGATCTGGAAAAGGAAATGGCAAACCACTGTACTATTTTTGCCAAGAAAACTTTAAATGGGAATATGGAGAGTCAGATAGGACTGGAAAACAATTGACAAACAAGTTGTAGTACCCCTTCCCTAACCAATCATCTCTTCCATACATATACAAGCACAAGTTGTCACCTGTTATTAGAAAGAAATCTCCTTCAGGGCAAATATGTCTCACTTTTGTATTTGTATCTCCACAGTGCAAGTCACATCAACCTTTTGGGTTTCATTTAAGATTTTTTTTGTGATTCCCCCTCAACCTCCTTCTATACCTCAACAAGGAGCTGTACAAAAGAACAAGTGGTTTTGAATATATTATATAAATATATTTATATTTATTTATATAAATTTATTTATTTATATTTATTTAATATTTAGTATATTTATATAATACTAATTTATCATTCCTTATACTTTGGGCATATTTTATTTCATACTTCAGGAAAAAACAGCACTAACCAGGATATTCCTCCATTGCCCTCTTTCTCTTCTCCTTTTCTATTCATCTTACTGGAAAACAGTAGGAACTTAATAAATTAACATTTATCAATAGAAAAATTGATTGGCAGAGAGAGAATAGGAAATCTATACTATCCTCAGGATGCTCTGGGATAGGAACTACTAATCTATACCCTGTGGGTGAATATCAAGTTATCTGCCTCTTTCTTCTTTCAGCTGTGCTTGAGGTTTAGACTTGTTTATTCTGCAAATAGTCAGGCACAGAAGAGTTACTCTGCAGTTCAGTCTTCTGTAAAGACAGGAGTAGTTTACACTGTGATGTGAGAAGTCACTGGAGCAAGTGGCAACTACTATTAGCAAGAACATAATTCTACTATCTGCTGGTGATTGAGACTGCTAGAGACTAGCACTGCAAAAGAGAGTGTGATCCTGAGTCAGGGACAGGAACGCAAGCCATGACAGCAGAGCATACAAAGTACTGAGACTTCCAGCTAATGTTAAATCAGTTGCAGAGAAAAGGGACTATTAGGAAGGTGCTGGGAATAAGAGACCGATTTCTTTTACTTTGTTCCTCTTTGTCTTTCCCTCATATTTCCTAATCCAGAGATAGGGATCATGATGTACACATACTGGTTTCTATGAGCTGGTATGCAGGTGATTGAGGAATTCTCCCATTATCCTCCAGGACCTTCCATGGAAAATGAGCAAAGATTTAAGGGATGCCATGTCCTACATTATTTGATTTGATTGAATTGTAAATCAATCAATATGCATTTATTAAGTGCCTACCTAATCTCTGGGTTAGTAAGCAAAGAATATATAGATGAAAAAATAAAGTAGTCCTTATACTCAAGGAGTTTAAATTCTATAGAGAAAAGCAACAACTACCACTATATTCAATAAAATAAATAATGGAGATAGAAACCAGAGAGAAGATAGTTCTATTGAATAGAGGAGGTTCACAAACAGGATACAAATCATAGATTTTGAATTTGAATACGTTGAGTATTATTCCTCTAATTTAATTCTAGATGCTGTTTCAATTCATGAAGCCATATTCTGAAAATGGGCATGTGCAGGTGAATATAGCTGATACAAAAGCACTGAGGTGGAATAGAGAATAGTCTACATGAAAAAGTGCAAATTAGACAATATGTCTATATTGTAGAATATGTCGAGGTGTCAAAAGACATGATGCCTTCATGAGAAAGGTAAATCATGGTGAACACCTAAAGATAGAAGGAATCTTAGAAAAAGAGATATAGGATCAAGAGTTGAAAGATTTAAGGGATTTTGGAGGCCATCTAGTCCAACTGCCCTAATTCTATTGCTGAGAAAAAAGAGTGCCAGAGAGAAATGACTTGCCCAAGTTGATTCAGGTGGTTAATGGTAGAGCCAATATTCAAACTCAGGGTCTCTATAATACAACAGAAAAAGGCTTTCAGAAATGGAAACAGAAGGCAAAGAGGATAATGACTAGGGTTATATTTACAACAGGGAACAGTGACTGTTAGCAACAACTAGGACCACTAGCAGTGAATGCCTTTGATGGTTATCTCCTCTTCCTCCCCCATATTACCCCCAAACATATAATACCACATTCTTCTTAACATTCTACTTGGCTTAGGTCTTCAAGGAAATGTAAGGTTTTAAGGAAGTATCTATCATCTACCCCCATACAAGTAGGAAAATATGCCAGGAGATAAGACATTACAACTATAGTGCCTTGGAGCAAGGTTAGTGTAGCCTTTCAGTCATATAAGAGATCAGGTCTGGACAACTTTTACTAAGGGTGGTTGGGGGGAAATCATCATGGTTAGCACTATTACAGGCTGTAGGTCACTTTGACCATAAGAGATAAAAATTCTAAACCTGATAATTATGGACCAAACAATGAGCAAGAAGTAAAATATTCTTGGCAGTAAATTCCATAAGTTCAAAATAGTTTAGGGGGAAAGGGGGGGATAAATGACAAATTCACAGAAAATGGTATTAAAAAATTTTAGTATCTCTTCTGCAGACCAAAAAAGAGAGATTGCAATAATTATGAAACCAAGAACCAGAGTTTGAAAAGCCTTTCTCTGCATATTGAAATGTCTCTTTTTCATGGTCTGTTGATCATTCTTTAAATTCTTGCATTCTTCATCTGAACAATTAGAATTTATTGTGCATGAACCATTGACAGTTGTCATCAGTCAGGTAGAATGAATGAGATGTCTCTACTTAGGAGCCATGCAGGAATATAAGGAAGGAATAGATAATTGAGGACCTATGCAATTACACACAGTAGATACTTAATAATTATTGAATGAATGTTGTACTCACAAACATTCATCAAGAAATACAGTCTTGACAACACAGATTATGAAAACATAGTTTCATCTGGTTATTGTCTTCTTAAAATATGTCACTGGGAATTACATGGGCTATTTTAATAATAATTAAAAAACTAATATAATAGTATATTAATAATATAAAGATTATAGTAATATAATTGTCATAGCTAGCATTTATATAGTGCTATATGGTTTGAAAATTTTTTGCAAATATTATATCATTTGGTTCTTTCAACAACCCTTGGAAATAGGTATTATTATTATTATCCCCAGTTTATAAATGAAGAACTGAGACAGACAAGTTAAGTGATTTGTCCAAAGTCACACAGCTAGTGTCTAAAATTGCATTTGCAGTCAGGTTTTCCTGAATTCAGGTCCAGCTCTATATCCAATATACGACCTAGCTGCCTCTCTTCTTATTTATAACCAATAGATAGGTGTTGTATGTTCCAATGACTAAACATTTTAAGAATTATTCTTCTGGATAAAGTCTAAGAAAGTATCATTGATTGTCCATCAAAA